>NC_082642.1:13406500-14063750 GCF_028023285.1 Balaenoptera ricei | reverse complement strand
CGTGGAGCAACTAAGCCCATGCGCCACAACTACTGAGCCTGTGCTTGAGAGCCTGGGAGCCACAACAACTGAGCCCAACTACTGAGCCCAAGCACCGCAACTACTGAGCCCGTGTGCCACAACTACTGAAGTCTGCGTGCCTAGAGCCCGTGCTCTGCAATAAGAGAAGCCACTGCAAGGAGAAGCCCGCGCACCACAACAAAGAGTAGCCCCCGCTCACCGCAACTAGAGGAAGCCCATGTGCAGCAACCAATGCAACCAAAAATTAAAAAAAAAAAAAAAAAACCCAACGCAACCAAAAATTAAAAAAAAAAAAAATGTGAAAACTTGAATCAAGTAACATGAAAGGCAGAGTCAACTTAATTACTATTATCTTTTTACCTTATGTAACTGTGGCTTGCAAAACAGTTATAATAAAAAGCATTATTTTTTGCAACTTCTAGAAAAAAAATACAGACAACTGAGCTTACAATCAGAGTATATCAAGGCATTAACCACTTAGCTAAATCGCCCCATTAGTGTGGTGTTGAAAAAGGGCATATGTAGGTGTATGGATGCATTATTTATGGTGGCTCATATATGATGCAATTATTTATACTGGAAAACAAAAATATGTGACCAGAGAGGGAGGATCCTTACCTTTTCAAGTATAGCGTTGCCTTGATGAGGATTGATGTTGTGCCGGCTTATTTCTCTCTTGTATTTATATTCATAAACTTGGTCAGTGATATTAATCAGCAGAGTTGAAGGGCTGAAGACCAGTTTTCCACAATCATACACAGTTCCACTTTCAATATCAGTTGGTGCTGTAGCATATCGTAAAATTAATCCCATTACAAGGCCTAAAATAAAGAATAAATAATTGCACTGGAGAAATGTAATTTAAAATGTTCATTACTAGATGCTTTCAAATATATGATTTGTAACTTGTATAGGTGGCAGAAGAAAGGGTCGTTGCCTGGTTTAGAAAATTGTTTACTCTTCCATAGATACCAGCTCAACAGACTGTATTGTTAAAATATTTGCGATGGACACTGTTAATACTTCTCCTTTTTTCCTTCCTAATGGACCCACAGATTTTGGAGAGAAGAGCTACCCACCTCTTCTATCCATGCAAGTACTCAAGAAAACCTTGGCTCCATGAGAGATACTGAGTAATCTAATCAGTCAGGAGATGGAATTCCCCTGGAGAAAGTTTCTGGTCCACAGATCAGCACATATCTGAGACAGCCCCATCAGACTAAAAGGTTGCACTTATATACTGTGGTTAGGGGACAAGTGTTCTTATTCTCTCCCTCAGGACATGATCAAGGAAATATGCTTCTCTACTTTTTGCTGGCAGGTATCTTGTGACCTTGAGGGGATATAGTCCAAGGACACAGTCAATATACTGAGGATGGCTGGACTGAGATATAGACAGAACCCAGGTCCTGGATGGCTTCACTGAGCCCTGGATCAACCTATCCTGGAGCTACCCTAATTCTAGACTTCCTGTTATGTGACATAATACATTTTCTAATTTTTCAAACAATGCAAAATCAAGTTTCTGCTTACCTGCAGCCAAACGCATTCTAATGATACACTATTCCCTTAGCAAAGAGTTGAACTCAAGTGACAATCCTTGACTTTTGAGTTTACAAACTCTGTGAGGATGCTCATGGTAATCTGATAAATGTGAACTCTCTTAATATTGTGGATTTATTAACAAAATCACAAAGAAACTTTAGAGGTCCACACATTCCTCAATTTAAAATTAGGATTGATGTATTTGTTTTAGGATAAATCCACAGTTCACTCTTTAAAACATCAAAGGTTGGAGGTTTTACCACTCTTTTGTAAATCTAGTCATCTAATGGCCTTTCATTTATTCAATAAAACATTTGTTGGGTGCATATTTTGTTTCAGACATTTATAGACTTAAAATAAAACTGCAGTCCCAGTCCTACAGGAGCTGAAGTCTGTAAAATGAAGATCCATAAGCAAACAATTATAACACAACGTGACACGTGCTATGACAGCTGGTAAGTACCCTGTGTTATACGAGTATAGAGAGGAGGCACTCCAAAGCTCTCTGAATGATGCACAGCTTTAGATGAATCTTAAAAGGTCACATAAGATTTGTCCAGATGACCTGAATCAGGGAATGAGCTGGGATCCGGGCTGCACATGTGGGTGGCAGCACGTGAGTAACGGCAGAGACAGATAAACGTTCCCTAGGAATTTTGTTTGCCGACGTGTAGAATAGCTGTCAGGAAGTGGCTGCTTGGCCAGAGATTGTGTTTCCAGCTCTCTGGCATTTGGTTGGGTTCTCACCGATGGAATATAAGCAAAAGTGATGTGTGCCAGAGCACTGAAGAAGTAGGTGAGTTTTCCCCCTTCTCTTTCCCCATTTATCAGATGGATGGGGCGGAAACAAAGGCCCTATAGGTAGAGTCACCACACTGAAGAAGTCTGCGTCCCTGAGACACCAGGTGGGGGAAAGCCATCCACCAACCAGGAAAACCTGCACTGGACTGTTACTTGAGTGAAAAGTTAACTTCACTTGTGTAGTCACTGAAATGTGAGTGGTTCTGTGTTAAGTCACTAGGATAACCTAATAATATAATGTATAAATACAGAGGAATTTAAGAAATCTGATGGATTTAGGGAATCAGCAGTGGAGTAAGAAGAGAATAGGTGGAGAGAGAGAGAGACAGAGACAGAGGCAAAGAGAGAGAAAACCTCTAGACCACAGGGGCCAGGTCATAAAAAGACTCCTCTGTCATGCTAAGAAGTTTTTATTTTTAACCCAATGGTAATATAGAACTATTGAAAGATTTTAGGCAGGACAGTAAAACAGTCAGATTTTCATATAAGATCTATCACTTTGGCAGCAATGTAGAGAACTAGAGTAATAGGTGAGAATGAAAGCAGATTTCTGTCAAAAATATTTTTACCTTACTTGTTCCTGCTTCAGTATTTGGCCCACTCCCCCATAATAGTGAGAAATATTTTATCTTAACCTTTGCCAGCAAGAAAAAATAAGTGATGGGTATGTAACCACCATGAGCACTTGACCCAACACAGAACAGTGGGCAGCCTTCCATGTGCAGTGTCAAATGACTACAATAAAACTAGTCAGGACAGAGAAGGGAAGACACACCACATACACTGCACATGGTTTAGGGTGCCTGCGTAAGAACATCACTTTTCCAACACTCTGGTGGAATCCTAGGAAGGATTCGTTTTCTAAAAGTTACTTGGCAATTACCATGAATGATACTATGACCTCTGTTTTCTGCTAAGTAGAATATAAAGAAGGGAAACAAGGTACTACATGCATAGGGCTTGAATGGAGAGAACCTGTATTGATAATATCTAAAATTCCCAAAGGGTGAGCCGTGAGCCGCTTATTTTTGCAATATGCTTTCAGTGCAGTAAGAAGAAGTAAACACGAAGTGTCCACCGTTTTTTCTCAAGCAGGGGAAACAAGTATTTGTCATAATAACAAGTGCTTAGTACCTGGGTTTCTGTGGTTAAATTCATACAATGCCTCAAAAGCTAAATGGCGGTGCCTGGCCCTCTGTACCATCTCTGGTTCCAGCCTTCGAGAGGCGGCACACTGGAGTAAGTGGAGTAAGCTGCTCGCTGCCAGAGGTGACCAGATGTAATCGCCATGCAAATGCACCTTGCAGATAGATCTCCCACTATGAGGAGTAGTCTGACCGATGGTCTGGAATTCACGACTGCAGTCATGCTGAAGCCAGCCAATGACTGATCGCAGCAGGGGCACTAAGACAGGGAGATGGGACTCCTCTGAAGGGTCACCATGGCTCAGACTCCGCATCAGCTTTGCCCAACCTTTCTTAGAATTGCACCGCAGCTTAAACCTTTTCCTACGCAGCCTCCCCTCCTTCCCTCTCTCCACAGGGGTTGGTTGGGCTGCTCCAAGACCTGATAGCTGGCCCAGCATCCGCAGTCTCCCTCCCCATTTTTCCTCAAAGGAATTTTCCCCCAATAAACCTTTTGCGCAGCTAATCTCTCTCCAGCATCTGCTTCTTGGAGGACCCAAATTAACACACTAGACAGAAGGCCCTGGCCCTCCTTCTCCCCAATCCCAAGGGTTGAGAGGCATCAACATCTTGGCACAGTACGAGGGCCAGTGGGGAAGCTGCAGCCTCACCATGCACTCGGTTAACAAATGTATCCACCCATTTGTGTGCAGTAGCAGCAACGAGAAAATCCTTAATGTTGGAGGCCAGACACCTACTCATAGAGCCTCATAATGCTTTTGACAGCCACTCAGAGCTTTAGCTGTATGCTGACACAAACGTAGAATGTTGAGTTAACACGCTCCAGACCAGTATTGCATGAGAGCAGGTGACAGATAAAGTAGGATTGCTAGTAGGAAGAAAATGCTAATGAAAAGGGGTTATTTCTATACTCCCACAAAGATACAGGGTAAAGAGAGCATCAACCACTTTTACACAGAAGAAGAAAAGAGGGGACTGTCTACCATGACTTATGGACACAAACCAGTACTCTCTTTGGTAAGCCATGAACCAGAACCCTACCTGCCCGGGGAGAAAAGGAGGCAGCCTGTCCCAGCAAAGCAATACCACCAACACATGTGTGCATAGCCCTGACCCCAGGTTGTATCCTCACCAGCATGACACTTTGCTGAGCTCTGTCACTTGGCCGGCTGGTGGCATTACCTTCTCCAAGCAGAAACTCTAGTCCAGATGCATCCCCTGGGTCTACAAGTTTGAGCATCTGGGCAACTAGGGTGACAGTAGTGGGAACTTGCTTTCTAGTGAACGCTGACCTTGCCCCAGAAGCACACAGACCCCCAAGACAGATCTTGGACAACAGACCGCATCCCTAAGGTCCTCACAATCCTACAAAGTCCATCTCAAGTCCCAGCTGGGGGACCTGTGCTCTGATGCAGCCTGTACTCACTAAGTTCCCTAATCTTTGAGTACTTATAGTTTGCACCACACCCTTTTTGGCCCCATTTTATATAAAGATATATATCGTTCAGCACTGCTCTGTAGACTTTGGCTTTGTCACCCCTACTGGATAATGAGACTGCTTAGGGCAGAAGCTGTGCTATTCTTCATCTCTTTTTTTTCTCTAGAAAAGCCAAACAGTTTAGGCAGTTATAACTCAACTTTCTCCAAGTCCACAAACTCCCTTGGATTCAAGAAGAAAAGGATCCTCTGAGTTTATGTAGTTAGTCAGTGACATTTTAAAATGTCACATGTAAGGAGCATCACGCCAAATGTTGTGATGTCCTTGTCCTTACAGAGCTTGCAATACAACTCTCACAGCAGATGCCTGACATACAGTTGACATGGTGATGTCTGTGGGAGAGGAAAGGAGGGACGGAGGAAGGAAGGAAGAAAGAGCCTCACGAGCACTCAGAATACGAACCATTTAGAAATATGAGCCTCCGCTTTCTGGACTGGCTCTCCATTCTCCACATTGAAAATATGAGAAAACCCCAATCCCTTCCTCCCTCCTTCTCCTTTCATGCTACAGACATGGAAGGCATTGCTCTAGGACTTGTGGGAATTATAAAAATGAATAAATATGGCCCTGATCATAAAATATTAAAATATTTTAATCCTACCAGGCCTCTTCCTTCTGCCCAATCCTGTGATCCTGATTTCCAGTGAGAATAAGGTACAAGGGTTTCCTAAGTGTCTTCTTATATTAAGCCTGCATTTCATAACCGGTTCCCCTGCATCTTATTTAGTCATTCTACATGATGCTGAAATGTTATCCTAAAGAGAATTTTCTCAGAGGCATATAGATGGGGATTTACTTTTAGATATAATGATCATATTTATATGTAATGAAATGGATAACAGGATGGTTTTTAAAACACAACATGTTGAAATCTCTTTGGCTATGTTCAGACCAATGATTGTGTTCACACACTATCACACACACTGCCACACCACATGGCACACTCCAGCGGGCTCCTTTCAGATTCTCTTCCTGTAGGAGTCACACAAAGCAACAAGCCCAACTATACACGTGTCTAATCAGACTATCACACAGGTATATTTAAATGCCACATGACATTGGAGAGAATTTAGGAGCCTCAAGAAAATGTAGTTAATACATGAAGATTGAAGAACTGAGTTTTGTAGTTCTTTCACTCTCTATGCACGGAGTGGCTACCAAGAATAATCTAAATAAATGAGGTATTGTCTCTTACTGAAAAAACAAGATAAATCCTTAAGCTACGTAATATGATATTTCAACTTAATCAGGGTATCAGACACTGCTGATTGGCAACTCAGCATCTATCCCCTCTTTTTCCCAACAAAACCCTGATTTGTTCGGCTAACCATCCCTCCTCACATGTGCTCAGGGTAAGTTGACCTCTCTCTCAGGTCCAAGGGTGTTTCTATTCCCCTTGCTGATAATTGGTACTAGAAGGCATGTAACTCTATTCCTGTCAATAAAATGTGAAGAGAAGCTTGCTAGGAGGCTTCTAAGAAAAGTTTTGACATCCTAAAAGAGGGGCAGAGGAGAGATGAGCTCTCTTCTTCCTCAGGCTATTATTGTGCCTGGTCAGGACACCAGGAACTGCCATGCCCACCTTGCTCCCAGCCTGGCATTGAAGTCAGCACTGGGAATGGCAGAGCAGAGAAAATGAAAAAAACCTGCATCCTTGAAAACAATAGCAGTTGCTGAATCAGCCAGCCCTGAAGACTACTCTTCTCCAGACTTCTAGTTATGGGAGATAATTAATTGCCATACTGCTTAAGTCTGTTTGAGTTAGGGTTCCTGTGACTAGCAGTTGAACACATCCTAACAGATACAGTTTTTTTTTTAACAAGTGAATGTACAAAGTCCCAAAGAACCCTAAAGGAGAGATCAACTAACTCCACCCCCTAAAGTGTTAAGGAAGGCTTCGCAGAGGAGCTCCTTAAGGATGCACAGGATTTGCAAGGGAGAGAAGAGGGCGTGGACTTTATAGGGAGAAGCACATGGAAATCAATAAGTGGGGTGCTAATCAGGAACATCGAGCAGTTTGGGTGGCCCACTAGGGCACCTGAGATCAAGGACCCCCGTGCAGCTGAGAAGAAGAGGGTGTTCAAGAGGGAGAGATGGTTGCCAAGAAGATCCTGAGGAAGAACAGAGTGAGTTCCTTTTGGAGAGGCAGATTTGTTCTGTTTCGGGGCAGAGGAAAGAGCGTTTGGAGAAAATTATCCGAAGAGAGAAAAGAGACTTGAGATACAGTGGGAACATGGAGAGGAAGTTAACATCAGAAATAGTGTCTATTTATGTGAAAAATAATTTAGCAAAGGAATTTGAGTAGAGGAATTTCAAGATGACAGGAATAAAATAAAGCCAAGGAAGAGTGTTCTTTACCACTCTTAAGACTTTTTATAGTGGGAGACTCTTTAAGGCAGGGAATCTAAGATGTTATTTCAGTCACTCAGATTAAAAAAATATGAACTAGGGATCCAAATGTGGAAATGAAGAAGGAAAGGGTGTGATAAATATTCTAAGGAAGCCAAATCAGTGGACACCATTTAACTGTAAGATAGTATTCACAAATATTAGACATTACGTGTTATGGCTACAATTTTTAACTGTTTACTTGATATTTATCCACCTCTACCATCTTATCAAAGCCTTTGTCAGAACACTGATTTAGAGGGGATGATATGGGTTTGAGTTTCAAACGCTAAATGCATTCCCTAACATTTTCCTTTAGCAGTTTAGTTTTACACTGAGATTAGTCAGGGATAGAACTAAAAGTAAAAATATACAATGCCTTCTGGCTATTTAGGGCTTTTGTTCTCTCTCTGCCCTCCCACCAACCTTCCAAATTCAAAGGACTAAAGGAAAGTGTGGGTGTTGTTAAAAGGGACATAATTTATTGCTTTGTGCTGGCTCACTATCAACTTGCTTTGCTGAAGAAAAGTATCCCATAAAGATTTCAGAACAGGTCTGTCTTGCGGGGCATCTGCCCGCAAGAGTATCCCATGATATTCCAAGGTGGAAAGTGGTCCATGAAGCTGTTCCACCTTGGGATGCTTCATCCATTTAAAGTTCTATCTTCTCACAGGTTAGAGTCATATGCGAAATGACAGAGCCCCAACCATGAGATCTTCCACCATGGTAGGCTGCCCGATGTGCACATCCATCCTTGGTGCATACCAGACAACACACACATGCACACACTCGTGCACACAACACACACAAACACACACATTTCACAGCACTCCGGGATTCCTAACATAGCACTATAGGTAACTTTTCTCTAGAAACTATCTCAGCCACAGCTTATATGTAGCTAATACCCTTCCTTGAAATCATCTTAGGAAGTTTACAAAAGAAATATAGAGATATCTAACTAGATAAATACTGACTAAAACAAAATGATTTCTTTTATAATGTTTACACAGAATAACCTATATTTTCTCAAACCAGAGGTGGAAATGTCACAAAGTATTCTAGATAGCGATAGAGGAAGGGACTCTCCAATACATGGAGATTGTCTCCCAAACTCTGTCTTCATCACAGCAGGGTAATGAAGTGAGAAAGAAAAAAGATAGGAGAAAAGAAAGGAGACAAAACTAGAAACTGCATGTTTCATTATCCTAGTGGAGTAGTTCTAAGACTTTAGTGCATCAGAAACCTCTGGAAGTTTCATTAAAACGCTGCTTTGCTGGACTCCAAGTTTTTGACTTAATAAGGCTGGGTTGGGGGCCACATATATCCATTTCTAACAAGTTTTCAGGTGCTGCTGCTGCTTCTGGAACCCTACTGTGAGAAGCACTGTCTTGTAAGGCAGCAGTTTCTACCAATACGACTGCCGTCACAGTCACAGGACTCCATCAAAATCCATGTCACCTCAGGTTCATGCACACAGGTTTCGTCACGCTTGGAGAGCCCAGAGGTATAAGTAATTTTATCTTCAGTCTCTTCCAAAAATTTAATTCCATTAAACTAAGATTAGATGAAAGCCTAGTTTTGCACACTCCACATGAATAAGGCATTTGCAGTTCCTTCCCCACCCATTCGGACAACCACAGGCATTTAAAACCAGAATCACTGTGGCCTTGCAACACCGCCTTCTCTGATGCTGGGGCAGGTGTTTCCGGGTCAGCCCCATCACTCTCACTGGGACATTTCAACCCAGCTGCTTGGCATGGATGTGCTTTCACAATATTGCTCCCACTGTCTTTCCCATGCTGGGCTTTTTGCTATGGACAGTATAATGTTTCTGAGGCCTCAAGGTAAAAAGAAAACTTAACGACCCACCTCCCTTTCCCAACCTCTCCTCACTTCTGACTTCCTGGGAGAGCTAAATACCAACAGCAGACTTTGATGAGAGGACAACTGTGGCCAGAATTTGAGAGCACCAGCTTCCAAAAATGGTGTTTCTCCCAATTATTGTGGGCAGCCTTGGCCATAGTTGTAAATTTTTTGAGTTTCTGTTTCCTTGTGTACAAACTGAAGATCCTCAGGCCTATTCTGCATGGATATGGTGATGATTAGCCATGAGGGTTAGTATGTAGTTAGATCTTTCAATCTCTGTCTTTCTTTTATAAACTTTCTAAAGTACTATCACCTGGCACAAAATAGACATTTATTAAGTAACAGCAATGCTTCTAGGGCTAAATGTGTGACACAGGTGAAAGAATATGGGTTTTATGATCATGGGTTTGAAGTTCAGCCCTGGTGGTTACCAGGAAGTCACTTTATGTCTCTGAGTGTTGGTTTCATCATCTGTAACATAAAAATGACAATACCTCCCCCGTGCAACACACACATGCACACACAAACACACCCATGTTTGTGATACCCAGTGGCATTATGGAGCCAAACTGCCAAGGTATGAGTCCCAGCTTAGGTATCTAGTACATGTGTGACCTTAAGCAGGTTACTTAATTTTTGGTGCCTCAGTTTCCCCACATAAAAAATGGTTGTTGTGAGGATTAAATGAGTTAATATATGTAAAGTGCTTATGACAGCATAATTCACACAGTAAATGCTATTTGTGTTAGCTATTTTCATTATTGTTACTTGTTATATTGTTATTTTTATTATGTTACTTTGACATCATAAATATTTAACAAATATTAGTTTATCATGTTCCCACTTGCCTAACCATTTAGACTATATATAATATCTCCATAAACAGTTTAAATCAAAAATTCATTTTCTTGATGTGCACACTCATTAGCCTTTAGCGTCTGAGATGGGATCCTTTGAGGCAACACAGTAGTTTGCTCTACGGCCTTCCTCTGTAGCTCCTTAGTGATTCAGAAGCACAGCAGAATATATAGGAGGTTATTTTCTTAAAATCAACTTTTAAAAACCTACACAGAGCAATACGTCTTTGATTTTTTCCACTTTTTCAAACTGTCTTTGGCGAACACTTTACAGCATGGAAAACCTTGCCCTGATCTCCGAAACTTCTTAAAACCAACTTTTTTCCCCCAAGAGGGAAAGCAAGTTTAATTCATTAGGTTCTTAACCCTAATTACCTTTCCTGCAGATCCCTTCAAATTAAACCAGAGCCACTCTGGTTTTCATATGACATGCATCCACAGATCTCCAAATCCACAGCCAGACCTCACTGTTCTGATGGTATAACTTTCTCTCTTTGCCTTTCTAACAGGAATTCAACAGGATTTACTGAGCATTCCGTATAAAATCAGAGCAGGACTGGAAGAACTAAGAATGGTAAAATAACACTAATTAAAATCCCATCTGGGAGAAAGACTCGGATGTCATTATAGGCTGGTAGCGTTCTGGGAAAAAAAGCGATTGGTTTGAGTTGGAGCGGCTGAGAGTTGCCTGATGGCTAATGTCAGTCTTGGCCTGAATTTTGAAGGACTTTTGCAGCTGGAAGGAAGGGTAGTGAAATCTATTTCATTTCTTCCTCATTTTATAGATAAGAAAACTAGGGCTAGAGATTAAATCACTTGCCCAAAGTAATGCATCTAGCTACTGAAAAAAAAGAAAATCATAAGGATTTAAAAACCCAAATCCCCAAGAGAGCATCCAATGCTTTCTCCATAAAGCATGGTACATTTGAATACGTAAAAAGTCTCAGAAGGGCCTTCCAGGCGGGGAGAAGGGTGTGAAGTGGCAGTCAACATCTCTTCTGGGCCTGGCAGTCAAGGAGGCAGGGCTGGACTGAAGCAGAGTAAAATGCATCAGTAGGGGAGAGCAACACCATGTCCACCAACCCAATTTTATCCTGAGGAACCTCCAAGCAGTGCTAGGATAAAATTAATGCCTTATGATTTTTTAAGAAAAATAGCTTTTAAAACCTTAGTGCTTGACTATGTAACTATGTTTTCTTTAAATCTTGAAAAACAGGCTGTTGAGTGAACTCAGTTGGCCTTACTAAACTGCTAAATATATTCTTAGAGGATCAGACATAGTTTAATACGTTAATATGATATAGTTTAATGAATTCAAAATCTAAACTTTGTGGCTTAAAATTTCTCTTCAGCCCACTAAACAGTGAGCAAGATTTCCCCTTGTATTTGGAGACTGTCCCTTATATTTTAAGGCTGTGAAATCAAAGGTAGAATTCTAAGGGATTTAAATTGTTTTGTCCCTAAACTCAGATCCCAACCCTCAAATGCATGGCATTATGAATATCCTACAAAGTAAGGGAGCTCCCAGTGATGTGTAATGGAATTGTTAATGCTATCAGGGAACAAGAAGCAATTTTTCTTTTACGAACAACGAGCAATGGATACAGGGCCCTAAGCGAGCAGCGCTAAGTGCACCATCTGTTGCCAGTCAATATTTTGACCATTAATAGTCTCTTAAGCTTTTAGTCCAATTTAAATGAATATCATCATGGCTTATACTTTAAGCCAGTTATGGATTCTAATCCTTTGATTTTGAAATAATGAGAGCTGTAGAATGTCATGAGACACAATTACCAACCACTGTTCCTGGTGAAGCAAAAATATTGTTAAAATGCTGCCACTAATTTTTAAAAGCATCCTAGGACGCTTGATACCAAGAAAGATAGATTATTTGTATCTGGAGTATCAGAATTATCTCCAATGAACTCCAGAGTCAAACCAAACACCACCCGTGATTTTCTTGGCCTCTACAATACTTCATATAAGGTTAACAACTTGGAAATTGTTCCTATAACAATAACTATAAAAGAGCAGTTAAATGTTCTGTTTGATCACTTTTCTCCTCACTTTTATTTAATTGCTCATTTCCTAAGACCCTGCTCCCTAAAATTTTTTAATTGGATTTCCCCATATACAGATAAAATGCATCAACATCTAGTGTGTCTTCTAAAGGATAACTGAAACATATCGGCGGAATAGTGACAGAAAGGCAAAAGGCTGGCTGGGCTGAAACAGGAAATCCAGTGCCTTAGAAAAATATTTATGGTTCTGATACAGAGGAAAATGAAACGTTATACAAATAGTTGACGAGAGTAAGAGCAGTAGTCAGTCCAGTAGGGGAACTGTTAGTCAAATTCATTGATAAGCGTCAGGAACAGGACCAAGCAATTTTAGAAGGTGTTTCATTACAAGCATATCTGTCTGTAAGATGGAGATGACTGAAGTACAGTTTACTTTCACGTGTTCATCTCCTTTAAGATAAAAAAAAAAACTTTTAAAAGTTCAACGTGAACCATAGTTTTGTTTCTTTTCTTCCCCACTGATTATCACCAGGCCCCTGGCAGAACTCTCGCAAGAGCCACGGCTTCCATCCTCTGGTGATGAAGGCCTTTATTTGGTCTTACTCTGAAATTTCATTCTTTTGGACTTTCTGGAAAAGAGAATCTATCTGACTAATCTTGAAAGCATAAACAATATGAGGATGCATCTGGATCTCACAGATACATCTTCTCTCTACGACAATCATTGAAAGAATTTATTTATTTTAAAATATCTTCAGCATCTCTTAATAGAGATAGATAGCCCAGCTTGGTGGCTAATTACATGACCTTCATATCTCTAAGTCTTCATTTCCTTACCTGTGAGATGAGGATGCTGGACTTACAATCTCTGACTCCTTCCCAATATATGAATTTCAAATTCAATTATAGCTACTGGGAGATTCATTCACTTGGCATCTCCCTTCCCCTCACCATGCTAGTGGGAACCTGCTGTATAGCGCAGGGAGCTCAGCTCGGTGCTCTGTGGTGACCTAGATGAGTGGGTTGGGGAGAGGTGGGAGGGAGGTCCAAGAGGGAGGGGATATATGTATACATATAGCTGATTCACTTCGTTGTACAGCAGAAACTAACACAACATTGTAAAGCAATTATACTCCAATAAAACAACAAAAAAAGGTTTATCTGAATGTCCCATCTTATTTCTCTGTAGTCATTTCAGACGATTTTATTACATCACTGACAGAAAGTCCCTAATAAATATTTTAGACATAACATTTAGATCATCCCTGAAGAAGAAATATGAGATGTCACCAGTGCTATCCATATGGACTATTTTCAGAGATTATCAGTGAGAACTCTTTTGAGATGAACATGAACCTTATTAGACATGTGGATGAGTAAAATCACATGGACGCCGCCATGAGTGGCTATTCAGTTTGGGGGAAGTTCACTTCTTTGAGATTTAGTTTCTTCCTCTGTATAATGAGGTGGCTAGAGAAAATAACCTTTAAGATCTCCTTAAATTCCAACAATTATAATTCTATGCCAATAAAAAAAAAACTAAACAACACTAAAATAAAAGTCTTTTCACTGATTTATACAGTTCAAGATAACTCAAGGATACTAAAAATTCTAGTAATGGGATAGTTATACGTATATATGGATGTCTCCATAATTTTTATAATCCTTAGACATTGCAGTGTTTCAGAACTTGCTTTCAATAACTCCCATATAAAAAATTTATAAAAGAAGGACAGAAATCAGACATCTCAACTTAATCCCACACAAAACTTAAGCTTAAACTGCCTTAAGAATAGCAATTTAGAGAAACGCTATCTCAACTATTGCTCAATGTGCTAATTTTTTTTTTTCTTCTTTATTGAAGTATAGTCGATTTACAATATTGCATTAGTTTCAGGTGTACAGCAAAGTGATTCGGTTTTACATATATATACATACACACACACACACACACACACACACATATATATGTATATATAAAACCAAATCTTTTAAAAATTCTTTTCCAGTATAGTTTATTACAAGATATTGAATATAGTTCCCTGTGCTATACAGTAAATGTGCTAATATTTTATGACTTCAACCACAACTTAAAAGTATTTCATGCAGTTTTTAAGGATTCAAGTTAATCTGGGAATTTTCATGTTAAAAAGTAAAAGTTACATTTATGTGTTGTGAGTACAAAGTATGTCTGAATTTTAATAGGTCACCAAAATTTAATCAAAAGTTTTACAAAACAGTATCTCCATCATAGATAAGCTGAAATTGGTAAATCAGTCATAGTTCAATCAAATTCAGGGCTATGAAGAAATCTTTCCCTCTAATAAAGGTTTATAATTTTAAAACCAGTGTTGTTTTGCTAAACTATATATAGCCCTTTAATTTAATGCCAAGAATTACATTGTTTCTGGCTTCTCAGATTACATCCTATATCCTCTTTGATTATTTATTAGAAGAGTCAGTAGAAAGCCTGGTCCACTGATGGTGGAGAAGGGCAGTGACTGGCGCCAAGGGCTTTACATCTGGTGGTGTCACTTCCCTTCTCTTTGACTATTTCTCTTTAACCTGACTGTAAGTTTTTCCCCTCAAATGAGAGTTTTGTTATGTGTTTTAAGTCCCTCAATGGAAAGGAACTTAACTGTGCTCTGAATGGACCAGCACATCAGCTTCCTGAAAGAAATTACACTGCTTAGCCTAAAACTTCTGCCTTCTAGCTCAAGTATCTCACAGTGGGATCCAGTTAAGGCATCCGATTTCTTATGGTCTCAAATCATGACTGTACTTTGTTATCATCAGGACATCATATGGTTAGCATATAAAATGTGCACTGATCCTGTTCCTTGAACCTCAGGGGTATAAAAGGCTTTAGGACTTCCAAAATAAGGGAAGTGAAATATAAAAGTATATTCTTTACTAGGACTTATAACAATGCCTCAGCTGTTTCCATTGTGTTCAAAGTTCCTATCCATTATCAGGCTAAGAGTGGTAAAGCAAACTATTTCATAAATCAAATCAGTTTTAAAACTACCAGTGTCTTACACTTTACTTTAAAAGATGCGAGTACAGACTGGATAATCTCTGTCACATTTTATTAAGCTTTCTGAAAGGAATGATGTGGTAAGTTGCACAGAAAGAGCAATACCTTGGGAGTTTAAAAGGTTAAATTCTTTTCCACACCTTGTCCCTCCCTCCAAAAAAGAAGGTACATAGTAAATCATACTAATAATAACAATAATTATAAACTAGAAATTATGAAATCGGGCTAAGAAACGAAGAGCACTGCATAAAGAAACTTGTGTATTATAAGAAAATAAAACATGCTCATATAATTAAAATCGATTTGAACAAAATTACTCCAATAGTAGGGGTGGAATACATACGTTTCTTCAAGTTTTCTTCTTGAAACTAGCTGATGTAAGAGGATTTACTCAATACATGTTTAAGTGATGTTATTTCTAGGACTCATCAGCCCCTCCAGTGAAAGAAGGCTGCTCTGTGTGACTTCCCAATATCTATCATTACAAAAACAAACAGCTAGCCCTGTTTGTCTCCCCACATGACAATGGACCTGCATCTGTCAACAGACTCGCATTATGTGCCGCGTGAGAACATGACTGTGACATTTACTCTTGTGACAAGGCAAATTTTGGCAGCTCATCTGGATAGAGATGAGCATTCATTATGCTGCAGCACCTTTCATCAAGCTAATGACATTTCAATCAGCACGTTTTCTCCAGTTTCGGTACTTTGATCTGAGCACACAAGTCTCTAATTACGCCCAAGCAACAAGTTTCACATCAATCCTACAGTTTCTGCACTCACCGTACACCATCGCTCCTCCGGTTTCATGCAAGAAGCGAAATCGATGATTTTTAAATAACCAGATTGTCAAAATGGTAAGGATGAGCAAAAAATTAAAGACAAGCAGCTCCACCGCTCCCTGATGTTGAAACTGATATTCGTCCCTCTCTGACATGAACCTTTGCTGTCTCTCCATTTTCCAGTCTACTTGGGATTCCTTAGATAAAAACCTGGATAAGGACTGTTTTATCAAGGTTTGCCTAAGACGGTCTGGCTGCCTGAGGATTTCAGGATAACACTGCCACTTAAGTTGCTACTTCATGAGCATTCTGCCTTGGCTTAGTATTCAGATGGCTTCTAGTTACAACTTCCTGTTTCTCTCTTAAAGCAGCCTCGTCTCTTTTCAAACTCCAGAGTGTGGTTTCATCATCGACTCTTACTGTCTTTAAATGATTCATTCCATGAAATTAACTTTCATATCGGACAAACCTGCTATCAGTCATTCTGAGATCTTGAGTCATGATCTTATCGTTTAGAACAAGTCTTCTTAAGCTGCATAAGAGGTGAATTGTAGATTAATAATAAAGCAGATCACCTTACATCACCAACATTTTCTAAATTCAAAAAGCCAATTCCTGAATCATAACCTCACTCACATGTGAGATTTTTCCTTTCCAACCAAAGCCTAGCAATGTGATGGGGACAGACTGAAAATGATTTCACAAGGATTTTTTTTTAAGTTTAGAAGTAAGAAATAATTTTTTATATGACTGTCTCTCTCTCTGGTTTTATATAACTGGTAGTCACAAGAGCAGCATTTAAACTCTGAATCAATTGCTTTTCTTTTAACAAGAATAAATGAAAGCACAAGACAAAAAGAATTTTGTCCTATCTCTACAGCTGTGTGCTGTTTTTATATGTTCAGTCAAAAAAGAAAAGAAACTAAACACGTGTCTTTGAAGGAAGAAACCATACAGCCATTCCCAGTAATGCCACATTTGTGGATTTCTCTTTGTAAAGCTCCTGGTCCAGACATTCAGGATCCACAGAATCTGCCACGGATCACAAATCTCCTCTGTCCTATATGCAAAACAATGTGGTTCACTAAGGAATAGTCTGCCACCAACAACGAAGTTTCCAGAATTCCAGGGCACAGACAGTGATGATTCTTCAGATCATCTTGCATGTGGCAGGTTAGTTCTGTTTGAATTAATATTCTTATGCTTTTTGAAAAAGATCAAGATAACACTACCATAGGCTCTGCTGTTTTCTTAGTAATTGTTGTGATTCGTTTGCCTTATTGGTCTTATGATACAATTAGATACAGGGTTAAGTGAGGTTCTTCATCATTTCATGATATTATTATAACTCAGGGGTTGGAATAATCATCTAGTATCCCCATACTTGATGGAATTAGTATTCAATTTATATGGTGTAAGTGATTCATTGAGTAGGATGAGTCCAAATAGAGCCTTAGAATATCTTGTCACCAAAAGCTAGAGGTCAAACACACAGTATATTGGGGGCTAAACTAGCTCCTCAATAACAGTTTTACCCACAGAGAAAGTCTATCAACCACTTAATACAAAACTCTGCTGTTTCAGCTTCTTTGCCTTCTGCAACTTTTGAAGCTGATTTCCTGAGTTTAACTCAGCAGGGGGTATTTATGTGGGCTGCAGATGTTCTTTTAACACACTACCCTTTTTGGCAGACATATCCGTGATGACTAATATTCAAACTGTTTTGAAATCTGTCAGATAATGCTTGCAAGCATTTCATGAAGCTTTGCTAGCAGGTTCTACCTTTACAATTTTGCAACCCCTCAGGTTTAGTCTCGAGTTGTTAGATTTACAAGATAACCCAAATCCAAAACGTGGCAATTTCCTATCTTTTTTTTTCTTTTTCTTTTCAGTCATCACTTAATTACTTTGGTTTCCTTTTAATAATGATGATTATTCCATCTGGCCAGAATAAACTTTCTCTGGTTGTCTTATTACGACATCCAATTTTACTCTCTTACCCAATGAAGCAACTCAGTGACAGGATTAAAGGCCTATGGAATGTTTTCATTGGTTAAAAATCCTAAACTTGATGTCAACATATGAAAAAAGGTATATTTCACATAAAAATATCAGACACATGGTTTCTCTAGAAAAAAACTGGTAAGACCTGGCACACTGGACCTTCCTTCCCATGTGGCCACAACCTGTTAAGGCTGAGGGGTTTCCTGTTTGCCACAAGTCCCATTCATTCTATTTCACTCATTTATGTTCCCTGCATGACCCCTACTGTCATTTGAACATGTGGCCCCTGGTTCATTCCAGGAATGGAATACATTCACTATTCCATTGTCCAATCCTGATACTGTTTAACATTAGGATGGAAAGCTGAAAAGAAAAGGGGGCTTAGGAAACTTTTCCAATTCTTCCATTCAGAAAAGTATTTCAATTCCTCCTATCTTGTGTTTTCTTCTCAGAATATCATTTAATATTCTTATGTACCAAGAAAAATATGAAAATGAAGAAGCACATATTACTTTGGAATCTACTATGAGCCAGGAAGTATGCTGGGAAATTTAATTTAATGTAATAGTCATAAAAACCCTATGTGTGAGGCACTTAAGGCTCAGAGAGGGCTGGTAATATATCCAAGGTTGCACAGCCAGTAGGGGTTAAATTTACACACAGGGTTTAGTGGCGTTAAGATGGCATTTTAGCTGGGGTGATCAATTCACCTTGCCTTGTTAGAGACTTTCGTGGTTTTAGGACTGAAAGTCCTGTATCCCAGGAAACTCCTCAGTCACAGGCAAACCAGCACAACTGGTCACCCTAATAGCCAAGGTTCCCCAAATTTACAAATCCTGTACTATCAAAAATGACTGCTCTTTATGAGATTCCTGAGGGAGATATTCACAAGAAGAATATCAATTAAAAATTAAGGCAGTATTTTATTAGCTGGTGACATAAACCTTAGTACTAGGTCTCTGACCAAGTTGGGATCTCAAAACTTAAATACAAAACTTAAATACAAAACTTAAATACTCCCAAAGAAGAATTCTTGATTGTCCCTTAATTCAGATCTTAACACCTATTGGCCACTGAGTCAAAGGTTCTTGCTGCAAGATGCAACACGCCAGTAAGAGGAAGGAAGTAAAGAGAAAAACAGGATGGCCGAGCTTATGCAGTGAAATTCCCCTGTCTCAGCTTGCCCATCTAGTCTCATGGAAGGAAAATCTTGAAGAGAAGAGACTTCCAAGCCAAATAACTTGGTGTAGCATAATAACCCCACCCTTAGTGAATGTGACCAGTTAGAACCCCTAGACTGTGTTTCATAATCTAGCCAATCATTTGAGAGTTCCTCATTCTTGGAGAGGACAGTGGAGATTGTGGGCTCAGAGGATGGAGAAGGGAAACTTTCCTAGCGTGAGGAGAGATGCTGGGAGTTCCTCTTCCCTGCTCCCCAGAGCCCCACTCTGACCAGTCTTAGTTCTCTCTCAACCATCGGGCTTAACAGAAAACACTTAAGTCAATTCAGGCCCTGGGTTAGAGGAAAAATCCCATTTCCTCATTCACTTGGCCTTTCTCCTGATACATATCCCTCTCTGAGACCAGTGAGATGGCAGTTTCATAGTTTGCCCCCAAAGGTTCTAAAATAGACCAGGACAGGACTGTAATTAAGTTTACTTGAAGGTCACACAATGCACTAAACTGAAGATTCACCCCCTCTTCTATTTTCAAACTTTCCGTAAATCCATCTGTTAAAGTAATTAAATGAGGCAACTATTAGACTGCGGTGACGCTAATGCCTTGGTCACCTATGCAAGCAAACCAAACCTAAGCCAGAGTCAATGTGCTCAAATCCAAGAAAATGAAGTTTAAGAACAACCAATCACAAACGGCCAACTAAGATTTCCCCAATAAGGCAACCACGAAAGCTATAGCAAATCAAATACTGTCCTTGCTTTGTTTCCCTATCTTTTCTACAAAAACTTCTCTCTAAGCTTCTGTTGGTGGAGTGCTCCTAATCACGTTCAGTTTGGTGCTGCCCCAGTTTGAATGCATGTATGCACCAATAAACTCTTGAAAATTTTAATGTGCTTCAGTTTATCTTTTAACACATCTTAGCTTTCCCTACCCTCCAAAAGTCACATGTTAGCATAAAAATGTCCCTGATTTGAACAATATGAACTGCACCCATTAGTAGATTCCCACAGAGAAATGAAAGTTCAAAACTTTCACAGAAAGTTAAATTCCATGTAAACACTTGGACAGTATTAAGTCCCAAAGACATTCACTGCCTAATACCTGGTTTTCCTCTTCAGACTCTGAGGCTATGGGACCAAGGACCATGAACCCAGGACATAACCCCCAACTGCATGTTTTTTTTCCACTGCTCTTCATTATGGCAGCAAAGTGAAATAAAGTTCACTGAAAACTAGTGAGAATGAGAGGGCTTGTATAATTTCATTAAACAACTCATATATAGAAACATGTGTGCATGAATGAGGATCTCGTCCTTCTTCTACCCCACCAAGTTCCAGCCATGCTCTGAGGAAGGAAAACTGGGGTACAGACCTTACTGTTTTCCAAGGTGAGGTCTTATCTCTAGATTGTTCATCCTTGATGTACACAAGTACATAATAAGGACCCCAAACCAGTGATGACCAGAGAAAAGGGGAATCGTCTTACACTTGCACTAGATGCCACTTGCTGGCTTTGTCCCAGCAAACATATACTGGATCCCACTATTTTTATTTAAGCATTGCTTCATTGAAGGGTCCCAAAGCTGTGCAGAGCTGAAGGGAGGCAAGGCTGGCACTTTGCCTGTGATCTAGCCATGTCATCCCTGTGCCATCAAAGGGCCTCACAGCTAAAGCTTCAGAGTGACGAGGGCCCCAGATGAACATCCCTTGATTCCTAATTCTGCCTCTTCTCTTTCTTTGTTCCTAGACTTCTATCCACAGCATATCACCCCTTTTCTTTTGTAGAGGGTACCACTGTAAGAAATAATAAATGTTACATGTCAATTATATCTCAGTTTTTAAAAAGTTAAAAAAAAAGTAACAAGCTTCGGTCCATTGGTCCCCTCTTCTGTCTTGAACATACTGAAGGGTAAGTTGTGAGAAAAATTTCACTCACTGCCTTTTCATTTTGTTCAGTCAGTTCTTCACGAGGCAGGGTAAGTGCAGGCTGGCCACAGTGGCTGAAACCTCCCCACAACCCAGGATGGAGACTTCAGAGCTGGAAAGAAGTATGAGCTCTGGAGCCAAGGACAAGGGAGGACGAGATGGAGAACTGACACTACAACGTGCATCTATTGATAGTTTTAATGCAAAGTTTCTGTGATCGAAAACCTGAGAAAATTCATTCCTTTGATCTCCTAAGTGTCTACAAGATAAATTCACATTCCTCTTAGGATGTAACTTCTATTCTGTCTCTTACAAACTAATAACTCTGACCTCATTAGCTGAAATATATTGATAGTTTGCCCTATCACTTCTCCATTAAATTATTAAAATTTTATATAAACTAACAAAGAAAGGCACCATGACCCTCACCTCTCTCTGGTCTCTGCATATTTCTCCAGTTAGAGAAACGTACACAGGAGGAGAGAAGACAGAGTTCCCAACAACATGAAGTTGTATAAACTTGGAAATATTTTTCTGAAATGAAGTACATAAATGCCAAGCAGATTTTGACAGAAGTGTCTCTTAGACATTGGGTGGGGGAAAGAACTATTCCCCAGAATATTATCAGGGCTTATAAATCTCAATTAAGCTGTAACAGAGAACATTATGTTATAGCAGGTCTTCCAGGTTCCCAGGTTCTTCAACAAAATTACTTTTAAAAGAATAGATAACTTTGAATATTTATTCACTCTTAGTATCCTTGTTAAAAGAAGAATTTTTCTTCAGTACATTTAGGCTTCAAAATTGAGGGACTATAAACTATATAAGTTTTTAAATGTTAACTGAAGAATCTTTTTTTTAAAACAAAAATGCCTTTTTAACTCTACTTTCAACCTACTTAAACCTTGTCTGTTAAGGCACTCTAATTAAGAAATATTGAATTTGGAAAGAGCAGAATCAATTGGTTGTCAGCAATTCGAGATAGAAACAGTACTGGATTCCACCAATCTACTATAATAGCTAGATTCATCTCCATGTGAAAAATGGAATCGTTCTGTTGGAATTGTTAGGCTCCGTGAGCAGCCTAACCTCACAGTTCCTCCCTGCCACCATCTTAACCAAAGGAGAATACACGCAAAACAAATAACTGAACAAAATAGTCACATCTGAAATATAAAATTTTTGTGAACTATGTTTGAGAAGGTGGCTTAGACCACAAGTCTCCCACCTCATCCCAAATCTACAAAGAGGCTGAGGAGAGCACATTCAGAGACACACCTAATGATGTAAGACCTTATCAGCAGAGCAGAATACACATCCATGCACTCAGCCTGTTTTAAGGAGGTCTCCTGCAGAGGCACAGCAGGAAAAAGAAAGAAAGAATGTTAGGGCTTCAACCACCCCTTAACCTTCTGGGCTCACCCTGACTGTAGTAGTCAAAGAAAGAAACGGTTCAGACTTCTCTGCTCCTAAGCCCAGGAAAATCCCCTCTAATAAGGCGTGGCCCAGCCCATGTGATGCCTGGATCACCCACTGAACATTCTTGTTCCAAGGGATCAAGAGTGAAGCAGAAGCTCCTTCATGGCACTTGCAAAAGGTCAGAAGCATAGGTAGAAGTTTTCTCCTGCATGAACCAGTGTGGAAATGTGGGGATAGGAGCAGAAATGTTCCCCATAAACTCTTCCCAGGTATTTGTTAGACTTCACTGCCAGGCTTGTGATCAACCAGGAGCAGACTGACCCACTCAAGAATGGAAATCAGCATTGTATCTAAGCAATCATGCTCCTGTGTTCAAGAGGATGCTTCTTTTGCATCCACCTGGGACAGTGTGTTGAGTGGTCTAACTACTGCTCCCAAAAGCTGTGAGGAAGAATAAGAACTCATTAAATTTGCCTTAACTCCACCACACACCAAAGGATGAAAACTCACTCCTATTCAATTCTTTTTTTTTTTTTTTTGGTAAGTTGTGTTGATCCACATTATGCAACTCATAGCTTAAAAAAAGTATAAAAGCTCCATGTGCCAGCATAAAACTACTCAAAAAACACACCATAGAAACAACATTCAAACACCCCAAATTTGAATATTAATTATTTGATTGTTAAATTATGAGAGAAAGTACTAATATTCTAAATCAAATTCCCCTTCTCCTTGTAAACTAAATTCAATTTTTTTTTCTGTCTCTTTCGGGGTTTAACGGATTCATCTCACTCTGATGTGGCCACCTTTCTTTTAGCAGCTGCAGTGTTGTGCGCCATCTCTGAAGCACTAGAATAATTATAGCTTCTTCAGCAGCTACAAAGTTGAATTTACCCAATTACAAATTACTCATGCATTCTGCTGTGCCTGAGAATCACAGCACCAGACTTATTCTAACAAAGTTTAGAAAATACAAGCAAGCAACTCCTGTGCCACCACAGCATTATCCCAAGCAAAATTATCTGTCCAGAGTTTTGTAGACAGTACAATCTAGGTCTGTATTTTTGTTATCTGCAGAACATTGCTGAGAGTTTTATCCTAGGGAAAGACAGGCACATGAAGAAAACACAGTTATAGATAAAATATTTTGGTTTCAGGCTAACCGACAGACATCAATCTGGGCATGTGGTCCAGAGGCCATTTCCAGCAAATTTAAACCCACAAGGGAGAAATTGCCCATTAATGGTCATACCGTGTTTCCTGCAATGATGGGAAAATTCACTTGGATATATTGTCTCACCATTAGAAAGAGGCATTTAAAATGCTATCTTCTTGCAGAAAAAGCATTTGATAAAATTTAACATCCATTCATGATAAAAACTCTCACCAAAGAAGGTATAGAGGGAACATATCTCAACATAATCAAAGCCATTTATTACAAACTCACAGCCAATATAATACTCAACAGAGAAAAACTGAAAACCTTCCCACTAAATTCTGGAACAAGCCAAGGAGACCCACTTTCACCACTACTATTCAACATAGTATTGGAAGTCCTACCCACAGAAATCAGACAAGATTAATAAGAGGTATCCAAATTGGAAGAGAAGAGGTAAAATTGTCATTATATGCAGATGACATGATACTTTATATAGAAAACCCTAAAGACTCCACACAAAAACTATTAGAACTAATAAATGAATTCAGCAACATACAAGGATACAAGACTAATATACAGAAATCTGTTGCATTTCTTTACACTAACAATGAAATATCAGAAAGAGAAAGTAAAAAAAAAATCCTGTTTAAAATCACGTTAAAAAAAAAAAAAAAAAACCTAGGAATAAACCTAACCAAGGAAGTGAAAGACCTATATGCTGAGAACTATAAAACATTGATAAAAGAAATCAAAGATGACTCAAAGAAATGGAAAGATATCCCATGCTCTTGGATTGGAAGAATTAAAATTGCTAAAATGGCCATACTATCCAAAGCAATCTACCGATTTAATGCAATCCCTATCAAATTACCCATTGACATTTTTCACAGAACCAGAACAAATAATCCCAAAATTTGTATGGAACCACAAAAGACCCAGAATTGCCAAAGCAGTCCTGAGGAAAAAGAACAAAGCTGGAGACATAATCCTCCCAGACTTCAGACAATACTTCAAAGCTAAAGCAATCAAAACAGCATGATATTGGCACAAAAACAGACATATAGATCAATGGAACAGGATAGAGAGCCCAAAAATAAACCCACACACCTATGGTCAATTAAGTTTTGACAAAGGAGGCAAGACTACACAATGGAGAAAAGACAGTCTCTTCAGCAAGTAGTGTTGGGAAAGCTGGACAGCCTCATGTAAATCAGTGAAGTTAGAACACGCCCTCACACCATACACAAAAATAAACTCAAAATGACTTAAAGACTTAAATATAAGACATGACACTATAAAAGTCCTAGAAGAGAATATAGGCAAAACGTTCTCTGACATAAATCGTAGCAATATTTTCTTAAATCAGTCTCCCAAGGCCAAAGAAGTAAAAGTAAAAATAAAGAAATGGGACCTAATCAAACTTACAAGCTTTTGCACAGCAAAGGAAACCATAAGCAAAACAAAAAGACAGCCTACAGACTGGGAGAAAATATTTGCAAATGATGCAACTGACAAGGGATTAATTTATAAAATATACAAACAATTCATATAACTCAATATCAAAATAACAAACAGCCCAATCAAAAAATGGGCAGAAGACCTAAATAGGCATTTCTCCAAAGAAGACATACAGATGGCCAACAGACACATGAAAAGATGCTCAACATCACTAATTATTAAAGCAATGCAAATCAAAACTACAATGACACCAGTCAGAATGGCCATCTTCAAAAATTCTACAAATAATAAATGCTGGAGAAGGTGTACGGAAAAGGGAACTCTCCTAAACTGTTGGTGGGAATGTAAATCCGTACAGCCACTATGGAAAACAGTATGGAGATTCCTTTAAAAAACTAAAAATAGAATAACCATAAGACCCAGCAATACCACTCCTAGGCATATATCCAGAAAAGATGAAAACTCAAATTCAAAAAGATACACGCACCCCAATGTTTATAACAGCACTATTTACAATAGTCAAGACATGGAAGAAACCTAAGTGTCCATCAAGAGATGAATGATAAAGAAGATGTGGTATATATACACAATGGAATATTACTCAGCCATAAAAAAGAATGAAATAATGCCATTTGCAGCAACATGGATGGACCTAGGGACTGTCATATTGAGTGAAGTAAGTCAGACAGAGAAAGACAAATATCATATGATATCGCTTATATGGGGAATCTAAAAAATAGTACAAATGAACTTATTTAAAAACAGAAACAGACTCACAAACATAGAAAGCAAACTTATGGTTACCAAAGGGGAAAGGGTGGGGAGGGATAAATTGAGAATTTGGCATTAACAGATATACACTACTATACATAAAATAGATAAACAACAAGGATTTCCTGTATAGCATAGGGAACTAGATTCAGTATCTTGTAATAATCTATAATGGAAAAGAATCTGAAAAAGACTGTGTGTATATATATATATATATATATATATATATATATATATATATATGTATATATATATATATGTAGATAGATATCACTATATATATATATATATATATATATATATATATAATTTATCACTTTGCTGTGCACCTGAAACTAACACAATACTGTAAATCAACTATAGTTCAATAAAGAAATTTAAAAATAAAATAAAATGGTATCTTCTAAAACTCTGAAATGTGCAGGGGTGACACCTCTAGTCCAGTAGTACTCCGGATTAACCCAAGGCTTCATTGGTCCGCTCTGTGTCTGTCCTGTATGTTGAAAACCTCTTAATTATTTATTAATGAAATAATAAACATCTGGACCTTTAACGTAGTCCACCATAAAATCATGTGAAGGAATAGTTAAAATAAGAATGGCAACAATTTTATGGTTGCTGTGACTGCATAATGGGAATGTTATATTATTCTATTTTTATGTGTAATTCAAAATTTCCACAATAAAAAATTTTAACTATATTTTTATTTCCTTCTTGATTGCTGCTTTTAGAGGATCCAGTTCCTCTCAGAGCCTGAACTCTGTCTAGTGATACTGCCTTCATCCCCTTCTAAGCACATTCATGACCTAACATTCTATATAAACTCAACCTCTTTCCTTCTCTATTTCTGCATTCCCAGTAGAAACTCAAAAGGATTTTAGCCTGTGCTGGAGCAGATTTGGAGCTGGAATTCCTTTAACCTTAATCTAAGGAACCATATCTCATAGATGCAGTTCCCTCTTATCACCCTGATGGCCTCATTTAAAGAATTATCCTCAATACACCCCTAACTGAATCCCCTGTGGATGGTTCTAAATGAGGATCATTGTGTTCTTTTTCATGTCCTTTCCCCCCAAACCTTGCCTTTCCTTGGCTTTTGGACTTTTCAGACCTTGAACGTCTCTCTTCCCACATCATTGGTAGCAGAGCTATTCATTCAGCTTCATCTTTTCCTACAGCAGTTTAATATCCCCTAATGTTCCATTTCCTTCTCTTCTTCCATGAACTCTGCAGGCTCAGCAGAACTTTGAATTTTCTTTCCTCCTGGGTAGCACTTATTGCTGGATCAGAGTTCCTGACTTTTTTTTTTCAAACCAGACAGTTGTTCTGGGATCCCCTACATGAAATCAGTCAGTTCTGGGTCAGCCAAATGTGTTCACTGTTCAAACATATCCAATTACCTTCACCATCCCAAGCTCGATAATTCTACCCATAAGTACCTTCCATCAGCCTAGCACCTGACCCTGGCCTGGAATTGATCTCTTTTAAACCTACCAGGCTCCCCTTCACTGTACCTCATCTTCCCTAAATCTTTGCTCAGAGTCCTAACCCTATGATTTTCCTGGACATCTTCCCCCAAACAATGGCCATACGAGTTTGCCACCTGAAATGACTCTGTTACCTTCGGACTCATCAAACAATGTTTAATGTATTCTCTGCTAATCTTCCCAGTCCTTCTATCATAAATGTTGTCCACTTTTTCTTTCTTTTTTAAAAAATTTATTTATTTTTGGCTACATTGGGTCTTTGTTGCTGCGCGCGGGCTTTCTCTAGTTGTGGCGAGCGGGGGCTACTCTTCTTTGTGGTGCGCGGGCTTCTCACTGAAGTGGCTTCTCTTGTTGTGGAGCATGGGCTTTAGGCGTGCAGGCTTCTGTAGTTGTGACATGCAGGCTCTAGAGCACAGGCTCAGTAGTTGTGGCACATGGTCTTAGCTGCTCCGCAGCAGGTGGGATCTTCCCGGACCAGGGACTGAACCCATGTCCCCTGCATTGGCAGGTGGATTCTTAACCACTGCACCACCAGGAAAGTCCCCGTACCCAAGCCCTCCAGATGGTTCTGATGCTCATTATAGTTTGAGAACGACTGGTCCAAGAGATATCTAGATAGATGTATGAATTGATAGAGCAATAAATGACTCATATCATAAAAAGGAGCAAATAGACAAATGAAAAAGTGCCAAAGCCTGGTTTAAAACTAGTAAAATAACTGGTATGGAACATCACATGTAAGTAATAACACACATGCCAAATCCTCAAGGTGACACCCACTCTCAGATAAATTGGATGCCAATATGTTCTTCTTTAAGAAACAGTTGTGTGTAGCCAGTGCTATCATTTTTTTCCTTTTTTTTTTTAATTGTGCAGAAAGATAGTAAACATCCTGCTCATTTTCACAGGCATTGCATCACTTTCATTTCCAAGGATTCAGCATTAGCGTCTCCCTGTGGTGTCTTGCAGGACTGGCTTCCTATCTCTTCCTTCATCATTCATCCAATTTCTCCTCCCCTTCAGACACTCTGCTTCACCAAAAGCCATCATTATTCTGAAACAGTATTGGATGTGGTTCTGCACAATGTCACTAAGAGCTTTGACACAATAGACATAAAGATGATTATTAATCCAGACATCTAGGATAACACATAGTGTTTTCTTATTCCTCTAACCTCATTTTCTCCTACCTCCTCTACTCTCAAGAAGTTCCTCCTGACACAATGTCTCCTCTCTCCATTCCTGTATCCAATTCTAGCTCAACACTCCAGTCCAAGCTTCCTAGTGATGTCTCTGTGATTCCATGCTTGTCCCATTCTCATGCTTTCATCTCTTTCTTCCCCATATTATCTCATTTTCTTCCTTCTTTTCCTTTCTCTTTCCCTTCTCCTTAATTTTTGCTCACTCCTCTGTATTCTTCATTGGTTCCCTCTTTTTCCTTGTTGTCTTCTCTTCCTCACCCTTCTTTCATCGTATTTCCCCTTTCAGTCTAGCTTACTCACGAGAGACTGAGCCACCTGGGAGGCAGACAGGAAACACTAGAGGTGCTCTTGGAACACTGAGGACACTTGGTGAAGGGCGCTGTCCTGTGCTTGGTGCTCTTGGCAGTAACAATATTTAGAAGCCAGGGTTGGCCTGACAAGTATGTTATGCACATTTCTTTCCAGGAGTTTACCCAGTTTAATTCTTCCAGTTTCAAGCACTTGACTTCTCTGGCTTCATTTTCCTATCTCTCCCCCAATCCAATTACACTACATCCTGAAAATATCTGTTTTCTAAAACAGGCAAGATTGTCACCTCACTCCCCTGTTCTAATTATCATAAAGCTGTTGCAGAAGAGATAGGTAACAGGGACTTCGCTGGCGGTCAAGTAGTTAGGACTCCATGCATCCACGGCAGGGGGCACGGGTTCGATCCCTGGTCGGGAAACTAAGATCCTGCATGCCACACGGCACGGCCCAAAACATAACAGTAGGGCTTCCCTGGTGGCGCAGTGGTTAAGAATCTGCCTGCCAATGCAGGGGACACGGGTTCGAGCCCTGGTCTGGGAAGATCCCACATGCCGCGGAGCAACTAAGCCCGTGAGCCACAACTACTGAGCCTGCGCGTCTGGAGCCTGTGCTCCCCAATGGAGAGGCCGCGACAGTGAGAGGCCCGCGCACCGCGATGAAGAGTGGCCCCCGCTCACCGCAACTGGAGAAAGCCCTCACACAGAAACGAAGACTCAACACAGCCAAAAATAAATAAATAAATAAATAAATTTATTAAAAAACAAAAAATAATAACAGTAATAAAAAATAATTTAAAAATAAAAATAAAATTAAAAAAACTTATTTGTTAAAAAAAAGAAAAAGGTAGTTAACAAATAAAATGTACATATACAACAGCCTTTAAAACATTAGGTGGCAGAGGTTTAAATATCTTACAAAATTCTCATTTTCCCAGGGTGTGTGCTATTCCCATAAATTCATAAGCCTCAACAAGAATCCAGAGGGTTTATCAGAGTTCTACTATTCAGGCTTTCTGGGAAGCCGTCTGCTCCTTGTTGTGACCAGTAATAATCCGTTAATAATTTTTGATAATCTTCTCCCATTTACAGTGGATTTCTGCTCAGGAACATCCCTGTTTCTTGCTGAACACCACCTTCTTCATTCCTCAAATTCAGCTATGTCCTCTTGAATCCAGTGACCGTTGTTGCCCTTAGGAATAGCAGAACTGGACAAAAGTGTGCTCTTTGTCACCTCTCAACAATCTACCCTGTAGTATTTTACAAAATGTGTTTGACATAGGTCCTGCAACTTTGTAGCATGTGTCGTAGGTGTCCCTGACTTAGTTGTGCTGATTGTTTCCTGGTTTTTACAGACAATAATAATAGCTAACATTACTGTGACAGTACCATTTCATACAATACGCTTAACCACCCAATGAAGTAGGTACTATCATTATGTCCATTTACCACTTGAGGAAATTAAACACAGAGAGAGTCACTTGCCCAAAGTCCCATGGCTAGGAAGTAGTAGAGCTGGGGAAGGAAATCTCTATATCATCCATCTCCGGATTTGAAAATAAAGATAGTAATAATATAGACTTAATTAAGGCCTTTTTGTATTTCTGTCTGAGCTCTTTTTTTCCTTTTCCTCTCTTTGATCTCATGTCATGTAAATCTTACTAAGTCGGAATTTGGATAAAAGGCTTTGAAATGGATAGATTTTTTCTTGAAAATAACACCATTAATTAAGGGCCAAGTTTCTTTTCGTTGAACATAACATTATTAAAATTGCCAGAACATTTTCTTGGGTTGAAGGTGGAGGGAGATTCTCAGCAGCACAATTCTGAATGAAGTTTTGATCACCGATGATTTTTCTCCACTTCCTTTTTAAAGCATGAATCCACTTCCTGTTTAGGCAGTTAGATATTCTCCTTATTTTGTCCCTATTTTTTTCAACATGTAGTATCAAAAGAACCCTCTTTTTACTGCTTATAACAATGTACGTCAGGAAAATAACAAAGTAATATGACCTCATTTCTTTTATGCCAGGATAGGATGATGCTTTCAGTGTGTGTCTTAGTTTGGGTAGCTATAACAAATCATCATAGACTGGGTGATTTATAAACAACAGAAATTCATTTCTCATAGCTCTGGAGGCTGGAAAACCCAAGGTCAAGGCACCAGCAAATTCAGTATCTAGGGAGACCACCTTCTGGTTCAAAAACCGCCATCTTGCTGTATTCACGTGGTGGAAGGGACTAAAGAGCTCTCTGGGGTCTCTCTTTTTAGGGCTCTAATCCCATTCATGAAGGCTTCACTCTCATGACCTAACCACCTCCCAGATGCTCCACTTCCAAATATCATCACATTAGGGATTAAGTTCAACGTATGAATTTGGGGGGCACACAAAACTATTACACAGTATAGAGCAGTGTGTAAATAGACTTAAGTTCATTACTGGTAGAGGATATTATTTCCTTGCCCTCTTCTAATGTTGTGCATAAAGGCATTTTATTCACAAGGATAAAGAGTATAAAGTACATGGTTAGCTGGATCTTAGTTTGAATATACATATACTATGAAACTTTAAATGCTTAGGGCTTAGGGCTTCCTTGGGCTGTGTCATGTCCTGCATATCAAACTTACATGAGAAAGCCAATTACACACCAGACTGTTAGATTCTTTGATTTTTAATTCTGAGTCTGCCACAGGCATATGTGTCTCTGAGAAAGTCTTTGAAAAGCCTTGTTTTCACTTCTACCCTTGTAAAGTGAGATTTTACAATCTGCTAGGGAAATTCTGAGGATTAAATATCAAATGATAGCAAAGCACTTTGAAAGTACTAAATGGGGTTATTAATAATTTAAGAGTGAAAGCAAGCCTCCATCTCAGTTGTTGAAAGGAATATGTGGCATATTTATTTCAATCACTTATCATTTCATTGGAACTTCCTCTACCTTGAGTTACTCAGAAAACATCTGATTCCCTTAAAAATAGGACTTTAAAATTAGTTCTCTTTTTATAGTTTTTCAAAGTACTGCCACACCAGTTATCTTGTTGGATCCCCACAAAACCCCAGGAGATATAAATAACATATTGTATAGAAATTGTATAGACTACAAGGAATAGAATACCCTACAAATACTTGTTTAAATAAATAGACGTTTATTATTCTCACTTAAGGAAAAGCCCAGGGGTAAGAAATTCAGGGCAAATGCAGAGACTCAATGGTGTCATCAAAGATCTTAACTCCTGTCTTTTTCCCTCTATCGTCTTTGGTGAATTGACTTGTCACCTCATGTTTACAAAATGGCTGCTATATGACTCCAGATGCCATATTTACTTTTTAAGGTAGGAGAGAAGGAAGGAGGGAGTCCTGTTAATTATATCTTTTTTTTTTAAATAAGGAAAACAAAAGCTTTTCTAGAAGCTGCTCCAGAGTTCCACTAGAACTGGATCATATGATCCCTGCTAGGGTGAGAGAAGGGAGGGCAGTAAGTGTATGGCTTTCTATGCTCTGTGGCAAGGAAGAAAGGGGCTGAGAACATTGGGGGAACCCAACGCTAGTGTTGATGAAAAATGACAGGCATTAAAAAGTCAATTTTTCAAGGTGGCACAGCAGAGGAGATTAAAACAGATCCGAATCGCTCTGCTCAAGTGGAAAAATCTAACAATAAATTGTAAAATCAACTGAAATTCTTTCGCGGGTGATCACACTGAGGACTACTCCAGGTACCCTCACTACATGACCCCAGTGCACTCCCATTACAGTGCAGCAGCAGAGGAATGGCTTTCTCCCTTGTGCACATGATGAACTTGTTTGTTATTTTTTGAGGAATCATCCTTTATCAGCAATCCAACTCCTTAGCCCGCACCCTCCTTTTCTTGTTCTCCTCCATTATATAGAGAAGCTCAGCAAGGTCACATGGAATAAGTTGGAAAAATTAATCACTTGACAGAGGACTACCATGGGGAAGACAACTTCTGTGGCTTCCTCTCTGAATCAGTCAGAGTGTGGCTGCAAGAAAAGGAGCTGAAAGGATACAGTGTAGGAAACTGGGTGCTTCTGTTAGTGGTGTAGGGGCTGGAGGAATTACTCCCAAACAACGTCATGCAACAAGCCCTCCAAGAGAGCTGCTACCTCTGACACGTTCGGAAATGTGGGGCTTCAGGAGTTGACGTTTGGATTGGTTGACCTCAAAACCCACTGCCACCTACTGCGAACCAGGGATCAAGAAGCTGCAGCACTGCCCTCCCCATCACAGCTGCCTCTCAGCACACATGGAACTGGTGAAGGGATGCTGGACTTCTCCAGAAAAATCTCAAAATCCTCACAACGATGTTTGCCAGTAAGATCCAAAGCAACAGGAAGATGGCACCCATCTCATGTCCACCTTAAAGACTCTGCATAAGTGTGTCAGATTAAAGAGTTAATCTGTACCCAGAATACCAGCTGTGTGGAAGTTTAGGAAAGGTAGGTTTCAGTATGCCAGTCTCTGCATAACTCCAAGCACATGCGGAGGAGTTTGGAACTAAGGCTGAGGGCCAATCTACCACATCCATAACATCCCACCACTCCCAAATATGGACGGAGACAGGAACCAAAGGGCAATAGAAAGGAGTTTCCCATTAGCATCTAACTTTTGGCTGGGACTTGCTCACACTTGATGAATTTAATTTGATTCTAAGTTCCAGTGACAAAGACTTAATTTAGGATAAATTCTACAGGATATCTGATCTGATGTCTGGAATATAAAAGCAGGAGTCATTTTTCATTGAGGACTCATTTTATGCCCGCCACTATTATTAGTGCTTAGCATGTTAATTTATTAAAACCCACAATAACCCTGTATGGCAGGAAATGTTGTTAGTGCCGGTGTTCGGATGAGAAAACTGAGGCACAGAGAGACTAGTTGCTAAATGTCATAAAGATGCCAGTGGTGGAGCCACATTGAGCAGAGCCATCAGGCTCCAGAGTCCAGGTTTCTAACAACTATAATGTATTGCTGCTCCATAAAATTAGTTTACATTTAAAGCCACACTGGATAAATTTGCCCTTCACAGTCTCCCCTTCAATTTACTATTAACATCCTGCTGGCTCCCTAATCAATTGATCTTGATGATTTTGATCAAAGATCCAAGATGGTACCATTAGAAGAATTCCTGTTCAGCTAATCCTATTTGACACTGATTCCCATCATAAAATTAGACCTACCTTTTGCTTGAGATTCTGAGATTTAAACTCATGCAGAAAGCAATTTATTATTTTCCTAAGAGTTCCCCCAAAGTCAAAAGTGAGGACTACTCGTTTTGCAATTTTCTCGTCTCAGAAAATAGCCCCAATTCTCCAGAGGAGCCCCTAGGGCCAAATGTTATAGGACCCTCCCTTTAGGCACATTTGATTGGTCCAAAGTTGTTCATAGGATATTGAACCCTGTAACTAAGAAAAGAGGCTTAGTTCTTCTTAAAGGGCCAAGCTAGGAATTGGGAATTGGGAAAGCATACCATGCAAATGAAGTCAAAAGACCTAAGAGAATGATATCCAGAAAAAAAGAAGCAGCAATGACCAATGGATGGGGAGAAACTGATATAGAGAGAGGAAATTGTGGAAGTGACCAATCTGATTCTAGCTGTGCCCGACACCAGGCTGTATCCCTGCCTTTATTTCATAAAAGTGCCTCAGAGGTCTTCTCAAAAACTTCCAACAACTTCCCCTCTGTTCTAGTTATTCATTCATTGCTGTGTGACAATAAACCATCCAAAACTTCGAGGCCTAAAGCAATGTATCATTTATTTTGCTTATAAATCTGCAGTTTGGGCAGAGCTGGGAGGGGACAGTTTCTCTCTGCTCTAGTCAGCACCAACTGAGATGGCTTGAAGGCTGGGGGCTGGCTCACTTAATCCCAAGTCTGGCAGTTGTAACTAGCTGCCACCTGGACCTCAGTTGGGGCTGGGGTGGAAACACCCTTACAAAATCTTTCTAAGGTGCTACTTGACTTCCTTACAACAATGTAGCTAGATTCCAGGGGCAAGCGTCTGTAGAGAGAAAGAGAGACTGGAGCAGCTATATCACCTTTTATGACTTAACCCTGAAATTCAAATAGTCGTCACATGGTTCCAGGCCCACCCAGATTCAAGAGGAGTGTCAGCATCATATTGTAAGAAGAGCTCGTGAGATCGGATATATTGATGTAGCGACCTTTGGAAAATATAATCTGCCACATCCTCTGTAAAGTGATATCGTGTTACTGTGATGGAATAAATATATGTTTGGTCTTTGTCTGTGGTTCCTGGCACACAGCTCCTAAAACCCTTAGAATCTCTGGAGCCAAAGAGTGTCTCTTGTATGCTAATGAGGTGACTGCTGACTGAGGGCCCTTGATAGCTTCAGGATGGGGTCTGGTTGCCAGAAAGACCAAGGCACTACTTGAGGGTTGGAAATTTCAGTGCCATTGCCTAACCTACAGGAAAGGAACAGGGGTCAATGACTGAGTGAATTCCTGAGTTACACCCTTTATAATAAACCAGTAATCGTAAGTAAAGTGTTTTCCTGAGTTTTGTGAGCTGTTCTAGCAGATTATCAAACCTGAGGAGGGAGTCATGGGAACCCCCAATTTATAACTGGTTGGTCAGAAGTAAGGTGATCCGGAACTTATCAATACAATTGGTGTCTGAAGCGGGGGCAGTACTACCCTGAGAATGAGTCCTTAACCTATGGGGTCTGTGCTAACTCTGGGTAGTTAGTGTCAGAATTAAAATGAATTGTAGAACACCCAGTTGATGGCTGGAGAGTAGGAGAATTTATTGGTGCTGGAAGAACACCATGCATTTTATGTCAGAAGTGTTGTAAGTAGCAAACAGCTACTTATAAACAAAAGTGTGTGTAAGATTTAAATAGATAATATATTTGTGTGGTCCAAACTTCAAACAAAAAATAATTTGTGTATTTGTATCTGTGTAGGTAGATAGAAATACAGTGAAAAATGTCACTCCCTCTCCACACCCGAGACCTCCAGGTGCCCTCTGTGGGGACAACACATGCCATCAGTTTCCTGAGCTATTTTTTGCTACTATAAGAAAATGCTGTACATAAATAAAGACCTCCCCTTCAACTATTCTATACATATAGTAGCCCCCTTTCAATACTTTGCCCTTATAACTTATATTTAGACATCATTCTGTATCTATGTAAACTTTCTCAGTCTTTTTTAACATCTTTATTGAAGTATAATTGCTTAACAGTGTTGTGTTCATTTCTGCTGTATAAAAAAGTGAATCAGTTACATGTATACATATATCCCTATATCTCCTTCCTCTTATGCCTCCCTCCCACCCTCCCTATCCCACTCCTCTAGGTGGTCAAAAACCACTGAGCTGATCTCCCTGTGCTCTGCAGCTGCTTCCCACTAGCTATCTATTTTACATTTGGTAGTATATATATGTCCATGCCACTCTCTCACTTCATCCCAGCTTACCCTTCCCCCTCCCTGTGTCCTCAAGTCCATTCTCTAGGCCTGCAGCTTTATTCCTGTTCTGCCCCTAGGTTCACAAGAACCGCTTTTTTTATTTTTTAGGTTCCATATATATGTGTTAGCATATGGTATTTGTTTTTCTCTTTCTGACTTACTTCACTCTGTATGACAGACTCTAGGTCCATCCACCTCACTACAAGTAACTCAATTTTGTTTCTTTTTATGGCTGAGTAATATTCCACTGTATATACATGCCACATCTTCTTTATCCATTCATCTGTCAATGGACACTTAGGTTGCTTCCATGTCCTGGGTATTGTAAATAGTGCTGCTGTAAAAAGTGCAACATTGTGGTACATGTCTCTTTTTGAATTATGGTTTTCTCAGGGTATATGACCAGTAGTGGGATTGCTGGGTCATATGGTACTTTTATTTTTAGTATTTTAAGGAACCTCCATACTGTTCTCAGTAGTGGCTGTATCAATTTACATTCCCACCAACAGCGCAAGAGGGTTCCCTTTTCTCCACACCCTCTCCAGCATTTATTCTTTGTAGATTTTTTTTTAAAAATTTTATTTTTATTTATTTATCCTTGGCTGCACTGGGTCTTGGTTGCGGCATGTGGGCTTTTCTCTAGTTGCGGCGAGTGGGGGCCACCCCTCGCCGCCGTGCGCGGGCTTCTCAGTGTGGTGGCTTCTCCCGTTGCATAGCACGGGCCATGGCACGTGGACTCAGCAGTTGTGGCTCGCAGTCTCTAGAGCTCAGGCTCAGTAGTCGTGGCACACGGGCTTCAGTAGTTGTGGCTCGCGGGCTCTAGAGCGCAGGCTCAGTAGTTGTGGCGCATGGGCCCAGCTGCTCCACAGCACGTGGGATCCTCCCAGAACAGGGATCGAACCTGTGTCCCCTGCACCGGCAGGCAGACTCCCAACCACTGTGCCACCAGGGAAGTCCCCTATTGTTTGTAGATTTTTTGATGATGGCCATTCGGACCAGTGTGAGATGACATCTCATTGTAGTTTTGATTTGCATTTCTCTAATGATTCATGATGTTGAGCATTCTTTCATGTGTTTGTTGGCAATCTGTATATCTTCCTTGGAGAAATGTCTATTTAGGTCTTCTGCCCATTTTTGGATTGGGTTGTTTGTTTTTTTGATATTGAGTTGCATGAGTTGCTTGTATGTTTTGGAGATTAATCCTTTGTCAGTTGCTTCATTTGCAAATATATTCTCCCATTCTGAGGACTGTCTTTTCATCTTGTTTATGGTTTCCTTTGCTGTACAAAAGCTTTGAAGTTTCATTAGGTCCCATTTGTTTATTTTTGTTTTTATTTCCATTATTCTAGGAGGTAGGTCAAAAAAGATCTTGCTGTGATATATGTCAAAGAATGTTCTTCCTATATTTTCCTCTAAGAATTTTATAGTGTCTGGTCTTACATTTAATCTTTAATCCATTTTGAGTTTATCTTTGTGTATGGTGTTAGGGAGTGTTCTAATTTCATTCTTTTACATGTAGCTGTCCAGTTTTCCCAGCACCACTTATTGAAGAGACTGTCTTTTCTCCATTGTATATTTTTGCCTCCTTTGTCAAAGATAAGGTGACTATATGTGCGTGGGTTTATTTCTGGGCTTTCTATCCTGTTCCATTGATCTATATTTCTGTTTTTGTGCCAGTACCATACTGTCTTGATTACTGTAGCTTTGTAGTATAGTCTGAAGTCAGGGAGGCTGATTCCTCCAGCTCCGTTTCACTTTGCTTTACAAAGCCGATTGCTTTGGCTATTCGGGATCTTTTGTGTTTCAATACAAATTGTAAAATTTTTTGTTCTAGTTCTGTGAAAAATGCCACAGGTAGCTTGATAGGGATTGCACTGAATCTGTAGATTGCTATGGGTAGTATAGTCATTTTTACAATGTTGAATCTTCCAATCCAAGAACATGGTATATCTCTCCATATGTTTGTATTGTCTTTAATTACTTTCATCAGTGTCTTATAGTTTTCTGCGTACAGGTCTTTTGTCTTCTTAGGTAGGATTATTCCTAGGTATTTTATTCTTTTTGCTGCAATGGTAAATGGGAGTGTTTGCTTAATTTCTCTTTCAGGTTTTTCATCATTACTGTATAGGAATGCAAGAGATTTCTGTGCATTAATGTTGTATCCTGCTACTTTACCAAGTTCATTGATTAGCTCTAGTAGTTTTCTGGGGGCATCTTTAGGATTCTCTATGTATAGTATCATGTCATCTGCAAACAGTAACAGTTTCACTTCTTCTTTTCCGATTTGGATTCATTTTTTTTTTTTTTCTTCTCTGATTGCTGTGGCTAAAACTTCCAAAACTATGTTGAATAATAGAGGTGAGAGTGGGCAACCTTGTCTTGTTCCTGATATTAGAGGAAATGGTTTCAGTTTTTCACCATTGAGAATGATGTTGGCTGAGGGTTTGTCATATATGGCCTTTATTATGTTGAGGTAGGTTCCCTCTATGCCCACTTTCTGGAGAGTTTTTATCATAAATGGGTGTTGATTTTGTCAAAAAGTTTTTCTGCATCTATTGAGATGATCATATGGTTTTTATCCTTCAGTTTGATAATATGATGTATCACATTGATTGACTTGTGTATACTGAAGAATCCTTGCATTCCTGGGATAAACCCCATTTGATCATGGTGTATGATCCTTTTAAAGTGCTGTTGGATTCTGTTTGCTAGGATTTTGTTGAGGATTTTTGCATCTATGTTCATCAGTGATATTGGCCTGTAGTCTTCTTTTTTTGTGACATCTTTGTCTGGTACTGGTATCAGGGTGATGGTGGCCTCATAGAATGAGTTTGGGAGTGTTCCTCCCTCTGCTATATTTTGGAAGAATTTGAGAAAGTTAGGTGTTAGCTGTACTCTAAATGTTGGATAGAATTCGCCTATGAAGCCATCTGGTCCTGGGATTTTGTTTGTTGGAAGATTTTTAATCACAGTCTCAATTTCAGTGCTTGTGATTGGTCTGTTCATATTTTCTATTTCTTCCTGGTTTAGTCTCGGAAGGTTGTACTTTTCTAAGAATCTGTTCATTTCTTCCAGGTTGTCCATTTTATTGTCATATAGTTGCTTGTAGTAGTCTCTCATGATCCTTTGTATTTCTGCCGTGTCAGTTGTTACTTCTCCTTTTTCTTTTCTATTTCTGTTGATTTGAGTCTTCTTCCTTTTCTTCTTGATGAGTCTGGCTACTGGTTTATCAATTTTGTTTATCTTCTCAAAGAACCAGCTTTTAGTTTTATTGATCTTTGTTATTGTTTCCTTCATTTCTTTTTCATTTATTTCTGATCTGATCACTATGATTTTTCCTCCTGCTAACTTTGGTTTTTTTTGTTCTTCTTTCTCTAATTGCTTTAGGTGTAAGGTTAGGTTGTTTCTTTGAGATTTTTCTTGTTTCTTTAGGTAAGATTGTATTGCTATAAACTTCTATCTTAGAAGTGCTTTGGCTGCATCCCATAGGTTTTGGGTCGTCGTGTTTTCATTGTCATTTGTTTGTAGGTATTTTTTGATTTCCTCTTTGATTTCTTCAGTGATCTCTTGGTTATCTAGTAGTGTATTGTTTAGCCTCCATGTGTTTGTATTTTTTACACTTTTTTTCCTGTAACTGATATCTAGTCTCATAGTGTTGTGTTCAGAAAAGGTACTTGATATGATTTCAATTTTATTAAATTTACCGAGGCTTGATTTGTGACCTTAAATATGATCTAACCTGGAGAATGTTCCATGAGCACTTGAGAAGAAAGTGTTGTTTTTGTCTTCTGTTGTTTTTGGATGAAATGTCCTATAAATATCAATTAAGTCTATCTGGTCTAATGTGTGTTTTAAAGCTTATGTTTCCATATTTATTTTCATTTTGGATGATCTATTCATTGTTGAAAGCGGGGTGTTAAAGTCCCCTACTATTATTGTGTTACTGTCGATTTCCCCTTTTATGGCTGTTGGTAATTGCCTTATGTTTTGAGATGCTCCTATGTTGGGTGCATAAATATTTACAATTGTTATATCTTCTTTTTGGATTGATCCCTTGATCACTATGTAGTGTCCTTCTTTGTCTCTTGTAATAGTCTTTATTTTAAAGTCCATTTTGTCTGATATGAGTATTGCTAGTCCAGCTTTCTTTTGATTTCCATTTGCACGGAATATCTTTTTCCATCCCCTCACTTTCAGTCGGTATGTGTCCCTAGGTCTGAAGTGGGTCTCTTGTAGACAGCATATATACGGGTCTTGTTTTTGTATCCATTCAGCCAGTCTGTGTCTTTTGGTTGGAGCCTTTAATCCATTTACATTTAAGGTAATTATCGATATGTATGTTCCTATTACCATTTTCTTAATTGTTTTGCGTTTTTCATTGTAGGTCTTTTCCTTCTATTGTGTTTCCCACCTAGAGAAGTTCCTTTAGCATTTGCTGTAAAGCTGGTTGGTGGTGCTGAATTCTCTTAACTTTTGCTTGTCTGTAAAGGTTTTAATTTCTCCGTTGAATCTGAATGAGATCCTTGCTGGGTAGCGTAATCTTGGTTGTAGGTTTTTCCCTTTCCTCACTTTAAATATGTCCTGCCACTCCCTTCTGGCTTGCAGAGTTTATTCTGAAAGATCAGCTGTTAACCTTATGGGGTTTCCCTTGTATGTTATTTGTTGCTTTTCCCTTGCTGCTGTTAATATTTTTTCTTTGAGTTTATTTTTTTATAGTTTGATTAATATGTTTCTTGGCATGTTTCTCCTTGGATTTATCCTATATGGGACTCTTTCCATTTCCTCGGCTTGACTGACTATTTCCTTTCCCATATTAGGGAAATTTTCAACTATAATCTCTTCAAATATTTTCTCAGACCCTTTCTTTTTCTCTCCTTCTTCTGGGTCCCCTATAATTCGAATGTTGGTGTGTTTAATGTTGTCCCAGAGGTCTCTAAGACTGTCCTCAATTCTTTTCATTCTTTTTTCTTTATTCTGCTCTGCAGCAGTTATTTCCACTATTCTATCTTCCAGGTCACTTATCCGGTCTTCTGCCTCAGTTATTCTGCTACTGATTCCTTCTAGAATATTTTAAATTTCATTTATTATTTGTTTGCTCTTTAGTTCTTCTAGGTCCTTATTAAACGTTTCTTGTATTTTCTCCATTCTATTTCCAAGATTTTGGATCATCTTTACTATCATTACTCTGAATTCTTTTTCAGGTAGACTGCCTATTTCCTCTTCATTTGTTTGGTCTGGTGGGTTTTTACCCTGCTCCTTCATCTGCTGAATCTTTCTCTCTTTTCTTTTTTTAAAATTTACTGTGTTTGGAGTCTCCTTTTCCCAGGCTACAAGTTCATAGTTCCTATTATTTTTGGTGTCTGCCCCCAGTGGATGAGGTTGGTTCAGTGGCTTGTGTAGGCTTCCTGGTGGAGGGGAGTGGTGCCTGTGTCCTGGTGGGTGGGGCTGTTTCTTGTCTTTCTGGTGGGCAGGGCTGCATTCAGTGGTGTGTTTTGGAGTGTCTGTGAACTTAGTATGACTTTAGGCAGCCTCTCTGCTAATGGGTGGGGTTGTGTTCCTGTCTTGCTAGTTTTTTGGCATGGGGCATCCAGCACTGGAGCTTGCTGGCCATTGGGTGGAGCTGGGTCTTAGTGTTGAGACAAAGACCGATCGGAGAGGTCTCACTGATTGATATTACATGGGGCTGGGAGGTTTCTGGGGGTCCAATGTCCTGGACTCAGTCCTCCCACCTCGGAGGCTCAGGCCCGACACCTGGCTGGAGCACCAAGACCCTGCCAGCCACACAGCTCAGAAGAAAAGGAAAAAAAGAAGGAAAGAAAGAAAAAAAATGAACAGACAGTACCCTAGGACAAATGGTAAAAGCAAAAGCAAACCTATACAGACAAAAATCACAAAAAGAAGCATACACATACACACTCACAAAAAGAGAAAAGGGAGGGAAAAAAAATATATATATATATAAAGAAAAGAGGATCCAAACCAATTAACAAATCCACCAATGATAATAAGCACTAAATACTAAGCTAAGATAAACATAAAACCAGAAACAAATTAGATGTAGAAAGCAAACCCCAAGTCTGCAGTTGCTCCCAAAGTCCACTGCCTCAATTTTGGGAACTTTTGTTGTTTATTCAGGTATTCTTAAAATGCATGGTTTATCAAGTTCATTGTGGGGATTTAATCTGCTGCTCCTGCGGCTGCACAGAGAAATTTCCCTTTCTCTTCTTTGTTCGCACAGCTCCTGGGGTTCAGCTTTGGTTTTGTCTCCACTTCTGCATGTAGGCCACCTTCAGGCATCTATTCCCCGCCCAGACAGCAGGGGGTTAAAGCAGTGGCTGATTAGGGCTCTCCTGCCTACTGAGGCTGGGGAAGGGGAGGGGTATGGTAGTCATGATTGGAATGCTGGGCAAGCCTGAGGAGGCAGAGGCTGGCATGACGTTGCAACAGCCTGAGGCACACCACGTGTTCTCCTAGGGAAGCTGGCCCCGGATCATGGGACCCTGGCAGTGGCATGCTGCTCAGGCTTCCAGGGGTGTGTGGATAGTGACCTGTGCTTGCACACCGGGTTCTTGATGGCAGCAGCCTTCGCGGTTCATGCCCGTCTCTGGGGTCTCAGCTGATAACCGCAGCTGGCGCCTGTCTCTGGAGCTCGCTTAGGCAGTGCTCTGACTTCTGTGGGCACAATGGGAAGGAATCCCCTTTCCTTGTGTGCCCCGAAACAAAGGTCTCCTGCCTCTCTGGCAGGTCCAGACTTTTTCCCAGACTCCCTCTTGGCTAGCTATGGTGCACCAGCCCCCTTTAGGATGTCTTCACGAAGCCAACTCCAGTCCTCTCCCTGGGGTCTGACCTCCAAAGCCCAAGCCTCAGCTCCCAGCCCCCACCTGTCCCAGTGGGTGAGCAGACAAGCCTCTCAGGTTGGTGAGTGCTGGTTGGCACTGATCCTTTGCACGGGAATCTCTCCACTTTTCCCTCTGCACCCCTGTTGCTGCACTCTCCTCCATGGCTCCGAAGCTTCCTCTCTGCCCACCCCACGTCCCTGCCAGTGAATGGGCTTCCTAGTGTGTGGAAACTTTTCCTCCTTCACAGCTCCCTCCCTGGGGTGCAGGTCCCATCCCTATTCTTTTGTCTCTTTTTTTTCTTTTTTTTTTTGCCCTACCCAGGTATGTGAGGAGTTTCTTGCCTTTTGGGAAGTCTGAGGTCTTCTGCCAGCGTTCAGTAGGTGTTCTGTAGGAGTGGTTCCACATGTAGATGTATTTTTGATGTATTTATGGGGAGGAAGATGATCTCCACATCTTATTCCTCCACCATCGTAAAGGTCTCCCCCTTCTCAGTCTTTTTAAGGCCGCTTAGTATTCCAATGTAGGGATGTAGTATAATTTTTCCAACCCCTGATCTACTAATAAACATTTAAGATTGTTTCCAATAAAACTATTAAGAACAACTCTACAATAAACTTTTAAATCTGTCTAAACCATTAGGCAGACTTATCAAGAAAAAAAGGGAGAACACTCAAATCAATAGAATTAGAAATGAAAAAGGAGAAGTAACAACTGACACTGCAGAAATACAAAGGATCATGAGAGATTACTACAAGCAACTATATGCCAATAAAATGGACAACCTGAAGAAATGGACAAATTCTTAGAAATGCACAACCTTCTGAGACTGAACCAGGAAGAAATAGAAAATATGAACAGACCAATCACAAGCACTGAAATTGAAATTGTGATTAAAAGTCTTCTAACAAACAAAAGCCCAGGACCAGATGGCTTCACAGGAAAATTCTATCAAACATTTAGAGAAGAGCTAACATCGATCCTTCTCAAACTCTTCCAAAATATAGCAGAGGGAGGAACACTCCCAAACTCATTCTACGAGGCCACCATCACTCTGATACCAAAACCAAAGATGTCACAAAGAAAGAAAACTACAGGCCAATATCACTGATGAACATAGATGCAAACATCCTCAACAAAATAGTAGCAAACAGAATCCAACAGCACATTAAAAGGATCATATACCATGATCAAGTGGGGTTTATCCTGGGAATGCAAGGATTCTTCAATATATGCAAATCAATCAACGTGATACACCATATTAACAAATTGAAGGAGAAAAACCATATGATCATCTCAATAGATGCAGAGAAAGCTTTCGACAAAATTCAACACCCATTTATGATAAAAACCCTCCAGAAAGTAGGCATACAGGGAACTTTCCTCAACATAATAAAGGCCATATATGACAAACCCACAGCCAACATCATCCTCAATGGTGAAAAACTGAAACCATTTCCACTAAGATCAGGAACAAGACAAGGTTGCCCACAATCACCACTATTATTCAACACAGTTTTGGAAGTTTTCGCCAAAGCAATCAGAGAAGAAAAAGAAATAAAAGAAGAAGTAATGCTGTCACTGTTTGCAGATGATATGATACTATACGTAGAGAATCCTAAAGATGCTACCAGAAAACTACTAGAGCTAATCAATGAATTTGGTAAAGTAGCAGGATACAAAATTAATGCACAGAAATCTCTTACATTCCTATACACTAATGGTGAAAAATCTGAAAGTGAAATTAAGAAAACACTCCCATTTACCATTGCAACAAAAAGAATAAAATATCTAGGAAAAACCTACGTAAGGAGACAAAAGACCTGTATGCAGAAAATTATAAGACACTGATGAAAGAAATTAAAGATGATTCAAATAGATGGAGAGATAGACCATGTTCTTGGATTGGAAGATTCAACATTGTGAAAATGACTCTACTACCCAAAGCAATCTACAGATTCAATGCAATCCCTATCAAACTACCACTGGCATTTTTCACAGAACTAGAACAAAAAATTTCACAATTTGTACTGAAACACAAAAGACCCCGAATAGCCAAAACAATCTTGAGAAAGAAAAATGGAGCTGGAGGAATCAGCCTCCCAGACTTCAGACTATACTACAAAGCTACAGTAATCAAGACAGTTTGGTACTGGCACAAAAACAGAAATATAGATCAATGGAACAGGATAGAAAGCCCAGAGGTAAACCCACGCACATATGGTCACATTATCTTTGATAAAGGAGGTAAGACTAAACAGTGGAGAAGAGACAGCCTCTTCAATAAGTGGTGCTGGGAAAACTGGACAGCTACATGTAAAAGAATGAAATGAGAACACTCCCTAACACCATACACAAAAATAAACTCAAAATGGATTTGAGACCTAAATGTAAGGCCAGACACTATCAAACTCTTAGAGGAAAACACAGGCAGAACACTCTATGACATAAATCACAGCAAGATCCTTTTTGACCCACCTCCTAGAGTAATGGAAATAGAAACAAAAATAAACAAATGGGACCTAATGAAACTTCAAATCTTTTGCACAGCAAAGGAAACCATAAGCAAGATGAAAAGACAACCCTCAGAATGGGAGAAAATATTTGCAAATGAAGCAACTGACAAAGGATTAATCTCCAAAACATACAAGCAACTCATGCAACTCAATATCAACAAAACAAACAACCCAATCCAAAAATGGGCAGAAGACCTAAATAGACATTTCTCCAAGGAATGTATACAGATTGACAACAAACACACGAAAGAATGCTCAACATCATGAATCATTAGAGAAATGCAAATCAAAACTACAATGAGATATCATCTCACACCGGTCAGAATGGCCATCATCAAAAAATCTACAAACAACAAATGCTGGAGAGGGTGTGGAGAAAAGGGAACCCTCTTGCACTGTTGGTGGGAATGTAAATTGATACAGCCACTATGGAGAACAGTATGGAGGTTCCTTAAGAAACTAAAAATAGAAGTATCATATGACCCTGCAATCCCACTACTGGGCATATACCCTAAGAAAACTATAATTCAAAAAGAGTCATGTACCAAAATGTTCATTGAAGCTCTATTTACAATAGCCAGGACATGGAAGCAACCTAAGTGTCCATTAACAGATGAATGGATAAAGAAGATGTGGCACATATATACAATGGAATATTACTCCGCCATAAAAAGGAACGAAACTGAGTTACTTGTAGTGAGGTGGATGGACCTAGAGTCTGTCATACAGAGTGAAGTAAGTCAGAAAAACAAATACCGTATGCTTACACATATATATGGAATATTAAAAAAAAAAAAAAGAAAGAAAAGAAAAAAAAAATGGTCAGAAGAACCTAGGGGCAAGACGGGAATAAAGATGCAGACCTACTTGAGAATGGACTTGAGGACACGGGGAGGGGGAAGGGTAAGCTGGGACGAAGTGAGAGAGTGGCATGGACATATATTCACTACCAAATGTAAAATAGATAGCTAGTGGGAAGCAGCCGCATAGCACAGGTAGATCAGCTCGGTGCTTTATGACCACCTAGAGGGGTGGGATAGGGAGGGTGGGAGGGAGGGAGATGCAAGAGGGAAGAGATATGGGAACATATGTATATGTATAACTGATTCACTTTGTTATAAAGCAGAAACTAACACACCATTGTAAAGCAACTATACCCCAATAAAGATGCTAAAAAAAAAAAAAAACTTCTACATCTGTCACTTTGCCCATGTGTGAGTATATTTATAGGATAAATTTACTGGAAGTGGGACTTGTCCCTGGTGGCGCAGTGGTTGAGAATCTGCCTGCCAATGCAGGGGACACAGGTTCGAGCCCTGGTCTGGGAAGATCCCACATGCCGCGGAGCAACTAGGCCCATGAGCCACAATTACTGAGCCTGCGCGTCTGGAGCCTGTGCTCCGCAACAAGAGAAGCCGCGATAGTGAGAGGCCCGCTCACGGCGAAGAAGAGTAGCCCCCACTTGCCGCAACTAGAGAAAGCCCTCGCACAGAAACGAAGACCCAACACAGCCATAAATAAATAAATAAATAAAAAACCAACTATATGCATTGTCAATTTTGTCAGATTTTGCCAAATCTCAGCACCAATTTTGAGGATATCTGTTTTCCAACATGTTCCCTAACACAGCATGTTATTAGGGTCCTCTTGCCCGCCACCCAGTAAAGCCAGTCAATTGACACCTGGTTGTAGTGAAGGAAAGTACAGTGTATACTGCAGGTGTCAAGCAAAGAGTACAGGCGGCTCATGCTCAAAAGACCCAACTCCCTGATGGTTTTCAGGGAAGCGTTTTTAGAGATAAAATTTAGGGGTAGGGCTGCAGGGTGTGTGACTTTCTTCTGATTGGTTGGTGGTGAGGTAACAGAGTGGTGTTCCAGGAATCTTATGCCAGGCTTCTGGTTGGGGTCTGAGGTCCAAGTTTGGTTCCGTAACAAAACCTGAGTGAAAAGTGATTCTTTCTGTTATTTTCTTCCAGTGTAAGCATAATCTGTAGGTTTTGTTTGCTTGCTTGTTCACTTTTATTCACCTTAGAGTAAGTACCTTACAGTAAATTATAGACTAAGATTGAACGGAGTTAATAATGTGAGTCTAAACACTTTGGTATAAAAAAGGGAATATTGATTGTTTCTCCTGCATGAGTAAAACATAATCTGGAACTAGATGTGTGGACAAAATGAAAGATAACTAAGACTTGTTATCATTAAACAGATACATTAAACTGCAAGTAGCACAGTGTTCCCTTTGTGCAATGAGAGCATTCATACTAGAAAGAAGAGGATCTTCTGGGCAACATGCTAATGCTCTCACTGGCCCTCTATGGCTTCCCTCTTTGAGTTCTTTTTCCCACTCTCACTTGTAACACAAAAGTGAGTTGTAGCAAGATGTCAGCTTTTGATGCTTAAGATTTTGCTTTCACCAGTGTGGAGTTTAAACAAGGGTCCTTTGAAACCCAAGAGCCTTACAAATGCTGACATGAATGGCAGAACTTGGATATTAATAGCTCTTGAATGTGTGATGGCAGGATGGGAAAGGCAGGACCACTGACCAAGACAGGAAGGGGTGCTTCCAGATAGGGACAGCCAGGCTAGCATGGACCTTCAGGGTTGAAGATAAAAATAAGGAGCAGGGTAATATTTTCAAATATCACCCAGTGTCGTTTCTGTGTAACGACACAGATGTTTTTTCCCTCTTCAGCTTTTCATCATAAAGACAAATCCAGAAAAGCAACAAACTGGTAAGACCTGAAGTTAAGAAGACTTGTTTGAACTTTTTTCCTAGCAAGATTTTTTTTTTGTACTAATAACCTGACTTTTCAATGTTTTTGTCAAATATCCCACAACTTGGTTTTCACACATCAGGATCTAAAGCTGGAAGATCAGACAAGGAGGAAAAAGGTCAAAGCTCAAAAGGAGAAAGCTCATCCAGAAGCTAGAGGGAGAAAGTGAGTTTCCCAAAAGTTCTCGGGAAGGCAGGCTCTGGAAAATTAGAAAACAGTGGGACAAATTCTCTTCTCTCCCTGTGAGGACCCTGGGTAAACCACCAGCCTGTCATTACTGCCTCCGACAGCCTTGGCAAGGCAAGGTAACGTAGCAATGCTTGTAGAATCAAGGTACAGACTTGTACGTAGGTATGGGAACAACCTCATAGGGTCCAACTTCTCCTGTGGAGAAGCAGCCAAGGGTTCCTGTAACTGTGAAGAAGGGGTCCCAAGGAGACCTGGGGTCAAATGAGAAGCCCACAGTATGAAGGAGCCTGACAACTGGGGGAAGTGACAAGGTCCATGGACATTCTGACCTTGACACTTACAGACTGTGGGCAAAGTACTTACTCTCTCTGAGCCAGTTTCCTTACCTGTCTATCTATCTCATAGAGGTGGCATGAGGATTGCACAAGCTAGTACCCCTCAAGTTGTTAGAACGCACGACCTTGCACATGATATGTATTCAATAAAAGCTAGTTGTTATAAGCATCAGTTGCACACACTGCCCTGAACACCAGGTGAGACCATCCTCACTCCCATAATTGATGCAACAGGACCCCAGTCACTAAGGGGCCAAGAGACACTGAGGCAGATGTGGCAAGTGGTCAAATGAAGTGAGATACTGTAAGCAGGTCCAGCAAGGATGAAATGACACGTCTCTAGAGCAAACTCATAAAGCATATCCCCCAGATTTACATCAACCAAAGAAGGAAGTGATGGAATAGCACAGTGTAATTGCTATTTTAAACTGTATGAGATAGAGACAACATCGGCTGACAAATCAAGTATTTTCTACCATAAGAGGCATGGAAGAATGTAGAATAAAATGGGACCAGTTATTAAAAAAATAAATAAGTAAAGGAAGTTCCTTTTTATGAACATCTGAGCCATAGACGTGAACTGAAATCTTGTTATAAGGTTCTCTGGCCTTGTTTTGTAGGAAGGTAATTTAATTTTATGCACATTTGATTCACATTCATCAATTCACTGGTCCACACCTGTCTGTGGAAGTGTTAAAGACTGCCAGCATTCATTGATCAGTAGTTCCTCTGTCAATTATAATGATTTTAAAAAATAAATTTTATAGGCTTTTCTGATTCTAAACATAATAAAATTTGAAATTTAAACAAAGTATAATGAAGAAAATTTAAATCACTAGTTATCCCACCAACCACAATTAACCACAGGTAACATTGTAATGATTTACTCCAATTTTAAATTTATGCATATGTATTTTTAATTATAATCATACGATATCTAAAGTTTTGTATTTTGTTCTTTTACTTAGCAGTTTCCCAGAGGTAAAAATTTGTTTGGAAATCATGGTAATACCTATATAATATTCCATCATGTGAGTAGACAAACAGGTATCAAACTTTTCCCCTATTGTTGGACATTTAGATTGTTCCCGATTTTTTATTATGATTAATAATGCTATAATAAGCTCCTTTTACCTAAATCAGTAAGTATGCATATTCTGGATTTATAGTTGAAACTACTAAATCTTAAAATGATATGAACTTCACAAAATTTACATTCTTTTTTCCAAATTTTTTCCCCCAAATATTGTCTAAATATACATGACCTCAAGCAGTATATGAGAGTGCCCTTATCAACTAGCCAATGATGAACTGTATCCTTTCTTTAAAAAAAAACTCTTCATAATTCATTGGTCTTTTTTTTTCTAGTCATCGATCCATTAATTCATTCCTTCAAAAAAAATTTAGTGAGGGTCCGCTCTGTGCTAAGCACTGTTCTGAGTGATAGCGATAAACAAAGTTCCTGCTCTCACAGAGGGCAAGGGTGTGAATAAGGTCAGAAATGCATCCACAACCAGATGGCATAAGGCTTTCTGTGCCATGGCGTGTAAGGCCTTTGGATTTCACTTTTAAATGTAAGGAAAGCCATACAGAAAATTCAGGTAGAGCAATGACATGATCTTGTTTACATTTTTAAAGGATCATTCTACTGTTAGTAGTGAACAGCACATAGGCAGACAAGAGAGGCATCCATTAGCCTAAACTGCTATGCTTTTGGGTCAGGAAATTGGTAAGTGGTTTGTACAGGGGAGGTGGGGTACAGGTGGTGAGAGGTGGACTCTAGATTATTATTTGTAAAAGTGTTTTTTTTTACATAATTATGTAATGAAGCAGCATCTGGACCTATGGCTCTACCAGTTAATGCCGGACCTCCTCCTCCAGCTCTCAGAATCAGCTTCATGTGCCAGGTTCACCATGGTGAAGGGCTCCAGTTACCTTCCAGGTCACCCACGTCATTGAGGTTGGAGGTGATAAGAAAAAGAAATGCAATTTCCAGTCTTTCCCTGTTCTCCCCCACTTAAGACCATCTTTCTTTCCCATTTGTCAGCTCTGCTGACATGAGGCCAGCACCAGATGCAGAAACAACTGCTGTACATTGATTTCTCAACTGGTTCCCACAGTTGTGTAAGGTCCAATCCTTGAATAGATCCCTGACTCTCATCACTCATAATGGTTCTGCTTCATTGACAGAACCCTGACTGGTAAAATGTCTCTACATTTATTCAATTTTTTCTTTACACCTCTCAGTAAAATATTGTAGTTTTCATCATGTATGCTTTACACATTTCTTGATAGGCTTATTCTTAGCTATTTTATGTCTTTTGTTGACATTGAGAATGGGATCTTTTGTTTCCATAGCGTGTCTTCTAATAGGTAAACTTAGAGAAATTAATGTTTTGTATATTTTATATGATATCTGGGCACTGTAGCAAACTCTTATCAGTTCTAGAAGTTTTTTCAGTACTCTTTACACCACTTAGGAAAGGAGAAAGTACTGGAAGTACTATAACTATGCCCTTAACCCTTAGGCATATTTCAGCCTGTTCCAGGATAACTCCTTTATGTTCCTTTTCCATTCTCCCTTCTTTTTCACCCTGGCAGGAAGTGTTTCTCCCTCCTTCATTCTTCAGCAAAAATCTCAAGCTTTTTTCAGTTGTTCTTTGGAAAATGGTGTTTATAAACTCTCCCATGATATTCCCCTGCTGAGAAATAAAAAGCAACTACCCTCCAGACTCCCAATTTCTCCCAGTTTTACCCAGACCTTGGAATGGATTATCCAGTTCAGCCCACATTAAAAAGCCCTTAGTGTTTCTTTTCAGCCAGTGATAATCAGATCAAATTGCAGACTTGAAATGTAAATGACCCCGAATCTGAATGAACTCACCCCTGGTGAAATTTCAGCCCCACAGAAAATTGGGTCTGCTTCAGTCGGAAGATCCAGTACTGAGCCGAAAGAAAACAAGAAGGCTAAAAAAGGGGACAAAGATTAAATAAGCAAATCATAAACACTTAAGAAAAAGAATAATTTTCCTCAGTCCATGAGCCTATTAAAAATTCAGTTCTTAATGACTGGAACACAACAGCACTGCTTACATAAAAAGGGCTATTCTTCATCCACAGCTCCTCTTAGCTGAATCACTGAATCACACAACACAAATCATACTTTAAAATGTTGTAAGTTAAAAAAAAAAAAAAAAAAGAATAAATGGTTTTGCTGAATGAAAGTACTGTGCTTCCTTTAAAAGAGATGGGAGCAAAAACCTTTCTATTCACTGGGACCATGGGCCAAATCAGGCCCAACCCTTTTTATTGTATGGGTTGCAGGCTAGAAATGGTTTTTCTTTTATATTTTTAAATTGTTGAAAAAGAAAAAAATCAAATGAAGAATAATATTTTATGACATATGAAAATTATATGAAATTCAAATTTCAATGTTATTAAAAGATAAACTGATTCATATTAAAAATTTTAAGAGTTTATTCGAGCAAAAATTGATTCAAATGGGGCACTGCCAAACCAGAAGTGGTAAGAACAGCTCTGCTGACAGGAGCTCAGGAAAAACTTTTATAGAAAAAAACGTGGAAGCAAAGAGAGGAAATTATTGATGGGTACAGCTTAAAGCCTAGTTGGCTGTTTGCGATTGGTTGGCCTTAGGTTTCAATTTCGTACATTTGTGGTATTCTAAGGCTTACATTTGGGTTTGCTTGTGTAGGCAGTCACAGCATTAGGGCTACCTCAGCCTAATGGCTTCCTTGCTTAATTAATTAAACAGTGTTCATAATACAATTTCATTGGAACACAGCCACACTCATTTATTTACATGTTGTCTATGGCTAGTTTCACGTTACAACCGGAGTTGAGTTGTTGCAACAGAGTATGGCCTAAAATGCTTACTATCTGGTCCTTTACAGACAAAGTTTGCTGACCCCTGGGTAGACTGGTTTCAAAACCTTGGCACTATTGATATTTTGGACCACTCCCTAACCACCCTTCCATCCCTTATGAAAAAACATCTCCAGACATTGCCAAATGTCCCCTGCAGGGCAAAAATCCCTCCTGGTTGAGAACTGTCACAGGCCAAGCCCACTGGGGACTGAGGTGGGGGGAGTAAGATGGAATCTAGGTGATAAAATCTTACACCTAAGTTATGGATTAGCATCCCCAGCACAGAACCACTGTGCCCCATACCCCAACTTGGCAGACCATGTGCAGAAGCGCTGCCCACAACACTGCAGTTCAAGGCGGCAACTGCATACTGTGTGCAGAGATGCTGTGCCCAACACTTCAGTCTGGAGTGCTGTGAGCAACATGACTGCAAGGACCCGTAGGAACTCCATCCATCCCTCCCTCCGTAGCAGAGAACCCTATAAAGAAGCCCTGCCAGCATGTACTCTAGAGAACACGTACTCTAGAGTCAAGCTTGCACCTCTCCATTCTTTGATCAAAGGATAAAGCTTTCCTTTGCTTCTGAATGGAGCTTGATCTCATTCTATTTACTTGATTGACACTGGGCAGAAGAACGCTTCTTGGGGGCCCACTCAGACTCAGACAGGTCGGTAACAGAACCACTGCTGTAAATGATGAAAACACCACCCCAGTAATTTTCACAAGGCTATAAGGATGATTCAGGTTGTTAAAGACAAAAAGGAGGAAGGGAAGGGAAGGGAAAGAAAAAGGAAAATGTTACCTTATCTCTTGCTGAGTTTTTTAAATACTATTTTTAACTTTAAAACTCCCCAAGCAAAAAATGTATAATAGTGTTTAAAAATACAACTCACGTGGACTCTAGGTATGCAGAGATTGTAAAGTTACTTCTGGTTCTCAAGACATCAGCCTTCCTCTTAGCAGCCCCATTAATATAATGTAGCACCTCCTACTTGCAAAGACTTCTTACATGTTAATTTTCTGATAAACTTTCAGTTGTATGGGGAAGTTGCTATGCATTTATTTTGCTACAGGCCCTGGGCCTTATTTCTTTGGGTTCCAGAAAGTTCTATTATGAAAGAGAATTTCCCCAGTCCCTTCAGTGAGAATTCACTCTGTGGAGAGTCTTTTCCCTCAGAATTCTTTTTGGTTTAACTTTGTTGAAACTTTCCTGACTTCAGCTAACCCTTGCTGTGACCTCAAAGACCAGCTTCCCACCTGTCTCTTGGGGTCCCAGATTGAGTTTAGCCTGGCATTTCTGGAAATTGTGCAGTGGGCTCAGTAGCAGCCTGTTTCCCTGAGGACTAAGAGCCTCCTGAGGGAGAACGCATGCTGAGAGAAGTAGATGCCAGACACAGGGGGCTTAGCCAGGAACACCTGAAGGGAGAGAAGACTGTGAACACAGTGAGTCGTCTGCCATGCACATTTGTCTCTGGGTCCGGTCCCCACTTGACTGGGACTCATGTCCCTAAAATAAACCTGGAAGAGCTACCACCCTAAACCATCATAAGACACTGGGCACTTGTCTATCTAAATAACAAATTTTGACACCTAAAAAAGGTTAAATTTTCTATTTTAATTTTCAAAAATCTAAAAACATAATTCTTATACCAATATAGTGAGCATGTGTCAAATAATTTTTTAATTCCGTAATGAAGGAACTAACATCTGTTTTGAAAAGCTGGTTCAAAATAGAACATGAGAAACTAATACAATAGATCCTCATTACTCGCAGATTCCATATTTGCAGATTTGTCTACTCACTAAAATTTATTTGTAATTCCAAAATCAAGCCTTGCAGCACTTTCGTGGTCATCTGTGGAGTGTTCAAGGACACACAGAGGTCATGTGCAGAGAGGCAAAAAATTTGAGTCTCCCAACATATAAGCTCCCGGCCAAGGTCAAACAAGTGCATGCTCTGACTTCTTGTTTCAGCTCTCATATTGTAAACAAGTGTCCTTTTTGAGGTCTATTTATTGCCACTTTTTTTGCATTTTTCTTGGTGATTTTACTGTTCAAAATAAGTCCCACATGCAGTGTTGGGAGTCTATCTATTGCTTCTAAGCTCAAGAAAGCTGTGATATGCCTCACAGAGAAACTCTGTGTGTTACATAAGCTTCGTTCAAGCACGAATTATGGTGCTGCTGGCTGTGAGCTCAATGTTAATGAATCAACAGCATATACCAAATAAGTTGCCCTTTAAGCAGAAACACATATAAATCAAGGTTAGATATTGATTAAAATGTGACCAGAAGCTTGAAGGAACCTAACCCTGTACTCCCTCTAGGAGCAATGGTTCAGTATTCACTAATTCAGTGTTCAGAGTGACCTTATAGAACGTAACTACCACAAACAATGAACATCAATTGTATATATATTCAGAGAAAAGAAAAGAATGCTGGAATAAATTTCAAAGTTAGATTTTAGAAAATGGTCAGTGACTACTAGGACAATAAAACTTTTGTACTAGACAGAAATCATTGGCAGTTTATCAATCTTTTGTAAGTTAACATCCAACTTTACATAGTCTAAGACTTAATCAATAGGAAATAGAAAGTCGAACAAAGTTATAGTCCCCTGGAGCACCAGCTGCCCCTTAATCAGGCTTGGTAGGCAATGCTCTAGAGTTCAGGGTTCCTCAGCCTTGGCACTACTGACACTTTGGGATGAATAATTTGGATAACTGTCATGGGGGGGTTATTCTGTGGTCTGTATGATGTTCTGCAGAATCTCTGCCTCTTCCCACTGGACACCAGTAGCACCTACCCTCCCAGTCATAACAATTAAAAGTGTTTCCAGATATTGCCAAATGACCCTGGGGGACAAAATTGCCCATGGTTGAGAATCACTAGTCTAGTACGATTTTGAAAAAAGCACACAGTTACCTGTTGCTTTTTCTTCTGTTTTAGATTTTTTTTCTTAATACATTCATAAAAAGAGGGAGAAAGATGTACTTTTCCCACCATAACACACAGCTTTGAAACTTTAAAACATGTACCATAATTTGTAGTCATGTCTATAATGCTTCACTAGTTATATTCTGTCTCACCCATGGTGGTAAATGAAGCACAGTGCCAGGAACACAGAAGACATTCAATAAACATTTCCAGTAGGAAGTCATGAAGTTTGAAGGTTCCAGGATCTAAGCCTGGTGTGAAGTATAGTATTTGGGGATGGAGAGGACAGGTACCTTAGGAGAGACAGTCTTACTGAAGCTGAATTATAGTTGCCCATAGGAGGTATCTGCCTGCCATCTCCCAGAAGCACTGGAGGGCTGCAATCTGAAAGGGATGAGACCCTGAATGAGCAGGAAAGGAGAGATCTAGTGGAAATTTAACTCCATTTATAGAACAAGCTGCTAAGGCCTAGGGGATTAGGTGATACTGACATCAGCCAGTGATACTGTCCCAAGGATGGCTCTATGAAAGTCATATGGTCTTCCAGAGATCAGAATTTGGAGATAGAATGGGTACAATTCCTGGCTCCTCCACTGATTAACTGAACCTCTTAGAGCTTGATTTCTCCATCTATAGAATGGAAATAATAATAGTGCTGTTATGAACTGAAATGTTGTCTTCCAAAATTCATATATTGAAACCCTAATGCCCAGTGTGATTGTATTAGAAGATGGGGCCTTTGGGAGATAATTAGGTTAGATGAGGTCGTAAGGGTGGGGCCCTCATAATGGGATTAGTGCCCTTATAAGAAGAGATACCAGAGAACTTGCTCATTCTCCCTATCCAAGTGCACCAAAGAAAGGCCATGTGAGGACACAGGGAGAAGGTGGCTGTCTGCAACCCAAGGAGAGAGCTCTCATCAAACATCAACCCTGATGGCACCTTGATTTTGTACTTACAGCCTCCAGAACTGTGAGAAATAAATTCTTGTTTAAGCCACCCAGTTTATTGTATTTTGTTATGCCAGTCTGAGTTAAAACAAGTATCAACCTCATAGCATTACTGTAGGGATTAAAAGAGAAATATATGCACATTTCCTAGCACAGTGTCTAAGAATTCTCTACATCTTAGCAAATGGCAAATATAAGAACTCTCTACAGTTTAACCAAAAAAGACAGAACCTGAAATGACAGTGGATAGAGGCTGACTTGGAATTGCCCCCTATACACAGTATTCCTTTCCTGTTTGGGATCCAATGGTGCATTTATAGCAGCAAAAGTTGATATTCTTACTAATTTATTTTGAAATTAGAACTGTGAAGCAATACCAGTCCCCAATATGCAGTTTGATTATTTTTATAGCTATCAATTTCTATAACTACCAAAAATGTATCAAGCCCAATCTATAATAATAGATAAATAATAATCCAGTGTTGCCTTTTTGAAGGGATGCTGCATGTTGTATTCCATTTATGCCACACCTAATAGAGCACCCAATAGAGCCATATATTATGTGACTTGACAGTTCATCTATGTGCAGAAAGTGAGAAGTTGGGGCCTCTGCACAAATAATGTAAAGCTTGGTCTGAGACTAAACTTGGTAAGTTCTGTGTCAAATAGTTGTGTGGTCTGGACACAGCAGGATATGAATTAATGATCCAGTGTGAACACCATACTTTAATAATAGGGACGTTTTCCACTTTCTTTCACAGTGGTTTATCTCACTGTCAACATCTGATAAGTATCTATAAACCTTATTTATGTCACCTTCTCTTTCTACTCTCAGGTCCTTTAAGTATAATGACCAACTCCTTCCATGTTTCTGTGAAAATGGCCAGAAAATAATTCAGAAAACAGACATTATTTTTGGCTATGCTTAGAACTTCAGTCAATAAAGAACAGGCCAAAGCCAAAATGAAGGGTAATTTTGAAAGGACAAAGTAGAGCATTATATGAAATATTCCAGATACTTTGGAGATTTCCCTGACAAGTTTCTAAGAAGACACTTTGTCCCAATGAATACGTTATTTGGGTAGGTGTATGGAAAAAAAGTTCGTTTATAACATTTGGATAGTAAACATTTCTGATTGAGAACATTTGTTTTAAACATCTTGGCCATTTATACAAAATGGCCTTTTGTTTGGGAGAATTGAGGAACAATAATAATTTTTGCAAAAGTTTTCCACTGTTGCTTAAATGAAAACGTGTTTATAGAAGTGCAGCAGCTGAGTGTAGCCCTAAGGTCTAGATAAAATGGAGGTCAGCTGAACTGGGGTACCAGGTCCCCTCGCTCATAAACTCAAAACAGCTGTGCTGGCAGTGCTGGATGGGCAGAGGATCAGAGTCATGGGCATGATCTTGGCCTCCTGCCCCAGTCCTCTTCCAGAGCTAAATCACAGGGCTTATAAGTGACCTTTTGAAGTACTCTCCCTGTGGCCTTGGAAAGATGTACAGGTATAAAGAGAAGGGTTAGTGCCCTAAGCCAATCCCTGAAAGCAACTTAGTCAATGAAGCATGTAGGAATTTTACCCTGTAGCCCCAGATGTGCAAGAATGTCATTTTCTTTATTCAAATCATAATTCAATCTCCGTCTTGATTGGTCAGAGCTGTTGGGAAATTCAATCTCAGGATTATTAGGTCCACTCACCAGGGTCATGGGAAAGTCCTGGGGATCTTACAAAGAGAAGAACATTTCAAAGGGTGAGAAGCAGCCAGGAGTTTGGTCCCTCTTTGTTATGTGCGTTAGCAAAGCCCACATGTCCTTTGAGGTCAGGGGCACTGCTCCTCTTTGGGAGAAGGCAGGAGACTCTGATGCAAGCCATTGTCTGACATCTAGTAGGTCTCAGGTCCCTGGGACCTCTGACCCCTTCTCAGCCTGAGGAAATTGTTTTCCTTTCTTATGCTGCTTCTGAAGTATTCTTGGGACACTCTCCTTCCTACCTTACCTCTCTCACGGGGGTTCTCTAAGTGTGATTTTGAGAGTAGCAGCAGCAGTACTGGGGGAGCTTGTGAGAAATGGAAATCATCAGAATCTCGATGTAGACGACCAGAAGGAAGTGTTTTAACAAATCCTCCACGTGACTCTGATTTGAGGCTACATTTTGAGAAAGACTGACCTAGCACAATGCATTCAATTAACTCAAAGTTTTGAAAGCAAGAACTTAGGTAATTTCTGTTTTTAGCCTTCAATATAGCACCCCACTCCAACTCAAGGCCACGGAAGGAAGAGGCCTGGCTATGATCAAAAAATAAACACTCAACATAACACATAAGTGTCTTGCACAGCAAAGGATCTGAATAGACATTTTTCCAAAGAAGACATACAGATGGCCAACAGACATATGAAAAGACGTTCATCATCACTAATCATCAGGGAAATACTAATCAAAGCCACAATAAGACATCACCTCACACCTATTAGAATGGCTATCATTAAAAAGACAAAAGGTAACAAGTGTTGGCAAGGAGTGGAGAAAAGGGAACACTTGTGCACTGTTGGTGGGAATGTAAATTGGTGCAGCCACTGTGGAAAACAGCATGGAGATTCCTCAAAAAATTAGAAATAGAACTACCATATGATCCAGCAATTCCACTTCTGGGTATTTATCCAAAGAAAATTGAAAACACTAACTCAAAGAAATATATGCATCCCCATATTCACTGCAGCATTACTTACAATAGCCAAGATGTGGAAACAAACTAACTGTTCCTCTGTCAATGGATGAATGGATAAAGAAAATGTGGTATATATAAAAGAGATAGTATTCAAGCATAAAAGAGAATAAAATCTTACCCTGAAGGCATTACACTAAGTGAAGTAAGTCAGACAGAGAAAGACAAATACTGTGTGATCTCAATTATATGTAGAATCTAAAAACAAGTGAGCTCATAGATATAGATTTCAGATTGGTGATTACCAGAGGTGGGGCATGGGAGGTGGGCAAAATTGGTGAAGGGAGTTAAAAGGTACAAACTTCCAGTTATAAAGTAAAAAAGTCACGGGTATGTAACACAAAATATGGTGACCATAGTTTGATATACCATATTACATATTTGAAAGTTGCTAAGAGAGTAGATCTTAAAAGTTCTCATCACAGGGAAAAAAAAACCTCTGTAACAATGTATGGTAAAGGATGGTAATTAGGCTTATTGTGGTGATCATTTCCCAATACATACAGACATTGAATCATGCTGTACATCTGAAACTAATATATTATATTTCAATTATATCTCAATTAAATAAATAAATAGGTACTCAATAAACTTTTAGAGAATAAAAAACAAAAACATAAGCACCCCTCTGATTTTTCTGAAACTGGAAAACAAAAACACAAATGAATATCTCAGTATATATTTTAATAAATTATCTGGCCACAAGGATTAACTTTAACGATAATAGATTTCTAAGCAAGCAAGTTCCAGGAACAATGAGATGTGGTAGAGTTGGGGTGATCTGGGGTCAGGAATGAGTCTAGGAAAGTGAGATAATAGATGAAGGAAAGGTGCTACATCAACTATGGGGAAGAAAAATGTCATTTTCCTGGACCAGCATGAAATTCTAGAGAAGTTGGTCATCAAAACCTTTATTTCCAAAAGTGAGGCCTCAGGATAGCTCTGCAGTGGTGATCATAAAAAGGCAGTGACTTACACTGCTCAAAAACAAAGTGCAAAGCATGAGAAGCCCTGACTGCCCTGAGGCTGTAACAGACAAATGTCCACTCTTCCCTTTCTGCATGTGAGTGCGGTTGTACCTGCATATGTGGCCACTTAGCTGTGGGCTACTGAGTCCCAGGCCTCCTTGCATCCAGGTGTGACAGTGGAGTGTGAACAGAAATGATGTGCGTCTCTCCAGGCCTGGGCCTTATACATAGCCTCCTTCCCACTTCTCCTTTCTGTGAACTGGAACAGGTTGCTGCTTGTGATCTACCTTTGACCATGCAAATGAGGGCGACAACCTACAGTGGAAGCCAGAGGGAAGGAAGCTGGGTCCCGGAATATCCCTGAATAGCCATGTGGTGCATAGTAGCTCAGCAACCCACCCTGGACCACTAGATAAGCGAAATAATTTTCTTTAATCCCCTAGCTTATTGGCTTCTTTGTTATAGCAACTTAGATTTTCATGTAACTAATAGAAAAATCAAGGTCCCATGTGAAAAATCAAGGCAATGCTTAGAATTCATTGAAGCCCAGTAACACCAAAGCCCACACAGCAGGTGCTTCATAAATAGCTACTAAACGAACAAGTGTGGCACCATGAGGAGCTGTTGGGGCAAGAGATGCCAACTGTCTCATAAAAAAATCTGCCCGAAAGTAAATCTAAGTGGTGGGTTGCCATCTACAGTGAGAAGAACAAACAGCACACAAATAGCAACAATGGGTTACAATCAAATGGGAATCTTTGTGTGTACAATGTAGAAATGATTGCTAATTATACAGCAGTCATTTAAGTGACTTGCAGAGAGTAATCAGAGTCACTGTCATTTTCCAAAACAAAAGATTTACACACGCACAGACACATACAGACAGGTAAATTCTTCTTTTAACAAGTTTGATGAGACATCAAGATTGCTATTCTGTTCATGGTCCATAAAAAAATGAAAATCCATTGCTACAATATGCAGATTGAATACAAAGTAGCTTTTTACGTACTCTGTAAAGGCAGTTTTTGGTAGTATATGGCATATAACTCCAACTCCATTTGCTGAACCTTTTGAGGGCCTACTATGTTAGAAGTATTGCCAAGAAAAATTCAAAGATACCAACAAAAACATTAATAAAGATATCAGAGGGAGAGAATGTTATATAAAACAGAGGTTTACATTTCTAAGAAATGGCAATTAAGGAGTGCCTGAACCATTCTGGCTATGTCGAAACTTTCTGTGGTGTCTGTGATTAATGCCTATCACAGAAGTTGTTCCGACACTTAAATAAAATAACATACATAAGGTACACGGTGAATTAAATGAGCTCCAGAAAATGCTAGTTCCTTTCTTCATACCCTGTAATATAGTATTTATTTTTTTATAAATTTATTTATTTATTTATTTATTTATTTATTTATTTATTTATTTATTTTTGGCTGCATTGGGTCTTTGTTGCTGTGCACAGGCTTTCTCTAGTTCCGGCGAGCGGGGGCTACTCTTCATTGCGGTGTGCAGACTTCTCATTGCGTTGGCTTCTTGAGCACGGGCTCTAGGCACGTGGGCTTCAGTAGTTGTGGCACACGGGCTCAGTTGTTGTGGCTCACAGGCTCTAGAACACAGGCTCAGTAGCTGTGGTGCACGGGCTTAGTTGCTCCACGGCATGTGGGATCTTCCCGGACCAGGGCTCAAACCCGTGTCCCCTGCATTGGCAGGCGGATTCTTAACCACTGCACCACCAGCGAAGTCCCATATCCTATAATATAGTATCTTAAAAACTTGAAATAATTTTCAAAATGTTTCATTGCTGATGTGTTCTAGAGCCATAAAAATAGTTTTACCTATCTCAAGCCCAACATATATGCTTATGTTAACACACACGCTCCATCCAGAGCAAGCAAAGAGTAATGCATTTTGCAAACCAAAGGATAATTGGCTATGATAGATATCAGGGTTTTCTGATGTAAGCCAGAAAACTCCACTCTGGTTATTTATGCTGACAGCTGATTTACTGGAAGGAAATCTAGTAGCTTAAGGATCCACAGAAAGCTAAAAAATGATTGCTCATTTACATTTTTGCCTAATCATGGGGACAGCTGTTATAATGTCACTGTTGGCATGGCCACCTTGGGACACTAGATATGTCCTTAAATAATCTTCAGTGGTTTCCTTGACTACTTCCTAGTGCCAGAGCCAGTTTCTGTACCAGCCCAGAGCTGCTGGGCCCTCATGCTCTCAGGCCTGAGCCACTTGCCTGGCTTCCTAGACACATAGCTCCAGAGATGGAGCATGCTGTTTCTATGGTGCTAAACCTTTGCTGCAAACATCATCACATCTCCTATTACCATCTACCTTATCAGTCTCCTCTGATGGGATTAGGTGTTGTATGTCCAAAGCAGCTCCAGGGCCGGTCCAATCTGTCCACACATACTGAGCCTTCCCCAGAGCTGCCCCTGAGGGCAGGTGATCACAACCGAAAAGTGCAGGAGATTAAACACCCAAATGAGGAGGACTTTGATCTACAGGGGATGCAAGATAGGAAGAATATGACAGGTAATTCTTCCTCTTCTCTGCCGCTGCTGGGCTGTTCTGAGACAGACCTCCGTGCACATACTGTGGTCATGTCTCACATAACTGAGCTACCAATGGCGTCTTCTTGAAAAGCTGTGGCCAGATCTGTAATGCATCACTTTGTATTTTCTTTCCCTCCTGCTCTGCTTCACTTCCCTTTTCCTTCTCACTTTTGTTTCCCTGGCAGACAAAAAAACTTGGCATCTAGGGTTTTCTTCCAGGCCCTTTTATTGAGGGAACCAGTGTTACATCAGTGTCACAACCTTAACTTTCAGATTTCCAGGCTGGAGCAGTCAGTTGGTTGATATTGGGCTACAATGCTCATGTCCCATGCCGGTGAGCTGGGAAAAGGCACCTCTGCCTCACCTATGATGCTATGGTGAGAGGTGGGGTCCTGCTTCTCATCTATTTGGAATTAACCCCAAACAGGAAAAGTGTTTCGATTCTGAACAGTCACAGAGGTGACACATTTCCCCTCTGAACGAGCTTGGCCTTTGGAGCTCCCTCCCCTCCCCTGGGTTTCTCCATGTGGGGTGTCTTCCCTCTATGCAGCATCACCCCAAGGTATCTCCTCCACTTTCACCTCCTGACCCTGCCAAATCAGTTTTCACCTGTTCTAGACTCTCTGCTTCTGATATGCTTGTTGTTCCCATTTTCCCCATTAGACCAAATATTCCATATTGACCCATTCTTACTAGCTTCCCTCATTCCCAAATCAGAATTCATTTCTCGTTTGCATTTCACAGTCCACAGGCCAACCAGCCAGCTCTCACACCTAGCCCTGGCACTGGTCCCTTGTCTCGGTTAGCATTCCAGTTCTTTGCTGCCTGAAAAGTAAGAGTAGATGGTTTCAGGTATAAATAGAAAATGCTGGACATCTTACATCTTTCAGGACAGAGGAAGATTAAGCCAGATTCAGCAAGGATCCAATTCTTTGGATTTGAACAAGGTGACCAGACATCTCAGACTTGTTTTTAAAAGAAGTGTCTGGGGAAAAGTCTTGGACTGCTTTCAAAGGGGACTTGCTGATTAACTGTAGATGCACTAGACTATAGTGTCTATGTAGTCATCTATATTGCTGCCCAGTTTGGTGAAAATATACACTGTGTGTAATTGTTTAAAAACATCATTCATTCATGCAAACAGAAGTGGTAATGTTCTCTTTAGCCAGTCCTAACCTGCTCTGATTAGCAGGTTCTCACTTTCAAATACTTCTGGGGATTTCCAAGGTATGCTAATGAACTGCATCTTTCTCTCATGACCACAGATGCTGTGTATGGTTATGCAGGTCTGTAATGTATAGGGGAACCACACATAAAGGGGAATCATTCCCACTGCGGACATCATAGAGTTATTACAACACTTTTTCTGGCAGATAGACGTAAAGTGTTTTGTTTTAACAAACTAAGGTATCAAGAGTTTAGCTAAGCTACTCCATAGTATTGCTGCCTCAGCATCCGTTTTGTTCAGCCAAGCAGCATGCAGTAACCTTAAATGGACACTAGCCCTGCCACACAAGTACATGCCCCAGATAGCAGCCAGTAGAATCAGAAGCAAAAGTCAGTTCCCGAGGGGCTTCCCTGGCGGCGCAGTGGTTAAGAATCTGCCTGCCAGTGCAGGGGACACGGGTTCGAGCCCTGGTCTGGGAGGATCCCACATGCCGCAGAGCAGCTAAGCCTGTGAGCCACAACTACTGAGCCTGTGCGTCTGGAGCCTGTGCTCCGCAACGGGAGAGGCCGCGACAGTGAGAGGCCCGCGCACCGCGATGAAGAGTGGCCCCCGCTCTCCGAAACTGGAGAAAGCCCTCGCACAGAAACGAAGACCCAACACAGCCAAAAATAAATAAATAAATTAAAAAAAAAAAAAAAGTCAGTTCCCGATAAGACTTCCCCAACAGCCCACGTGATCAAGCCCCCTGCCTCCCAGTGTCTGCTTGCCTTATGCACCCCTTAGATAAGACCCTCATGGACTCACCAAAACACAGCTCTTTTGGTTTGAATTGGTCAATCTGTCCCTTACTTGGGAACCCCAAAGCACCCCACCAGTGCTTAATAAAGGCATGTGCCCAAGGTCCTGTCTCTTTCTCTCTGACTTGACCTCCCCATGTGGCCCCTTGAGATGTCCTGGGCACTTCCTCCAGGACCTATGAGTAATAACTTCTCTATTTCAGTTTCTCTTGGGTCTGTTGTTGAACTGCAGCTCATCATCCAGAACCCTGGGCTGCACTTAACAAATGTTCATTTGTTTACGTAAGTATATTAGATCAATTTCCTGGCAAAGGTAAGTAAGGGGTACTGAAGAATGGGCACCTTCTTCTAATTTTTACAAGGGTGCCGTAAGAGCTAGTGGCAGCTCTTCTTTTTCCCCATACAATTTCTTTGGGTTGGTTTAGACATTCTCTTTAGAAAAGAATTGTTCCAGCAGGGGTCTCTCTCCGCACATGGTACAAAAAATTCTTAGATGTTGGAATGGAATATTTTCATTTTGCTTACCAATCTTACAATGTAAATGGATGTGGTTGCAAAATATATCAAAACTCTTTTCTTACACTATTAGAAAACCATTGAAAATAATATAGTAGAATTTATTCTACTATATTATAATATAGTATATTATAAATATGTAATATAGTGTTCCATATCGTGATTTGGATGATTAAGCAGGTATGTTCACTATGTGATAATTCATCAAGCAATGCATTTACAATATGATTTTTAGGTAGTTTTCTGTTTATATATTATACTTCACAAGAAGTTTTATTTTTTTAAGATATAATCCATAATTTGACTTCTATTTGCATATTCCCCTCACTTTTTTGTTTCATTTCTTAAGTATCTAGAATATTAGAAATGGGCTATTTTATTTATTCATTTCATTGAATTTTATACATATTTTATAAATTATGATGCTTGGTGTATGTGTTGGTAGAAAAATATGGAAAAATTAAAAACATAGCTGTAATATTAAAAAGAAAAATGCCACTTGTTTGAGAGTATTATCCAGGAAAAAGCTTTGCATTGGTGTTTGAATCACAGACTTTGACAAAGAGGCATTATCACTGTTGGCATCCAAGCTCTTGGGAAGGATCCCAAAGACCAGATGGATATTTGCCCTGTGATATGCTCTGGGGCTTGGTCTGTACTTCTGGTGGGAACAGGTCAGAAGGGGTCAATGGCTACTGAAAACGTGGACCTTCCTGAAGAGTTCTGTTCATCTCTGGGGTCAACCAGTTGACTTTTTCTGAGCAGAAGAGAAATGGCCACAAACCACCCCTTGCCAAGTTAGCAAATGACACCTAAAATACAGTGCTTGAGAGAAATACTTGGCATTAAAATAGAAAACAGCAAAAATTAAAATTCTATTTAAATTCTTGAGTACAGATTTATGCAAAGCACCCAGACTGCTGGTTTTATTTCTATGTTTTAATCTCAAGCTTTTGTTATTTTTCTTTTGCTTTATTTCTTTATGACTGCACCTATCACATCTTTCCCTGTCTCTATTTTCATTCCTTCTTTAACCTCTCATTTCTCAAAATCTTCTCTTAATTCTAAAAAAATGTAACAACATTTTAGTGGCATCTTTTCATAAAGTAGATATTTTCCATTTACAAAAATTAATATTGGTCCATTAGAAACTTCAATCTGTCTGAGCACTAATAAAACAGAAAATATTAAGTGAAAATGTTTTATTCCAAATGGCATTGCCACTTACTTTTTAATAATATTAGAGTAATTACCTTAATTCTCTCTTGGAAGAAAACATCCATTAAGACACTTTAATGAAGGAAATATATATTTGTAATGGACCAAATGGCAACATGCCCTTGTCTGAAGCAATCACACTGTCCAATAAAGGAAGATCCACATTTAAATGTGGTGCCTCTGAACACCAAGTTATTACAAGAATTCCTAGTCAGAAGGATGCTATGCCAAAAGCACTCCATAAATTGGTTTACCCTTTCTTACTATCTTGTGGCCTCGTTCTAAATATTTCTTTATTAGTAATGGTAGTGTGCTGGATAGTTCCAACAATATAGACCTTAATATCCTATGTTTATCTCTGGGCTATTCAAATCAATAAATATTACAAATCCTTCATTGGAAACACTTTTTCACCATTTTATCTTTACCATTTTATGTTTCTTCCTGCCTTCCTATTTCTTTTTTTTTTTTTTTTTTTTTTAATTTTTATTTATTTATTTATTTATTTATTATTTTTGGCTGTGTTGGGTCTTCGTTTCTGTGAGAGGGCTTTCTCTAGTTGCGGCAAGTGGGGGCCACTCTTCATCGCGGTGCGCGGGCCTCTCACTATCGCGGCCTCTCTTGTTGCGGAGCACAGGCTCCAGACGCGCAGGCTCAGTAGTTGTGGCTCACAGGCCTAGTTGCTCTGCGGCATGTGGGATTTTCCCAGACCAGGGCTCGAACCCGTGTCCCCTGCATTGGCAGGCAGATTCTCAACCACTGCGCCAACAGGGAAGCCCCCTATTTCTTATGTGAGCCACGTCTCTGCCCTCTGTTTTTTTTTTTTTTATTTATTTTATTTATTTACTTTTGGCTGAGTTGGGTCTTTGTTGCTGTGCACGGGCTTTCTCTAGTTGTGGCGAGCGGGGGTTACTCTTTGTTGCAGTGCGCGGGTTTCTCATTGCAGTGGCTTCTCTTGTTGTGGAGCACGGGCTCTAGGTGCGCGGGCTGCAGTAGTTGTGGCATGCAGGCTCAGTAGTTGTGGCTCCCGGGCTCTAGAGCACAGGCTCAGTAGTTGTGGCCCACGGGCTTAGTTGCTCCGTGGCATGTGGGATCTTCCCTGACCAGGGATCGAACCCGTGTCCCCTGCATTGGCAAGCGGATTCTCAACCCCTGTGCCACCAGGGAAGCCCCTCTGCCCTCTGTTTTGCTTATTGTTTCCTTTCTCTCTTGTTTGTTCAGCATCTGTACAATCATTTCTCTTTGCTCTGCTCCTTGCTTCAGCCTCATGTTCATTTCAGCCTCCACATTTTTTCCTTCACAAACCTCTTTGATTCCAGTTGACAGTTTAAGGGTTTTTTTTCTTTTACTTTCCAGAGGCTCCTGTTGCCATAGTGATACTTGATGAAGACCATGACTGCTTCCATTGGCACTCTGGTTGCTATAACAATGCCAGTTAGCCGAGAATTCTGTGGAAACTTGTGAGAAGGATGCTAGCTTACACCTTTGTGTGGGACAGCCTGCCAGGAAATGTTTCTTAGTTAATGGTTGCTTGTAGCAGTAAAACTCGAGGCCATAAACTTAAGGGCGGCCCATTCAGGAACTGAAAAACCAAGACACCAATGTTTATATCTTCACACCCTGAAAAATTTCTCTCCCTTCCCTGTCTTTGTTTGTCTTCCCTTCCTATTCTAATTATTCTTGATATTAAAAACATACCTGCTGTGGACTGAACTGTGCCCCCACAAAATTCATAAAATTGAATCCCAGTCCTCAGTGTGACTGTATTTGGAGACAGGGATTTTAGGAAGTAACTAAGGTTAAATGAGGTTGTAAGGGTGAGGCCCTGATCCAATAGGATTGATAGCCCTATAAGAAGAGGAAGAGAAAGAGATCCTTCATCTCTCTTTCTACCATGTGAGGACACAGCTAGAAGGCAGCTGTCTGCAATCCAGGAAGAGAGTCCTCACCAGGAACTGAATTTACCTGCACCTTGTTCTTGGACTTCCCAACTTCCAGAACTGTGAAAAATTAATTTCTGTTGTTTAAGCCACCCAGTCTATGGTATTTGTTATGGTGGCCTGAGCTGACTTATACAATACTTTAATATTAACATTTATAGATCTTGTTAAGTGCTTTTACTTTTAGAGACATCAATTTCTGGAAATATACCCAAATAAGAAGTTATAGACTATCGCAATGTACATTATCAATATTTCATTCTTGAATACTAGATGAACAAGAAGAAAAAGATGACAACATTTATTGCCATTTTTGTGATCCTTTTTGTTGTTGTTAACAACTTTCTTATTCTCAGGAAAATATAAAGAAATGTGTAATTATCTTTGCCTTTATACACACTATAACTCACAAAAAGCTGGACAAAGTATTTCTTTTATTTTGTTGCAATTGTGTCACCTCCCTAGGCTGTAAAGCTAAGCAGCTTACAAACATTCACACTGGTCTTCTCATTTGTGCCAACTCGTGTGGAGTAAGGAAGCAACTATAGCATCAAAGCTTACTCAAAGTCTCCTCAGGACTGATGTCAAAAGAGCTAAAACTGCTTTAAAAAAAATAAGGTCCATAAAAAAATATCTTTCTAGTGACAGGTGTTCCAGTACACAAAATGCCAGAAGAATGTCAAAAACTGACCATACACAACCAGAAGGGAAGAAGAAAACCCTGGCACATTACAAAGTGTGTTAGTAAAGGACATCAAAACAGAAATTTTGCTAATACAGAGGTTATGGAGCAGCTAATTCATTGGCCGCTACATTTGCTTCTACCAAAGGATGAGGCACTATCATGTTGAAAAAAGCAGTGTCAATATGTTGTATTATCAATGCATAATTTTACAGAAAATTTTGGAGTGTAAATACTCTGAAATTGTTTGAGAATTCTTAGGGATTTCAAGGAAAATAAAGGTGCTGCTTGTAGAATGATACGGAAAGTAGTTTCTAATTATAATTGTTTTACTTGTGCTATAAAACCAGCTGATTTTTTTTCTATTATAATGATTGAACAAGAGCCTCTGTGTTAGTATCATTAATAATGCTAACAATAACTTCTTATAATGTGCCAGCACTATACGAAGTGATTCACATCTATGGTCTCTACTTCCCACTACAAACTTGAAAGATGAGAAACTAACAGATGGGGAAACAGGTTCTCAGAAGTAAGGTAACTTGTCTAACTTGGCCACATTTGCATTATTTCCCTTTCAGGCTCAAGAATTTAAACTGATAGTACAGTCCAAAGCATGATCAACCCAAGGAGCATACCACAAACCCTAAGGTTGGCCCTATATTCAGTTGCATAAATTCTGGAATCACAATAACTGAATCAAATTAGTTGAACAATTGCTACAAATGCATATTACCTTTAATTCAACTTGTTGGTTTATTTCTAGGACTATCTGAGTATTAATCCCAAGCAGTTTTCTCACCACTCCATCTTGATGAGCCAGGTATGATGTGGCTTGAAAAAAGCAAATGAAATTTATGAAAACTTGAGTGATTTCAGACTAGGTTTAATTATTCAAGAGAACTTCAAACCCGAAAATGTAGAGACTTTGATTTCCAAGCTGCTGCAGCTTTGAGTGACTGAGTCACTGTGTGTGTGTGTAGAAAGAGAAAAAAAGAACAAGTGAGCCAGAATGAGAGCAGACTGACTCAAGAGGAATCATGTTTGTTGCTACATTTTGTAATTTGTCATTGTCATTTTATGAGTGATAGATTAGAAATTATTGCAATATATAACTATAACCAATTTTAGGACATCTGCATATTGCTAATTGACATATAATATAAATAAATTGCCCTTCTGAGTGTTGCGATTTTGCACATACTTTTGTCCCTGGAAACCCCAGAATATGAATGATTCCATATAATATCTGGGCTTTTCAGACCAAACCTTTCATGTTTCTAAAGGGGAAAAATCCCATCAATAAAATGTTCTCCAAAGAACTGTCTTTTCTTTGAAAATGCTCATATCATACTCCACATATTTCTAAGAGGTGCTCCCACTGAAAGGAGGAGAGATTGGAATTTTAGGGATAGCATGGAGGAGGGCCAGACTAACCCAGCAGGCAATGAAGCAAAGGCCTGTGGACTTCTGGGCTGTTTAACACCTGATGATTCAATGGTCCCTCAGCTCTCAACTCCTTTCATGTGCTAAGCCCAGGTAGTGGTGTCTTCCTAGTTCTAAAGTCTTTGGTCATCCAGAGTGCATCCTTCAGGTTAGTGTTTAGAATATAGTCTACATGGAATGAGAAGCAATGACTCTCCTTTATTGATCCCTAAAAATTAGCAAATCAGTAAGTAATGTGGATATGGCGTGGTAAGAAAAGGACTGAGTGAAGAATCAAGAGACCTGCCATCTCATCCAAGCCTAAATAACTTTATTTCTGGGCCTCAATTTTTTTTCTAAAAAAACACTTCTGGGGTGTTATAGAGGAGAAACAGCTGATGTACTATAGTGGTTTTCAGCTGGGATATGCAACAGAAGAGTCCTTCGTTAACATACAGAATTATATGTTAACATTTAGAATCATAACCCTGGCCCCAGTCACAGGGTTATGATTCAGTAGCTTTGCATCTGTGCATTTGACAAGAGCTTCAGGTGCTTTTTTTTTTTTTTAATTATTAGCACCTTTAATTATTATTTATTTACTTATTTATTTGTCTGTGTTGGGTCTTCGCTTCTGTGCGAGGGCTTCCTCCAGTCGCGGCAAGCGGGGGCCACTCCCCATCGCGGTGCGCGGGCCTCCCACCATCGCGGCCCCCCCCACCCCGCTGCGGAGCACAGGCTCCAGACACTCAGGCCCAGCATTTGTGGCTCACGGGCCCAGCCGCTCCGCGGCATGCGGGATCCTCCCAGACCAGTGGTCGAACCCATGTCCCCTGCATCAGCAGACAGACTCTCAACCACTGTGCCACCAGGGAAGCCCCAGGTGCTTTTGATGTAGTCAGGTCTGTGAACATGTTTTGGAGAACAACCCCTACAATAAAGATGATGTTGAGTTTCAAGCGTTGTTTTTTCAACACATTCTTCAACAGAGGCAGATGGCAAAACGACAAAACACAATTAAATAAAAGCAATTTTCTGATGACCAAAGAGTACAGTTTGAGTACACAGTTCTCTGAGGTTCATGTTTGATCTTATGTTAAAATATAAAACATCAAGAGGGATTCAAAAATAGGTAACTCCCTATTGTGAGTTTCCCTTTATTTTAAAGGGAGGTGGGTCCCAAACAATCGCACTGATAGGCACACAGAGAGAGTCCAGAAGCATGTGCAAAAGTGTCTTTTCCTTTGGTTCAAGTTGATTATTCCAGTCCCTACAGAGTTCACAGAGGGACGGAGATTCAGAATTGGCTTCTTCACTCTTATTTTCTGTAGTTCCTTAAAAACCTGAAGTCTAACTTTTAAACTGTCAAGGCATCCGCATGTGGTCATTCCTCTGAGGTTGGACATTGGAGGATGGCCAAGAAGCTCCTCCCCTTTTGATTTTCTCTTTCCTGTCCTTCTCCTTTTTCCCACTCCTTGGTCATTTTAGCTCTTGGTTTGCCTCACCCTCCTTTTTTAAAAACAACTTTATTGAAATATAATTTACAAACCATAAAGTTCAAAGCATATACTTCTATGGTTTTTAGTACACTCACAGGCTGTGCAACCAACAGAAAATCAATTTTAGGGCATATTCATCCCTCCCTCCAAAAACCCACACTCCTTAGTGGTCACTACCTGTGGCCCCTTTCCCTCAGCCCCTGACAACCATTAATTTATTTTTTGTCTCTATAGATTTGCCTATTCTGGACATTGCATACAAATGGGATCATATAATACTGGCTTCACTTTCTTTTACAGAGTCCACCCTCTTCTACCTTTGGTTTAGCCTCTTGTGTTAGATTTTTCTTAGGCTAGGCAGGGATAGGGATAGGAAGAGACTCTAATCCTATATTACGAGGTACCTGCGAGGTAATCACACTACACTGTTAAAATCTTTTTAGCAGCTCTTTCAGTCAGCTTTACTAAAAGGCCTTCTCTATTATTCTCACCTTTGGAAGTGACTGGATCTGATGAGGAAAATGGAGGCATAGGGGAAAAAAATAAAACCTCTGTACAACTAAATTTCTTAATTAATAAACATTTTTTAGAGCAGTTTTAGGTTCACAGCAAAATTGAATGGAAAGTACAGAGAGTTCTCATATACTTCCTATTCCCACACATGTACAACTACCCCCATTATCGACATACCCTACTAGAGTGGTGCATTTTTTACAAATGATGAACCTACATTGACATATATTATCACTCAAAGTCTGTAGTTTAAGTTTCACTTGCGGTGGTGTATATTCTATGGGTTTTGACAAATGTATAATAGCATCTAGCCACCATTGTAGTATCATACAGAATCATTACACTACCCTAAAAATCCTCTGTGCTCTGCCTATTCATTCCTCCCCTCTACCCCCAATCCCTGGCAATCACTGATCTTTTACTGTTTCCATAGTTTTGCCTTTTTCAGAGTGTCATATAGTTGGAATCATATAGTATGTAGCCTTTCAGTTTGCCTTCTTTCATTTACTAATATGCATTTAAGGTTCTTCCATGTCTTTCTATGGCTTAATAGCTTATTTCTTTTTAGCACTGAATGATATCGTGTTGTCTGGATGTACCACAGTTCATCCATTCACTTACTGAAGGATATCCTAGTTTCTTGCAAGTTTTGGCAATTATGAATAAAGCTGTTTTAAACGTCTATAAGCAGGTTTTTGCGTGGACGTAAGTTTTCAATAAATACCGAGGAGCATGATTGCTGGATCATATGGCAAGAGCGTGTTTACTTTTGTAAGAAACTGCCAAACTGTCTTCCAAAGTGTCTGTACCATTTTGCATTCCCACCAACAATGAATGAGTTCCTATTGCTCCACATCCTCACCAGGATTTGGTGTTGTCCGTGTTTTAGATTTTGGCCTTTATAATAGGTGTGTAGTGGTATCTCATTGTTGTTTTAATTTGCAATTCCCTAATGACATATCATATAGAACATACTTTCATATGCTTATTTGTCATCGGTATATCTTTTTTGGTGAAGTGACTGTTCAAATATTTTGCCCATTTTTAATTGGGTTGTTTGTGTTTTCACTGTTGAATTTTAAGAGTTCTTTGTATATTTTGGATAACAGTCAGATATCAGATATGTCCTTTGCAAATATTTTTTCCCAGTCTGTGGCTTGTCTCCTCATTTCTTGACATTGTCTTTCACAGGGCAGAAGTCTTAATTTTAATGAAGACCAGATTATCAATTACTTTTTTCTTGGATAGTACCCATGGTGTTATATCTAAAAAGTCATCACCATACCCAAAGTCACCTAGGTTTTTTCCTAGGTTATTTCCTATGAGTTTTACAGCTTTTTGCTTTACATTTGTGTCTCTGATCAATTTTGAATTGATTTTTGTGAAGGGTGGTCTGTGTGTAGATTCATGGTTTTTGCATGTGGTGTCCATTTTTTCTAGCACCATTTGTTGAAGCGACTGTTTTTGCTCCATTGTATTGCCTTTGCTCTTTTGTTAAAGATCAGTTGACTATATGTATGGGGGTCTATTTCTGGGCTCTCTTTTCTGTTCTATCGATTTTTCTATCTTTCACCAATACCACACTGTTTTGATTACTTTTTCTTTATAATAAGTTTTGAAGTCGGGTAGTACAGTCCTCTGACTTTGTTCTTGTCCTTCAATACTGACTTGGCCATTCTGGGGTTTTTGCCTCTCTATGTAAACTTTAGAATCAGTTTGCTGACATTTACAAAATAACTTGCTGAGCTTTTGTTTGGGATTGCGTAGATTCTCTGTAGATCAAGTTGGGTAGAACTAACATCTTGACAATATTGAGTCTTCCTTTCCATGGACTTGGAGTATCTCTCCATTTACCTATTTGATATATTTCTTCAGATTCTTGTACTTTTCTTTGTATAGGTCTTGTACATATTTTGTTAGATTTATACCTAAGTATTTAGATCTTGGGGGTGCTACTGTAAATGGTAATATGTTTTTTATTTCAAATTCCACCTGTTCATTGCTGGTATATAGGAAATTGACTGACTTTTATATGTTAACTCTTTATCCTGCAACCTTTCTATTTTACTTATCAGTTCCAGGAGATACTTGATGATTCATTTGGTTTTCCTACATAGATAATCATATCATCTGCAAATAAAGACCGTATTATTTCTTCCTTCCCAATTTATATACGTTTAATTTCCTTTTCTTTCCTTGTTACTTTAGCTAGTACTTCCAGTATGATGTTGAAAAGCAGTGGTGAGAGGGGGACCTCCTTGACTTGTTATTGGTCTTAGCAAGAACACTTCAAGTTTCTGACCATTAAGTACAATGTTAGCTGTAGGTAGATAGTAGATATGCTTTATCAAGTTGAGGAAGTTCCTTCTACTCTTCATATGCTCTGAGTTTTTATCATGAATGTGTATTGGATTTTGTCAGATGCATTTCCTGCATCTATTGATATGAGCGTGTGATTTTTTCTTCTTTAGCCTGTTGATGTAATAGATTACATTCATTGATTTTCAAATGTTGAACCAGCTTTGCATACCTGAGGTAAATCCTACTTGGTCATGGTGTATATTTCTTTTTAAACATTGTTGAATTTGACTTGTTAATATTTTGTTGAGGATTTTTTTCATGTATATTCATGATAGATATTGGTCTGTAGTTTTCTTTTCTTGTACTGTCTTTGTCTGGTTGTAGAATTAGGGTAAGGGTGGCCTCATGGAATAAGTTAGGAAATATTCCCTCTGCTTCTATCTTTTGGAAGAGATTGTAAAGAATTGGTGTACTTTCTTCCTTAAATCCTTGGTAGAATTCACCAGTAAACCCATCTGAGCTTGATACTTTCTATTTTTGAAAGTTATTAATTATTGACTCAATTTATTGAATAGATATAGGCCTATTCAGATTAACAATTTATTCTTATGTTAGTTTTCAGAGATTGGGTCTTTCAAAGAATCAGTCATTTCATCCAGGTTATCAAATGTATGGGCCTAGAAGTGTTCATAATATTCATTTATTATCTTTTAATGTGCCTGGGATCTGTAGTCATGTTCACTCTTTCTCTTCTGATATTAATAATTTGTGTCTTCTCTCTTTCTTCCTTAATTAGCCTGGCTAAGGGCTTATCAATTTTATTGATCTTTTTGAAGAACTAGCTTTTAGGTTTTGTTGATTTTCTCTACTGGTTTCTTATTTTCAATTTCATTGATTTCCACTCTAATTTTTATTATTTCTTTTCTTCTGCTTCTTTTGGGCTTAATTTTATCTTTTTTTTTTTTTTTTTTCTACTTTCCTAAAGTGAAAGCTTGGAGGATTGATTTTAGATATTACTTCTTTTCTAGCATATGCATTAATGCTGTAAATTTCCCTCTAAGCACTGCTTTTGCTGCATCCCACAAGTTTTCAGAAGTTGTGTTTTCATTTCATTTCGTTCAAAATATTTTTAAATTTCTCTTGAGATTACTTCTTTGGCCTATGTGCTATTTAGAAGTATTTTGGTCGTTTCCAAGTACTGGGGCAGGGTGGGGGTGGGGGTCCAGCTATCTTTTTGTTATTGATTCCTATATCACTTAATTCCATTGTGGTCTAAGAGTAGACACTGTATAGATTACATTCTTTTAATTTTGTTAGGTATGTTTTAAGGCCCAAAATGTGATCTACCTTTGTGAATGTTCTGTGTGAGCTTGATAATAATGTGTAATCTGCCATTGTTGGATACAGTAGCCTTTTGATGTCAATTGTATCCAATTGATTGGTGGTGCTATTGAGTTCAACTATGTACTTACTGATTTTCTGCCTGCTGGATCTGAACATTTTGAATAAATGGGTATTAAAGTCTTTGGATTCTTTTATTTCTTCCTTGCAGTTCTATCAGTTTTTGCCTCATGTATTTTGACACTCTGTTGTTAGGTGCATACACAATAATGATTGTTATGTCTTCTTGGATTATTAAATACTTTATACAATGCCGCTCCTTATCCCTGATAGCTTTCTTTACTCTGTGGTCTGCTCTATCTGAAATTAATATAGCAACTCTCATTTGGTATTATATAACTTATACAATATACTAATGTATATTGATTAGTATGGTGTATCTTTCTCCTCCCTTTACTTTTGATCTATATATGTCTTTTTTTTTAAATTTTATTGAAGTATAGTTGATTTACAATGTTGTGTTGATTTCTGCTGTGCAGCAAAATGATCCAGTTATACATATATATTCTTTTTCATATTCTTTTCCATTATGGTTTATCACAGGATATTGAATTTAGTTCCCTGTGGCATACAATAGGACCTAGTTGTTTATCCATCCTATATATAATAGTTTGTGTCTGCTAATCCCAAACTCCCAGTCCTTCCCTCCTCCACCCCTCTCTCCTTCCCCTTGGCAACCACAAGTCTGTTCTCTATGTCTCTGAGTCTGTTTCTGTTTCATAGATAAGTTCATTTGTGTCGTATTTTAGATTCTACATAAAAGTGGTATCATATGGTATATGTCTTTCTCTTTCTCACTTAATTCATTTAGTATGATAATCACTAGGTCCATCCATGTTGCTGCAAATGGCACTATTTCATTTTTTTATAGCTGAGTAATATTCCATTGTGTGTGTGTGTGTGTGTGTATGTATGTATATATATATATATATATATATATATATATATATATATATATATATACACACCACATCTTCTTTATCCATTCATCTGTTGATGGACATTTAGGTTGTTTCCATGTCTTGGCTATTGTAAATAAGTGCTGCTATGAACACAGGGATTCATGTATCTTTTAGAATTATAGTTTTGTCTGGATACATGCCCAGGAGTGGGATTGCTGGATCATATGGCAACTCTATTTTTAGTTTTTGGAAGAATATATATGTCTTTATATTTAAAGTGGGTTTCTTGTAGATAACGTATAGTTGGGTCCTTTTTCTAAAAGTTACTCTAGCAATCTCTGTCTTTTATTGGTGTATGTAGGCCATTAATGACTAAACTGATCATTGACATAGTTTGATTAATATCTACCATATTAGTTACACTTTTCTATTCACTGCCATTGTTCTTTGTTCCTATTTTTTTCTTCCACAATCTTTCTGCTTTTTGTAGTTTTACTGCAAAACTTAATATAATTCCTTTTTGAGCATATCAGTTGTACTTTTTTTTTCATTGTTATCCTACAACATATATTTACAATTAATCCAAATCCACTTTCAAATAACGCTATAGCACTTAACAGGTAGTGCAAGACCTTATAACAAAATATTCCTAATTTCTCCTTCCCATTTATTATATTATTGCTATAATTTATATTCATTTATACATAAGAATTTATAAATGAATATGTTGTTGCTATTATTATTTTAAACAAACAGCTGTTAGATTAATTAAGAAGAAAAATAAAATTTTTATTTTACCTTCACCAATTCATTCTCCAATGGTCTTATTTTACATAGATCTGAGTTTCTGACCTATATAATTTTCCTTCCCTCTAAAGAACTTCTTTTAATATTTCATGCAAGGTAGGTCTACTGATAACAAATTCCCTCAACTTCTGTTTGTATGAGAAAGTGTTTATTTCTCCCTCACTTGAAGCATAGTTTTGCAGTGTACAGAATTCTAGGTTGTTTCTTTTGTTTTTGTTTTTGTTTCTAGACTTTAAATATTTCACTCCATTCTCTTCTTCCTTTCATGATTTCTGAGGAGGAGGTGGATGGGATTCTTTTTGCTCCTCTTAAGGTAAGGTGTTTTTTTGTCTGGCTTCTCTCAACATTTTTTCTTGTTCTTTCATTTTCTGAAGTTTGAATATGATATGTCTAAGTGTAGGCATTTTTGATATTTATTCTGCTTGGTGTGCTCTATGCTTCTTGAATCTGTGGTTTGGTGTCTGACATTAATTTGGGGAAATTCTCAGTCACAATTGCTTCATATATTTTTTCTGTTCCTATCTCGTTTTCTACTCTTTCTAGTATTACCATTACACATATGTTACACTTTTTGTAGTTGTCTCACAGTTCTTGGCTATTCAGTTCTGGTTTTTCTTTTGTCTTTTTAATTTCACAACTATTTATTATTTTTGTTTTTTATTGGAGTATAGTTGACTTACAGTATAATATTAGTTTCAGTTGTACAACTAGTGATTCAATATTTTTATACATTATGAAGTAATCACCATTATGAGTATAGTTACCATCTGTCACCATAAAAGTTATTACAGTACTATTCCCTGTGCTGTACATTACATTCTCATGACTTATTTATTTTATAACTACAAGTTTGTACTTCTTAATCCCTTTCACCTATGTTGGCCATTTATCTCCCCTCCCTCCCCTCTGACAACAACTAGCTTGTTCTCTTTATCTATGTTTCTATTTTTTTTGTGTGTTTGCTCATTTTTGTTTATTAGATTCCATATATAAGTGGAAATCATACAGTATTTGTCTTTCTCTGTGTGACTTATTTCACTTAGCATAATAACCTCTAGGTCCATCCATGTTGTTGCAAATGGGAAGATTTCATTCTTTTTTATGCTGAGTAATATTTCATTGTAGATACATACACCATATCTTCTTTATCCATTCATCAATCTATGGATACTTAGGCTGTTTCCATGTCTTAACTTTTGTAAAGAATGCTGCAATGAACATAGGTGTGCATATATCTTTTCAAATTAGTGGGGTTTTTCCTTCATAAAAATACCCAGGAGTGGAATTGCTGGATTTTATGGTAGTTCTAATTTTAATATTTTTAGGAACCTCCATACTGTTTTCTATAGTGGCTATACCAATTTACATTCTCATCAACAGTGCAAGAGGGTTCCCTTTTCTCTATATCCTCACCAACACTTGTTATTTGTTATCTTTTTGATAATAGCCATTCTTACAGATGTGGTGATATCTCACTGCGGTTTTGATTTGCATTTTCCTGATGATTAGTAACGTTGAGCATCTTTTCATGTGTCTGTTGGCCATCTGTGTATCTTCTTTGGAAAGATGTCTATTCAGATCCTTTGCCCATTTTCTAATCAGGGTTTTTTGTTTTTGTTTTTGATGTTGAGTTGTATGAGTTCTTTGTATATTTTGTATATTAATCCCTTATCAGATATATTGTTTGCAAATATCTTCTCCCATTCAGAAGGCTACCTTCTTGTTTTCTTGATAGTTTCCTTTGTTACGCAAAAGCTTTTTATTTTGATGTAGTCCCATATGTTAGTTTGCTTTTGTTTCCCTTGCCTTTGAAAACAGACCCAAAAAATATTGCTAAGACTGATGTCAAAGAGCATACTGCTTATGTTTTCTTCTAGAAGTCTTATGGTTTTAGGTCTTGCATTTAAATCTTTAATTGATTTTGAGTTTATTTTTGTATATAGTGTGAGAAAGTAGTCTGGTTTGATTCTTTTGCATGTAGTTTTCCCAGCACCATTTATTGAAGGGCTATTTCTTCCCTCATTGTATATTCTTGCTTCCTTTGTCATACATTAATTGATCATATAAGCATGGGATTATTTCTGGCTCTCTATTCTGTTCCATTGATTTTTGTGTCTGTTTTTGTTCCAGTATCATTATGCTTTGATTACTATGACTTTGCAGTATAGTTTGAAATCAGGGAGTGTGATACCTCCAGCTTTGTTCTTTCTCAAGAATGCTCTGGCTATTCGGGGTCTTTTGTGGTTCCATACAAATTCTAGAATTATTTGTTCCAGTTGTGTGAAAGATGTTACAGGTATTTTAATAATTGCATTCAATCTGTAGATTACTTTTGGTAGTATGGACATTTTAACATTATTAGTTCTTCCAGTCCATGAGCATGGTATATTTTTCCATTTATTTGTGTCATCATCAGTTCCTTTCGTCAGTATCTTACAGTTTTCAGGGTACAGGTCTTTCACCTCCTAGGTCGAATTTGTTCCTAGGTATTTTATTCTTTTTAATAAAATTATAAATGGGATTATTTTCTTAATTTATTTTTCCAATAGCTTGTTATTAGTGTCTAGAAATGCAACAGATTTCTGTATATTAATTTTGTATCCTGCAACATTACTGAATTAATTTATTAGTTCTAACAGTTTTTTAGTGGAGTCTTTATGGTTTTCTATATATTATATCATGTCATCTACAAACAGTGACAGTTTTATTTCTTCTCTTCCAATCTGGATGCTCTTATTTCTTTTCCTTGTCTATTACTGTGGCTAGAACTTCCAATATTGCTCCTCCTGCCTCAGTGAGAGTGGACATTCTTGTCCTATTCCTGATCTTAGAGGAAAAGCTGTCAGCTTTTTGTCATTGAGTATGATGTTAGCTGTGGGTTTGTTGTATACAGCCTTTATTATGTTGAGATATGTTTCCTCTATACCAATGGATGTTGGACTTTGTCAAATGCTTTTTATGCATCTATGGAGATGATCATGTGATTTTTATCCTTCATTTTGTTAATGTGGTGAATCAGGTTGATTGATTAGTATATATTGAAACATCCTTGCATCCCTGGAATATATCCCACTTGATCATGGCATATGATCCTTTTAATGTACTATTGATTGGTTTGCTAATATTTTGAGGATTTTTGCATCTATGTTCATCAGGGACGTTGACCTATAATTTTTTTTGTAGTTTTTGTCTGGGTTTGGTATCAGGGTAATACTGGCCTCATAGAATGAGTTTGGAAGTGTTCCTTACCCTTGAATTTTTCAGAATATTTGAGAAGTATAGGTATCAACTCTTCTGTAAATGTTTGGTGGAATTCACCTGTGAAGTCATCTGTTCCTGTTTCCCCCACATGGAAGGCTAAGTCAGCTGATTTGGTTATTTCCCTTTCTCCAGGTAGATTATTGCTGACAAAATCCCAGCAGGTTTAGGCTCTGGTAAAATAATTTCTCCTGAGGGAAAGGTTTGTTAAGAACAGAATGCTCTGGTGTACTTGAAAATGGTTCATTTTCCTCTCCTCCTGCTGGAAGCATGAGGGGATTTGTCTCTAACATTCACTACGAGAACCTGGTAGAGCTCCTGGAGGTAAATCTCACAATACTGTGGGCCCTCTCTATGACTGGGTCTCCCTGGAGTTTTTAATTCTCAGACTTGCCCACACTAAGCCTCTAACAATTCATCAATTACAGTTTAGATTTTCCTACCCTGGCACAGGCTCTCATGGGTTGCTGATCTGGTTAGTTATGATTCTCCATATTGTCTGTCTCTCCAATTGTCATGGTTAATTTTATATGTCAGCTTGTCTGGCCATAGAGTACCTAAAGGATAAACATCATTTCTCAGTGTCTTTGAGGGTGTTTCTGAATGAGATAAGCATTCGAATCAGTGGGCTTAGTAAAGTAGATTGCCTTCCCCAATGTTGGTGGGCATCATCCAATCTAATAAGGGTCTGAATAGAATAAAAGGTAGAAGAAGGAGCAATTTTCCCCTTTTTTCTGCCTCATTATTTCACCTGGTACATCTCATTTCATCTCCTGCCCTCAGAGTGAGATTTATACCATTGGCTCCCCTGCTTCTTAGGCCCTCAGACTCAGACTGAATTACACTTCCAGCTTAGGTCTCCAGCTTTCAGGCAGCAGACTGTGGGACTCCTCATCCTCCATAATCACATGAGCCAATACATCTTAATAAATCAATCTCTCTAGATAGATAGATAGATAGATAGATAGACAGATAGATAGATAGATAGATTCTTTTTCTCTGGAGAACCCTGACTAATACAGAAGTCGGTACTATGAAGTTGGAGTGCTGCTGTTGCAAATACCCCAAAATGTGGAAGCAGCTTTGGAACTGGGTAATGGGGAGAGGCTGAAAGAATTTTGAGGTAGAAGTTAGTTAAAGATTACATTTTTAATGGATCATTAAAGGTGATTCTGGTGAGAGCTCAAAAGAAAAGAATAGAGCTGTAGAGAAAGCTTCAGTCATCTTAGAGAATACCTAAGTAATCCTGAACAGAATATTGGTAGAAACACGGGTAAAGTCCATTCTGATGAGATCTCAGATGGAAATGAGGAACATGTTATTGGAAACTGGAGAAAAGGCGATCCTTGTTGTGAAGTGGCAAAGAACTTGACTGATTTGTATTCATGTCATAGTGTTTTGTAGAAGGTAAAACTTTTGAGCAATGAAATTTGATATTTTGCTGAGGAGATCTCTAAGCAAAATGTTGAAGGTTCTTTCTGGCTGCTTGTAGTAAGATGTGATAAGAGAGAAGTCTTTAGAACATGGAATTGTTAAGCAAAAAAGAACCAGAACTTAAAGATCTAGAAAATTCTCAGCCTATCCATACGCAAAAATGAGAAAGCATGTTCTAAAGAGAACATTTACAGTACAGGAAAAGATAATCTGATAAGGAGATTAATGTGGATATGAACCATGGACCTAAATGGCCATCTCAGCAGAAGCCAGGCACTATTCTCCAAGACAGGAAAGAATGATATCCCGTCTTCTCAAAGTGATTCAGAGATCATCAGGCCTGCCACTTCCACCACAGTCCCAGAGTGAAAGGGCCCAGGTAGCAGAATGGTTTCAAAGGATGAGGCTGCCTCTCCAGTTCAGCTGGCTAGAATGCCCAGTACTTCAGTGACATGGCCCCAGTGCTTCAGTGATATGGCCCCAGCAGAGAGCTGCAGCAAGGGCAGGGCCACTGCAGAGAGCATGGCATTAACAGTGCCCCGCTGACTCTTGGGGTGATGTTGCTATCCCAGTGGGATGAGAGGGCAGAACACTGAGCCAAAGAGGATTATTTTTGAGCCTCAAAGTTTAATGTTATTTGCCCTGTTTGGTTTTGGACTTACTTTGAACCCATTAGCCCCTTTTTCTTTCTTATTTCTCCCTTTTGGAATTGGAAATGTCTATCCTATGTCTGCCTCACCACTGTTTTTTGGAAGCACACAACTTGCTTGGTTTGACAGGTTCAAATCGACAGAGGAATTTGCCTCAGGATAAATCTTACCTTCAGTCTCACCCATATCTGATTTAGATGGTATTTAGATAAGACTTTGGACTCACACTTTAGAGTTGATGCTGGAACAAGTTAAGACATTTGGGGTTGTTGGGATGAAATAAACGTACTTTGCATGCAAGAAGGACATGAGTTTTGGGAGGTCAGGGATGGAAAGTTACAGACTGAATATTTGTGTTCCCTCAAAGCTCATATGTTGAATCCTAACCCTCAATATGACAGTATTTGAAGGTGGGGGCTTTGAGAGGTGATCAGGCTTATGAATGGGATTAGCGCCTTTAAAAAAGAGAACTCAGAGAGCTCTCTTGCCCTTTCTTACTATGTGTGAACATAGCAAGAAGAAAGCCATCTATGAACCAGGTAGCAGACTCTCACCAAATGGTAAATCTGCTGGTGCCATGATCTTGGTCTTCCTCCAAAATTGTTAGAAATAAATGTTTGGCTGTTTAAGCCACACAGTTTATGATATTTTTTTATAGCAGCCAAAACTGACTAAGACACTGATCCGGGGGGCAGTGGATTACTCTATAACCTCACTGCTCTGATAGACTGAGTTGTTGATTTGTTCAAGTTTTTACTTATTGTTAGAACAGAATGATAACTTCTATGATCCTTACATGCCAGGCTGGATACCAGAAGTCCCTGATGAAATTATTTTTTGGAAACACATTTTTGATTAAGGCTGAGAAGCAAGATTCAAGGCTATATTACCAGGCTAGTACCAGACTAGTAGCATCCAGAATACTAAGTATTTATTCAACATGTATTTATTTAGTCCCCACTATGTTGTGTATTAAGGGCTCTACAACTGTACTAGTTACTGGGAATATAACAGGAGCCAGATATAATCACTATTCTCAAGGAGTTAGAGGGAGGCAAGACAGAAAAATATATGTAATCACATATTGAAAAAGAAAAAGTTGTTCCAAGCCTGATCTGAGAAAGAACATATTTTGAGTTATGTAATTCATGATGTCCTTTTGGGAGAAAGTATTACTTCTGATTAATTTTTAAATAATATCCTTACAAATTTTAATAGATAAAAAGTTGTTCTGGGGAATCAAGTAACCCATCATCCTGATGACTGTCAGTCAAAAGTTTGATAAACTTTTACCAAATATTCTTTTCTTTTTGATCTGATTCAACAATAACTACCTAATCATTCTTTTGACTATAAAATTCCTTACCAAGAAAGAATCTTTAACCAGCATACACACTCATAGGCTTTTTCCTTGCAGCAAAGTTGTAATGAAACTTTGACACATACTCATAACTAAATTGGCTGAAAAGCAGCACCAGGTGCCCATCAACAGATAACTGGATTAAGAAGATGTGGTGTATATGCACAACGAAATATTACTCAGCCATAAAAAGAGTGAAATACTGCCTTTTGCAGCAATATGGATGGACCTGGAGAACATTATGCTTAGTGAAATAAGTCGGACAGAGAAAGACAAATACTGTATGATATCACTTATGTGTGTCTAAAAAATAATACAAATGGATATATATGCAAAACAGAAACAGACTCACAGATATAGAAAACAAACTTGTGGTTTGTTTTCTATAAAAGAGATAGAGACAAAGATCCAAACTACTATGTATAAAATAGATAAGCAACAAGAATATACTATATAGCACAGGGAATTAGAATCATTATCTTGTAATAACTATAATGGAGTATAATCTGCAAAAATACTGAATCACTATGCTGTACACCTGAAACTAACACAATATTGTAAATCAACTATACTTCAGTTAAAAAAAAAAAAAGAAAATTACTAAGAGTTGTAATAGAAGTTAGCACACGGATATGGGGAGCATTTGAATTTTGGGTGTAAGAGTGGGTGGGCATGGGGGTGGGGAAAATTCCTCCAGAAGTGACATCTACAGAGTGAATAGAACAAAAGGCGTTGGGGAGATGAGAGGAGTCTAAGAGTAGCAAAGAAAAGAGACCTAGAAGAGGAAAAGCACTACCTCTATAGCAGGGCTGTGGCTGCCTTGTCTACGTCCCTTGGCTTGAAAATTTCCTTGTTCTCAGGGCACTTTCACCTGCCTATATCTGCATCTCCACCTGAGAGTTTTCCTCCAGGGCAGCAGAAGGCCATTCTTCCCTCTCTTGGGAAATGCTGGTAAAAAGCTTGAGAGGACTAATACCCCCTAGAGCAGCCCTCAACCAATGACAGAGTGGTGCAGTTAATATGAAAACACCCCAGTTCCTTCTTCCCTCAGGTGGGAGAATTCTAAGTGTGTTTTATGTTTCTCAGGATTTCCCCAGGGATGTAGCTCCAATCCCCCACTGTGGGCACTGGCTTCCTTTTCCTGTGTCATCTCCCCACTCCTTACCAGTGTTTTCTCTGCTTCTCAGATAAAGTGCTTTCCCTCCAGTCCTTGTCACAGGGTCTGCTCTGGGGAATCCAGACTAAGCAGCCTTATTGGGTGAGGTGCAAGCAGCTGAGCAACAGAGAAAACTTGTAATATCCAAAGAAGTTAAAGCAAGGTTAGGCCAGAGTATGCAGGGCACTAAGCTGCCAAATTTAGCATATAAAAATACAGAATGCTCAGGTAAGCTTTCATTTCAGATAAATAACAAGTAACATTGTAGCATAAATATGTTCCAAGTATTGAAAAAACTATTCTTTGTTTATCTGAAATTTAAATTTAACTGGGCATCCCGTATTTTATCTGGCATTGCTACATGATCTAGAAAGGATTTGGAGCTTTATCTATAGGACACTTTGATTGCAGCGTGAAGCATGGATTTGAGAAAGGCTGGGGAGACCAGTGAGGAGGCCTGGGCCTGGGGCTGTCAGGGAGATGGGAAAAATAGACAGAAAGCATAAGGGCATTTAGAAAGCTACCTGCACATCTCAGACTAGCTGCCAGGGCAACAGAACTATCTCACTGGATACAATGGGAAAAGACTTCCAAAAACAAGTTCAAGATGTCCTGAAAATACCCTCAGGTTGTTTACAGAAAGACATCAAAGTAGCAGTACAGGGCCTCCTTTCCCCGCCTCCCCCATGTGCTTATGCCCATGGAGTGAAACACTCTTCCTCAGGCCCAAACACCTAGCCCTCGAATTCAGGCTGCAGGGGCCCTTTGGGCCTGACCACTCCCCCTAAGCTGTTCTGAAGACCTGCATTAGAATGGACTCAGCTCAGCCCTGTCCACAGACAAGCCTCTGACCAGAGCTTCCGGGAATTACCAGCTCTGCATGGCAAAGGGCACTAAGGAAAAGCAAATTCTCTTGTTGGTCATTTTCCCTTTGTTGTTGTTGCTTTTCCTTGAGATGGACCTTGCCCTATTTGATAACCCCAGCCGTTATGCCCACATTTCTCAGTGATGTCACAGAAAATTCATCCTCATTATGGAGATGAATGGAAACCATATTTGGAATCACGCAGCCTTCTCTTTGTGAAGAGCTCTTCGGTTTCATTTCAACTTTCATGAAGGAAATTCTATTCCTGGGGGAATCTACTTCAAAAACAATATGTTAAAAGAGAAAGAAGAAAAATGAAACCTATTATCCCAATGGTAGATTCTTTCTTCTGTTTCATTCTGTTTCTTCAATTTGTAAACTGCACACCAAAGACCATTAGGGGACATAATTTGAATTGCTTTACTCCAAAGTTAAAGTGTGGAAAGATTAAGAAAAACAAAAAACTGCACCAAAATGAAAACAGGCTTTCCTTCATTTTCTAACACCTGAATTTGACTGTAACTTTCATTTCTGAAATTGTATAGGGTTTTTCTTCAAACTAAATTATAAATACTTGTGTCAGACACTAGAAAGGCACATACATGAGTGGTTATTTAATGGTAACCTTTTTTTTTTTTTTGGCTGCGTTGGGTCTTTGTTGCGGTGTGCCAGCTTTCTCTAGTTGCGGCGAGCAGGGGCTACTCTTCGTTGTGGTGCGTGGGTTTCTCATTGCGGTGGCTTCTCTTGTTGCAGAGTACGGGCTCTAGGCACAAGGGCTTCAGTAGTTGTGGCTCACAGGCTCTAGAGTGTAGGCTCAGTAGTTGTGGCACACAGGCTTAGTTGCTTTGCGGCATGTGGGATCTTCCCAGACTAGGGCTCGAACCCGTGTCCCCTGCATTGGCAGGCAGATTCTTAACCACTGCACCACCAGGGTATTTAGAAGTGGGTATTTAGAAGTCATGTGTTTTCTACCCACATTCACATATACACACACAGGCACCATAGTATGAGTGATTTGAATTAGCAGAGTTGTTAATCACACATTCAGGCACCCCACAGTAGTCAAGCTGGCATCCCAGGGTCTCTGGAGTACCAAGGATCATTCTGGTTATTTACATATACTATATGTTTAATTCTCATAATAACTTCATAGGGTGGTTATGCCTTTCTCCACTTTATAACTGTAGAAACTGAGACTTAGAAAGATTGAATAACTTTTCCAAGGTCACACAGTCAATAAGTGACAGTTATGGGCTGAATTGCATCCCCTCCAGAGCTTATATATGTTGAAGTCCTAACCTCTAATACATCAGAATGTAACTGTATTAGGATATATGATCTTTAAAGAAGTAATTAAGTGAAAATTAAATCATTAGGGTGGATGTTAATCCAATATGACTGCTGTCTTTATACGAGAAAGATACCAGGGATGGGGGCCCACAGAGGAAAGACACTGTGAGAAGACAGCCATCTGCAAGCCAAGGAGAAAGGCCTCAGGAAAAACCAACCCTGCCAACTCCTTTATCTTGAATTTCTAGCCTCCAAAATTTTGAGAAAATAAATTTCTATTGTTTAAGCTACCCAGTCTGTGGTACTTTGCTATGGCAGCCCCAGAAAACTAACTACAGTGACTAACCCACAGTTTTCACCTGGCCTGAAATCTTTTTTCACCAGGGAATCAGGCCTAGGAGGAAATGGGGTTAAGGGAGAATTGACTTGACTTAATATCCAACATCCCAAGGCAAACTGGGGATTAGCTCAGGCTAACTAAGTTATCCAAGATGATCCAACGTGGTAGCTATGGTGGTGATGTTATGATGGTGGGTATTCTAGGGAGGAAGGACATCGCAGCAGAAGTTCCGAGGCAACTCAGCTCAAACCCAGAAGAGCAGGCAGTAGCACTGTCCTTCCAGATAATCAGTTTATTGAGTAAGATCCCAGCCCATGATCTGATTCTCAGAAGCAGAATCCAATCCCCCTCATGTAACCCAGCACAAGGGACTGGCAAAAGTGTAGTGTGTGGTCCACATTCTCTTCCAAGGCACCTCCTCTCCCACCGGTATCCCAGGTATTACCCTAGAGCCTTGACAGCTGAAGGATGAGGCCTCTCTCCTGGTCCAGCACAGATTAGCTGGGGTGGGGCAGGGCAGGGCAGGGCAGGGCAGAAACTGGGCCCAGGCCCAATGATCCAGAAAAGATCCCCAGAATGTTGAAGGGGGCTAGTTCTCCTTCCCACAATGAACTTTCTCTTCTCAGAATTTTTAGCATTTCCCAAAAAAGAAGGAGGGAGTACAGTTATCTATGGAATCCAGTTTGCATAGATGCCACTTTGAATAAATAGCAGCCAGCTTCAAATAAAAAGCAGCTACTCCCTCTCCCTGGTTCCCCAAGGCAGAGGCTGTGATTTTAGTCTACCCACCCCTTCCCACCCTCACCACCACATTTACAGGCGATGGTTCTCAGCCCTGCATCTTCTGGGCTGGATGGACGCCCAGTTCAGCTCATAAATTCCTCTCTTATAACTCCCATTTGTTCTATCAGTTACCAGACATCCAAAAAACATTCTCATAATCTTTGCAGTTTGATATTTCTGATATGCAGGCTGTCTAGAGTTCAGGGCTCAGGGTGGGGGCCCTTTCTGCCCAGGTTTAAGGGCTATACTGGAGTATATAGTTCCCTAGAGAATTGGAAAGCCGAACAGAAAATTGAGGCAGAAAAAGTACTGACTTTGACCAGACCCTTAGTGCAGGGACTGACCAGCATGGAAGACCAGAGCTTTCAATACATGGAGGCCCAAGGCTTGCTGAATCCTGAACCTAAAACTACGTCCAATCCCACTCCACCCACCACTGGCAAGACAAAAGTTCCTAATGCCCCTGTTCCGTCCTACCATTGTCAGAATCAGTCAGAGCGGGACTCCCCAGATCCATCAACGATGGCCTTTTTTGCCTCACAGGAGCGGGTCTGGGGGTGAGCAGTACTTGCCATGGTTAATATAATCAGTGGGGTCCTCTCATTTCCAGAAGAGTCTAACCTTGGAGTGGGGGACTCTCTGGAGAAAAACTCCAAAGTACTGAGATATTGAAACTACTCCCTAAAAGCTCCTGGTGGGTCAGATGTACAGTGACAGTGTAACATCCATGGCCTTGATGTACTAAGTGGAATATAACTTCTCTTACAGTTGTTACAGAATTACCAATGTAGAGCCATTTCCATTAATACATGCACCTCCCTCCCTCACACATACATTCCTGAGGGGTGAGGTCTCTAGGTGGGTAGCTGCATTGGTCCATTGGTTGCCTTGTAGGTATGAATGCTTTCTCTCTGCCAGGAAATTGTCTGGGCTGTTGTCATCGAGCAAATTGTATTGTCAGAATCAAGTGGGATCCAGAGCCTCAACTTTCAAGTGTGGGGAAAACAGAGCAATGGCTCCCTGCTGAGGGAGCAAGGCCATCCAGCCATGGAAGCCTGGGGTTCTGCTCTCTAAGGTGAGGTGCTCCTATTCTGTGACTATTTCACCCAGAATTACTTCTCTTCACACTCTTGGTATTATTGGATATATGCAAATTAGGCTAACCTAATACGTTACGTGTTGGAAAGCTAAGGTGGTCCTTACTGACAGTAGGCAGCCTTTGTGTGTTGGTATTGATGAATTTCTGCGGCCAGAACTGGCACTTACAGTCATAATTCATATAATCTTATACTCTACATACTCAATATTGTTTTCCTCAACTGCTTCTCTATATTTCAGTTGTCTGTGGTCTCTGCCCCCTGCTAAGATGTCATACAGAACCAGAAGATCCATGAATATTAGAGTTATAATGAACAGTCAGATGTCATTTGAGCCAAAGTAGAGGAAAACTCTACTGACGTGTCTCTAAAAGTTGCACCCACCCCTTCTTCAATACTTACAGTGTCAGGAATTTCACTGCTTTGTGAAGGAACCTATTCCATTGTTACACAGCTCTAAACAGGATATTTCTATTTCTTTTTCTTTTATTTTCCAGATTATTGCCTAATCTCATAAAGCACACAGAGAGTGTCCTGATCCTGCAGTCTTTGAGCACATGCGATGGGTATCCACTCTCTAGGAAAGCCTGACATGGCAAGCTTAACCTGGCCCATTCCCACAAGGTAATTTACATAAGTGAAAACAAGGGGCAAAGAACAAAAGCATAATATGCTTTATAGCTTGTCCTTTGTTCAGCAATTTTGCATGCTTCTGACCTTGTAAATTTGTCAGAGAGAAACGAAAGGTGGCCTCTCATCACCACAAATGAGAACAGGAAAGTTACTGATGATTTCCTTACTGTCAATTATCTTTCTTGGGTCTGAAAGGGAGAGATACCTCTTCTGAAGCAGGAGGAAGAGTGACCAGATTGTGCCATGGATCTTGTCCATGGACGACCCCCTTTGGATCTCTCCTTCCTAAGATAGGTTTCTCAGATCTTTGAAACAGCTAGAAGAAGCAAAGCCTCATCTGTCAGGGCTGCGAAACCAGTGCAGGTGACATCTGACTATTACCTCACCTTTTCTTAAGTATATAAACAAGCAACTTTATTCAAAACCTTGACTGATGACTGTCTCTTGGCATTTTGAACCTTTTTATCTATTGCTGTATAAAAAGAGTTTATTAATTTATTTGAGGCCTGGCATAGAGAAGGGAATCTTCCCTAATCTTTAGCCAAATATTCCCTTAAAACATCCTAGAGGAAAGAGAAGAAGTTGGGGCAGAGGAGGAAAGTGGAGAAAGAGAAGAAAAAGAAGAAGAGGGGACAGGGAAGAGGAGGGGTGGGGAATAGGAAAGGAGGGAAATTTTCCAGCTCTTTGTGACTAATGGACTAAACGGCTTTAGTCGTCTGTTAGAGGTGAGTCGTCTGTTTGACTGCAGCTCTACTTAGATAATATCTGTTGTGCTTTGATGTGGCAGCCCTAACAGACTAAGACAAAAGAGCAAAACATATGCTTGTTTCACAGTGTTTCAAAGAAAACATAAAAATAACACTGACCTCCATGTGTATATCATCAGACATTTTACAGAGGTTGTCACATCCAGTATTAAATTAGATTCTAACTGCAGACTTAACTGGTACATGATGATAGCCATTTTACAAAAGGGAAAAGCAGACAGACGAAGGAAGGTAATTTGTGCAGTGTCACACAGAGGGGTCAAAGTCTGGACTTGTACCCAGACCACTGTTCTTTGCACAACACTAAACTGCTCTCATAACAATCAGTCTTCACACCATGATGTCATTTATAAATCTAATAAGAAGGTTTCAGTGTTTTCACACAAACATCAATAAAAGCGTTTCAAAGGGAATTGTTAGTCATACCTTCTAAACTAAAGATGACCTATGGATTTCATCTTGCAAGCCAACTATGATCGCTTGGGAGGGGCTGCCAATCCTGTTTACTGATGAGGATTCTGAGGTCATGAGGATTCTAATACCCAAATTAACTAACAATGTCAGCCACAGGCACAGGAAATGGGGTGTGCAACAGGCGAACCTGGGATTACAAATGGTACTCCAACCCCCAGAACAATATGGGGTCCTCAGGGATGAACAAATGAGTTTCCCAGTGGGAAGAACAAAAATATAAACAAGGTTGGCCAAGGACATTTTTGTTTTTAATTCTTTTTTGAGTTGCTTCTGTCTAGTTGCCTCTCTCTGACCTCTCATTTTCTTTGTCAGTATGGAAAGTTGGAACCTCAAAACTAAAGTCTAAAAGAAATTCCTCACATGAAGCTTTATACGTATGGAAGATAATGAGTTTCTGAGAGACAAGGTCTTCAAGATTTTACAGTAAATGCAGAAGCAGATTTTATGAAGGACTGATAAGGAGAAGCAAAATTGGTTCTCAAGAACATTCCTAGCAACTGTTTCACGGTTGGTAGAACAATTGGATATATAATCAGGGAGTACACAGCTTTGATTATAGCGGATTATACCAAAAGACATAATAATACTGCTATAATTACATATCAGCAGTTAGGCCTCAAATTCTTTTTTTAGAAAATAGTTACAAGTTTTGTAAAGCTACAAGTTTTATAGAAATAGATCCAAGATAACAAGAAACACAAGGATCACAGTAAAAATCCTTTGTGACTAAAAAAGTGGCATCCTGTTCCTCCCCACTCCTCCATCCTAAACATCCTCAAAAATAAGTCCTTACTGCACAGGACAGTAAACTGCAAAGCATATTCAGATTTTAACTTAATTTTTTTTCAAGGATAAGCTAGATGCCTGCTTTCAAAACAGATAACACACTTAAAATGATGTAAGAAGTTAAAAGGCTCAAACAAGACTGACCAATTTAGCAATATTTACTAACAGAAGTAACTTCATATAACTGCTTTCCTTACCAAAGCCTATAAAATGCCACTTTCATTTAACAAAAATGATGAAAGCTTTTTTATTGTTATGAAAACCAGAAATATATAAAGATCATTTTAGAATAAAATTAGAACATGTTTCAATTCAATCTTGTTGACTTTTTAAAAGTTATGATTCTTGAAGCTAATGCTTTTCCCATTAATTTTTAAAAGTAATTTTCCTAAAGGTCTTTTTTTTTTTTTTTTTTCCAATATTTATTTATTTATTTTGGCTGCGCCGGGTCTTAGATGCAGCACACGGGATCTTCACTGTGGCATGCAGGATCTTTTTTTTTGTTTTTTTAGTTGCGGCATGCGGGATCTTTAGTTGTAGCATGCTGACTTCTTAGTTGTCACATGCCGACTTCAGTTGGGGCACGCACGTGGATTTCAGTTGCGGAATGCATGTGGGATCTAGTTCCCTGACCAGGGATCGAACCCGGGACCCCTGCATTGGGAGCGTGGAATCTTACCCACTGGACCACCAGGGAAGTCCCCTCAAGGTCTCATCTGAGCTATGAGCCAGATATTTGCTACTCCTAGTATTTATATTCTTGAGAAAAGCTCTCTGGTAACATAAATAATAAAGCTGAACTTCTAACGTGGTTCTTTGTAAAATGAAGGTAATAACTAATTATAAAATCAAATACAGAAAAATTGAGCAACTGTGTGACTCTAGCAAGAGCACTTACATTTCATGTAAAAACAAAGTGAGGAAGATTCAAACTCACTCAGTGACAGGTTTTACTTCAATAAAAACATGGATTCTTATTTCATAAAGTACTTATTTCCAAGTTAACAATCGATTACTCAAATATTTTTTCTTTGAAAATAGGGCTCAAATGAGATAAGAGAAAATTAATCTGAGTTATAAAAATACACAAGGGTCTGAAACATTATATTTTTACATCAGAGTAGGACACTTAAAATACTCCATTGTATTTGTATCAGAAGTAGTTTAATTTTTGATACAAGTTACTAGATAGAAAGTAATAATAATTAAATTAAATAATAATATAGTCTTAACTTTATGAAGTGCATTAGTGTTGCCAACTCTCACGCTTATGGTCCACATGTCATCTGGGCTCCCTTCCCATGCAGTCTGGGAGAGACTGATCTGACCTCTGCTTGGTGACATCTCTGAGCCTTCCTCAAGTTTCCCACAAGTACAAGGTGAGAGGACAAGGAATAATCTATATTCTTAAGGTCATTTTGGCCTCCAGGCTCCTTCTGACCCAGTTCCAGTGTTAACTCAGATGCAAAACATGCCCCTTCTTGAGTCGCCCAGAAAATTTTGCTCTCCCAAAGCATGTGAAAGTGTATAGAATTTTCTGAAGATTATGCCTGATGGAAGATTTGGAAGGGCTTATCTTGAAGCACACAGGTAATTTCATATGGACATATTCCTCTCTGCTTCTTTCCTGTCCTTCAGTCTCTCCATTACTGGGAATGTGCACTGGCCCTTCTCCCCATGGAGATTTTTTTTTTTTTTAACATCTTTATTGGAGTATAATTGCTTTACAATGTTGTGTTAGTTTCTGCTGTAATAACAAAGTGAGTCAGCTATATGTATACATATATCCCCATATCCCCTCCCTATTGTGTCTCCCTCCCACCCTCCCTATCCCACCCCTCTAGGTGGTCACAAAGCACAGAGCTGATCTCCCTGTGCTATGCGGCTGCTTGCCACTAGCTATCTATTTTACATTTGGTAGTGTATATATGTCCATGCCACTCTCTCACTTCATCCCAGCTTACCCTTCCCCCTCCCTGTGTCCTAAAGTCCATTCTCTACGTCTGCATCTTTATTCCTGTCTTGACCCTAGGTTCTGCAGAACCATATTTTTTCTTTAGATTCCATATATATGTGTTAGCATACAGTATTTGTTTTTCTCTTTCTGACTTACTTCACTCTGTATGACAGACTCTAGGTCCATCCACCTCACTACAAATAACTCAATTTCGATTTTTATTATGGCTGAGTAATATTCCATTGTATATATGTGCCACATCTTCTGTATCCATTCATCTGTCAATGGACACTTAGGTTGCTTCCATGTCTTGGCTATTGAAAATAGAGCTGCAATGAACATTGTGGTACATGACTCTTTTTGAATTATGGTTTTCTCAGGGTATATGCTCAGTAGTGGGATTGCTACGTTATATGGTAGTTCTGTTTTTAGATTTTAAGGAACCTCCATACTGTACTCCATAGTGGCTGTATCAATTTACATTCCCAACAACAGTGCAAGAGGGTAACCTTTTCTCCACACTCTCTTCAGCATTTATTGTTTGTAATTTTTTGATGATGGCCATTCTGACTGGTGTGAGGTTATACCTCATCGTGGTTTTGATTTTGCATTTGATTTGCATTTCTCTAATGATTAGTGATTTGAACATCCTTCCATGTATTTGTTGGCAATCTGTATATCTTCTTTGGAGAAATGTCTGTTTAGGTCTTCTGCCCATTTTTGGATTGGGTTTTTTGGTTTTTTTGATATTGAGCTGCATGAGCTGCTTGTAAATTTGGGAGATTAATCCTTTGCCAGTTGCTTCGTTTGCAAATATTTTCTCCCATTCTGATGGTTGTCTTTTCATCTTGTTTATGGTTTCCTTTGCTGTGCAAAACATTTTAAGTTTCATTAGGTCCCATTTATTTATTTTTGTTTTTATCTTCATTTCTCTAGGAGGTGGGTCAAAAAAGACCTTGCTGTGGTTTATGTCATAGAGTGTTCTGCCTATGTTTTCCTCTAAGAGTTTTATAGTGTCTGGCCTTACATTTAGGTCTTTAATACACTTTGAATTTATTTTTGTATACAGTGTTAGGAAGTGGTCTAATTTCATTCTTTGTTATGTAGCTGTCCAGTTTTCCCGGCACCACTTATTGAAGATGCGGTCTTTTCTCCATTGTATACTCTTGCCTCCTTATCAAAGATAAGGTGACCATATGTGTGGGGGTTTATCTCTGGGCTTCCTATCTTGCTCCATTGATCTATAGTTCTGTTTTTGTGCCAGGACCATACTGTCTTGATTACTGTAGCTTTGTAGTATAGTCTGAAGTCAGGGAGCCTGATTCCTCCAGCTCCGTTTTTCTTTCTCAAGATTGCTTTGGCTATTCGGGGTCTTTTGTGTTTCCATACAAATTGTGAAATTTTTTGTTCTAGTTCTGTGAAAAATGTCAGTGGTAGTTGGATAGAGATTGCATTGAATCTGTGGATTGCTTTGGGTAGTATAGTCATTTTCACAATGTTGATTCTTCCAATCCAAGAACATGGTATATCTCTCCATCTGTTTGTATCATCTTTAATTTCTTTCATCAGTGTCCTATAGTTTTCTGCATACAGGTCTTTTGTCTCCTTAGGTAGGTTTATTCCTAGGTATTTTATTCTTTTGTTGCAATGGTAAATGGGAGTGTTTCCTTAATTTCTTTTTCAGATTTTTCATCATTAGTGTATAGGAATGCAAGAGATTTCGGTGCATTAATTTTGTGTTCTGATACTTTACCAAATTTATTGATTATCTCTAGTACTTTTCTGGTAGCATTTTTAGGATTCTCTATGTATAGTATCATGTCATCTGCAAACAGTAACAGTTTTACTTCTTTTCCAATTTGGATTCTTTTTATTTCTTTTTTTCCTCTGACTGCTGTGGCTAAAACTTCCAAAACTATGTTGAATAATAGTGGTGAGAGTGGGCAACCTTGTCTTATTCCTGATCGTAGTGGAAAAGGTTTCAGTTTTTCACCATTGAGAACAATGTTGGCTGTGGGTTTGTCATATATGGCCTTTATTGTGTTGAGGTAAGTTCCCTCTGTGCATACTTTCTGGAGGGTTTTTATCATAAATGGGTGTTGAATTTCATTGAAAGCTTTTTCTGCATCTATTGAGATGATCATATGGTTTTTCTCCTTCAGTTTGTTAATATGGTTTATCACATTGATTGATTTGTGTATACTGAAGAATCCTTGCATTCCTGGGATAAACCCCACTTGATCATGGTGTACGATCCTTTTAATATGCTGTTGGATACTGTTTCCTAGTATTTTGTTGAGGATTTTTGCATCTATGCTCATCAGTGATATTGGCCTGTAGTTTTCTTTTTTGTGTGCCATTTTTGTCTTGTTTTGGTAACAGGGTGATGGTGGCCTCATAGAATGAGTTTGGGAGTGTTCCTCCCTCTGTTATATTTTGGAAGAGTTTGAGAAGGATAGGTGTTAGCTCTTCTCTAAATGTTGGATAGAATTCGCTTATGAAGCCATCTGGTCCTGGGCTTTTGTTTGTTGGAAGGTTTTTAATCACAGTCTCAATTTCAGTGCTTGTGATTGCTCTGTTTATAGTTTCTATTTCTTCCTGGTTCACTCTCATAAAGTTGTGCTTTTCTAAGAATCTGTCCATTTCTTCCAGGTTGTCTATTTTATTGGCATATAGTTGATTGTAGTAATCTCTCATGATCCTTTGTATTTCTGCAGTGTCAGCTGTTACTTCTTCTTTTTCATTTCTAATTCTATTGATTTGAGTCTTTTCCCTTTTTTTCTTGATGAGTCTGGCTAATGGTTTATCAATTTTGTTTATCTTCTCAAAGAACCAGCTTTTAGTTTTATTGATCTTTGTTATTGTTTCCTTCATTTCTTTTTAATTTATTTATGATCTGATCATTATGTTTTCTTTCCTTCTGCTAACTTTGGGGGTTTTTGTTCTTCTTTCTCTAGTTGCTTTAGGTGTAAGGTTAGGTTGTTTATTTGAGATTTTTCTTATTTCTTGAGGTAGGATTGTATTGCTATAAACTTCTCTCTTAGAACTGCTTTTGCTGCATCGCATAGGTTCTGGGTCATTGTGTTTTCATTGTCATTTGTTTCCAGGTATTTTCTGGTTTCCTCTTTGGTTTCTTCAGTGAGCTCTTGGTTATTTAGTAGTGTATTATTTAGCCTCCATATATTTGTATTTTTTACACTTTTTTTTCCTGTAATTGATATCTAGTCTTATAACGTTGTGGTCGGAAAAGATACTTGATATGATTTCAATTTTCTTAAATTTACCAAGGCTTGATTTGTGACCCAAGATATGATCTATACTGGAGAATGTTCCATGAGCACTTGAGAAGAATGTGTATTCTGTTGTTTTTGGATGGAATGTCCTATAAATATCAGTTAAACCCATCTTGTCTAATGTGTCATTTAAAGCTTGTGTTTCCTTATTTATTTGCATTTTGGATGATCTGTCCATTGGTGAAAGTGAGGTGTTAAAGTCCCCTACTATGATTGTGTTACTGTCAATTTCCCCTTTTATGGCTGTTAGCATTTGCCTTATGTATTGAGATGCTCCTGTGTTGGGTGCATAAATATTTACAATTGTTATATCTTCTTCTTGGATTGATCCCTTGATCATTATATAGTGTCCTTCTTTGTCTCTTGTAATAGTCTTTATTTTAAAGTCTATTTTGTCTGATACGAGAATCGCTACTCCAGCTTTCTTTTGATTTCCATTTGCATGGAATAACTTTTTCCATCCCCTCACTTTCAGTCTGTATGTGTTCCTGGGTCTGACGTGGGTCTCCTGTAGACAGCATATATACAGGTCTTGTTTTTGTATCCATTCTGCCAGTCTATGTCTTTTGGTTGGAGCCTTTAATCCATTTACATTTAAGGTGATTATCGATATGTATGTTCCTATTACCATTTTCTTAGTTGTTTTGGGTTTGTTATTGTAGGTCTTTCCCTTCTCTTGTGTTTCCTGCCTAGAGAAGTTCCTTTAGCATTTGTTGTAGAGCTGGTTTGGTGGTGCTGAATTCTCTTAGCTTTTGCTTGTCTGTAAAGCTTTTGATTTCTCCATTGAATCTGAATGAGATCCTTGCTGGGTAGAGTAATCTTGGTTGTAGGTTTTTCCCTTTCATCACTTTAAATATGCCCTGCCACACACTTCTGGCTTGCAGAGTTTCTGCTGAAAGATCAGCTGTTAACCTTATGGGGATTACCTTGCTGCTTTTAATATTTTTTCTTTGTATTTAATTTTTGATAGTTTGATTAATATGTGTCTTGGCATGTTTCTCCTTGGATTTATCCTGCATGGGACCCTCTGTGCTTCCTGGACTTGATTGACTATTTCCTTTCCCATATTAAGGAAGTTTTCAACTATAATCTCTTTAAATATTTTCTCAGTCCCTTTCTTTTTCTCCCCTTCTTCTGGGACCCCTATAATTTGCATGTTGGTGTGTTTAATGTTGTCCCAAAGTTCTCAGAGACTGCCCTCAATTCTTTTCATTCTTTTTTCTTTATTCTGCTCTGCAGTAGTTATTTCCACTATTTTATCTTCCAGGTTGCTTATCTGTTCTTCTGCCTCAGTTATTCTATTGATCCCTTCCAGAGAATTTTTAATTTCATTTATTGTGTTGTTCATCATTGTTTGTTTGCTCTTTAGTTCTTCTAGGTCCTTGTTAAACTTTTCTTGTATTTTCTCCATTCTATTTCCAAGATTTTGGATCATCTTTACTATCATTATTCTGAATTCTTTTGCAGGTAGACTGCCTATTTCCTTTTCATTTGTTTGGTCTGGTGGATTTTTACCTTGCTCCTTCATCTGCTGTGTATTTCTCTGTCTTCTTATTTTGCTTATCTTATGTGTTTGGGGTCTCCTTTTCACAGGCTGCAGGTTCGTAGTTCCCGTTGTTTTTTTTGTCTGCCCCCCCCCAATGGGTAAGGTTGGTTCAGTGGGTTGTGTAGGCTTCCTGGTGGAGGGGACTGGTGCCTGTGTTCTGGTGGATAAGCCTGGATCTTGTGTTTTCGGTGGGCAGGACCACATCCAGTGGTGTGTTTTGGGGTGTCTGTGAACTGATTATGATTTTAGGCAGCCTCTGCGCTAATGGGTGGGGTTGTGTTCCTGTCTTGCTAGTTGTTTGGCACGGGGTGTCCAGCACTGACGCTTTCTGGGTGTTGAGTGGAGCTGGGTGTTAGCGTTGAGATGGAGATCTCTGGGAGAGCTTTCACCGATTGATATTACGAGGGGCCAGGAGGTCTCTGGTGGACCAGTGTCCTGAACTTGACTCTCCCACCCCAGAGGCTCAGGCCTAACACCTGGCTGGAGCACCAAGACCCTGTCAGCCACACGGCCAGGTACATGGGTGTTTCCTGCCTTTTGGGAAGTCTGAGGTCTCTGCCAGCGTTCAGTAGATGTTCTGTAGGAGTTGTTCCACATGTAGATGTATTTTTGATGTACTTGTGGGGAGGAAGGTGATCTCCATGTCTTACTCCTTTGCCATCTTGAAGGTCCTCCCCAAGGAGATTCTTGCCCCATACTTTCAGAAGGTTCTAGCTTCCTGCTTCCGTCTCTTCCTGCCTCATTCCCTCAGGGGTAAACAAACTTGTCTCTCCATCTCCAGAGTCACAAGTTCTCCAACAAGATGCTCACCAAGATACTAAATATACCTGAACATAAGAGACCCAAGAATGTATTTTCCAAAAGAGAAGATCCCCTTTAAAAAGTTTTTAGCCAACTTAAATATGTATATAAATGATTGATATAGAAGAACCCGTCATATGTCTTCTTACAGTATTGAATTTATCAATTTAATCACACAATCATACTTAAAAGAATGCATTATAGAGGACCTATATTGCTTTTTTTCTAATTGGAGTATAGTTGATTTACAGTGTTGTGTTAGTTTCATGTGTACAGCAAAGTGATTCAGTTATACATGTACATATATTCATTCTTTCTAAGATTCTTTTCTCATATAGCTTATCACAGAATACTGAGTAGAGTTCCCTGTATTATACAGTAGGTCTTTGTTGGTTATCTATGTTATATATAGTAGTGTGTGTGTATGTTCATCCCAGGCTTCTGATTCATCCCTCCCTGCAACATTTCCCCTTTGGTAACCATAAGTTTCTTTTCAATACCTGTAAGTCCGTTTCTGTTTTGTAAATAAGTTCATCTGTTTCTTTTCTTTTTTTAAAAAATTAGATTCCACATATGAGTGACATCATATGATATTTGTCTTTCTCTGTCTGACTTACTTCACTTAGTATGGTAATCTCTAGGTGCATTCATGTTGTTGCAAATGGCATTATTTCATTCTTTTTTATGGTTGAGTAATATTCCATTGTATATATGTACCACACCTTCTTTATCCATTCACCTGTCAATGGACATTTAGGTTGCTTCCACGTCCTGGCTACTGTAAACAGCGTTGCAATGAACACTGGGGTGCAGGTACCTTTTCAAAGTATGGTTTTCTCCAGATATATGCCCAGGAGTGGGATTGCTGGATAATATGGTAGTTCTATTTTTAGTTTTTATAGGAACCTCCACACAGTTCTTCATAGTGGCTGCACCGATTTACATTCCCACCAACAGTGTAGGAGGGTTCCCTTCTCTCCATACCCTCTCCAGCATTTATTGTTCGTAGACTTTTTGATGATGGTCATTCTGACCCATGTGAGGTGATACCTCATTGTAGTTCTGATTTGAATTTCTCTGTTAATTAGTGACGTTGAGCATCTTTTCATGTGCTTTTTGGCCATCTGTATGTCTTCTTTGGAGAAGTGTCTATTTAGATCTTCTGCCCATTTTTTGATTGGGTTGTTTGTTTTTTTGATATTGAGCTGCATGAGCTGCTTGTATATTTTGGAGATTAATCTTTTGTTGGTCGCTTCGCTTGCAAATATTTTCTCCCATCCTGTGGGTTGCCTTTTCATTTTGTTTGTGGTTTCCTTTGCTGTGCAGAAGCTTTTAAGTTTAATTAGGTCCCATTTGTTTATTTATTTTTTATTTTTTTTTCCATTTGTTTATTTTTGTTTTTATTTTCATTACTCTAGGAGGTGGAACAAAAGAGATATTGCTGCAATTTTATGTCAAAGAGTGTTCTGCCTATGTTTTCCTCTAAGAGTTTGATAGTGTCTGGCCTTACATTTAAGTCTTCAATCCATTTTGAGTTTATTTTTGTGTATGGTGTTAGGGAGTGTTCTAATTTCATTCTTTTACATGTAGCTGTCCAGTTTCCCCAGCACCATTTATTGAAGAGACTGCAGAGGTTCTCCCACAAAAGTGAGAGTCCTGAGCCCCACATCAGGCTCCCCAGTCTGAGGGTCTGGCATCGGGAGGAGGAATCCCCAAAGCAGTTGCCTTTGAAGGCCAGCGGGGCTTGAGTGCAGGAGCTGCACAGAACTGGGGGAAACAAATTCTTCATATTTGACATAGGTGTCCTTTTGCCATCAATAGAGCCATTGTTGAGTCATCTAACACAGTTCTCTAAAACACATGAAGTTCATTTCTTTCTAATTTGAAGTACAGCATACTTAATCCAGTCAGCCCAAGCCATAAAAATCAACCTGTTATTTATGTTCTCCATAATGTAACCACTTAATTTTCTGCTTTTTAAATTGACCTTTAAGCCTTATTTACAATGACATTCAACACTTGCAATTGAGAGCTTGTGCTGGGGAATAATGATTACAGCTGGGTTAAATTTCCTTGCCTCCTTTTTTGTAACCAATTCTCTTGAGTGGCCTTTATAAACAACTGAAATTAACATTGATTGAAGTGGTTTCAGGCTGATCTTCCCCAAACAGTTCTTTGTCCTCCAACATGATACTACTGAAATAATGTCCTATGAGATTTGAATTTAAGGTTGCTATCTTTTTTGGAGGGATAAATAATTTTGAGGGTAAAAAAACCCAAACTCTCACCTTATGTTCTAGCATATAGGAAACTGTCCCTTAACTTTCTCCCTAGGAAGGACTGTGGTATCAGTTGTTAAAATTTTCCTTATTACACATATATTAATAATATCATTTAATCTCCATAGCAGGGCAAATATTAATCCTACATTACAGATGAAGAGAATGAAGTTCCAAGAAATATAGCATTACATGGCTTGACATTGGGCCAAGTCTAGCCAAGTGGTTTACCCTAGAATATGATAAAAACAAAATACAAGAACCTCTGAAAGTTGCTAAGAGGGTAAATCTTAAGTATTCTCACCACAAAACAGAAATGGTAATTATGTAATGTGATGAAGGTGTTAGCTAATGCTATGGGGTAATCATTTTGCAATATATACATGTATTTTCAAGTCCATATGTCAATTATATCTCTAAAGCTGGGGGAAAAAAGAAATGTGTACAATGAACTCATAGTACGGTTATAATATCAGAAAAATAAAAGACCACCAAATTAAATATTTTTTTTAAAAATACAGTAACCTGGAGTGGATAAACGCGCTCACCTTAGCTCCTGGAAGAGAGGGAGGATGCGGCAGTGACTGCGTGCTGAAAAGCGAGGAAGCAACTAAAGGAGTCGGTGACCGATAGAGCAAGAGCCGTGCCACGCCGGGGCCTAGTGGCCGGGCCAGACTTTGACTATTTTCAGCGTCACTCTTTCACGCCGGCAGAGGTGGCCCAACATAACCAGCCGGAAGACCTCTGGGTGTCTTACCTGGGAAACGTGTACGACCTAACGCCGTTATTATAGGAGTACAAGGGAGACCTGCTGCTGAAACCCATCGTGGAAGTTGCGGGCCAGGACATCAGCCACTGGTTTGATCCAGACACCAGAGACATCGGCAAAGCACACAGATCCGCTGACCGGTTCCCTGAGATACCGCACCCCCCCGGGGGCCGCTTTCTGCAGGTGCCGCCTCAGCTGCCCCTTTCGGACTGGGCCAATGATTTCGGGAAGCCTTGGTGGCAGGGGTCGCGTTACCAGGTGGGGCGGCTGTCCGCCAAGACCCGGAATATCTGCATCATTAACACGCTCACATCGCAAGAGCACACACCGGAGGTGGGGGCCCGGGAATCAATGTGGGAAATCCTACACAGCTCTCTCTCCTGTGCTGCACATGCTGCCAGCTACGCATGGAAATATGAAGGGGAGAACCTGACATGGATTATACCCTGGAAGAGAATGGCATCTGGGATGAGGAGGAAGAATTTGATTATCTCAATATGGACAGTACACTCTACACACCTGCAGTACTGCTGTACTTCAATGATGACCTCACAGAGCTATAGAAAGGGAGATGTATGCTCATGTAGGCTCAAGACATATTTTGAGTTTAGCTGTTTCTGTGCCCTGTTGGAAAAGAGGTGGGGATGGGGTGGGGAGGGCGGTACCTGGACCTAGACCTCCATTCTGCTCTGGGAGCTGGCCTGAGGTTCCCATGCCCGACTGAAGTGTAAAGGTCCTATTCCTCGGGTTAATTACAATTTACTCTGAGAAAGTTAGGAATAATGCTAGAAGTGAATTAATTTTTAAGAATGATACAAGAAAATAAAGTATCTTAGATCAGGGAGATGTAGAAGAGGATAGTCAGATAGAGCTCAGGCAGAACTCTTCAATAGTAAGAGAAGGAGAAGTCCAACACAGGGATGAGGGATGGAAGAACTTTTCTGGCAATGATGGAAATGGGATGGCTGCAGGAAGATGGGATTTACAAAGACAGGAATAGGAAATGTCTATCACTGGCCATATAAAACTGGCTAATCTCTCTTCTGAATAGTATTTGGCAGCTGAAACCCAAGAGGAACAAAGGAAGTGAATGGTCACCAGGTAATTCAGGCTAGATATTATGCTATGTGCTTTATATACCTCATTTAATACAACTACCCATAAAACAGATACCATTACCACTATTTTACAGATGAATCTTCTGAAGCTTAGCAAGATATAATAGCACAAAAGGCACACCAGTTAGTAACCAGATTGCAAACCCAGGTCTTCCCAATTCCAAAGTCTATGTTCTTCTCAATGTCCAGGCTCATTGCACAATGGGAACCTATAGGCCTATTGTGTAGTCAGCTGTGGTGTTGTGCTTTTTTGTTTTGTTTTTTTAGTTACTGTCTTTGCAAGGGACTTAGCAGAGTTCTGCAGTGGCAGAGAGGACACAGGGAAGGCTATGTGTCAGCTGAGTCATAGCTATTGAGGCTACTTCGTGGTTAGTCGCATAGCAAAACTTTCCTCTGACTTTTCTGAGGCAAAGAGGTGGGTATATACTGACTCCAGGAAAATAAGAGTGGGAAAGGGCCTTTGGATTGGGACCGTTTAGAAGGGGGAGCAAAAAGGGGGCAACAGCATGTATATTCATGATGGGCCTGTGCCTCTGAAGGGAAGATGAGGAAGACAGGGTCGACTTTGCCAGATGGTGACTCTACAAGGAGGGGCTTGACAGAGGTGATGTAAAGAGAAGTGCTAATTAAGGCAGAAAACTACTGGTGTTCAAAAGAGAACAACCATGGAGGGCAGTGGCCAGATTTGGTTCCCTATGACCTAAGCAGGGAAGGGGAATGAGAATCACAGATGAATTTCTTGACAGTAGCAGGCAAAAAAGCAGGGAGATGTGAGCGCACCTTTGTGGAAGGTGGCACCCTATGAGACACTGGGTAGGCTGCAGAAGAGTGTGCTGAGGGGCTGACTATGAATGGCATGGACAGAGGTGGAGACATCTGTATCCACCTGCAGTTGTTTCATGTGTATCTTGTTTGCTCAACTAAACCCTAAACTATTTGAGAACCAAAGCTATGCTACTGCTGTAACCCCAGCCTCAGGGCCTGTGCCTATGGGACCTGCGCAAACTCGTCCTTCTTCCGGAGTTTCCTACTTTAGTACCTCTCGCCAGAAACACATCACTCTCCGCACACACCCAGTCACTCTCCAAGTAGATTCTATCTCCTAAACATCTCTGGAATCCATCTTCTTTTCTCGAAGCTGTTATCATCACCTCTGGTCTGGGACTGCTGTAATAACTTCCTAACCAGTCCTCCCGTTTCCACTCTGTCCTCCACACACAGCAGAGTGAGCTCTGAAAAACAAACCTAAACATCTAACTTTCCTCCTTCAGATTCTTCAGTGGCTTCCAGTTGTTTTTGGAATAAAGTCCTAAATGCAAAGTCCTTGCATAAATCAGCCTCTACCTTGCATCACCCCTCTTTGTTCCCTGGCTTTCTGTTCACTAAAGGTTTTCTTGCCTCAGAGCCAGCACACAGGCTGCTCTCCCTGCTTACAACACTCTTCCATTTCCCACCTTGCTGATCCTAAGTGTTTCTTCCTCAAAGAGACCTTTTCTGATTTCTCAATGCAGGTCAAGACTTTCTGTTAAATCTTCTCTTAGCACCATGCCTATTTCAGAGCACTTATTACAATAGTAATGTTAAAATTATGGATGTAATTGGCTGGCTGGCTGCTAGATTGTAAGCTCATGAGGGCAGAGATCGTGTCCATCTTGTTCACTGCTGTATTCCCAATGTTGGGCACACAGCTGCTGCTCAATAAATTTTGACTGAATGAACTCAAAAAAATAAAAATAAAAAATAAAAAAATAAAAAAAACAGTAACCTGGATAATGGCTGGAGATTAAGAGGAAGGTTTTTCTAGCAATTAGCTCTGTAATATCAAAAATAAACACAATTCTTTTATTTCTTCATTACTAAATACTTTCAAATATCCCTTGGAATTCTTTTCAAAGCCCTTTTCTTTTTTCCTGTGATAGGGTCATTTGTTACCAAATTCAAATGTTTGAATAATCAATCTCTCAATATGCTATTTTCATATTTTTAAAGAATTTGTGCCTATGCTAAGGTGAGAAATTATCCATCTGATACTTGCTTATTTTTAACACGAAAGTGACACATCACGTCAAAGCCTATTTCTAAGGAAGTTTTTGTTTTCACCGCTGAGCTGAGGTAAAGGATTTTTTTCTCCAGCATCTCAGGGGGACTGCTCAGCATGAGGAGTGCACTATTCTCAGGAGAGGGCAAGCCAGATGTTAGGTGGGATTTTGGAAGGGTCTGGGCTGAGGACTGTGAAATGCAGGCTATGTGGGTGATAGAACTACTTGCAGAGAAAGGCTGGGGAGAGAGACTCGTTTTTAAATAGCTGCTCAAGGGTGAAAACGTGGAGAAGGAGAGCTGCTAATAGATGTGTGTGTGTGGAAGGGGGGTGGTTTGCTATATGATGCACAGTGTGAAATAACTGTGCCACCCTTTTAAGAAAACTCATAACACATGTGCAAGTTATTCTTCAAGTTTTTTGTAGTTTCTTTGTTCTTTAACACAGAGGTGAAAGGACTCGGTGCTTTGTGTTCAAATTCCTTTCTGGGTAAGGGAGAGAGAGCACAGAAGAGGTAGCCAAGCTAAGTTCTTTAAGCAAAGGCTGGTTCATCGGCCTGACAAATCCTGGATTCAGGCCAGCCTTTCAACATTTTGCAATGCCAAATATTTCACTTTTATCCTCACTGAGGAATGATAAGACCTGAGCAAGATTCATGGTTCCTAAAATGAATGTGAGCTGGAAGAAGACACCAGTTCATGCAGAGTAAGAACTCTCTTAGATTGGACTGCTGGGCTCTTCAGCATGGTCACCTTCTCAGCTTGAACCCCACACATCAGCAGAAGCCACTTAATTAGTTTACTTTAAGAAACCACTATCATAGGAATCAGGAAAAACCCAAATTCATATAATCAGTATATCTTTCTCCTTTTAAGTGAGCTCTTGTGAGCAGCCAAATCAGAAAAAGGACCTTTGTTCAGAGGCTCCTTGTTGGGATGAAATCAGATCAGGCAGAAACACTAACTTAAACCTCAGAAGGGGGAAGGTCTTGCTTAAAAAAAAAAAAAAGCAAAAAAACACCCTCTAAAGTTCACTGGTAATACTCCCTGCATCCGTAACTATACCAGGACTCACTGGAGATCAAACACTATGAAGTCCAGCTGCTAGGTCAGTGGGTGCTCCTTGACTGAACAGCCCCACCTTATTGGCAAGCCTTTCTTTGGACATGGTGATTCGTTCAGTCTGGGGACAGCCAAGACTCCTGTCTTTCTAGTTACTTTGCATATGTCCTCTGCTTTGATCATCAAGTTTAACTGTACATAAGCAATCTTATTTCCTTCCTTTCCTACACCTTGCTGAGGCCCACAGTGCAGGTGCCTGAGAAAATACTCCCATTGCCTCCTAAACAGCAGGGCTATAATTTCTGTATGAGAAGCTATGCAGTCACTTATTCCTTTCTAAAGAGAACTCTCCCCTAAATTTCTATTTCTCCTTATTACTTAATTTTAAAGACTCTAAGAAACCTATATAAACTTAAAGGTATAAAGATCTATAACAAATTTAAATTATATTCCTTCTTAAGGTTTAGGCTTTGAACATTAGCAGAAGATATGGCTTTGTAAGTATCTGTGTCAACACCTCATTTTGCTCCCTTTCCACATTTTTAGAGTCAATAGTAAATTCTTCCCTAATCTCCTCTTCATTAAGTCCAAACGGAATTCTAGCCTATCAACCACTTATGTTTTTTATTTGTTTTTATTTTTGTTCTTGTTCTGCATAAAGTTAAAAAATAGGGGGGAATGCATTTTAGAAGGCTCTGTGCTTCCTGGGGCAATGCAGTATCACAGCAATCACTAAGTCTAAGTGTCCTGAAAAAAAGGTCTGGAAAACATTTACTCTGCCTACTTATATATTGGGCCTGTTTCCATGGCATTCCCAGATTTAAGTAATGCATGGGGCCCTTCTCTACCCATTCCGATTAATTATTCATTCACAAATATTTACTGAGCATCTCTACTCTGTGTCAAGCACTGTATGAGGTACAAGTCATACAAAAGAGAACAATGAAGTTTATATCTAGAGACAGTGTCTACAAAATTTTTAAACTGAGCAATACTATTAGGAAAAAAGAAGCAGTACATCCATTATTTATTTATAAGTAACATACGTGTGTTCCTGGACTAATATTGTATATATTATAAAAATTCATAAAAATAGCCATTTTAAATGGATCAGATTTTCAAAAGTTAACAAGAAATATATGTTCTAATATTTTCTCCCCACACACCACTGGATCAATTTGCATAGCAATTAAGGTGTGGAGGTGCCCTACTTTGAAGACCATTGAAACTGTTGACCAATGTTTAATGTATCTGTCATTGACATTGAAACAGTGAATTTGTAAAGTGGAAGTGTATTTTTTGAACTATTTTACAGATGAATAGACCTCTTTCAAAATGTTATGTGAATTTAAGAATTATATGTCAATGTAGGAAAACAACTTAAGAAGAAATATATTTTTCTTCAAACTTCTGCAATTTCCCAGACACAAAATTATGCTATGTTATGATTTCCGATTGGTAACAAATAATACATGGCATGAAATGAGTATCTCAACTTGGAATTCAGACAGAGAATATAAATATTTTATTTTACAGTTCTACTTCTTTACCTCTGTATTAATATGAATTAAATTTAATGATATGCCAATACAATATATAATATAGTCATTACACAGCATCTTGTAAACAAATAAAATATTAACTGATTAATAATTGTGATTCTTTACTAAATTTTTCTTTAACAAATAATGGAGGTATTGTTGCTTGTTGTCATAACTCATCTTACTGCTACACTAATAACTCTTTTAAGGAAGACTTTTCAGAAGATGAATAAAAAAGGCAACAGCCATAGACCTAATTGCTAAGGATGTGTTGGGTAAAGGGAAACATCTTGTCATTTTTTAAATATACTAAAATCTTAAAATTTAAAAATATATACATATTTGTAAATAAATGTATATTTGTGTATGTTTGTATCTATAAGCCATAGGATTTGAAAAGAGAATGAAGTGACGCTACATGGGAAATTCCCTTAGTAGGAAAGCAAATCTTCGAGATTAAGTATGAAAATAAAATACTGGAGGTCAACCGGGAGAAAACAGCTCCTTGAGAAACTTCAGTAATCAATCCCCAAAGCTTTTAAAAGCCTCATTTTAGATCTGATGTGGAATCGGAATATTTTAAATGGAAAAAACATTACTTCAAGTGAAAATTTTTAGCTGGACTACTAAAAAAGGGGGTGGCTATATTTGAGCTCTCTTGATCTCAAGGAAACTGAAATTCATATTACTACGTGAAAGAAGCTTTACCTAGAAAGGTTACATACTGTATGTTTCCGATTATATGACATTCTGGAAAAGGCAAAACTATGTAGACAGTAAAAAGATCAGTGGTTGTCAGGGGTAGGAGGGTGGCAGGGGTGAACAGGCAGAGCGCAGAGGATCTTTAGGGCAGTGAAACTATTCTGTATGATACCACAATAGTGGATACTTGTCATTACACATACGTTGAAACCCGTAGAATGTACAACACCAAGAACGAACCCTAATATAAACTATGGACTTTGGGTGCTTATAATGTGTCACTGCAGGTTAATCAATTGTAACAAATGTACTACTCTGGTGGCGGATATTGATAAAGAGGGAGGCCATGCATGTGTGGGAGCAGGGAGTATATGGGAACTCCGGACTTTCCTCTCAACTTTGCTGTAAATCTACAATTGCTCTAAAAAAATAAAATCTTAAAAAAAATAAAGCCTACTTAAAAAATCTATAAGCTCTTGGATGCTACCATTTTTTAAAAGGAAGTAAATTTTTTTCAAGTAAAATTGTAATATTGTTTCCTCAGGTTTTAAAACATTCCACTATTGTGATTTTTAAATGAAATCATATTACTAAAATGAGCCATTTTATACATAGATGGTCCAATGAGTGTAAAAAATATTGACAAAGTTTTGGTTGGTTGAAGTACCTTTCTATAAATGCCATTGACTTTTTCCGTACTCTTGTTTGAACAAATAAAAGCAACAATTAATTGGAAAACATTTTTAGTTTGGTATGTGCTCAGAAAGACAACTCAAAATATTCAATAAAAGACCATTTTCAGGCTGTACTTTGAAGTAAAGCAGAAAACTGAATGAAAAGCAGATAATAGACCAGGATAGAGGGAACTGTGAGACAAAGGATCAAATAAAAATTATTGGACATCCCCAAGAACCTTCCAATGGCTTAAATGTGCCCTACAAATAGTTTCAAAGATCTGTAATTTTTATCCTTAAAGCAAGATCTAAGGGGGGAAAAAATGCTTTGCTTTTTGTGTTTCTATAGTATTTACCTCACTACATAAAAATGTTAACATGAATTTCTCCTCTTATAATAATGATGTCTCAGAAGTTTTGATGTTGTAAGTAACAGAAAACTAGACGTAAACCGTGTGACACACTGCTAGTTGTCTCCTAAATCTATCTCCCCCTTCTTGCTTAGTAATCAAGTTTTAGGTAGGCATGCAGATGGAGACTACAGTTCCCAGTCTGCTTTGTAGCTTGATAGGACCATGTGATTAAATTTAGACCAATATGTGAATAGAAATAACGTTTGCCATTTCTAGGCTTTGGTCTTAAAAACACTGGGGATATATCTCTCCAGCTTCTCTTTCCCCTTTTCCTATAGGCTGGGGTATAGACATGGCAGTGACCCAGCTTCAACTATTCCCCAAAAAGAGGTAACCTTAGTGATAGCAGAGGAATAAAATGGAGTGTTCTTGGTCCCTGGACAGCCTCATGGAGCAGAGCTGCTTCCTCAGCCTTAGATGGTCAAGTCAAACTATAACACAAGAAAGAAATAAACTACCATCTTATTTTAGCAACTAATTTTGGGTTTCTTTTTTTTTTTTTTTTTTTGGTCTCTTTGTTATAGCAGCTTAATATTTACCCTAAGACAGAACAAATTTAAAAATAAAAGGGATTTACTGACTAATGAAACTAGAAAGTCTAGGGTTTCTGTGGGCTTCAGGATTGGTTTGATCAAGGAGTCATTCCTTTCTAGGTCTCAGTCTTCAATGTATTAGCCTCATTCTGAGTCTGGCTTTCCTACAGTGGTACAACCATTAACCAATCACTGAGATCCAAACATGAGAATATAAAATCTACTTTGAGCCTGAACTTCATGCCTCACCCTAGAGCCAGGGGTGTATGAAGTCATTGTGTCTACTAAAATGAAAATTCAGGGAAGTTTCTAAGAAAAGAAAAATAAAGGCTGGAGAGAAAGTCACACCACAATATTCACTACATGTGATTCTCAAAATTCTCATTCACTGGGAATTTTTAAAAAAAAGAAAGAAAAGAAAAATGTTCCCAGGTCTGCCCTTTCTCTGTAACCCCAGCTACTCCGAGAACCTCTGCCTAATAAACTGTGAGCTTCTTATTTGTTTTTGCTTCCCCAGGACTTAGGATATGTGCCAGGCACACAATAGAACCCAAGAGATATTTGTTTAATTGAGTTCATTTAAATTAAGTTTGAAAGAATAATTAGGAGAAAAGAGAAATTGTATTTAGGCAAAATTTCAGGTTACATTTTTTTAACTTCAATTTTAAGTTTGGGATATTAGGGGACTAGGCTGAATGAAATATCTTTGAAGAAAAACAGGAGTCTCTTGGATAGATTAATATTTTTTTAAAAAATGTAAAGGGAAGATATAGAAATCATTCACCTTTCTTTCATGAGGCTTTTGTTACACTCCACCAGGGGAAGAGTGAGGTGGGATGCTGACTGCCAACAGCGATAGGCAGTATGGAATATTTGCTGAAGGGATTAAAGTTGCAGAGGGTATAGTCCATCTCTAGCCAGGACCCCAGCTGACAATTATAGACAGAATTGTGGTGTTCAGAGCTGGAGAGCAGGCCAGGAAAGCAGCACCATAAGAATGCTGTCTTGAGGAACTTATTCCATTCACATTCTGCCCCTTCTCAAAAGCAACTTGGAAAGCAAGAAAACTCTAGACCATACAAAGTATAATTATTATCATTCCAGCCTCTGAAGTCCATCTTGTCTGTGCAGACACATTACAGAAAATCACACCCTTCAGGCTTCTCCCAGAAACCGTATGTTCAGGGCCTACAATGTTCCACTTGAGCAAGAGCGTTTGGCTTTGTGGCTACATCCCTGTGGCCCACTGTCAAAGGAAACATCTTTTCTTTTTCTTTTGACTAGGCTGAGCTAACCATAGGGTAAGGGCTGTGGAGAACCAGATTCCAATCCTCAGCTGGCTTTAAACATACTACTTAGGAGAGAAAGCCTAATAAAGCAAACAGTGGTGAATGATGAAAGATGTGTACATCCTATAGACATTAGATCATAAACTTCTTGACAGAATTGTGTGTCTAATTTGGTCTCTTGGTCCTCTAACAATGAGCTCAAAGAATAAAAAATGTTTCTTTTTATGAAAAGTTCTTCATACAGAATAGCTATGCTGTTTAAGTGAACTGTAGGCAGAGTAAATAAAATTGTAGTAGCTAATTGACAAGTCCTAAGATGTTCCTAAAGTGTTGGAAGATATTTTAAAAATCGCCTTAAGAAAGCATTGCTAGATGCTTGAAAGTGATATCTAATCATTATTATTAATAAATATATAATCACTAATCTGTTTTATATTCATTTGTCCCAAACTAGTCCTCAAACAGTAATCATTCCATTTTATATATTCATTAACAATAAAAAAATAGACATAAAATATGTCTTTTACAGGCAAAATTAATCTATTGTGGTAGAAGTCAGAATAATTTTTTGTGACTTTCTGTCTGAATTAAAAAAAAAAATCCCACAAGGACTCAGAGGCAAAGAATATACAAATCAATTTTCACTGCAAAGTAAAGGAGCTGTTACAGTGGAGGATTACTGGACTGAATGTCAATATTATGACATAGTATGAGTGTGTTTCATGTTTGGTAATTGCAATCATTGTTGCTTTTGTTGTGGTCATCCATGTACAATGCTTGGTGTCAGTCTATTTATCTCTTGTAAAAATAAAATACAGTGTGTGTGTGTGAAAAAAATAAAAAATAAAAAATAAAAAAATGAGAAGGATGGGTATCAACAGGGAAGGGGCAGAAGGGAACTTTCTGGCAGGGTGGAAATGGCTATATCTTGATCTGGTGATGGTAACAGAGGTTTATATGTTTGTAAAAATTCATCAAGCTTTCCTTTTAAGATTTGTGTATTTTACTGTATGTAAAAGATATCTTATTTTAAAATATTTTTAGAGTATGTATTTTGCTTAGGCGAAATCCTAGATTTAGATGCTTTTGGCTTCAAAGATTCATTTTATCTGTAACAGCATGAGCATAAATACTACATGGTATGTTGCAGAGGCAGCATTTTCTTCACGTATGGGCAAAAACTCCTGTGGAAATTCTCATCACATTCCACACAATAAATTAGTTCCTGAGGTTGGTTAATATCGCTGGAAATTAACAGTCTTTTAAGGTAGTTTTTTTAAAATGGTAAACTAAGAAAATCCTGCAACTCCAGCTAATTTTGCTGCAGTTTTGCAGCAGTGAAAATATATCTTTGTCTGTAGTCCAACCACCATAAAATCCTGTATCCCTGAGATTATAAACTTATGGCTATGATTATGTCACTGGTTTAAATATAACTCTTTCAATATAGTTAAATTTTGAGAATAAATACAAAATTAGAAGGAAAAAATAATATATGGTACACCCAAAATTTTGAACACAAAATTCAGTGTTAGGATCAACTCAAAACATGATTTTGTTTTTTTCATTCCTTTTTGACACTCCCACCCCTACTCCTCAAAACACAAAGCCTGTTTAGGACATCAATCCCTCCACATACAATTATTTATTCAGTGCTTATAAGTTCCTAGGCACTGGGGCAATAAAGGAAAAGAAAGTAATGGCCCTTTCCCCAGAGAATTTGCAATCTAAATGAGGAGACAGAACAACTCATTTAAAAATCATTACTTTTAAAACATTTAAAATTTATTTTATTTTATTATTATTAAATTACCATTTAAAGAAAAAAATGATAAAAGATATCATACATAGTGGTATGCTGGTAAATGTTTAACAACTGGCTCTCCAGGAAAATGAAAAAGCCTTGATTTGTAGCTTTTGCCAATTTCTATGTTGTAAATACTCTCACCATGGCCTGATATCAAGGTACTAATATGAAATCAAGTGGCTGGCAAAATTCCTCCAATTTTGACCACCTGCTCTCATGAGTTGGTATATACCGGTTCTGGCACACCACTGCTTCAATATCTAGTGAGAATGCAAATTATTTCTATAGCAGCTTCAAACCATGTAGAATTATCAAAAAATTCACTTTATTAAGCATCTACTAAAAATCAAGTACTGTGTTAGATATTAGGAACAAAGAAGATTAATTATAGTCTCTGCCCTCAAGGATTTTATAATCCATGAGAGTGTGATTAGATAAGTAAACCACAGACTATAAATACGATTAGTAAATGCCATGGTAAGGGAAACGCAAAGGAGGGAGCAAGTAACCGGATAATGGGTCAGAAATGCTTCCAAGTGGAGGTGATACTTGAGTTGAACGTTGGACACAGGTAAGACGTACTTCCTCTCAAGCACTATTGGTGACCTGACTTCAGCAGATCTAACACTTCGAGGCAGGCAAAAGTTATTTACCAGAAATTTTGGGAAATGCCTTATTATTTTTTCCTTATAAATCTGTTCAAAGGTAACAATTTTAAATAAATATTCAAATCAATTGATAGATGACAAAAATAATCAAGTGAAATAGTAGCAGTTTTCCTAGTGATTAAAACCAAATATCTTAATACCTTTTACCAGCATTTCCTAAAGTAAGTTCCATGGAGTGTTAATAAGTCATGTTCAAAATAAAATGTCATGGTTAAGTAAGCTTGGGAAACATTTAGTGAAGAAAGTTAAACAGGTTAGTTACTGCCAGTACTTCCCAGAGGCTTTAATCTTCCCCTGTGCATTGTGATCCTTTAAGAGTGGGTTATAACATGACTCCTTTGCAGAGACTCATAGGATTAGTGTTCCAAGAAGTAGACTTCAGGAATTATAAAAGTATAAATGGCTCATTAAAAGAGTTTTAAAGGGATTTTTTCCCAACAGATTCTTTGTGACACATACCTAGTCAAAACAGTAATATCTCTGTCATTAAGATACCATGAAAAAAATCACCACTTTAGTTCTACTTCATCATCTCTCAATTATAGCATGGGTAGCATAACACCTGACAATTGAGAATAATTTAAAATATCTCTAGAATCGGAACTTCCCTGGCAGTCCAGTGTTTGGGACTTCGCCTTCCAGTGTGGGGGGATGCGGGTTTGAACCCTGGTCGGGGAGCTGGGATCCCACATGCCTCGGGGCCAAGAGACCGGGACATAGAGCAGAAGCAATATTGTAACAAATTCAACAGACATTAAAAAAAAAATGGTCCACATCAAAAAAAAAAAACAAATCTTTAAAAAAAAAATAAAGTATCTCCAGAATGGTAGTAAAGGTGGTACCAAACGTGAATAAATACTACGCCACTTGTTAAGCCCTAATGGCATTTGGTGAGGTGACACAACAAACCTGTGCCTCCAAATCTTGGTTCATTGCCAGTATCAAGGCTGAACTTATGAATAATGAATTTTCTCTATGGTAGGAATTGCCAGAATGGCTCTTTTGCCCTCATTTTCCACAGGGCAGCTTTTGGTACCATCTTTATAAATTCCTTTCTTATTTACTTTTTAAGGCATTTCTTGGAGTCCTCTAATAAAGAGACATCCACCACCCACACACCCCAGGGTTTAGTCAATACTTAGCAGACTTAGCTGTTTTCTAAGTGACAATCAGTAGGAAGCTTGCCCTGAGAGAATATATACAGAAGCAAGACACTTGCGTTTGGAGGAGAGGGGAAAGATTTGTGCACAGTATGGGTTTCCCTTAGAACACAGCAGTCAGGTTTGGTAGGCAGTGAATTATCTGTGTCTGGGAGAGGCACTGCAAAGTTGGAAGAATTTCTCCCTCCTTCTAGCTTCTCATCTCCTATTGGTGTCACACAAATGTCCAGTGGTGATGTAGTGTGTTAAGGTCAGCCTCCCAGGAGACAGAGGAGGGCAGAGAAGGGAGAACAAGGACGTGAGGGCCCACGAAGCATAATCAGCACATCTTCAAGGCCAACTAAACAGGGATAGATGCTACCATTTTGAAATTTCTTCTCCCTAATTTATGTTGACAGATGTTTACTTATTACCCAAAACAGAATATATCTAGTATCTTCAGTGTGTTTAGACCTAGGCCAAACAAATGCAGCCCACTGTTGCTTGCTTTGGTAAATAAAGCTATGTTGGAATCCAACCACACCTATGAACTCTACAAAAGGCAGAGCTGTAGAGTTTCAAGAATGATTTTAGGCTTGCAAAGCCTAAAATATTTACTATCTGGTCTTTGACAGAAAAAGTTTGCCAATCTTTCCACTCAAATTTTCTAAAATGTTTCCAAAGTGACTTAATGTTTATATTTTTGAAATCAGATTTTCTCTGTGAAAAGATTCAGGTTATTTTACACTAAAAAGCAAATTATAGTTAAGTCTGATAATAGCTAGGCTAGCACATGCAGCTGAAAAGTGGGAAAATAAAATGTTTGTTTTGAAAATATCCTTTTTTAAGATCACAAACATCTGGATATTTCCCAAACATCTGGAACACCAACTGATTGACTCATTATGTTTAGTCAGGCGCATTTTGTAAACACTAGCAGTCAAAACTAAGCATTAGAGGTAAAAAATAATAATTTCATATAACATCCTTATACAAAATACTTCACATCGGCTTTCTTCTTTTAAAATGCACCAAGAAGTACAAAGAAGTCTATAATTCTGTCAGAGATTTTGGAGAATTTAAAGAATATGATATTGTCTTTTTCTTTATATCAAATTCGGTTATGAAATCTCTGTAATCTCATTGTCTGAATGATAGAAGATAATATCATTATGATGTTTTTTAAAAAGGCCTCAAAACTTAGAGTAAACAATGAACTTTTCAGTAACTGTATAGTAGAGTATCAGCAAAGTGGTGTGAGGAATTTCCCATCTCCGAACAATTAAATTGAAATAAAACTTGTTCCTTGGTTGCTCAATGTCAGCTCTTTTGATGTCGGAATAGCCATTGGTTAGAGCCAAATAGATTGTCATGAAAGGGTCTGGGGCTTTGGAACCAGACTGGGGTTTGACTGCAGGCTCGAATTCCTTTTAGGCTGTTTGGGCCAGTTTCTACTTAATAAAATGGGGATAATATTTTTATTGGTGATAGATATAGTATATATGGTGCCTGAAAAAAGAATAATAATAACAATAAAACAATGGCTCCCATTTATTGACTTGCTTACTATGTGCAGGCTACCAAACTCAGTATGTCATATACTTTACATCATTTAATCATCACAAAAGCCATAAAGGTAAGTACTGCTGTTATCTATCATGCAGAGATGAGTTCATTGAAATGTTAACTTCCAGTTTACAAATTCTACCCTTAGAAGAGCAGCTACCAACCATCTACTGCCTACTACATGCTGGAGACTTGGCATTTATTTTCTCTTAAGGTTTAGAGAGATTAAATAGTTTGCCAAAGTTACACAGCTAATCAGAGACAGAGCTAGGGTCAGAGCCCAAGAAGAAAACCCCTCAGGGCCATTGCCTTTAACCTTTACTGTACTACCTCAGCAAAAAGTAGCTATTATTATTATTATTATTATTACCATAGGTATCAGTTTAAAAAAATAAACATAAAATCAATGTACTAAAAAGATACACCTATGCATATGTTTGAAACTTGACAAATGTAATTAGGGAATCAAATAGTTTCAGGTATAACCTATTGAATTGAGAGCATCTATCTTTGTACTGAATTGCAAAGTAAATATGAGGACAACTCCTAAAAGTCAAAATAGAGCTACGCACTAAGCACTCCACACCTGAATCCACTTTCCCAGGACAATCCTTCTAAGGAACAGAATTTGAAATTTTGAATTCCAAAGTTATGTTCACATCTGCATCAGGTATCTTAAATAGTGTGTGTTGCTGAAAAGTGATAAAGCTTGCAATTATGTCATCTCAAGCTCTGAGAAAGTAAGGTGCAGTAATGTTTGTGAAAGAGCATAGGGCCATATGCAGTCCATGTCAGAAAAATCAATTTGAGTTCCTATGTTCTTGTATCCTCACTTCAGATTGTCAGCCAGAGCGATATGCAGAAAATATATAGCTTGTCTGAGTTTGCCCTTGCCGAAATAGTCTCAGACTTATGGGATAAACAGATTAAAACTTCTATCTGAGATAGACCTTTTCCCCTCCTGACTTTTTGGTTTTGTTTTTTTTTAATCCATCATTGGATTTAGGGATGGCTGCCTGCTAACATGTCTGCAAAGAAATGGCATATAACCAAGAAAAGTGCTGCAAAAGTTTGGTTTTTATTACAACATTTGGGCAAGTTTTGAAGAAGATATCTTCAAACAATAAAAGGTAGTGTTCCAAGAAAATCAAAAATTTTGACCACCTAACTCTCAGCAAGCCATTTCCTGCAAATTCTGCAGGAAGCATAGAAACCGGTCCACGCTGTGCACTTCAGTTGGGGACAGAAAACATTACAAATGTGAACAGCCTTTTCTGTTCTGCCTTTTCATCATTCCATTCTTTCCACACTGATAATCAACCGGTAATTGATCCTTTTTTGGGTCACCCATTCACTGGAGAGTTTCTGAACATATGGGCATGCCACCTTCTGGTGAAAGGTGTTTATCTGCCATTTACAAAGGATTGGAGCTTACACGGATCCTTTAAGAAAAAGGCAATGTCCTTGATACTTCCGCTTGCATGACAAATTATTCAACTGATTTGTTTCAATAATTTTCTTTTTCCAGAATTAAAGTCAAGTATTATTCATTATTATCATTTAATCTTAGTTTTAGCTGGTCAGTATAATGAGCAGAAAATAGCTAGGGAGAAATAAAGTCTATAGTCTGAAGGATTCCTGTCTTTCTCACACTTCCTAGGGACCTGTGGAGAATTCAAGACACAGCACCTTAATGTAGCCCCTGATTCAGAAGTCATGCTGAGAATGTACTTCATAGGTCTTAAAAACAGTCTGAATTTTGCTTTCCTTACTCTATGGTACAAGATTTGATAGCTTGAAAATAGATACTGAAGAATTTAAATTCTAAGTTCGTTTGGAAAACCTATAATGCACAAGAACTCACCTCATTTTTATGATTACTCTATCAATAGCTTAACAGTGCAAAATTAAGTTTATTCCTAAGGATAACAGACTGCTTCTATGGTAGCTTTTCATAGCTGAAGATAGGAGAGATTAAATTACCGCTTTAATAGTGAATTGCCGGGCTTCCCTGGTGGCGCAGTGGTTAAGAATCCGCCTGCCAATGCAGAGGACACGGGTTCAAGCCCTGCTCTGAGAAGATCCCACATGCCGCGGAGCAACTAAGCCCGTGCACCACAACTACTGAGCCTGCGCTCTAGAGCCCGTGAGCCACAACTACTGAAGCCTGCGTGCCGAGAGCCCGTGCTCCGCAACAAGAGAAGCCACCACAATGAGAAGCCCGCTCACCGCAATTAGAGAAAGCCTGTGCGTAGCAACGAAGACCCAATGCAGCCAAAAATAAAATAAATAAATTTAAAAAAAAACAGTGAATAGTTTTAAATATTTTAATAACATGATTTTTACAAGAGAACCTGAACTGTTCCCTCATCAATAGATAGGGTTGCAACATAAAATACAGGATGCCAGTTAAACTTCAATTTCAGACAAATAATAAATACATATTTTTAGTATAAGTATGCCCCCCCTACAATATTTGGGACATGGATTACTGAAAAAAGTTCCTTGTTCCTCTAAATTTCAAGTTTAAATGGAAATTCGGTATTTTTATTTGCTAAATCTGGCTTTGAATGGTTTTCAAGAGTTCAGCTGGCTATCAACACCCTTTACATTCACCCATTCATTCAGTCACTCACTCATTAATTCATTTAACAAGTATTTGAATACTTCCTATACTATTGTCAGCATGGGGAATAGTTTTGCAAAAATCCCCTACCTTATAGATCAGTGGTTCTCATTCTTAGTTGTCCATTGTAATCAGCTGGGGAACTTTTAGAAACATATTAATAGACCCCTGGATACAACCCTCAAAGATTCTGAATTACTTGTTCTGGGGTCGGTCCTGGTCACTAGACTTGTATAACCTCCCCAGGTGATTCTAATGTATGGCCAAGGTTGAGAACCACTGCTGTAGATGGAGACAAATTGTTTTTTTAGTCTTTATTTTTGCAATACCTGCACCTGCCACCAGGTGTGTCCATTAATACTTGATTCACTCAGCATATCAACTCTCTTCATAGAAGCAAACCGCATACAATTTTAACTGAGATTTTTCCAAAGCAATATAACTTTTTTAAGCGAGCATTATACATTTTTAAATTAAACTATTTTGCCTCAATTTTAAAACTATGAGTATTTAAATAAATGCATTTATACATTCATTCAAAAATACTTATTTCTGTCTAAGCATTGGGCATTGTACCAGGCACTGGGGATGAAGCCATGAAAAAGACAAAGCTACTCTTCTTACAGGAGGGACAGACAATTCATGCGGAAACAAAAAATAAATACTTCCTATGAAGAAAAAGAACCAAGGAATACAAAAAAAAAAAAAAACTAAGTAGTGGAGAAGGGTAGCATTGTACAATAAAGCAATCAGGAAAAGCTTCTCAGGGGGACGTTTGATCAGACACCTGAATGAGATGAAGGACTGAATCTGCAAAAATACCCAGTGAAAGGTAAAAGAAATAGCAAGTAGGAAGGTCCTGAAGCCAGAGAAAGCTTGGTGTATTTGTAGGAAGAGTTGGAAGGATAGTGTGGCTGGAGCAATGGTAGGGGGAGAGTGATATCAAATGAGGCTAGACAAGGGTATGTAGGCCCTTAGGCCAAGGTAAAGACATTGGGCCATATTCTGGGCTATGGGGCAACATATATGGTCTAACTTACAATGTAAAAATATCACCCTGGCTTCCATGTAGAGACTGGATGGTAGGGTAATGGTCTGGTAGGAGCAGGCAGACATTTAGGAGACTATTGCTGTGGTTTGAATAAGAGATAATGGCGACTTGGACTAGGATGGTAGGGGTAGTGGTTTCAAGAAGTGGTCGGACTCAGGATATATTCTGGAAATAAACCAAACAGTTCTTGCAGATAGGTTGGATGTAAGGTGTGAAGGAAAGAGGAAATAAGACTCTGAGATTTTAGCCATCTACAAAGATGGGGCTAAAAGGCTGACACAAGTGTTCTGTTAGGGCCAGGTTAAACTTGAGGTGCCTAATGGTCGTCCCAGTGGATAGGTCATAATGGCAGATATGTGTGTATGGGGCTCAGAGGAGCAATCAAGGTTGCAGGTATAAATTAGATCATCACCAGTACATGGAAGTGTACCATTTTTCTCAAGTTTAACACATTGAACTGTTTTTAAACAAAGTGGTGCAGTCATTTCCTTTCAAAGTGAAATACTTTTTCTAGGAGTTATACCCATGACCTTCTCAACTACACTGGCACCTGATGACTTATAATCCTTTACTACAGAAAATGTATATAAAAGGAAACATTGCCCCCACAACTTTTTAAATGTCCCTGGGATGAACACAAGAAATAATTGTGAAAATTATATTGGATGATGCATGAGGCCTTTTTAGACTATAACTAAAAAAACCTTCTCATGACTAAGAAATGATCATTTTCAGCTGTAACTGCTTTTTTCTTAGAATTGTTTTATCAGACATTTTAATATTCAAACAATCCAGTGGTATTTTTAAAATAGTAAGTAAATTATAAATAAAAATTAGATTTTTTATACCATTATATCTTTTAGAATGGGGTTCATACAAGTAGCATAATTTTTGATAGGTTAAAAGGAGAATTTTAATATACCAACTAATCTTTATTATAATATTCACTAGAGAATATTCAGTTTGTAACATTGTTGGAAAGCTGAGTTTAGCAGAAAAAAAAGGATTTTGAGTTTCCTATTTGCCACTAAACTAGTTATATGACTGAACACAAATTGTTTAGCTGCCTGGAAACAGTTTTCTTATTTGAAAAAAAGGCTACTTCTAAATCTACTTCTAAGGGCTTTTGATTAGGTGAAATAGTGTATGTAAAAATATTTCATAAATAATAAAATTATACATGAAAGAAACAGTAAATAAATCATGGACTAGTGTCCACATTCTTTTCTATTAATAAATATCACACATCTAGTACTTAAGAACTCAAGGCAGATGGCGATGACGATAAAGTCGCTGTGAAAAATTAGTCACAAAGTATTTTAGACTCAAAAATATAAAGTCTAAAAATCTTACCTCTTTTTTTTTTAACTTGTTTCTCTCGTGTTATTACTTTATTTCTTTTTCTTGAGTTGTTAAGGTGACTGAGTTTATCTTTTTTTTTTCCTCTCTATCTTTGATAAGGATAAATGAGGAATTTGAGATGGTAAGATTAAGGAGTCAACACTGACAGATGGAGAAAGAAGAGAACTATGAAGAATTCAGATAAGGCACAAATAAACTTCAACTCAGCTCTCTTTCAAAATTTAAAGTATAAGCAATATATAATTATGTGTTTACATTAGTGATTAAAATATTGCTAAAAGCTTTTTTAAGAGAGTTAATTTTAATTAATCATCAAAACACTATTATTGGTCAACTTAGTATGGAAACAGTTGTATTAAACAGCAATAGGATTCATTCCCATTTCTACCTCTGATACCTGGCCCTGTGAGTACTGGCTATGGAAGAAACAATACCATATATTGGATGCTGATTTAGACGCAAATAGCCTCCTGAAGAATATGAAAGTGGCACCACTTACTATTACTCCTAGTGATCCACTAGCAAAATTTTTGCTCCCTATACCTGCAACCTTACACTCTGATCTACAGGTCTGAGTTTCAAAGGGAGGAATGCTTCCAACAGGAGACACAGGTAGAACACTACGTGAAGACAGAGAACTGGAGTAACGCATCTACAAGCCAAAGAATGCTAAAAATTGCTGTAAACTACCAGAAGCGAGGAAGAGGCAGGGGAGGATCCCCCTGTATGTTTCAGAGAGAGCATAGCCCTGCAGACACCTTGATTTTGGACTTCTAGCCTCTAGATCTGTGACACAATAGATTTTTGGGTAATTTTTTTAAGCCACCTAGTTTGTGGTACTTTATTATGGCAGCCTTAGAAAAATGAGACAGCCACTGTTTTAATAAAACTTCTAGACTTAACAGGGCACAGAACTTGTTTAGAATGATTTACTATTTTCTAGGAACTATTAGCAAAGGGGTTGTGTCTCCTGTCTTTCATAAGCAGTTAAGAAGGAACAAGAAGGTAAATTGAATCAGGTAGTACAATCTTTAAGTAAAAAAAATGTTTATGTTCTCCACAATAAAGCACATTTTATTTTTCTCACTTTAAGACAACATTAGGAGATTCTAGATATGTAACAACATTGGCAAGTAGACTTGGAGAACATGAGCCAATTTTATAAGTAACAGGATGATTTAACGTCCAAGGATGTACTTTTAAACTTTACGCAAGCCAAGGGTCTACAAGACAGGAGAGGTCATTTATGTTGTCCAAACTCCTAGAGCAATATTTGATTTGGGCCAAAGAAGTACAGACACTCCAGATAGATGGGAAAAGGGAAACGGGAAATTTTAAATAATACCAGAAGGAAACTTTTAAAGGAATATAACATCCATCATTTTGTCAACAGTGATTTGGTTAAGGCTGAGATTTTAGAGCAGTTCAATTGGATTTTGAAATCTAAAATGTGGTGTTATTTTACTGCTCAAAACACATTTTAATACATTGATATAATTCAGCACTTTATCACTAGTTAAAAACCACCAGAAAATCTGAAAAAAAATCTATAAATATCATAGTCAGAAATTCTTTAGAACTTTAAGAGAAAAAACAGAAAATTCCATTTTGTGAGAGAGAAAATCATGGCATCTGAGTTAAAGGAGAGATTCGAAAAGTGGTTCCAGGAGATAGTAACAAGAAAGATATATTCAGTAACAAAAGTGGTAACTAGAAGCTAGCAATAACTTTTTAGTTAAAAGATCATGAAAAGGCTGCTGGAAGAACCAAAAATCATAACCATATGTCAAGAGTAAGTACACAACATAAAAAAAGAAATTATTTAGACAAAGGGACATGCTAGGAATTAGATCGTCCTCATCAAATGGTTGGACTGACTTGAAAATATTAATAGTTGGACAAAGCTTTGATGATTTAGAACCTTTACATGGTGGAAAGTAGGTGAATAAAAATGGTTTTTATACATATGGTTACCAAAGGGGAAAGGGGGGGGAGGGATGAATTGGGTATTTGGCATTAAGAGATGCACACTACTATATATAAAACTGATAAACAACAATGGCCTACTGTATAGCACAGGGAACTACATTCAATATTTTGTAATAGCCTATCAGGGAAAAGAATCTGTATAGTATATATGTATAACTGTATAACTGAATCACTTTGCTGTACACCTGAAGCACTGTAAATCAGCTATACTTCCATTAAAAAAAGTGGTTTTTATATTGCACTACCCAGCAATATTTCAACATTACCTTTCCCTTGAAGCTTAAGGATATCTGAGAGTTGGGATTTGAGCAGATCAAGGCCCCAGAACTAGGAAATCACCCCCAGAGATGCTATCTTCTGGTGTGGAGGACCATATTTTCTAGAGGAATAAGTATAAACTATCATCTTTATATATTTATATTTAGAAAAGAGTAAATTAGTTCAAGCCATCTACTATGACCCTCTCAGAATTTTATGCCGGATCTTTTGCTTTTAGCTGGCTAAGAGAAAAAGTGAGAAGGTTGCATGAAACATTTTGCTGTCAACCCTGGAAGTGGATGTATCCCATCTACCACACTACTTTGTCTAGAATCCAGTCACAAGTCCATATTCATATTGCAGTTTGGGCCGGGAAAGGCAGTCTTCCTATGTGGAAGGAGAAGTGGGACTGATAAGCACCTAGCAATTTCTGCAAAATAATTGACACATACAAACATGCACAAATATCCCCTATTTTCATTTTGTTGGCATTTGCAGGTATGTCTGTGCCCAACTATTAATTTTTAGCCTTTCTGGATTAGATTGGTTTTAGATGAATCTCTTGAATCTACAGTTTATACTTAGGTTTAGCTCTATGATTTGACCTAAGAGATTCCTCTTTCACTAGGTGAGTTTATTTTATTTAAATTTATTGATCTGATAGATATGTTTGCTCTTAGTTTTGTCAAATTGTTTTGTTTTCTTCTTTTAACTTTTTAATGTTTATTATAAGGTTATCTTTTTTCTTTGGTTTAGTTTTAAGCTTATTTTCTTCCTAATAATTTCAATGGTTTTCTTTTTAAAATTAATATAATCTATCCTCTGATTTTTTAGGCTTGAAAACTCTGTTTGTTGGCTTTAAACATGTATAATAATTTGGTTTTGTATTAAATTCTTCTGATGTTCTTTCTTTTCCTGAGGAAAATGTAAATAATGTTGCATCATCTTCTAGCACTGATTGTAACTAGGATGAATTTCTATATAATTTTCTCTTTATTTTTAGAATAAGGTAAATTTTTAGGCTATTTATTGACATTGACTTATTTGTGTAAATGTGTTCTACAACAAGATCTTGCTGAAACTGCTAAATAGTTTTCCAAAGTGTTTTACTATTTCACAATCCCACCAGCAATGTATGAGTTTCTGTTGCTTCACATCCTTGCCAACTCTTGTTATTTCTAGTTATTTTAATCTTAGCCATGTGAAACGATGTGTAGTAGTAACTCAATTGCATTTCAGTTTGTATTTTTCTGACAACTATTGATAGTGAGCATTCTTTCATGTGTTTGTTGACTACCTATATTTTTACATATTTATGTAATACATATAGTTTTATATAAAATATAATTATAATATAAATATATATTATGTGTATTATACATGTATAATTATACACACGTACACACACATATATATATATAAAATTTGATAGATATAACATTTTCTCCCAATATGGCTTACCTTTTCATTTTCTTAATCATGTGTTTTAAAGAGCAGAGGTTATCCTGAAAAAGACGAATAAAGTGGGAGGCATCATTTCCTGATTTCAAGCTATATTACAAAGCTAAAGTAAGTAAAACAGTATGATACTGGCATAAAAACAGACACATTGACCAAGGGAACAGAATCGAGAGCCTAGAAACATAATAAATCCACACATATATGGTCAACAAATATTTGACAAGGGAGCCAAGAATACTCAATGGAGATGACAGTCTCTTCAATAAATATCGCAGGGAAAACTGAATATTTCTAAGAATGAAATTAGACCCCTATCTTATACCTTTCACAAAAATTAACTCAAAATGGATGAAAGACTTCAAAATGAGACCAGAAGCCATAAAACTTCTAGAAGAAAACATAAGAAAAAAACTCCTTGACATAGGTCTTGGCAATAATTTTTTGGATATGACATCTAAAGCACAAGCAACAAAATCAAAGATAAACAAGTGGGGCTACATCACTAAAAAGCTTCCATACAGCAAAAGAAATAATCAAAAAGTAAAAGGACAACCTACAGAATGGGGAAAAGTATTTGCAAACTGTATATTTGATAAGGGGCTAATACCCAAAATATATAAAGAACTCATACAACTCAATAGTATAAAAAGCAAATAATCCAATTAAAAATGGGCAAAAGACCTGAATAGACATTTTCCCAAAGAAGATATACAAATGGCCAACAGGTACATGGAAAGGTGCTCAACATCACTAATCATCAGGGAAATGCAAATCAAAACCATAATGAGATAGCACATCATGCCTGTTAGAATGGCTATCATCAAAAAGATAAAAGATAAATGCTGGTGAGGATGTAGAGAAAAGGGAACCCCTGCACACTACTGGAGGAATTGTAAATTGGTACAGCCACTATGGAAAGCAGTATAGAGGTTTCTCAAAAAATTAAAAATAGAGCTATCATATGATCTAGCGATTCCACTTCTGGAAATATATCTGAAGGAAATGAAAATGCTAACTCTAAAAGATACAAGCACCCCAATGTTCATAGCAACATTATTTACAATAGTTAAGACATGAAAACAGCCAAAGTGTCCATTGACAGATGAACGGATAAAGAAGTTATGATATATATACACACACACACATATATATATATATATATATATATCACCATATATATATATATGTATATGATAGAATATTATTCAGCCATAAAAAGAAGGAAATCCTGCCATTTGTGACAACATGGATGGCCTTTGAGGCATTTATGTTAAGTGAAATAAGTCAGACAGAGAAAGAAAAATACATATGATCTCGCTTATATGTGGAACCAAAAACAAAAACAAAAAACAAATTCATAGTAAAAGAGATCAGATTTGTGGTTACCAGACGTGGGGCTGTGAGGGTAATTGGATAAACAAGTAATAGGGGTGTAATATACAACATGATGACTATAGTTAACACTGCTCTGTGGCACACTTGAAAGTTGTTGAGAGAGTAAATCCTAAGAATTCTCATCACACACACACACACACAATTTTTCTTTTTTTTTTTGTATCTATATGAGATGATGGATGTTGACTAAATTCACTGCAGTAATCATTTCACAAATATGTAAGTCAAATCGTTATGCTGTACAACTTAAACTTATGCGGTGCTGTTTGTCAATTATATATCAATAAAACTGGAAAAATATAACAAAGATACTATTGCAAAATCTAAAAATAACTCATTTATTAAAACCACTCCAAAAGGAACCAAGACTGTGACTGTGTCATAACAAAACACATAGTAATACAGGTTTATACCAGAAAGCAGTTATCACCATGATATCTTTTGGCACCTCTATATGTCCTTCAAGCAAGGAAAAACAATTAAGTAAGGATAAACTGGGTGAGCATTGTAAACCAACAGCTAATAATTAAGAAGAAACTGGAAAAGAGAAAAGGAGTAGGAAAGTCAGAATCATAGAATAAATGTTAAAAAAAAGAATATTAGTAGATTTCAAACTAGTCTTAAAGCATATAGCTGCTCTTACATTCTACCCTGGGATGAAGTGTGGTCTTACCCTGCCAAATAGAGTTTTAAAAGCTGCAGTAATTTCCTGGCATGAAGAATTACTTCAGGATGTTAACGGAGTCAGGACGCTCTCCTTGTTAGTACCTGCAATTTATATTCAGTCAATTAGATCTCAGAATCCACATGCCCACTCTCTCAATAACCTTTGTAACCAGTTCTCCAGTTACTTTAGTTCCTTACCTCATAAAATATATTTTATATATTTTATTAAATAATTTGTTAAACTATAAAATTTACAATAAAAGCATTTTAAAAAAAGTTTTCAACTTTGATAAAATAAATTTATCCTTGTTTTTTTTTTTTTGGCCGCACCTTGCATCTTGTGGGATGTTAGTTCCCCAACCAGGGATTGAACCTGGGGCCACAGCAGTGAAAGCACCGAGTACTAACCACTGGACCACCAGGGAATTCCCCAAATTTATCATTGTTTTTGATTTCATGATGAGAACTTTTGGTGTTTTATCTCAAAAACTTTTTTCTACTCCAGCTCTGTGAAGATTTTCTCCTAAGTTTACTTCCAGAAGTTCTATGATGTTTTAGCCTTTATGTTTAGATCAATGACCCATTTCAAATTAAGTATCTGTAGTTTTTGAAAATTAAATCAATCTTGCATTTCTAGAATAAATTCCACTTAGTTATGATGTATTATTTTTATATATTGCTGAATTTATAATATTCTGATAAGAATTTTTGAATCTATGTTCCTAAGGGATACTGGTCTGTAGTTCTGTTTACTTACAATGTCTCTGTCTGGTTTTAGGGTATTAGGATACTGTTGGCATCATAAAATGAATTGGATATTGGTAATAGTTTCATTACCACTATTTTCTGAAGGAGTCTGTATAAGATTAGTGATGTTTTCCTTTTAATATTTGTTTTAATCTACCAGTCCAACCGTGTGGGACTGCTGTTTCCTTTGTAAAAGGGAAGTTTTAAAATAATCAATTTCATTTTTTTAAATAGGAGACTTACATGTTTTTTTCCCCCCATGCCAGTTTTAATTTGGCCTTTCAGGAGTATTCTATTTTATCTAAGTAGTCATAGTTTTTAACAAAATATGTCTTTACTATCCTTTTAATGTATGTAGGCTCCATAGCGTTTTCTCCGCTTTCATTCCTGTCTTTGGCAATTTTTGTCTTTTTTCATTTTTTCCCAATCAGTCTAGCAAGAGGTTTTATCAATTTTATTGATCTTTTCAAAGAACTAGCTCTTTGTTCAATTGATTTTCTCTATCGTTTATTTTCCATTTAATTTATTATTCTATTCCTTATTTCATTCCTCCACTTACAGTGGGTTTAATTTTTTGTTTGTTTGCTTTACTTTTTAAAATAGAAGCTTAGATCATTGGTTTTAGATCATTGGTTTTTAAATGTTTCCTCTTTTCTAATATCAGCACTTAAAGCTGTAAATTTCCCTGTAAGTTACTGTAGTTGCACCCTACAAATTTCGATGTGTTATTTTCATTATAGTTCAAAAATAATATCATTTCATTCAGTTCAACATTTTTTCTAATTTACCATGTTATTTATTCATTGACCAATGGGGTATGTAGAACTGTGTAATTTAATTCTAAAATATTTAGATATTTATTTCAAGATAATTGTTGCCATTGTTTTCCAAATTAATTTCATGTGGTCACAGAATACATGCTGTATGACTTTGATTATTTTACATTTATTGGAACTTCTTTTATGGCTCAACATATGATCTATCTTGATGAATATTTCCTGCCTATTCAAAAATAAGATGTATTCTGTGTTGGGTATAGTTTTCTATAATTTCAGTTAGGACAATCAGGGTGCTATTGTTATTCATGTTTTCTAAAATCTTAGAGAAATTTTCTGTCAACTTATTTTATGAATTACTAAACTGTGTTGAAATCTTCAACAACATTTATGGATTAATTTATTTTTCCTTTCAGTTCTCTTAGTTTTTGCTTCTTGCATTTTGAAGCTCATTATTAGGCACATACACATTTAGAATTATGTCCTCTTGATTAAATGATCCTTTAATTATTATGAGATGGCATTCTTCACTTTGGTAATATTGTTTGACCTGAAATTGATTTTGTCCTATATTAATATAGCCACTTTATCTTCTTTATGCCTAAAGACCTATAATTGTCTTTATATTTAAAGTGATTATTGTGGACACCATAAAGTTTGGCCTTGCCTTTCCATCCAGTCTGAAATCTCTACCTTTTAATTGGACTGTAAGAATATTTGTGCAGATCCAAATTTCCATCTATATTTTTATTTAGCCAAAAATAACTTCCTTTATTTTTGTAGTGCTTGTAGCTGGACTGTTAATGATATATTTTCTTAGCTTTGTCTGAAAATGTCTTTATTTTTGCCTTTATTTTTGAAGGATATTTTAACTAGATATGGAATCTGATCAATAGTTTTCTTTTTCTTTCATTATTTTGAAGATGTTTTTCCATTGCCTTCCAGCTGATATTGTCTCTAATGAGAAGTCAATTTTAACCCTTATTAATTCCAAAGCATGGACAATGCCCCCCCTTTTTTAATCTTTGGTTCATTAAAATTTTTCTCTTTATCACTGATTTTCAACAATTCGATTTTATGTCCCTTGGTATGGTTTCTTGTGTTTGCTCTACTTGGGGCTTATTGAGCTTCATGGGATTGTGAGTTTATAATTTTCTTAAAATTTGAAAAAATATTTGACTGTTATTTCATCAAAAAAATTTCTGCTCCCCTCATTTGGAACACCATTTGTACTTAAGTTGGATCACTTGATATAGTGCCATAGCTCACAGAGTGAATATGTTCATTTATATTCAGCCCTTTTGCTCTCTGTGTTTTAGTTTAAACAATTGTTAACTGCTATATCTTTAAGTTCATTGATTCTTTATTTTACACTGGACAATCTGCCATTAAGCCCATTTATTGTTTCCTGTGTTTTTTTTTTTTCTTTCATTTTGGATATATTTTTCAGGTCTCAAAGTTCATTTTAGTTCTCTTTTCATATCTTTCTTTCCTCTTATAATTCTTTAAAAATATTTCTAATTGCTATTTTAAAGAATGTGTCTGCTAATATCATTATTTTATTTATGGGTTTGTTTCTATTAACTAATTGCATTCCTAGTTATTAGTTGCTTTTTCCTGCATGTCTAGTAATTTTTGATTCAATGCTGAATATGAATTTTCATGTTGTTGAGTCTGGATTTTTAGTTTTCCTCTAAAGAATGCTGACTTTTTTGTGTAACACAATTATTCATCCATTTGAGGTTGTTTAAAAAGTTTTGTTTGTGAGGTGCTAGACTAGCCTTAATGTGGATGTAATTTAGCCTTGTTACTAAGGTAGTACCCTTTTGGGGTCTCTGCTGAATGCCTGGACTGTTCACTAATGTTACTACACTTTGGCTGGTCTGAACTCAATATATCCCAGGTCTGTCTATGCTCTACCTTCCTGCTTTTCATTCTGGAAAGTGCCTCCAGTTAGAAAGGTAGAATGATTGCTGGACTCACTTAAGTGCTTTCCCTTCTCTTTAGGATCACAGCCTTGTGCTGCCTGTTTTCTGAAGTCTGAAAACAGTTGTCTCCTATACTTTGTCCAGTTTTTTAGTTGTATGCCAGTCTAGTACTTTTTACTTACTTTATTTCTTTTTTGTCTTTTTATTGTAAAATAAAATAAAATTACAGAAAAAAACACAAAAGAAAATGAATCTTAGTGAATTATTATAAGGTTAAATACCTGCTATGGTCTGAATTTTTGTGTCCCCCCAAAATTCATATGTTAAAATCCTAATCACCAAAGGTGATGGTATTAGTAGGTGGGGCCTTTGGGAGGTGCTTAAGTCATGAGGGTGGAACCCTCACAAATGGGACTGTGCCTTATAAAAGATGCAAAAGAGAGCTCCCTAGCCCTTTCTGCCTACTGAGAAAACAAGAAAAAGTCTGTGACCTGGAAGAAGGCCCTCATCCAGCCATGCCAGTGCTGTGATCATGGACTTCTGGCCTCTAATACAGTGAGAAATAAACTTCTGTTGTGTATAAGCTACCCAGTTGTGGTATTTTGTTATAGCAGCCCAAACAGTCTAACACTATACCTTTGTAACTACCACTCTGGCCAAGAAACAGAAATTGACTAGCCATCCTAGAAGCTTCTCTGTGTGCTCTTTCCCTCACACAGCCCCCTCCCACCCATATCTAGTTTCCCAACTTTTATAATACTCATTTCCTTGGAGTTTTTATGGTTTTCAATCACTGAAGTGGGCATCCCTAGAACCTTACCCATTTTTGTTAACTTGAATTGTCTTATAAGTCTCTTTTTATATACAGGTGTTCCCTTCATCCCTTTCTATTCTTTACTATTTGTCTGTTGAAGAACTGAGGTGTTTGTCCTGTCCATTTTCTCACAGTATGAATTTTGCTGATTACATATTCATGGTGTAATTCAAATATTCTATTTTTTCTATTTCTTGCAAACTGTCTTCGGGATCCAGAAGCTTGATAAAACTACCTTTTTATCCCTTTGGTAAGACTATAATTTTCATCTGAAGGCACTTATAGCTTGTCTTCACTCAGTTTTGATGTGTGCAGCCATTTGTGTTCAATGCCTAGATTCATTAATTCACTGGTGTTTGTGAAATAGTGATATCCTAATGTTTTTATTAGCTGAAATAAGTTTATAAGAAGACACAAACTTATTTACTATTTACCAAGTGGTATGGTTCACTTAGGTAGGGTGACATGAATGCTTGCTGTTTTCCTTTCATTTGTTTTTAAGATAATGATTTGTGACTATAGTAGTTTCCTATGGCTGCTGTAACAAATTACCACAAACTTGATGCTTTAAAACAACATATATTTGTTCCCTTACAATGCTGGAGGCCAGAAGTCTGAAATGAGTATTATGGGGCTAAGATCAAGGTTTCAGCAGGGCCACACTCACTTCAAAGACTCTAGGTGAGAATCCCATGTCCAGGTGCTTCCTCCATCTTCTCTCTTTGACAATGTTTCCATCATATGACCTTCTTATTTTCTGTCTGTAGTCAAATCTCCGTCTCCCTCATAAGAATACTTGTGATTATGTTTAAACCCACCTGGATAATTGAGGATAATCTCCCCATCTAACTATTCTTTTTTTTTTTTAATATTTATTTGTTTATTTGGTTGTGCTGGGTCTTTAGTTGAGGCAGGCGGGCCCCTTAGTTGTGGCTCAAGGGCTCCTCAGTTGTGGCATGCATGTGGGATCTAGTTCCCTGACCAGGAATCGAACCCGGGCCCCCTGGATTGGGAGCACGGAGCCTTAACCACTGTGCCACCAGGGAAGTCCCACCATCTAACTATTCTTTTTTTTTTTCATCTAACTATTCTTAATCACATCTGCAAAGACCCTTTTTCCACATACAGTAAAAATTGTATATCTCTGGAGGCCTACCACAGTGACCAATGAAATCTTTAAAAAATATTATTTAATATTATTATGAACTCACAAGTTTAAACATATCTGATTGGCTTCAATCTATTGTAATTTTTATACAAACTATGGCCAATTAGAGCCTCAGTTTGACTTCTGAATCCTTGTGACATGACCCTTGTAATTTCTGATTGTTTTTCTGCTATATAATACTTCAAGATGTTCTAGTATATTTTCTGCTGTAGACCTGGAATCAATCATATCTTGAAGAAGCCTTTATGGTTTCCTTCAAAAGAAAATGATATGTCAAAAGTATAGTCTGGAAGCTAGGCTTGCTATTTGCTACTGGTTGGTGATTTTTTTTTTTTTCCCTAGGATTTTTCAAATTCAGGACTACAGGGTTTTTAATTAACCTTTTTTATTTTACATCTTTCTTTTCACACTGAGAATCCTTATTCTCAAGGTCACAAGTAATGATAGATTTAGAATATATCACAATTGCTCATTTGTTTTATCCTTATTTTTTATACCATATTTAAGTATCTTAAATATGTTGTTCCATTTCTTCCTGCATAAAGCATTGCTGTTAAAAAATCTGATAATTTTGATGCCCTTCTGAAATATGTACTCTTTTGCCTAGATTCCCAATGATTTTTTTTTCTTTTCCTTTAAAGTCCAATACCTTTACTAGAATATTTCTTGGTCTTAGTTCTTCTGGATATTCTCATGTAAAAGTGTGCTCTTTTAATGTATATTTCACAGTAATATTTTTCAGCAAGTTTTTAATATTTGTTCTATTCCCTAGATGTTCTTTTTTTAGGGACTCCTATATCTGTATGTTGAATCTTCTTTTTATAGCTTCAATATTTGTCATTTTCCCTCAAATCTTTTTTTATTTCTTCTTTTTTTTTTTTTTTTTAAAACTCCCTCCCTTTAATTTACTATTTCTTGTAAGGAATTATTTGTTGTATTTCTGTGTGTGTGTGTGTGTGTGTGTGTGTGTGTGTGTGTGTGTGTTAAGTGTTTTTCTTCTAATTTATTCTTCAGTTCTGAAATATTTTTTCTTTTATTTCTTTTTTGAGCTTTATTAGCTAATTTGAGTTTTTCTAATTCTAATTTTTGTTTTCATATCTTGTATCTTTTCATTAAGCAACATTAAGTCTCTTAGCTCATTTTGAAATGGTATGTTTCAGTTTGTATACACGTTGAGCATGTCTTTCTAGTATGTTTTCTTTGCCTGCAGGGTTATTCTGTTTCTTATTGTCATCTTTTCTTATAGTTACTTGTATATTATTTGACTTCAATAGTTTTCCAATGTTCATTTTTACATGGATTTAATTTGCATAACTTCTTAGATTTGGTTCAGATAGCTTTTCTAACTTCCCATGAGCTCCCTTTTCTATAGTTTACTACATTAGTAAAACTATAATTGCTTGCTTGGTGCAGTTACCAGCTCCGTTTCCTTCTCCCTTTTCTCTGGATCTTCTTTTTCCTTCGTCTTAGTTGTTCCCATGCTGAACAAATTTGTGTCATCCCAGCAGTTTCTCTTCAGTATGAGACCTTGTACTTGAAGTGAGCCCTAGTCTCAGCTGTGAGAATTTATGGGAATGAGCCAACTCTAAGACTTAGGTCTGATTACTGGAATATGCTACAACTCTCCCAGTTTTAGCTGCTGTTCTCAAATTGAATTGTCATGATTTCCAGTGAATAACTTTTAGCTCATGTGGGGTTTTTCTGTTCTCAGGTCCGTCAGATGTTCCTTGGCTTCACACTGCTTTCCCCTACATAGACATTGATAAGACACAAGTCTTGTGACTATTGTCTCACCTGCTTGTATTCTGGGGTTTGTGAGGACAGCCAGCCTGTTGTTTGTTTGTTTTTGGCTTTGTTATCTAGTTGCAATGTCTTCTTATGTGGGGATTCAAAAGATCTCAAACATATGCTACCATCTCCATTACCATCTTCTCAGAATCTCACACAGTTATTTAAGTGAGATGACTTAATATAAAAAAGTTATTTAGATGTTAAAGAACTAAAAGGCATAAAAAGAACTCTTGAATATCACAAAGCTAGAAACTGCAGGAAGCAACTACCATATCTAGATCTGGGAAACCAAAGAAGTGTTTATTGCTTGGCTGGTGCTGGCATTTCTGAGTTCAGATGAGGGGACTCATGGAGTTGGGATCCAGCTCTAAGAGAAGCTGGAGCAACATTCGTGTTGGTTTCCCTGAGGGGACATAATCAGCATGATATTTGAAAGACTGCAAACTACAGTCAACTGCTGCTGCTGAAAGGAAATGTTAGTGCCAGAGTGAAGCTTTATTGGGGTGATGCTAATAGGAACAAGAAGAAGATAGTAGGAAAAAGAAGAGTTTTTTCCCTCCTCCTTCTGTCCTGTGATCACCCTTTACTTCCCCCTATTGCCAGAGCTTAACAGGGAGCAAGCTGACAAATCAGAAGTGCAATTTCCAGAGTTCTAGTTCCAGCATCACAAAGCAAAATATACAAGGGTCAATTTGAAGCTGAGAGATAATACCTTAAAAACTGGCTTATAACTGTTCTATTCTCTTTGTAAACTGTGACCTTTATCACTGCATAATCTTTATCTTAATACTTTTAACCTTTTTAATTGATCTGATATGAATGTTGCCTTTCCTCCATTTTTTTGTATGCAGTTGTTTATCTCTTTTCCTATTTTTTATTTCCAATATTTCTTCACTGCTTTAAGTGTGTGTGTGTGTGTGTGTGTTTAGGAATACATTGATAGGTTTTGTTCTTATCAACTCAATCTGAGAATCTGTTTTTCACAATGGGGAATTTAAACATTTGTTATGATTTATTCCTTTCACCTTATACTTTGTTTGCATTTTTAAACATTTTCCCTTTTTCCTTCTAAATATTTCCCTTACTAGTTCCCTCTCTGATCATTACTATTACTTATCTTGTTCCTCTTTATAATTAGCAAATTTTATTATGCTTTTCCATTTAACTGGTGATTATCATTTTCATATACTCAACATGAAACCCATATGAAAGGGTTATATGAAAATAAGAAACCAATTAATTCTGTTTTTAGGTGCTCTGCTCCTTTACTGGATGAGCCCTTTAGAATACTTTTACTTCCCCTCTCCCCACCCCCCAACTGCTAGGATTTATGAGCATATTTTATTGATAATTACCTTTAGTTAGTCTATTATCAGGGATTCCTCACATATGCCACTTCTATTTCAAGAATCAACAGTCTGTACTCATATTCTACATACTCAGCCTGCATCTCTGTTTAGATTTCTCTTCAGGTAACAAATGTGTCAGAGATCATCACTCTTGCATCTAGTCCATCTTCCCATGTCTTGAGGGCTGTATTTTCTTTCATTTGTTTGCTGTTTGATAACAGTCCTTTCCTTTACTATTTCTTCAGTTGTACTACTGAGTGATATATTCTATCAGTCTTTGCATAGTTCCAAACAACTTTCTTTGAAATTGACAATTAAATGATATCTTAGTTATATTAGAGTTATTGGGTCATAGTCCTTTTTCTCAATATAAATGATACTAAATTTTCCTCTTGCTTCTCACATTGTAAGTAAAAGGTGGTCTGATTATTTTTCCTTCATGATTTATTCTTTTTTTTTTTAAACCTTTATTTATTTATTTATTTATTTATGTATTTATTTAGGGCTGTGTTGGGTCTTCGTTGCTGCACGTGGGCTTTCTCTAGTTGCGGCAAGCGAGGGCTACTCTATTTTTTTTTTTTTTTTTAAACTTTGGGTTTATTTATTTATTTATTTTTATGGCTGTGTTGGGTCTTCGTTTCTGTGTGAGGGCTTTCTCTAGTTGCGGCAAGTGGGGGCCATTCTTCATCGCGGTGCGCGGGCCTCTCATTATCGTGGCCTCTCTTGTTGCGGAGCACAGGCTCCAGACGCGCAGGCTCAGTAATTGTGGCTCACGGGCCCAGTTGCTCCGCGGCATATGGGATCTTCCCAGACCAGGGCTCGAACCCATATCCCCTGCATTGGCAGGCAGATTCCCAACCACTGCGCCACCAGGGAAGCCCGAGGGCTACTCTTCGTTGCAGTGGGCAGGCTTCTCACTGCGGTGGCTTCTCTTGTTGCGGAGCATGGGCTCTAGGCAGTGTGCTTTTCAGTAGTTGTGGCACGCGGGCTCAGTAGTTGTGGCTCACGGGCTCTAGAGCGCAGGCTCAGTAGTTGCGGCACATGGGCTTAGTTGCTCCGCAGCATGTGGGATCTTCCCGGACCAGGCCTTGAACCCGTGTCCCCTGCATTGGCAGGCGGATTCTTAACCACTGTGCCACCAGGGAAGTCCATGATTTATTCTTTTTCCAAGGAAGACAGACTTTTTTTCTTTATCCTTGGAACTTAGAAATTTAAGATTATTTCTAATATGTCCATAACAAGATAGCATTAAAAGTCAGCATGTGAATAAAGAAAGTTGAAACCTCAACAAAATGACAGGTCCTTAAGATATTATTGAGTAGATTCTATGACCCTTTCTAATTGCATGATATTGGCATATCTTTCAGGTAGTCATTTTTGTTTGCTAATTTGTGACTGCTGATATTTCCTTTCTCACTGTCACCGAGGTCCTTTCTTCCCTTTTGCCTATAATGCAATTCTTGGAATTGGGCTTTCATTGTACTGCTGTGTAATATAAACCATGATAATTCTGACGTATTAAGACATTAGCTATGGTTGCTTTGCTATAGCTGATGGGAACTCCCCTCCTTTTCTGCAATGTCATTCTTAGTAAATAACAAAGTCTTATTTAAAATTTGGAGTCTATGGTCTTATTTTCCACAACAATGTTTTCATTCATCAATCCTGCCTGAGTGAGATCTTTTATTCTGCAGATGAATGTCTTTCTCCAGTTCAGGAACATTTTTTCTATATTTTTTTATATGAAATGCTACTCCATCTTTTACTCTTCCTCCCTTTGCAACTCCTGTTACTCACTGTTGGTCTTATGTGTCTTTCAGTTCTCTGATCTTGTCTTTTATGCTTTCCATCTACTCTTGTATTTTTGTTCTGTGCTCTCAATTTTCCTCCATTTGATGTTTCATACTATTAATTCTGATATATGATTTATGTGCTGAGTTTTTGGTTTTTTATGTGCTGAGCTTTAAAGTTCAAAAATTATGATTCAAATCCTTGGGTTGGGATAGCGTGAGATAGGGATACTAGTTAATGTGCTCCTAAAATTTCCAGGCTAAAGACTCAGGCCTGAAATAAGCACATAAAATCAGCAGAAATGAAGGTGTAATAAATTGTGTTAGTTCGCTGGGGCTGCCATAATAAAATACCACAGACTGGGTGGCTTTAACAACAGACATTAATTTTCTCAAAGTTCTGGAGGCTGGACGTCTAAGATCAAGTGCCAACAGTATTGATTTCCTCTGAGGCCTCTCTCCTTGATTTGCAGATGGCTGCACACTTGCTGCCTCTTCACATGGTCTTTTCTCTGTGTGTGCACACCCCCTGGTGTCAGTTTTTGCATCCAAATTTCCTCTTCTATAAAAGCAAATGACTAAGGCCAAAAATAGCTTCTCTTATGTCAAGAAAGCCATGCCTGCTTAGGCCCAAATGAGCTTCTCTTATGTCAAGAAAGCCATGCCTGGTTCTCTTTCTCCAAGGATTCCCCCACTACCCTATCTGCTTCACTTTCAGTCTTACCTCCCCAGAACACCAGTCAGATTGGATTAGGACCCACACTAATGTCCTCATTTTAACTTAATTATATCTTTAGAGACCTTATTTCCAACTACAATTATACTCTGAGATACTGGGGATTAGGATTTCAACAGATGAATTTTGGGGAAACACAATTCAGCCCATAACAGCTGTCACTGTAAAAGTAAATACTTGCTGTTTATTCACATCAACTAATTCCTGTATCAACTAGGTTTCCAACAATTCAATTCAATTCTGACACCAACTCCCAGAGTTAGCATCAGGATCCACAGGTGTCTCGGTTCCACAAGAGTGCCCCCACTAGAGACACTGGCCACAAATGGGGTGCCAAAATACTTACATTTCTGCTCAGCAGACTAAACATTCAAGGGTTCCCTCAACCCCCTCAATAGGTTTGGTAACTCACTAGAACAACTCACAGAACTTAGAAAAGCATTTACTTATGACTACTGGTTTATTATAGAAGATATCATTCAGGAACAGTCAAAGGGAAGAGGTGTGTAGGGCAAGGTATGGGGGTAGTTGTGTGAAGCTTTCATGCCTTCTCTGGATGCATTACTCTCCCAGCACCTCAGTGAGTTTACCAACTGAAAAACTCGCCAAACTCCATTGACGAGGGTTTTTAAAGGAGGTTTCATTACCTGGGCATGATTGATTAAATTATTGATAATTGGTAAATAACTCAATCACCAGCCCCTCTCCCTTCCTGGAGGTTGGAGGGTAGGGCTGAAAGTGTAAGCAGACAGGGTAGGAGGTCCCAGAGAAAGAGAATCAGGCATGGCTTTTTAGACATAAAAGAAACCATTTTTGGCCTAAGTCCTTTTGTGATCTAAGCCTGGCCACAATGTTTGCCCTTGAACAGGTCTCAGTAATTAATGATCTTAAGAGAAGTGAGGCAATGTAGGAACAAAGGAAAAGCAGTCAAGAAACAATAGTTCAGGGATAAAACAGAGTCCTAGTTCCTCCTCAAGGGATATACAGAACACTCTGATACATATCTTTGAGTTCCACAGGAACTAAGGCCCACACCCAGCTGGAAGACAGTAACCCATGCTGAGACGTCAGACTGGTGGAACCTAAGGAATGATGATGTTGACCTTTTCTGACCCTCATGACTTTAATCAACTAAAGCTTGGACTTGGTCAACCTTTGCTCCAGTTCAATGCTAAATTCTCCTCTGCTTAAGCCCCTTCATGAATATGCATACACTGCCCAAGCCCCTTCATGAATATGAATGTACCCTTAGCTTAAAACTTCGTCAGTTTTGCTGTTTGGGGAGACAATGCTTTGGGAAAGATCCCCGGTGTTCTCGTTACTTGCTGCAAGTAATAAATCCTTACCCCGCTCTTTGGCTTGGTTGCGTCTTTTGGCACTCACTAAAAGGCGAACCTGTTTTCAGATAACAAAAGTTCCGAGCTTCTAATCATGGATTGGTCTTTCTGGTGACCAGAACCCATCCAGAAGCCATCTAAGGGCCTGCCTTACCACTAAGGAAGTTCCAGAAATTTTGGTTTTGTGAGAGAAACTGGGGACAAAGACCAAATATTTTTCTATTGCACCACATTTATGCAAAAAGGTGACACACTGGACTGCAAGATGCTTTTGAATCCTTGATGAATACAGAGTGGGAAAAATGCCATTTAAATGTCATAAGCATGTCTGCCTTTTAAGAGGTTAACTTTACCTTTAGATTGCTTCTTTGTTCTAAGAAAGCCACAAAGTGGGCCTGTAAAGTAAATCAAGTCATCTGTCTATTGTTCCTGAGAAAACCACAAGAATCTTGAATGTAAATATCTTAGAGCAGTTAAGAGTTTTGTTTTGTAAATCAAATGTACCTAGGTATCAGGTTTCTACAAGTTTTGTGGCTTCCTTGGCAAAAGTATCCTTTTCTGTTTGGATCTGGATTGCCCTGTGTATTATTTTTGTCCTCTTTCTTTGAACAGTTGTAGGAACTCTAGTGTTGTAAAAGAAAAAAAACTCTAAGAAGAGAAAGCTGACTGGAAAGGTGACACTAGAAATCAGTTGCAAACTCAGCCAAATTTAGAGACCAAGCAGGTGGCATAAATGTGTGTGAAACTGTTCATTCTAAAACTGTACTTAGTGGTGAGTAGTTTAGGGGTAAAACTGGAAAGTTTGTGCCTTCTCAAGGAATTTAATTTCAAAAAATTTTTTAAAACACTCTGAAGTAAGTTTAGTTTCCAGCTATGGTGGAGTAAGAGGGATCAGATTTTATCCTCCTGCCATAACAAACAGAAAATTGGACAAAATATATGAAACAATGGTTTTCAGACTCTGGGCAATGTCAGCACAGGACAGTGATCACTGACCCTGTTAAAAAGGAAATAAGGAAGGTAAGCCCTATTTTGCCCAAGCTTATTTCTGGAGTTTCCAGGTTGCATCATATGAAAGGGTACCCAAGCAGAAATCAGCAGTCACACTAAATTAGGGAACTGGAGTTTGGTGTTTAAGGATGCCAAGTTTTCTATAATTTGCAAGATATAATGATGTTGAGGAGATATAATAATGTATAGAAAGCACTGCAGAGATCTGTAGAAGGCTGACCTAGAGTCTTGCTGAGGATTAACCTGCACATTGCGATGTGACTTCTAAAAATATCTGTGGAATTTGAAAGTAATTTTTAAAATAAATTTTTTCTTAGTATTTTCTCTGAAATTTCCTTTGAAATTACTTCCAGTTTTAAGAGAGAAAACAATGTAAAGAAAATGTAATTCATTGGTAGTCATTTTGGTACAAACAAACATTCCAAAAAATGAATAAACATACATGTTACGATTTAATGATTTTTATAGGAAAGTTTTTACTATTTACTATTGGTCATTGCTTTGGTATTTAAGACTTTAACACTGAACTAGTTTTTCTCTCTTGATATTGAAGATTACTTAACTGTTTTTTAAATTGTCTTTCATTATCTATAGTTCCATACTAAGTACCAGTGTCTTAAAGACTTGGGAATCAAAACCTAATCCAACAAAGAATTAAAATCTGCCCTTGGGAATTCCCTGATGGTCCAGTGGTTAGGACTTTCACTGCCAGGGCCCAGGTTCGATCCCTGGCGGGGGAACTAAGATCCCGCCAGCCGCGCAGTGTGGCCAAAAATAAAATAAAATAAAATCTGCCCTTATATAGAGTTTAAAGCTTCTTTTAAAATACATTCTAGGACGTCAATTACTGTATTTACTACTGAGTCTGCAAACTAATAGCTGCAATTAGGTACTACCTTATGTTAGAATGATATAACATTTATAAATACATAAATTATTTTTACATTTCAGTTTAATCCACTAAGTTGCTATTTTTACTTTGTCAACAAGTTCTAATAATTTTTTTATCATTAATTAGATCACTACACATGTTTTACTTATACAATTATTTCAGTTCTATTTTCTAAGTATCAGGCAAATCTTCAAGGAAGCTTAGTTATAATAAAGGAATATGTAACATTTCTAATCCCTTTGATGTGATTTAAGATTTTAATCCCTGACTTTGAAACTGAGCAGGATCCTTCCGGCCCCTCCCAGGTACAAAAACCCCTCATGTCTCCTGGTTCTTGTTTGCAGAAAAAGACTGTAGTCTCCTAGGCCTTCCCTGAGTTCCAAAGAGCAGACTCAAATAGTTACTAATTAGGGAAGTTAGGGGACGCAGAAACAAAGGAAAAACAGTAAAGTAAGAAAAGTAATGATAACCTAAACCAGTGGTCCCCAACCTTTTTGGCACCAGCGACCAGTTTTGTGGAAGGCAATTTTTCCATGGACCGGGGTGGGGGCATGGTTCAGGGAGTAATTTGAGCAATGGGGGGAGGGATGGTTCAGGCGGTAATGCGAGTGATGGGGAGCGATGGGGAGCGGCAGATGAAGCTTCCCTTGCTTGCCCGCTGCTCACCTCCTGCTGTGCAGCCGGGTTCCTAACAGGCTGCGGACAGGTATCGCCTGGGGGTTGGGGACCCCTGGCCTAAACAATAGTTCAGTGAAAAAGAAAAAGAGTTCTAGTTCCTCCTCCAGGGAGATACATAACGATCTGATGCCTATCTTCCAGTTGTTGTGCAGAAACTAAGACCCCCTACCCAGGTGGAAGAAGGTGGACTACATGCTGACCACAAGCACATAGACCCCAGACTGGCTGGAACCAGAAGGCTGATGGTTAAGATTCCTGAAAGGTCATGCTGTTACCTCACCACCAACCAATTAGAAGACAATCCCTGAGCTGCAACCCTCATCCCAAATGTTGCCTTTAAAATCCCTTCCATGAGAGCCATTGGGGAGTTTGGGTCTTTTGAACATGAGCTGCCTTTTCTCCTTGCTTGGGCCCCTGAAAATAAATGCTGTAGTTTCCTTAACCACAACCTGGTGTCAGTAGATTGGCTTTGCTACAAGGCAGGCAAGCAGACTCAAATTCAGTTCAGTAGCAACTTCTCAAAAAATAACCAGAGCTTTACTATTTCCTGGAAGAAAAAAAAAAAAAGGGAAAAAAAGGGATAACGCATCAGATTGTTATGTATATCCCTTGAGGAGGAACTAGGACTCCTTTTTTTCACTGAACTGTTGTTTAGGCTATCATTACTTTTCTTGCTATACTGCTTTTCCTTTGTTTCTGCATCCCCTCCACTTTCTACAGAAAGTATAGGGCAGCATAAGAAGTACAGAAAAGTAGTAGATGATCTGTCAAATCGGAGAGACCAGTGAATCAAGTATATCTCTATTGTGAACTCATAGTTCTACTGGCCATACTCTGTAATTAGATCATACTGGATAATAAGACATCTCTACAGTTAGTTCCTGTGACATAGTGATTTATAATAAAAAATACATATTTGCCTTTGGTTCCTGGCCCATAGTTTCAAACCCTTGTAATTTCCTGAGCAGAGAGCAATGTGAGCACCTTTTGTTATAATATTTGGTCTTTTGTCCTCAGTTCCTTAAATCACTTCAGAGCCATCAAGGTGAAGTGGGTGTCTTGTTATTCATAACAAGCCCCCTTCCACCACAGCTGGCTTTTGTTAATGAGGTGACTTTTGGAGAGCACCTAAGGATGCCGCTGGTTGCCAGGGGAAACAATTTGAATATAGGATTGGAACTTTCAGTCCCTCTCCGTGATGATGGGAGAGGCAAGAGGAAAGGGACTAGAGGTGGAATCAATCACCTATGGCCAATAATTTAATCAACTGTGCCTATGTAATGAAGCCTCCATAAAACCCCAAAAGGATGGGATTCAGAGAACTCCTGGGTTGGTGAACATGTAGAGAGTCGGGAGAGTGGCACACTTGGGGAGGGCATGGAACCTCTGAGCCCTTTGCCCATACCTTGCCCTATGCATCTCTTCTATGTGGCTGTTCCTGAGTAATATCCTTTTATAATAAACCAGTAATCTAGTGAGTAAAACGTTTCTCTGAGTTTTGTGAGCCACTCTCACAAATTAACCAAACCCAAGGAGGGCATATGGTAAGAAGCATAGGTGATAACCTGGACTTACACGACCGGCTTCTAAAGTGGGAGGGGGAGTCTTGTAGGATGGACCCCTTAACCTGTAACCCAAAGAGGGGGTCGAGGGAACCTCTGATTTGTAGCTGGTTATCAGAAGCACAGGTAACGTGGGCTCACAAATCTCTTCTGAAGTAAACGGCAGTCTTGTGGGACTAAGTCCTTAACCTGCGGAATCTGGTGCTCTCTCCAGACGTACAGTGTCAGAATTGAGTCAAATTGTAGGATATCCAGCTGGTGTCGGATAATTGCTTATTGATGTGGGGAATGCCCTCCCATACACATACACCCCACACACAAGAAGTGGTGACCAGAATCTTTAGGTCCCCAAAATGGGATTCTTAATTATTTACCTACAGGGTTTGTAAACCCTTTTATAAGGGAAAAACCCAAAACATCGACCTATATCAACCACATAATTTTGAAAACTAAATACACATTACATTTGATACCCAAGTGCAAAACATAAATGGCCTTCCTCAGCTGTGGCTGACCTTTATAATGGGCACAGCCATTAGGCTGAAGACTACGGCAGATCTTTTACCTATACATGTGGTTTCCGTGAAGGGATCCTTACTTAGAAAGAAGTCCGAGCGTTAGCTACCCAGAAGATTCTGTTGCTCTGAAAAGGGCAGTTGTGGTTCTCCCAGCTTTCTGGCATGCTTGCTTAAAAAGAGCAATGGGCTGCAGCTGCCATCATCCAGCAGAGGTGGCAGGAACGTCAGTTGCATAAGCCAGTAGATTCAGAGGGGTAGGAGACATAAAATGTGAGGCTTATGAGGAAAAGAGACTGTCAAGGGAAAAAGAAGCAAAATTATCCTAGTGCACAAAACCTACTCTCCTAAGAGGAGTGCTATCAATGCAAAGATAATGTCTATAGCTATAGGAATTTCTTCCTTATTTATGAATCTTTAATATTTACTTATATCTCAGTATTTCTCAAACATGTAATAAAGTTAATATGTATGTACCCGTCTCTCCACTGGACTCTGAAAACCCAAACCCTCAGAATCTTGTACTTGGGTGGAATTGAATAAGAGGCACTTCCAGTATGTATGCCAACTCATAAAGTAGATAATAATAATGTGAATTTACATAAGTTTTGGTTTAACTTTTCAAAAGATCTTAACAACTGGGTGTGTAAGGGATCTCTCATTGAAATGGTGTTAGTTTTTTTGTCTTTGCATATCTTACTTTCTCTGCTGAAAAAAACTGGGAAAAAAACAGAAGTAATAAAAATTTACTAAGAGAAAATGTGCCTCTCTGGATTAGCATAGTCAAGGTAGAAAACTCTTATGTAACACTACATGTTAATCTGAATTAATATACATCAATAATTATAAATTGCAGTTGCAGTTGAGCTAATTTGAATTATTCTGACCAAGTCAGAAAACTATATGATTCAATTATCTCAAACAAAGTGATGGTTTTGAAGTTTATTAGTTTGAGAAGTCTATTTTTTACCTCCAATGAAGCTAACTGTTTGATATTAAACCTGTCCTAAAAAACACCTGTGTATAGTGTCATTGATTTAAAATACAATAAAATGTGCTTAAAATTCTATTGAAACACTGAACAGCTTTTAACTACAAAACCTGTTCTTACGGTACATCTAATATACATAAATGAGATAATTAACATTACTTAGTATTAAGAGTTACAGTTAACATTGTCAAGTGTTTGAATTTTAGGTATTGGAGTTGGAAACAGGGAAAAGACCCCATCATTTTGTGGGAAAATGACATAGGTCTTTTAATTAGACTGAAAGTAATATATATTATTATTATTCATATTTTGATAGGTAGCTACAGGTTTCAACAGCTAAATTAAGCTTAGAAACACAAATGTGGCACTGAAGTAAATGGACATGGAAAATTTTATGTGTATCTTCCTCATTCTTTTCCTCTCAATCTCCCCCATCTCAGTAAACAGTATCTCTTCCAGTAGTTTGGGACAAAAACTATGCAGTGATAGCTGATGCTTTTCCTTCTCTCACATCCAAACCTTGAGTAAATTCTGTTACATCTGTCTTCGGAATATAACCAGAATGTTCTTACCAGCTTCCTTGCTATCAGCTGTCATTTCTAGTTTGGATTATTCCAATAATATTTAATCCTAAAGTGTTCATTGCTTCAACTGTTCATCCATCCACCCATCCAACAACTACTAATAAACAACCACTTATATCAGACACTGTTTGGGGTACTAAGTACACAGAGAATTGCCCCTTTGGCCTTTACAAAAGGAATAACTCTTATCCATCCTAAATTTACTATGATGCATTGTCCCAGGACAAAACTACCAGGGGACTAAACAGTCAATAATGAGAAAATTAATGACTCAGTAAGGAATCATTTTCCAAGTCGAGATTCCAATGCTTTGCTTCTAAACCAGACTAAACTGGAGAACCTAATTGATATGTCATTAAGAATATTCTGATAGATCACTATCTGTAATGATTTTTGGCATACAACATTGAAGGAATAAAAAGAATTGAATGACATCACTTTATAACATTCTTTTTACTCCTCTCAACTTAAATGAACAAGACGTTTTGGCCTTTACATCTCTAAAACTGAAAAAGAGAAAAAGAATGTACGTTGAACTCTGTCAGATTACAGCAATAAATAATACTCATCCATGAAAATTTTACCTAAATGATAAAAAAACCCAATCTCTTAAGAAATGTATTTCAATAAAATATTACTTTTTATAATACTCAAAATTGTGACATTTATACTTTGATCAGCTGTATACTAATAACAGTTGTGATGATAAAAAATTTCTCTGAATTGACAACGTTCAGAACATTATGATCACAAGATATGCAATAAATGTAAATATACACACTTTTTTTGCTGCAGAAAAGAATAACCAATAAAACTTTCATACCTAAAACCTACTACCTAACAGTGGCATTTTGTAGGTTAAGGGTTTCTCAATAGTATAGCACTATTGACATTTTGGGCTGGTTAATTCTTTGTTGTTGGGAATTGCCTTGTGCAATGTAGGATGTTTTGCAATATCCCTGGCCTCTCCCCACTAGATGCCAATAGCCCCTACTCCCTAGTTATGACACCAAAAATGTTTCCAGATATTGCCACATGTCCCCCCACCCCACTGAGAGGCAATATTCCCTAACTGAGTGCCACTGCTGTAGGGAATATAATAGCAATGTAATGTAAAACTTTATCAAAGAGCTAGTTCATTTTTTAAAAATATATGATGGGTATCAAAATACTATATTTAATCCCATTGCATACATTTAAAAGAGTGAGTGATTGTAAAATTACATTTTATGATGTACTGGAAATTACATTATTTGTCATTATTTGAACTTATGGGGAGGAACTCTGGATGTTAGCTCACAATCCATTAGCCAAAAGCATTCAGTAATTCATAGATAGCTGGGTAATGTACATTAACATTCATTTACAGATCTTTTCCCAAACCCTAATAGGTACCTTAGAACACTCTTGAGTTTATCTCATATAGCTCTAAGCCTTTTTTTTCCCCTTGAGGAATGTATTAAGTTCTTGAAGACTATCTTTCTTTGTAAAAGTCTAGAAAACTTAACTGAAAGAGTATCAAGGCTTTTAAACACATGTAATATATTTAGATACAAATATTTTTCAAAATTCAACTTATATAGGCTAGTAATCTCTTTTACTTCCATTCTTCAAATAATGCCTATACAATTACAAAGATTTGGAGACTGAAAATAGCTTAAGAACTCCAAAGATCTTTTCTATACATAGAAGCAGTACTTCCTTAATCCTGCTACAAGGCCCCTAAATAGTGTCTCACTGCGCCTCAATCCTCCCAGCTTAATCACTGGCAAAAGTGCCAATGGAATCATTCATTCTAAATAAAAATATAAAAATGTATGTAGTGCTTTTATTGTTTTAAAGCAATTCCACATAAATTATCTACTATTAATTGAACACATCTAAATGACAGGTAGAAAAGATGTTAGGGATAAGAAGTTTGCATTTAGTAATAACTTGCCTAGTTTACAATTCAGCAGAGCTGACATCTCCAGACCAATCGCACCAAACTCTTTTCTTACGAAATCCTCATTTGAGATATTGCTCATAATTTTACATTTTATGAAGTTTTGGGATGCTTTGAAGGTAAGTTAAATCCAATTACTGCCAAAGGCTTCAAAAAGTCCTTAGCTTTATCACATTTCTTAAACACTTTGCACAGGCTTTGTACAAATTGGAAGACTAAATTGTCCAACTTGTCTGTAGTCAATGTAACACCATTTAAAAGTCACTTCTGTGTTGAATACATTTATTAAATTGTACAAAGGTTTTTTTTTTCCTTTTTCAAAGTTTGAATTCTTATATCATGAAGGTCAAAACACTGACTTCAACAGTACTTCTCAAGAGAATGGCTCTGCCTTTTACAATTAAACAGCTATTGAGAACAACACAGAAAAATGAATTTGATAATCCAGTATAGATGTTTCTCATTAAGCCTTCCAGAGTTGATGTACACAGGCCAGTTAATGGTTCTTCTAAAAATCACTGTCCAATTCCTATCATTAACTCAGTTAAAACCCAGATATTTAATATCACATACTTGTCCATCAGAAAAACAACTAGTCCTCTTTTTAATTATTCTAGCGCTAAAACTGAAAAGCATTATAATTGCATATTCCAGCTACTGTAGAGTCTGGGTCCCCTAAAACTTCTACCAAAACAAGGCGCTGTAGTTCAGCATTTCCCAGTTATTTTTGCAGTTGTGGCGTGAATCTGAGCCAAGGTGCCCGTATGGCGCACCAGGCGGCCCCGGGTCCCCATGGCTACCGCCACAGCAACGCGTCGCGTCCCGCAAGGCAGGCCCCAGCTCATGGGGAGTGGGGAGGGCGACCGCCCGCAATTCAGGGACGCTCAGGGGAGGCGCCGGGACACTGTCTTCCCCGACTTGAAGGAAACGGCTTCAGGGCCGGGCTGGGAAAGCTGGCGGGGAGCAAGCCAAATGCTCGTCCCTGCTTCTTCGCAATGGCTAGGACAGAACTCCCGGCGACACCAGGCCGCGTCAGTTCCCTCTACATCTTTCTTTCCCTTTTTTATCACGGTGCCTTGCAGACTTCGTTTTTTCCGTGCCCACGCAGGATAATTTAAGATGCCTCCACAAACGTGACAGACGCCAAAGGTGAAGCCCCCGAACAGTCCCGCCAAAACTCACGCCTTTTCCCACGTTTTCTCCGCAGGGCCGCCCGCGAGTGAGGTGTGCGGGCCCAGGGAGGGACTCGAGCTCGCGCCGCGGCCTCGCTTCGCCCCGCCCCCGGGCGCGCGCCCCACCCGTATAAGGCTCAGGGGGGGGCACGCCGCTCCGCCCACCTTGCCTCCAGCCCGCGCGCGCGCGCGCGCGCCGGGCGGAGGCGAGGGGTTGCAATAGGTTTCCGCAGTTCCTATTTTTTTTTTTTTTCCCCCTTAGAAGACTGTTTCCACAATGGCCAAAAACAGGCCCCAGTAAAAGTCAACAATCATAAAAGAGTAACTGTTGCTAAAGGTAATTTCAGCACAGGAGCTCGCGAGTTTACCCCGCCTCCAAAAGAACTCGAGCTCCGCCCCCATGGAGCCGCCCCCCGCCCCCCCCCCCCGAAAGCCGCCCCTGAGAGGCCGCGCTTACGCTTTCCGGGCGGTGCGCGACGCGCTCGCTCCGCCCTGCCAGCCCCGCCCTCCGGCCCCCCTCTCCCTCCCTCAGGAGAGCCAGCGCGCACGAACTGGGGCATGCGGCGTCAGGGACACGGGGGCACCTCATCCTTCCCACCTTCCTACACTGTTGCTACTTTTCGTGTGAGACATTCCAGCTTCTCATCCCCTTCCGTGAGTCCCTCCTTTCCTCTTATTAGAGACCCCATTCGCTCGACGGGCGGCCACCGGCGCAACAGCTTTCGCGCCCCAAGCAAGAAGAGCGCGTGCGCGCACACGGGCGGCCGCGGGCGCGCGGCCGTCGGGTCCCCGCGCTCCCTCCCCCTCCCGCTGCTGTATAACTTGACTGGCTTGGAGGAGGCGCCGCCGGAGTCGGAGGGCGGGGAGCTCGGAGGAGGGAGCTCGAGAGTTGTGGAGACTAGTGACTGGGAGAAGTCGCAGCCTGCTCCGGTCGGCTCCTTCCCGCTCCCCGTCTCTCTCTCTCTCTCTCTCTCAACACACCTACTCCACCTTCAGCCCCAGCCTGCGCCCTCGCTCCTTTTCTCGCCCGGGGGCCCCTGCCAGTCACTCTCCGGGTTTCGGCGCGGCGGGGGCGCCCCGGGGGTGCCCTCGCCCTCCGGGTGCGGGCGGACGGGCGGCGGGCGGGATGTGGCGCCTGGTGCCCCCAAAGCTGGGCCGCCTGTCCCGCTCGCTGAAGCTGGCGGCGCTGGGCAGCCTGTTGGTGCTGATGGTGCTGCACTCGCCGTCGCTGCTCGCCTCTTGGCAGCGCAACGAGCTGGCCGACCGGCGCTTCCTGCAGCTCAATAAGTGCCCGGCGTGCTTCGGCACGAGCTGGTGCCGCCGCTTCCTCAACGGGCAGGTGGTGTTCGAGGCGTGGGGCCGCCTGCGCCTGCTGGACTTCCTCAACGTGAAGAACGTCTACTTCGCGCAGTACGGCGAGCCCCGTGAGGGCGGCCGCCGCCGAGTGGTCCTCAAGCGCCTCGGCTCGCAGCGCGAGCTGGCGCAGCTCGACCAGAGCATCTGCAAGCGGGCCACCGGCCGGCCCCGCTGCGACCTGCTCCAGGCCATGCCCCGCACCGAGTTCGCGCGCCTTAACGGCGACGTGCGGCTGCTCACGCCGGAGGCGGTGGAGGGCTGGTCCGACCTGGTGCACTGCCCCTCGCAGCGTCTGCTCGACCGCCTGGTGCGCCGCTACGCCGAGACCAAGGACTCGGGCAGCTTCCTGCTCCGCAACCTCAAGGACTCGGAGCGCATGCAGCTGCTGCTGACCCTGGCCTTCAACCCCGAGCCTCTGGTGCTACAGGTAGGCGCGGAGCCCGGGCGGGGGGCGTCCTGCCGGGAGGGCCGCCGGGGGAACGGGAGTCCTGAGAAGCGGCCCCGCCCGCGCCTGTCGCCGAGTCAGGACCCTGTGCGGCGGGCGTGGGGAGGGGGCGGCGCTGGGGGGCCCCCGGCACTGTGAGGGATCGCGGAGGGCGACCCGGCTGCTGGAGAGTCTGCTCTTGTCAGCTGGGCGCGGGCGCATCTCGGGTCTGACTGCGGATCTTTCAACGCCAGAGGGAGCGCGTCTTGTACGCTCGCAAAATGTCTCTCCGCCGAGTTTCTTTCGGCTCTCCTCCCTGCCTTTCTGCTTTGATCCGCCGGGGCTTGCGCTTCCGCGGCGCAGTGTGTTCACGAGCCCTTGGACCTTTCTTAGTTCTCCAGTGTTTGTGTACCGCGTCTGGTCTCGTCTTCAGCACCCCGCGCGGCTGGCCTCACTTCGGCCCCAAAGTCTGTCTTTGTTTTATTACTTAGCTCATTCACCTGGCACATCACTGGGGCCGCCAATTTGGGGACAGACTCGGGAGGATGAGGTCAGAGAATGGGGACCGGGGTCCGGGGTGGGGTCAGTCTGCGAGCTGTGCTTTGGGTGGGATTAGAAAGAGGAAAAAGTAAGGTCCGTTGGACTTGCGGCTGCGAGGCTTTAAGGCCAAGACGGACATTTTCATCCTGATCCTGTGACCTGCTCTATTCATGCGGTAATTTGGCTGCAGGAAGGTGAAATGTTAGGCCAGGGCTAGAAAACTGGGAAAGGAGAGTCATCTCTCTTCTAGCTGACTTATTGGTTCTTTCGTGACTTTATTTTGAAACCAAACGAGCCTTTTAGGGGAGTAGGTTGGGATCTTTTTACCGGTGGTGACAGCCAAAAAGAAAACAAAACCTCTCAAAGCTGTGTTTACCTTGGGAAAAGTTGCTGAGTTTATCCACATTCCCACTCGCCTTTAGTGCAGTGTCCTTGGATAGTGGTTGCAACTGTTGGGGTTTTGATCTAGCCTGATAACCGCAGGGAAAGTTACCTTGCTCATTTTCCATACCAGTTGTGCTGTATTTCAAATACAAAGGGGAAAAAAACATGACGTAAAATTAATCACAAGTAATTTTGAATACTTCACGCCCTTTCGGCGCTGTTAAGAATGTCGCTGATGGCTGGGGGCGTTTTACAGGGGTGCATTTTTTTTTAATCTAAAGTGCATGAATAGGAATGTGCAGTATTCATTTATATTGCTGGCTTTTCTCAAGTTCTCCGCTGCCCAGCTTAACTAAGAGAAACCAGCATCGTTTGATTAGTTCAGCCAAATAATTTTAACACAAAATAAGTACTTTGCCTCCAACAAAACCGTAGTAAATTTTAAGTCGTCGTAGGATGTATGTAACGGGTCATTTAAAGTACAGATTGTATATTAAATGCTGCTCTCTTTAACAGTGAATGGTATATAAAACTGGTTCAACTTTCCTCGAAGAAATTACATTATTCGGTAGTTCCAAAACTAGTCAGCCTCTAAAGTTTAAGTCCATACTTATGATACGTACATTTGATTTGAAAGTTTTTTTCCATTTAAGCTGCTTTTTCTCTTTGAGAAATAGATGTTTATGTTAGCAAGGTTAGTCCCTGGAGAAAGCTCTAGCAGTATGGTTTGCTTAGCAGATAGTCTCTCAAATTCTCTGGGACCCAAAAATTTAGTAAAGAGCTATCTTAGTAATTCACATTTTCTGCAACTATAATAGTGGCTGCATATTGAAAGGTTTTTATCAGTTAATTCTACTTATATTAGAACCAATATTTTAAGAACGTTGTATATCCAGTTCTATAAATGTATGGCATTTTAATATGAGAAACGTTGACATTTGATTTGCACTAAGGTAAATCTGCTTTATTTGGGAAACTTACATGTTTTTGAAGCTTGAGGTTGTCTTGGTATTTTCAGTTTACTTTATAGTTGAGACAGTCAAGTGTACGTATATCTTGTTTTCTGATGAACTCTTCGCTTAAACTTTTTCTTCTTCTGTTTTCATCTTTAGTGATAAAAAACTTTTTAAAAAAATCAGTTATATTTTTGTAATTTAAGCTTACTTGACACAATTGCAGTGAGCAGGTGGCTAGGTGGGTTATAGGATAAGAGTTTGTTTTCAGTATGTGAGGAAATATATGTATCAACATTGTTGACTGTGATATTTGTAACTTGAAATTTTAATTTAGTTCTATAGCTGTTTACATGCTGTGTGAAATATAAATTTGGGGTCTTTAATACCAGTCAGTCATTGGTATTTTTTTTTAAACTGTTGAACAAACGAGTGGAATAAGAAGACTTATTTTTAAATAAAAGATCTTCATAGAGCTGCTACTTACTTTATAGAACCACTTAATCTTTGGTAAAAACTAATGAGTTAAGTATGAACAATATAATTAAAATTTGATGACAGTATAAAACCACTGAAGTGAAAGGAATCTCAAAATTCTTTGGTCAAGTACAAAGATTGTTATACACTAAGTCACATCATGATGTTCATTACTTTTTGTTAGCTAGACAGACATACACAATTTTAGTATTTATACAGGTTTCTGTGAAACTGTTAATAGCTGTTTATGGTAGTATTAGGATATTAATTGATAATGGTAGAAAAACTCACACAGATTTGGCTCTCTATATATTTTGGGGTTCATGTATTTTTAGAAAATATTTTTAAGGGTACAAGTGTGTGTTTTACACCTTGAAGAGGAACTTGCTTTTTTTTTTCTTTTCTGTTTTTTTTTTTTTTCCAGGAGAGGGAGCTACTTATTGAATTTTTGGACAGTTGATAACAAAGTAGATTTTTCTTATATTGCCCCCAGATTAACTACTTGAGAGAAAAAGTCTTTTGGATTGAATTCATCAAACTATTCTTAAGAAAAGTTCCAATGTAGGAAACATGCTTCCAAAAATAAACATTTAAAAATCTCTTTTGATAAGGTACTAAAGAAAAAACTGAAAAGTATATATTAATTTAACCCATTGAACATGCATCTTCTGATTTTAAGAAACAGTAACAAACTGAAGTTTCTGTTATGCCTTGAAAGGAGACATGAATGGTCTTAAATGTCTGCAAGATATGTTATGGACATACCTTACCTATGTAAGGCTATACAGATTTGTAGTATAGATTTCCCAATATGAAATGATACAGAAGTACAACTCTCTTCCCATTGTTAGATAGTTTTACTAGCCTTCAGCAGGTTATCTAATTCTAAGGAAAGTTGTTCTGCCATAGAATTATCTTCTAAAAATTTTTTATAAGCATCAAGCAACAAGATAATGCTAGGATCTTTATTTTCTACTTTTTCTCTTCACATTTTTACTTCACCCAGAGGTATATTTTAATTACAAGTATGTTAATCTTACCAGAAAAAAATGTGGAGAGGAACTTTATAATATTCCTATGGAATTTTTGGAATAGTCAGAAATTGAGGTGTTGAAGTATTTGGCAAGATAGCAGGATATTTTCTGTTACTGATAAAATTTCTACCAGTATTTGTACTTACTTATCCTTGAATTTATAAAAATTGTGTGTATGAGGGAGAAAAATGCTGTCTGGATTTCCTGAGGCCCAAACTGTCTCTCTGACGTTATGACTTGGAGATAGTGAAGATGGTCTTGTTTATAGAAATAAGCAAGCTCTTGGTTGTTTGGGGCAAGGAGGTGGGAATTTGTTTTATTATATTTGTAGAACTTTGTCTTAAATTTTCTGAATCATGGTTTTAATGGGATTTCCTTAATATTTACAGTGTGTAACTATCATTGTTTAAGCTATAGATTTTAAACTTTTCTATTCTTGTAGATGATATAATACATTGAAAGCATTTTATGTAGTGCCTCATGCATAGTAAGCACTCAATAATTAGAGTGCTTAGATATTAAATAAGTGACTTAATTAGCCAGTGCATTTGATTAGTGGTTTTGAAGCTTGTTTGGAGTATGAATCACCTTAAAAATAGTTATGATTCTGAATATCAACCGTATCTTTAATTGCACTGATTTATTCCATTCCTACATTACAAGATGGATTTTATAATTAAACTTTGAGTGAATGTTGTTGTTTTTGTCCTTTAAAATAATTTCTATAGGAAAAGAATGTACTTTTAAGATGCACTAAGATGCAGTTTTTGATGTAAACAGAAGATTATGGCCATTTATCTAATTGTCTTACTTTGGACCAGTTGATAAACTTTTTATGGGACTCCCTTTACTTAGCTATAAAGTGAGACTACTGGATTAAATTCTTTTCAGCCCCAACATCCTGTGACTCTCAAACTCTCGACTTGAGAAATTATTCTTCTTCTAAGCTTGATTTTAACTGGTGGGTTTAAGCTCATATAAAAGGGGGTTGGGGGTTTTTGTACTTGATCCCTACTATGGTTTGGAGGCCAGGATAGATAGTCCTGTTTCAGGCTTGTCTTCCTAGCCTCAAATTTTTACACACATGAAATCAGATTAAAACAAATCAAAATTTGAGACTGCCTTTAAAGGAAACAAATCTGGAGCTAAAGGTAGCTAAAGGTCTTGTGGGGTATTGGCACCTAGAAAGGATGTTCCAGACTTTGTCACGGGAATTTCTTTTCAAGCCACAGTTTAAGGGCTTGGGGTTTAGTACTGGGAACTGACCTATATGCCCTTAGGGTACCTCCTTCTCTCCTCCTGGCTGCTGCTGTAGTAACCATACTCCTGCACTCCCCGATTTAGGCTTCAGAGATGGTTCTGACTAGGTAGTCCTGAGAAGAGCACTTTTTATCTAATAAATGAATGAGCTTAAATCTAGAGGGTTTTTTTTTTTTTTCCTGTTTTTCTTGCTTTTTATCTGAGGTTTCATTGACACTTGATTGTGCTTCTTGACAAAGCAAACAATAAAATCTGTGTAACTCAGGTCCAAAAAAGGAGACTTTTATTTTGGAAAGATTATAGAAACAGTCACCCATAGGAAAGCACCACTTCCAGATCAGTGGAGCAAAATCATTTGACACCCTAGCCTATTTTCTGGATATGTTCATATCTTTTGACTATTATTAGTTCTGAGATCCTTTCTGTACTTTTGTCTAATCTTTGAACTATTTTCCCTCTTATTTCCATTGCTTGCATCAGCACATATTCCTCACGTATGTTGGTGGGGGGTAGAAAGCTTACTTTTGGGGGATCTACTTTCTGGACATAGGTGGTCAGTTTCTCAGTGGCTCATCAGGCTGGTTTTTTTTTTTTTTTTTTTTTTTTTTTTTATCAGGCTGGTTTTTATTCTTATTTTCTGGCTTATGTCTCTGGTCTACTTCCTATATTGCAGTTATTGCTGCTGACTCTTCACAGAATGCTGACACGTTTTCTTTCTTTACTTTTCACTCATTTTGTATATATTAAACTAACATGGCCTTAGAATATAAGCCCTGCATTTTTCCTATACATGCAATGAACTTTAGTAAATGATCATAAACTGTCTTGAGACTGTAAATTATTGGTGTAAGATGAGGATAGTTATTCATCCTGGTCATAGACCTTGAAAGGTTTTAAATTATGTAATCAAATTTTTTGTCCAATTTTTATGTCTTTTTGTAGATTATAGGAGGAAGTTATCTGTAAAATACCTGGAAGCTCTTTGGACTTACATAGCCCTGGACTTAGAGTCAGAGGAACTGAATTTTGTTTCCTCATTTGCTAAATAGTCTGTTATAAGGCATTTGGATTGAAACCTTCTTTCTAGGCAGCTACTAAGTAGCTTAGCTGTGTAGGAGGTAGGTATATAAATGGCTGATTACCATTAGTTATTATGCTATCATAATAAGCCCTACAAAAAAAAAGGATATTGTGCACCCTGTCAGATGACTCATTTAGGGAGGGACATCTGGGTGTGTCTTCATAAGAATGGATACCAGGGAAGATTTCACAGAGGAATTGAATTCTGAGGATAAATGGGATTTTGCCCGTAGATTTGGGAGGTAGGGGTTTGGGGGGGCCCAGGAGGTGTGGTGAGGACAGTATTGAGGTAGCGTTCTGTACTACCACAAAGTTGTTGGGTGGCAATGAACAAGTCACTTAATGTTTCAGAGCCTGAGTTTTTTATTCAGTAAAATGGGAATGTTAATACTGATCGAAAGGATTATTTTAAAGGGGATAGGATTATTCAGATAATATACGCAAAATATCCTTATTTGTGAAGTTTTTTACAGTATATTATTACTTTGCAAATCAGCTTATTCCATTTTTAGACATCTATAGTAATAAACTTCCTTAGTACACTGTGTTGATATCTTAGAAATATGTAAATTTTACTCTTCCTGTGGCAAATGTTCAAATGTCACCACCCTTACGTACACATACACACATCATAAATACCTATGTAGCTACTGCTTCAGGCTATAGTTTTTTTGGAATAGTAATTAAAAGGGGGTTAGGGATTTGTCCCATATGATGAATAGAGTGAATATTGTATGAAACATGGTTTTTCGTAAGGATTCACTAATACAAAGCAAATAGTTTAATTTTTCTCTGTAAATCATTATTAAGCTTAATAATTTTGTTTAGTACATTGATGAATGATAATTTTAAAACTAGAGGTTAAGTCTGGGTTATTTCTAGACATTCTTAGACTCTGAGACAGAATGTTAAAAGATTTATTATTTGAGGTAAGTTTGATGTTTCAGGGTCTTCATAATTTGCTCATTTGGAATTTTAACTGTGAACTGAAAAGATCTGACAGGAATTCTGTAACATTGCTCCGTAGTACTGGGAACTGACCTATATGCCCTTAGGGTACAGTAAAGATGACACACCAGGGCACAGTTTGTGCAGTCTTTGCTTTCTGGGGCATTAGATGTGAGCAGCAAATAGAGAACAAGGTAATCTTAGATTTTACATACTATGAAAAGAACAAAGCAGATTCCTATGATGGAGAATTGGATTGGGGATAGAATTTTAAATTTGGTGGTTAGAATTTAGTGACATTTTAGCTGAGGTGCGAATGATGAGAAAAAGCCAGTGGTGCAAAGTTCTGAGGGCAGAGTGTTTTTAAGCAAGAGGTATGACAAATTCGGAGGCCCCAACAGGATCAAGCATGAGAGTAGCAAAGTATGGTAGAACACAAGATCATAGAAGTAGGCAACGTCCATATCCTGTATGGCCTTGGGAACATGCTTAATGAGTTTAGAATTTTGTTTTCAGAGCACTGGGAAACAGTAGAAGTGTTTTTAGTTGGGCCTGATTTGTGGAGAATGGGTTATAAGAAATAAGACAGGAATCAATCAGAAAGGCTTTTGCACTGGTTTGTAGGAGAAAGCTTGGTGGTTTGTATTAAGGTGGTTGCAATTGAGGTTATGAAAAGCTGTTAGACCCAATATGTTTTGGAGAAATAGCTGACAGGACTTGATGGTTGGGATGGGTTACAGTATGAGGGAAAGAGAAAAATAAAATACCTCCAGGGTTTTTGGTCCGAGCAACTGTTGATGAGGAAGCCCAGAGAAGGAATGGCTGTTGGAGTAGGGGGAACCAAGAGTTTTGTTTTGGCTATGATAAAGTTAAGACAACAGGAATACAAATCTAAAACCCGGCACCAAGTATTTAATGCAGAGATAGTATGTTCCTAGCAGGTATTTTGCTTTACTTCTGAAGGGCTGTGTTAATTCACTTAAAGGGAAGGGGGGAAGTTAGTATTGTTCTGTTGGCAGACTTTTTAAAGAAATCAGGTCTTGACTAAAGAAAGTAATGTAGGTTATTGGATCCAAAAGAAGCTGCTTATATCTTTTTATTTTTTTCTTTATTTGACATTTTGTTTTACTGAAAGTAAATATTTGAGTATAGTGTTTCTAGGTATATCTTTCCACTTAGAAACATGGATCACAGTTGCTGGTTCTCATGAGGTAAGAAAGGGTCAGTTGAGATAGTTAAATATTTATATATTTAAAATTTTACATTTAAAATTTGTGGCCAAGTGATTTTTTTTTTTTTTTTTTTTTTTTTGGTGTGGGAGAGCATTTCTTAAGCTACTCATTCTAAAAGATGAGTTATTTCTGTTAAACTTGGTAGATTTTTTGTTTTTGATGTGTTTTGACATTAGTTTCCAATTTTAGATACAGCTGTTGCACATGATATTCAGTGAAATAACACAACCATGCTATTTTCAAGGCATTGCTTAATATTGTTGGAATTCTAGGTGGGTGGAAATGGCATTCAGAAAATTATTTAATGAAATAAATGGAACATAGCCTGTGACTTGAAAATCTTGAGATTATTAAGATTCTACAGTATTTGCAATGGATTTTGGCCACTATTGGGCAGTATAAATTAAGAAGCTGAGGTCTTAGAGAAATTTTATCAAATATTAGGTAACCATTAAATCATCCCAGTAATTTTACTGTATTTTCCCTCCAGACAGTTCACAAAACTGTGAACACATTAGTCTGTCACCAGCGCATTTGACTAATCTCTATGAACAGCTGTTACAACATGCGTTACTACAATGGGATTTTGTTCAAATTTTGGCTTTTAAAAATAATTTTGAAGCTCAAATTGAACCTTTAAGCATTTTCTATGCTTTTAATAATTTACTTTCTAAAAATGTTCTCAAGTTTAAATTTGCGTGTACGTGTAGAAATGCCAATTCTTCTTTAGAAAACCTATTAACTAGATTTTAGATTGCATGTTTTGACTACTAATGGATTTTTTTTTTTCAAGTCAGTGTCTTTTTACTAGGAATTTTCTCCTTTAAAAAAAAAGAGCCAGTCTTGTAACACATTTCCTTCTTAGGCGAACTGCAAAGTTATATTCCTTTTAATGGAATGTTGTGAGATAATAAATGGCTATAAAATATTTTATGTTTTTTGTATGAAAGGAATTCGGATCTTTTAAACTTAGTATGCAAACTCTACTTTTGGTCATGTAAGGAGAGAAAAAGATAATAGAACACAAACTCTTTAGAGTTGACCTTACTTTGTTCTATCAGTTTTTCTTATACATCCCATATCTCCTTTTTTGGGGACTGTGTTCTGACATAATAGAATAAAATGACCTAATTAATCTGGTAGGACAATGGCTATTGATTAAAGGATATTGTAATATTATAAAAACTTGTTTTTCGGAATGATGTTATATACCACAGGATATTGACTAACTCCAGTAAGTAAGATGTTTCTGAATGTTAAGGCTTGGACACATACTTTGTTTTTTCATGGCATGTGGACCATGTTGAGGAGTTTGTGTTTTGTTCTGTAAGTCCCAACGTGATCTGATCCCTACCTCCCTCTCCAGACTCCATTACCTCAAGCAATTCCCTCCTCATTTCACTGCAGCTGCTTTGGACTCTTTTCAGTTCTGAGAGGACAGTTTCTGGCTCTAACATATGCCTCCAACATTCTAAACTGCCTCATCCCCAGTCTACGTAATATTATACTCATCCTTTAGATCTCTCCCTAAGTAGCACTTCCTTAGAGAGACTGCCCTTTGCCACACCATCTAAAATAGGTCCCTACTCTTCTTTCTCAACATATTGTATACTTTTCTGTGATTTGCAACAAATTCCATAATTTATTACTTATATATGTTTAATAATCGTCTTCCTAACTCAGGCTAAAAAGCCTTCCTTAGAATAGGGACTATGTTTTATTTACAGCTCTTTACTTAACATTTCATGATGGAGTTAGGCTAGATCTAGGATTTTTTAATTCAAGATTTGTATTTTTTCATTCCACAGTAACTGTCTCACTGCCTTTTACTCCAGCTGCTTGTAGTACTCAATGAAATGTGGGTTGACCTACAATCCCTTATCTGTAATTCCAAATTTAAAAATCTGAAGAAAAGTAGGTTTCGTCAAATTAAAAACAAACAAATGTGAAAACACGAGGTAATTTATGTGCTTTATCCCTCTTAGGATGAATAAGCTTGTAGTATTTTTGCAGTGTAATATGTTTTCTTGTGAGGTGCTACCCCAGACTCTCCTTGAGGCGTTGCATAATATGAGTATGAAATATACGTACTGTAACCTTTCCAAAATCTGAAAACTTCTGAAACAGAGGAATATTGGATTGAGGGGTTGTATTAGCCTGAGTTCACCTCTTAACTACCTGTGTGACTTGAGGCAAATCACTTAAACTATGCTGATAAAGTTGAACTGTATTTACAACTCAGGTACCCTCCAAATCTAGAATTCTTAGATTTCACATGACCATTTATTGGTCACATAAAGTGTCGTGACATTTGGTTTTGATCAATAGATAGGTGATAGTTATATCAGCATTTAGAATTTACTTTGTGGTGCTTACCTATTATAAATGAAAATCAAATAACAATGCTGTGTTTATACATATTACCAAGTTTTAAATTTTTTATATTTTTAGTGCTTGTGGGTGCCCTATACATTTCTCATAGCATTGAGCCTTTTTAAAGTTTGGTAACTAATTTATACATTCCTTTGTAAATTAAAAACTACTAGAGGACAGTGAAGATAGATTTCTAGTTTAGTCGTTCTTGGCTGCGTTTGGAAGGTGTTCATTATTTGTAGATGCCTTTCAGTAGGTGATTTGCAAACAAGCATCTCTATTGATGAATGTCTGGACTTATATAAATAGGAAGATTTAAACAGGAAGTATAAAAATGTTTTGGTAAGCAATTCTTTATAAAGCAGTAGTAAATTGTACATTTCATACTTTTTTCTTTGATCTTACATTGCCCTGATGAATATGGGGCAAATATTATTCCAGTTTTACAGAGGAAGAGACTAAAGCTCTAAAAAGTTTGGCTCTGCCACCATCACACAGCTAGTGAGATGCAGAGGTGAAGGTGGAACTCAAAAGCTAGACTTGTGATATCAAGTCCATTATTCTGCTCATATACTGTTTTACCCTTTAAATATAGAAATTTTATGAAATATTATATACCTTAAAGAGTATAAAATATTAAAATTTTTTCTTTATTGATTATATATGTTTTATGTCACCTTCATTTTATTTTCTCATAAAATGAAGATGATCCTAGTGGTTTTGTTTGTTTCCGAAACCTTGGCTTTAAGCTAAAAGATACCTAGACATGATGATTTATCTTAGGTTTCATATTCACAGTACTTTTTATTATGTAAATTAACAGTGAAGGCATTTAATGTTGCTTTAAATCTTAGAGTTAAGCATGTTTGACGTGATACTTAAATTTCCATTTTTAATTTTTAAATTGGTAGTAATACTCTGTAGACTTTCTTTGGGTAGTCACCCACTTAATATAAAAAAAAACAGTAATAGAGTAGTAAATATATTGTTTTGTAACTATTATGTACCTTTGTGTAATCTTAAACTAATAGTTATAAAAACTTCACATACTACACTTTATGACATATACATTCAAGCCTGATGAAAAGCCCTGAACAGTTAATTGGAGTGCCTCCAATCCAATTAGAATTTAAACCATTCCAGGTTTAAAGACTCTTTCCTTCACATGAAAAGTGTTTGTAAACATTTTTTCAGTAGTAAATAATCCTGTAAAATACACACATTTTCTTACACAGCTCAATATCAGAAAAAACCAAAAACAACCCAATAAAAAATGGACAGAAGATCTAAGTAGACATTTCTCCAAAGAAATACAGATGGTCAAAAGACATATGAAAAGATGCTCAGCATCTCTAATTATTAGAGAAATGCAAATCAAAACTGTAATGAAGTACCACCTCACACCAGTCAGAATGACCATCATCAAAAAATCTGCAAACAAATGCTGGAGAAGGTGTGGAGAAAAGGGAACCCTCCTACACTGTTGGTGGGAATGTAAATTGGTGCAGCCACTATGGAGAACAGTATGGAGGTTCTTTAAAAAACTAAAAATAAGAGTTGCCATATGATCCTGCAATCCCACTCCTGGGCATATATCCAGAGAAAACCATAAATTCAAAAAGATACATGTACCCCAGTGTTCGTTGCAGCACTATTTACAATAGCCGAGATGTGGAAGCAACCTAAATGTCCACCAATAGACGAATGGATAAAGAAGATGTATATATACACCATGGAATATTACTCAGCCATAAAAAAGAATGAAATAATGCCATTTGCAGCAACATGGATGGACCTAGAGATTATCATACTAAGTGAAGTAAGCCAGACAGAGAAAGACAAATGTCATATTGATATTGCTTGTGGAATCTTTAAAAAAGAAAAAAAAGATACAAATGAACTTATTTCCAAAACAAGAGGAGACTCACAGACTTCGAAAACAAACTTATGGTTACCAAAGGGGGGAAGGGGGGGAGGGATAAATTAGGAGGTTGGGATTAACATGTGCACGCTACTATATATAAAATAGATAACCAACAAGGACCTACTGTATAGCATCAGGAAATATGCTCAATATTTTGTAATAACCTATAAGGGAAAAGACTCTGAAAAAGGGTATACATGTATAACTGAATCACTGTGCTTTACAATTGAAACTAACACAATATTGTAAATCAACTATACTTCAATAAAAAAATTAAGTAAAAATAGAAGTAAAAATGAAATACACGCATTTTATTTCAGGTTACTTTAAATTGTGTGCCTGTTGTGCTACGCAGTTTGAAAATCTGATTTTAAGATTTTGTTTAAAGAAAAAAAATGTGGACCTCAGCAGTATACTTCTTATCCTAGCTACTGTGTTTTGTGCACTGTGGGAGTTGGGTAGTCAGGAAGTCAGAAGTTGTGTTTCTTATTGCTTGATATATTTAATAAATCCAAGCAGTAACCTCTTAAAAGTTTGTCTCTCAAACTCTCCTTCATCATGGTAATTTGATTCTAAGCCAGAATTGTTTTAAATACAAATTATAAATATTTTGGCTTCCTTGAAGCATTTTCAATAGAATGCTGAATAGAATACTGTTCTCATTAATGAAGTCTGACTATTTTGACTACACAATGAACATTCTTCTCATGAGTAAGTGATGTGAATTCATTTGTTAAAGTTCTTCCAAAAGATTAGGTAGCAAACTGTATGAAAGAATTGTAGTGCTCTTCTTAAAATGAGGTATAACAGGATTTCAATTAAGGTTGTCAGAAATTACTGTATGAATGTAAAGTTGCTCAGTATGACATTTGTTCATATATTTTATCATCTTCCATGAGGGACTTGAGTAATGAAGTGTATATCTGACTGTCGTTTGCCAGTTGGAAAGCCTCCAAAAACAAGGAGGCATTTGTACATGTGCAGAGGTTGGCAGGGTTCCCTTTTCTCCTGTTGTCAAAGACCATTTTATTTTCACAAAGATATGTTTGTATCTGTTCTACAATATGGCATGTGAATAATATACCAATAGTGTATGGAGGAGTTTTTTCGTTTACTTTTTGCACGACAAAACTATGTAATCTCACATATTTACTTATTTTCAGTGCTTTCATTTATATGTCAGGTTTTATACATGAAATAGTTAAATCTTTTGTAATCATTTTGTCTAAATAAACTTTCAAGGTTATGGAGGTATTTTAAGTTGGGAGGAAAGGTTGAAAATAACATGTGGTTAGCAGTTTTTGCATGTCACATTGGACATGAGCAATCTGTCACTCTTCCCATTGCCCACAAGAAATTTTAAAATCTCAGGTAATAAGATTAAAAATGTACTTTCCTCTGATTATTGAAGAATCAGTAGATATTGTCTCTGAACAAAATTGAATCAATTCATTTACTATATTTAAAGATTCATACTATCATATCTAAATTTTTAATTTACATAATTAGTATTTTATCACAAAACTCCAGATCTTAAAATTTAAAAGAAAAAAAGGTATATGTACCAAGAACAAATACAGTTATTGTACATTGATAGAGTTGAAAGGAAACACAAATGAACATAGGTAATTATGGATGAAGTTTGGTTCTAAAAATCTTTTTTGTTTTAAAGTTGATAAAAGTTTTAATGTAAGGGTATTATTGAGTTTTGTCAATTTTATAAAAGCTCAGGGTAAAATTACTTACTTTTCTTGAGAGGCCCAAGAAGAGCCTCATCTCCAGCTCTTGTATGTAGATTGTTCAATTTTTAGCAATAGAAGTAGGCTACATTTATATTCTGTAGTGTTTTGCTTTGTTTCCCCTGAAGTTTGTGTAAACATCATCTTTATATAATTTCTTCCCCCAATTTAAGGAAAGGTACTAGACTGAAAAATGCCTCTTAAAAAACACCTCTGGTCATGTGATCTTCTAAAAAGTTGTTTAAAACAATACTTCTCACCCTTTTGCACTCCATTGCTCATCTTGTAGTTGGGTGTTTTAGCTTTGGAGAATGAGTACCTTAGAATAAGCCTGCCATTTTACTTAGGTTGAAAATGACTTGTTCATGATCCTGGAAGATTTTTGTTTTAGGTTGTTAATCTTCCTAGTAGTTATAAAATCCATTAGAAAATCTTGCCAAGATTAGGAGAATAAATAATTTTGAAGTTGGGTTTAAGGTGAATAGACAATGTGATGGCACTGGAAAGGGAAGCAAGACTAACTTGGGACCAGAGGTACTTCAGTAGAGATTGCATTGGTAGGTTATCAGATTGCTCTTTACCAACCTTTGGGTATAGATAGAAGATACTTCCCAAGAATCCTTCTTGAATTCCACACCTGCTTTCCTCTGGACTAGATAAGGCCCCTATTAAAGACTTTCTTAGGACCTGCCCCACCTTTTAGTAACTGACACTTACCACACTCATAATTATTTGTTTGGTATATGTTTTTTCTTCTAAAATTTTTATTTTAGAGACTATGTAGTTCACTCTTATTTCCAGCATAACACAGTGCCTGGTGCCTGGTAAACACTTGCTGGCTAATAGGCCTACAGTCCTATTCATTCAGAAGAAAGGATTGGTTGATTGTACTTACAGGAGTCAAAAAGATAAAGGAAAGCATACATACTTTTAGATCTGGTAATAAAGAAGGTGTCTTGTGTTTTGTTGATCAATTTGGTTCTGAGATTTTGATAAGAAAGACTTACTTTATTTTGGCTTTATGATGTAATCTATTAAAAAATTTTCACGTCCATGGTAACGGTATGAGTTAAAGAAGAAATAAAGTTACTCACAGACATTGAGAACAGACATGTGGTTGCCAAGGGGAAGGGAAGGAGTGGGGGAGAGATGGACTGGGAGTTTGGGGTTAGCAGATGCAAACTATTACAAATAGAATGGATAAACAAGATCCTACTGTATGGCACAGGGAACTATATTCAGTATCCTAAGATAAACCATAATGGAAAAGAATATTTAAAAAAAGAATGTGTATATATGTATAACTGAATGTAAATCAACTATACTTCAAGAAAGAAAGAAAAAAAAGTTGATCTCTATTGAACTGTTGAATATAAAAAGAAAATCCAAGCTCATACCTAGTAGAAATCCCTACGGAGGATCTGGGGTAGACCTAGGATATCTTCATCAGAATCTCTTATAATAAGATAATTCTTTTGTAGAGTTTTCCATCTGATGAAGGTTGGCCATTTGCAAAATATCTTGGAGCTTGTGGAAGAATGGTGGCTGTAAATTATGTTGGAGAAGAACTGTGGAGTTACTTTAATGCACCATGGGAGAAACGAGTTGACCTCGCTTGGCAATTAATGGAAATAGCAGAGCAGCTGACAAACAATGACTTTGAATTTGCACTCTACCTCCTGGACGTCAGCTTTGACAATTTTGCAGTTGGTCCTAGAGATGGAAAGGTGATCATTGTGGATGCTGAAAATGTTTTGGTTGCTGACAAAAGGTTAATTAGACAAAGTAAGTATATAACTTTTAGATTTTCTCTATGTCAAAATAATGTTTACATTTATGTGAAGCAAACTTTTAATTTCCTCCTTAGAGGGCAACCTTGCATCTTTCTTTGTTTTATTTGACCAGTATCAGTAAACAAATTCTGATTTATTATACTTAAGCTTGTACTCTTAGTCACAGTTTGTCCTTATTTAGAAAATATCCTTCAGGTTCAAATGGATGCAGATATACTGTCTGTGTGTGTGTGTGTGTGTGTGTGTGTGTGTGTACACACATGTCTTTTTCATACTGTCTGCTTTATGCTGTGGTTTAGGATCTAATGCAAAATTAAGTTTTTATATAGTTAAAGGCTACCAGAGAGACTATACTGCTTTTGTGGAGTCCATATTTTTCTGTGGAATCTCTTACAGTGATATTCTGTGTTTCATTGTTCTGTGAGTTCCCTTCAGTGATTTTTTTTTTTTTCTTTTTAACCATTTAGATGATTCCTAGCACTGCAGATCTCTAACTTTGGTTTGACATTATTACGTCTCGTCCAAAACTTTGCTCTCCGTTTATTTATGAGCTCTTCAAAGGATAGGTGGGCAGAATGGCTCAAGTGTTTTGAAAATTAAGTGTCATAGGAATTTTAAAGTTTCAGGGACAAAGCCTGTAGTTCTATAACTAACGTACTTAGTAAAAAAAAATCCCGAAGGGTTGTTATTCCATGGTGAAGGTCTTGTATTCTTAATCCCCTCGTGTCATGTGGGGGTCTGTTGATGAAGAGACCAAAAATTTGTGGCACCTACGGAATGCAGTGAATGTAACAGCAGTCTATTAGGTTTATATTTTTTACATCAGCTTGATCTTGTTAAATACTTTATTTTTCTCAATGCCTTGATCTGATTCCATACTCACGAAACTACTTTCTGATCATTTCTTGACCTGCCATGTAGATCCTTTCATGGGGAGTGGATGCCATGCTCTGGAGTGCTTCATTTCCTACTTATCTCTTCCTACATTTGTGAATGTTATAGCAGCTTACACCATGCTTTTCTTTTTCAAAGTGTACAATTCAGTGGTTTTTATTATATTCAGAGTTGTGCAACTTGCCTAAACTTTAAAACACTTTTATTCCAGTATTCGTAAAAATAATATTTTTGTAATTTTTTTTTAATGTGGGCATTCCTGGAATACATGTTACAGTTTTATACCAACTAATTCCTGACCTTGAATGAATACAATATAGCTTCTGTATTCTCGCATTTCATACAGTGAGCATTGCTCCAGTGCTACTTTAGCTCTGGCTAATTCTTTTCAAATGTCTCATGGTAGGGCTGTCTAAATAGACACTTTGCAAAAGGCCATATTTAGTTATTCACCCTCTTTTCTGAACTCTTGTAAATGACCTTTACAGGGAAATTGTGATTTTGTTGTGGCAACTCCCTCAATGTCCTTCCCTTTATCATCTAAACTAGTAAAAACAATACACATTCATTTTTTTCAAACAGAATAGATCCTTCCTTGAGAAATTGTTGCATCAGTTATCTTCTTCAACTTTCCACCCTCCTCCATAAAATCCAATTTTTCTTACCTTCCCCAAAACAAGTATGCATAAGATTCTTTTCTGCTTTCCCAGCATTTTTAAAAGTACTGCTTACTGCCTGTCTCTGCTTCCTCAGCCTCCATTCATTTCTCAGCCCATTAAACCTGACTTAGAAGACTGCATTACCATCTGCAAGCACCCAATTGGCAAATTCGTGAAGTGACTGATTAGTAACAACTTTCTGAAATTCTTTCCTCCTTTGGTTTCCTTCTATTCAGGTAGTTCCTTTTTTAAAACATAAATCTGATCTTAGCACTCCTTTGCTTAATGCTTTTAATGACTTCCCATGGTTCTTCGAGTAAAATTTGAACTCCTTACAAGAGAACAATCTGTGTGACTTGGAGCTGTTCTGCTTCATTTTTAACATCCCTCCACTGCCCTTAATGCTTCAGCTGCAGTGGCCTTTTAGTTTCTTGAATGAACCTTTCCACTGAATACCTCACAGCTACTTTATGTTACTCTGTATTTATGTATAAAATATTAACATTATGTTAATAGTGTCTATCTTGTCATCTAGTTAGAACCTCAGACTTTACTCATACACTTCCCTGTTAATTTTTGTCTCAAATGTTTCTACAGTCTGGCTTTTTTTCCTGGACCATCTTAGTCCCTCCAGTCTTCAGCCCAGATTTACATTTCTATTAGACAAATCATGGTCATGACCATCCAAGGTACAGACTCTTTTCTAGCCTTATCTGTACCTCCTCCCCAGTTATCTGTCTCATGCTCTAACCACAGTGAATTTATTGTTTCCTGAACCAGCTGGACCAATCCCTTAAATCCATGCCTTCGTACATACTGTACCCTGGACCTAGCATGCTGTTTTCCCTCTTTGCTTTTCAGACTTGCTTATCTTTCAAGACCTAAATCAGTTGTTCTCCTCTGTGCAGCTTTCTGCAGCCCCAGGCACAGGTACTGCTTCCTCTGTACTCACGTCGCACTATGTCATACTTCTGTGTGGCACTTTCTCTGTATCATGGAGAGTTTCACTCTACGCTGAACCTCTTAGTAGCAGGGACCTTGTCCGATCCTTCTGCCTGGCATTGGTGGACTCCTAATAAACATTTGTGTATAAATTAATATATTTAAATGTTTAATGTTACACAATTTTAAGAACAAATACTGTGTTAATTAGTCAAATGTTACATTTTGGGAAACAATAAACTCTCTTAAAATGTATTTTTCTCTTTCTCCTTTTTCCCTTTTCACAGATAAACCTGAAAATTGGGATGTATGGTATGAAAGCAAATTTGATGACTGTGATAAGGAAGCTTGCTTATCATTTTCAAAAGAAATTCTTTGTGCTCGTGCCACTGTGGACCACAATTATTATGCTGTTTGTCAGAACCTCTTATCCAGACATGCCACCTGGCGTGGCACCTCTGGAGGACTGCTTCATGATCCACCAAGTGAAATTGCCAAAGATGGCCGACTAGAGGCCTTGCTGGATGAGTGCGCCAACCCAAAGAAGCGCTATGGCAGATTCCAGGCTGCAAAAGAACTGCGTGAATATCTAGCACAATTAAGTAACAATGTGAGGTAGTCTATGGTGAACTTTTCTTTGCTTTTCTTCATTTAAATAGCACTGGCTAAAACGAAACCACCAAAACTTATCTGGAAAAATGAAATTTGGAGGTAATACATTCAGAGGATGATAAACTTGCACTGATAGATCTCAATGTTAACATCCATCAAAGTAAGACATAATTTCAAAAAATCACATGATGCTTCTGCAAATAAGTTTGTTCTTACACTTTGGAGGCTTGAGCTATCGTTAACTGCTTTACCCCCTGAATGCCTGACTGGATTAATGAGTATGGTTAAGCTATTGGAAATGAGTCTGATAGTTATGTTGGCTTGTGTATCAAAGGGTACTTGGTACTTGACTTAGTTTGCATTATGATCATGATTTTGTGAATCTCTTGTATTTACTTTGAATGTCAAGTTAGATTGGCCTGTTTTATAGGCTACTTTTTCCTTCTGATGTGTAGGTTTGGTTTTTTTTTCCCCATTTTTATGTTTTTAATTAAATTTACACATTCAGGTTACTATAGGTATTCATTTACATCTGGGCTAGTTTTCATTCAGTGCTGTGTGGTACACATTTACTGTTAGGGCAGGATTCCCAGGTTTACTGTTTTTTCAGAAAGCTGAATATTTTATTATGTAAATACATTTCTTCCCACTTTCTGTGGTTTCACCATTGCATGAGATCATTTAAGGTTGTTTAACAGTTACATCCCTCTATGCCAATAAATTATAAGTGTACACTAAACATGAACTTTGGCATATGTTGCAAAATGTCATTTTTGTCCCTCAAAAGGCTTTAAGAGTATACTAGCAACCTATACCTTGATGTTAATTTGATTGAGGGAAAAAAAAAAAACCCAGTATTTTTTAAATGCTAACTATTCCAGGATAGTAATGCATATGCCAAAGAAATATTAGACCTAGTCCTATGGTTAGATTTTTAAATTGGTCACCTACCTATTTTTACTGTCCTACTCCCAGTACTTCAACTCTGTCATTATTAAATTCATATCTTCCTGATTATTCTTTTACATTGAAAAGTCAAGCTACTGCTTCCAAACATATGTAACTTAAAGATGTCGTACCTTTTATTCATTGGTAGTTTTGCAAAAGTCAACGTGGTAGTCATTGTTTGAGTTTAATATGGCATCATAACTTTTTATTTATTGATGGACTAATAATTCTTACTGTAAAGCAGACAGGTTTAGCCAGTCTGTCCAACTTGATCTTCATTACCCAATTGTTAACCATAAAAAACATCAAATTTAAGTATATGGATAAAAGTTAAACGTGTAAGATTTCTGTGGGCTGTTTATTTTAAAGTTACAATATATTTATAAATTGGCTATCTATCGCTAACGTAGGTGATATTTTTCTGTTTGAAATTACAACTTTTGTTTACCGCAAAGTTTGGTGTAGTGTGCAGTATTTAGTTCTAGACTGACCTTATTCTAATCAGAAAGTGATTAAAATATGCACAACCAAAGCCAAATTTTTCTTTTCTTTTTCATTCATTCAGCAACTATTTATTGAGCATCAACTCTGTGCCAGGTACATTACTAGCTGCTACACACTGTCTGAACATGACATATGGTTAAGTAACTTTAAAATGATTATCATAGACTTTAATGTGGGTATTTCTTAAGTTGAAAGAGCATTCATTAAATTGGGATGATGCTTTCACGTTATCTTACTGTTGTGATGGAAGTTCTACCTGTACCATCTACAACTGGGTTGCTACAAAAAGAGCAGGAGGAAATCAATAAAGTTAATCCCAGTTTAAAAACTAGAAGAAGGTTAAGGTCTCTTCGTTATAAAGTTAAGTTTTATACGTCAGTACATTACATATATCAACTAGCCCTCAAAGAAATATTTAAGTGCTGGAAATTTTACTAAGCTGACTTTTTACAACTTTGGAAAACTTTTGAGGGGAGTAGGTAAAATTACTTGTCAAACATTCGCCTCTTATTCAAAACTTCAAATAAAATACACATTTTCAAAATGGAGCACCTTTTATATTTGATAAGTATTCATTACAAACCTTAGAATGCCAGTCATTAGAGGAGTTGTCTTTCTGTGGTTTAGCAGACACTTATCTTACTTTTTGGAAGAGTGATTGTGATTGCAGAACAGGAAGTGAGAAAACACTGCCAGCAGTGATTGCAACTTGAGGTAGTTTTTTATAACTACCATTTCCCCCATGAGATTATGTGTAATTTCTTTTATCTTTGGAAAAGTTGAGGAGAAGATAGTAAAAGAATTAGGAATTTAAAATTACAGGGAAAAATATGTATGTGAAAAGCAATAAATATTTTGTTCACTTTGCTATCAAGATGTTCACTATCAGATATTTATTATACAGCAGCAATTTATATTTTTAATCATTGCCCATTAATAGACGCAGTAAAATATTTTTGAATCAGACATTTGGGGTTTGTATGTGCATTAAAATTGTCTTTTGTACTGTAAGTTACTGCTTAATTTGAATATTTTATCAGAACTGTCTCCCTGTGCCTTTATAATAGAAAGTTGTTTCTACAACTTTTAATGATCTTAATAAAGAATACTTTAAGAATCACACTTTTCAGACTATCTCTTAACTTCAAATATACAGCTTTTTCTTGAATGGAAAGTGGGGTTATATAGATAAGTTTTTTTTTTTCTCTTGCATATATTTTGATATAATTTTCAGAAACTATCTGGTTGGGTGTGATCTGAACTTAAGGTATGTTTGTTTTCTTCTGTTTTTCTGTAGTAGTTGGTGACTTTTTAAACTTTTACTACTAAGATGGGATAGAGAACTGCATTATGGAATTTTTCAGATGTATACAAGAGAATAATATAATGAACAATAATAAACTGTGGTTATACTAATTTCAAAAGTTAGCAATGGGTGGCCAAACTTGTTTCATCTGTACCCCAGCCTACTTGCCCCAGCTTATTTTGCGAGAGATATCATTTGATTCAGCCGTGCCCATTAGGCATTTATTTTCTCCTCCAACAAAAATTTCATATCTAAAACCTTAATACCTCAATATCGCCAAAGCAAGAGAGCTTTCAGAAACTCAAAGATGTTTTCTCAGAAGCTCAAGATCCAACTGCAGGGACTTTAAACCACTGGCAATATGTACATGGAGTAATATGATGATAAATAAGGATAATAACTGAAATGCAATGAAATTCATTAAATATGTAACCTATGCATTCAAAATGATAAACGTGAACAAAAACAAAACAACTCAGTTACCTTTGGAAAGATGTTGAGGAATTATTCTGAAAACTGGAAACCTGGAGAGAAAGAAGCATTTATCCTGCCTTACCCCAGGATAATCAAATAACTGAGGGGAAGAATTTGTAGAATTATTCTACTTAGTATGCAGAAGGAGTATTGTTAGAATATCACCGTTTTTAAATTCCTAATGAATTGGCAAGAGCTAGGCAATGCACATCAGTGGCAGCTGAAGCTATTAATTGAAAAGCTGATGAGGAACTTTGGATGAATGGATCTGAATGGCAGCACCTGATGAACTCATTGGTTAATCTTAATCTGTCTTCTAATACAACTCAATGAAAAAGTACCCAGCACCACCTATGAAGTGTCTTGACAGGGAAAAGAAATAAAAAGCCTGAATCTGATCAAGCCGCTAGATCTACCCATTAATGGGAAAAACACAGCACAAAAGAACATGGTACAGAACACCATGGGAATACAATCAACAAAATCCAGAACACAGGGAATTCTACAGGATAAATGACTTGACTTTGTTTAACAAATTGCAAGGAAAAGGAGGGGGACTCTATACGTTGAAAGAGACTTTAGTAACAGAAAGTAAATGCAGATGTCACCTTTGTATCCTGATTTGAACAAATCTACTTTAAAACCAAGTGGAAACAGAAATTTGAACAACTAAACAATAAGGTGGATGTCTTGAGTAACCTCATCTACTTTAATTTTGCACTTGCCTTAATATGTGGAAAAACCATAAAACTACCTATACTAAGTCTAAATTTTGTCTGAATTTGTCTATATGTCTAAATTCTGGATAAAGGCATTTTAGTTCTTTTTTTTGAAAAGTTATTTGCCCATGGTCACAAAAATAGGTAGTGGCAGACCTCGGGCTCAACATTGATGTTCTGGTTGACTTCAACACTGTCCTATACCATGTGGCAACTTTTAAGAACCAGAAGCATATAGTTGAGGACAAGAGCATATGAATATAATTGCATAAAACGTTTACATCCATATCCTCAATTTTTAATAAATTAGTGGAGGGGAAGATTTGTGAGGGCAAGAAGTAGAAAAACCCCAATTAAGATACAGGGGAGGGGAGGGGGTAGAGTAAGCTGGGACAAAGTGAGAGAGTGGCATTGACATATATACACTACCAAATGTAAAATAGATAGCTAGTGGGAAGCAGCTGCATCGCACAGGGAGATCAGCTCAGTGCTTTGTGACCGCCTAGAGGGGTGGGATAGGGAGGGTGGGAGGGAGACGCAAGAGGGAGGAGATATGGGGATATATGTATATGTATAGCTGATTCACTTTGTTATAAAGCAGAAACTAACACACCATTGTAAAGCAATTATACTCCAATAAAGATGTTAAAAAAATTTAAAAAAAAATAAGGTAAAAAAAAAGGAGAGATGGGGGAGAAGAGTAGAGAGTGAGAGAAATAAAAGGGTAAGATCTTTTCTACTTTGACCTTGAAATGTTAGGCCTCATAGATCTATATAGATTAGATTACTCTTCCCAACATGAGTTTACTAATATATTCTGTCTCTAGGGATCTACCTCAGCCTTTCAAGTTGTTTTTTTTTTTTCCCTTTCACCTTTCTTTATCCTACAGATAACTTGAAACTGTACCTCATGCCTTATACTCCCAAGTTCTAAGACTATATAGACCTATAAGAAAGTCTGCCTTGTAAGGTGACAGACCATTAAAATAAGCTCAATATTTATGCAGTCAGGCTTGGGATTTTGTTAATTTGTTTTCCTTTTAGTTGTATATCTCAGGTGTTTCGGTGACTCAGAATACTGAAAGAGGTCACCTGTAGGCTGTTAGATGAAGATAGGACAAGCAGAAGCAATGCTCTCTGTATTTTACTTTAATCCTGAAACAAAACCAGTGGCTCTCCAATGACATTGAGCGGTCTCACTATTTTTCCATTTTTTTTTTTATACTTAAAGACATTGATTATTGGTTTTAGTTTCTTGTAATATGTATTCATTTTTTTCTTTTTTTAGCTACGCAAATTACTTAATTATACTTACAGTCTCCTAAGGACTTCTCATGTAGGTTATCTTTACATTTTTTAAGTAATCACTTCGTAATATTGGGTTACCCAAATTATTTCCTGACACTTGCTTTGAAAGGTGTTTTCAGTTGTCTCGTTAACAATTCTGAAAGTCAACCTTCTAGAATTTTTTTTTAATCAACGCCTGTATTTTTGAGTTTCTTTGATTTTTTTTTCCACTATTACTGGGACACTATATTTTTGTGGTCCTTTTATGTAATGATTTTCAGACATAGCTTATTTTCAAATATTGTGGAAGTAGAATAAGGTAAGAATTAGAAGTTACAGGCAGATTTTGGTCTCATGAAACTAGTTAATGATATTGGTGTACTCAGATGTAATGAAGTTTTGAGTATGGATCTTTTCTATCTTCCTCTGAAACTAATATTCTCTTTTAAAAAGTCAATTTTTGGTGTTAAAGCCACAAATAGAAATCTCAAACACTTAACACTCACAGGTCCCCCATGGAAAAATGTTTCTCTGATGTCATTTGAGAAAAGGCAGTGAAAAAGAGAAGGACATCTTTGAATTATTAAAAATGTATACTTAAATGTTTCTGAGAGTTTGAATCTCTTCTTTGACACTTGCCAGTTGTTCCCCTAGACAAATTATTTAACATCTGTAAGATAGTGTTCATATTAAAGAAACACAGAATTTCCTCTTTTGACTCTTAACTACAAGTTTACTGGCCAGATGCAGTAATGTATGGGAAAACACTTTGTAAGCTGTGAAGTGCTATACAAGTACATGATAATAACAAATAAACATTGATGGTTTGCCCAGAGAGAAAGAAGAGGCTTCGTTCAAGGATTAAATAATTGGCTTCTTGCTAGCTGGAAGTGCACAGGCACCCATGACTTTTACCTCTTTATAACTTAAGGCTCTAAACTAGTTTTAGCAGGAGGAAAGGCAACAGATATTTTTAGAAAACTTCCTGTGGTTTAGATGAAATTGCCAAAGATATGATTCAGCATGAGAATTTTAAGTTTCCAGGTTCTTGTGCTTCATAGGCTAATAATTTATAATCCGCAGGGGAAAAAAAAATCACAAACTCTTTTCGGGGAGGGGACTGTTCCAAGACTTTTGTCAAATTAATTATCACTTTTGAAGCTTAATTTTTGCATCTTTTGTTGAAATATCAAAAAGTAAAAAATATCAGTTACCATGATACTTAAAGTATGGCTATTTATTTTCAGCTCATGGTTTTACTTAGAATCTCCTTTGATCAAAAATAATGAAACCAGTATAGTATATGTAACTTAAGTCTTAACAGTTCTGAAAAGAGGAAACATAATGGGGCTGACATGGCAAAATATGCAAAAACTTATTAATAATCAAATAATAAGCCACTTCTTCCATACCCTCCTCATTGGAAGGAAACAGTACCAGTAAAAATGCAGCAGATGAAGAGTTTTTCTTCTTGGCTTGGCAGAACATGAGTCTAGAGCAAGGATTTAGTAAAGGGCAAGGGAGGCTAGAAGGCAAAGAGAGAAATCCCTGGATGGATCCAGACATTTTCTTTGCCCTTTTTGATGCCTGTATAAGAATTCCAAAAGTAACACATGAATATATACCCATTAAAATCACCCCTCTTCCCCTACCCCAGCTCTTCTTCTTCAAATAAGTAACTGCTTTTCATACTGTTTGTGTTGGATTACATTTATATAGCCATACATACAGATTTTTTACGTAATGGAGATCACATTAACTACATAATAGGCATCATACTAGTCTTCAACTGGATTTTTTTTTTTTTTGGTAGAACTCAGCCTATCAGTCTAAATCTACTTCATTTTTCTAAATCAGGGGTTGGCAAACATTTTCTTTAAGACTTTGCAGGCCATGTGGTCTTTGTTGGAATTCCTGAACTCTGTCATTGTATAGCACAAAAGCAGCCGTAGACAATACAAAAACTCAGGAGCATGGTTGTGTCCCAATAAAGCTCTATTTGCAAAAATAGGCCAAGTTTGGCCCATGGGTCACAGTTTGCCAACCCCTGTTCTAAATTGTTACATAGTATTTCTGCATAAAAATAACCATACTTTATTTTTGTAATCACGTCCAATTTTTCACTATTAAACACAGTTGTTTTGACTAACCTTATACAAATAACACTGTACATATATGAGTACTTCTGTAGGAAGTGAATGCCAGGTCAAAGGTATGCATATTTAAATATGGAAATATAGCTTCCAATCTCTCCAAAGGCTTGCCAACTTATTCTCCCCAAAACTGTACGAGAATAGGCTTCTTACTGCCTGCCAACACTGACTATAACATATATATATATATATATATATATATATATATACTGTGCTGTACACCTTGTGGGATCGTAGTTCCCCAACCAGGGATTGAACCCGGACCCTGGCAGTGAAAGCGCCGAGTCCTAACCACTGGACCACCAGGGAATTCCCTATTTATTTTTATTTTTACGAATATTATGTGCAAAATACTATTCCCCTTATTCCTAATAATTAGTTGATGAAGCTTGAGAGAACTAATAACACCCTCTTACCTTCCTGCCTGATTTAGAATAAATTGAGAGGCAGATGCAGGAATCAGGAAGATGGAGAATATCACCTATGCTATATATCAATATAAAGCTGTTGGACAGCATGGCCTATATCCATGATAACAATAGTCTTCTGAATACTATATCCTCGAATTAATCTTCCCCACTTTTATCACAGGCAGTGTTGAAAAACGACAGACCTTCTGCCATTGGTAGTCTCTCCTTGGAAAACATACGTGGAGAAGCAGAGAGTTTGTGATTCAGAAAACAGTCATACCGCTTAAGGAAAGAGAAAGTGTCTGACCACACATGTCCAGTTCCCTTTCCCAACTCACCAGTTAGTTGAGTCACTGGGGAAGGGGAGAAGACAGATCAGGAGTGCCCCTCTCAGGCAGTCCTTCCACTTGGAAACATGAGTTAATGTCTTCCCCCAGCACTCCAGCTCCAGCCTTAGTGAGGTTAACCATCTTTCCAATAAGTTTGATGACCATTTAATTTTTTTGTGAACTGCTTGCTGTTATCCTTTGACCACTTTTAAAAGCTGGTTGATATTTTTCTATTGATTTGTAGGAGCACTTCATCTTATTAAAGATATTAATCTTTGGTTATTTACCACAATTACTGCATTTATTAAATCTAAGGTGCCATTGCTTGTGAGATACCATTATTTTATATACTCCTAAGGGGAGTAAGCTTAAAAAACAAAATAAAATGCTGTTAGTGAAGCTATGTCACAGTGAGTCTTATCACTTAGAATTTTTATTTTATATGTACTGAAAGAGCTTGCTTAGACTTTTTGAGTGTATACTTAAGAGGGAAAATATAAGCAAAATAGATTGGCTAAGGTATTTGCAAAACATTTTATATTCAGAATTCATCCACTCTCTTGACCCACTTTTCAGAGCCCTTGCTGTACACATTTTTCCACACTATATGTCATCTTCTGTGTCACCAAGAACATTGGTGCAGCCATATTTCTCCAAAGAGTGCTTCGGTGCTGTCTCCAGAATTTTCTTCCAAGCCACAGCCACCAATTCTTTAAGTTTTGATGCTGGCACTTCCTTGAACTTACCAATAGAAGTAACAGGGCTTCAGACAAAAAAACTAGAAGTCTCATTCTTCTCCTTAAATGGTTCTTGAATAGTATGTCAACCCTAGTGTTTTAAGGTTGAACCTTTCCAATAATAATGGGAGTATCAACCACATTTGAACATGTGCAGGCAATGGCTTCATTTCACAACTACAGCCTGGCAGACAGCAAATGTAAGATGCAGAGATTGTAAAACAAATGTTGGTTTCAGATATATTAAAATTTGAAGAAATGTTTGTGTTCTAACTTATGAATTAGAGTGCTTTTTTTCCAATGTGTCATGCCTTTTCTTTTCTTTCTATGGTAAAATATATAAAACAAAATTTGTCATTTAACCATTTTTAAGTGTACAGTTCAGTGGTGTCAATTACATTCACAATATTGTACAACCATCACCACTGTCTATTTCCAAACTGTTGCATCACCTCACACAAAACTCCGTACACATTAATCAACAGCTCTGCATTACCCCTTTCCCCAACCCCAGGCTTCTAGTTTACTTTCTGTCTCTATGAATTTGCCTATTCTAAATATTTTATGTAAGTGGAGTCATACAACATTTGTCCTTTTGTGTCTGGCTTCCTTCACTTGTTTTCAAGGTTCGCTCATGTTGTAGCATGTACCAGAATTGTATTCCTTATTAAGAATATTGTATTTTATGTCTATACCACACTGTGTTCATCCATTCATTTCTTTTTCTTTCTTTCCTTTTTTTTTTTTTTTTTTTTTTGCCTCACTGCACGGCTTGTGAGATCTTAGTTCCCTGACCAGGGATCGAACCCGGGCCCTCAGCAGTGAAAGCGCAAAGTCCTAACCACTAGACCACCAGGGAATTCCCCATCCATTTATTTCTTGTTGGATGCTTGGATTATTTCCATCTCTTGAGTAGTGTGAATAATGCTGAAAGTAATGTTAGCATACAGGTGACTGTTTGTGTCCCTGATTTCAATTTTGGGGGTATATACATGAGTGGAATTGCTGGGTTACATGGGAATTTTATTTTTAACCTTTTCAGAAATTGCCAAACTATCGCATATCTTTTAACTTTAACATCTGATTGACACCATGGAGATGAACAGAAAGTTGTCCATTGTTGTCCCAGACTTGGTAAGGGTGCAGCAACGGCCCTGAGGGAACTAGGAGCGACAGTGTCCACACAGGTGTATGTCTTAGGAAGTACAAGAGCAGCCAGAGGTTCTTTAATTGTATCTTTAGAAACAAAGAGATTAGCCGTTGTAAATAAATCTAAGGAGTAAGCCTATGCCCAGAGTTACTGAACAATTCATCTATTTAAATTTGGAAAAGCAGGTGGGAAGAGCTCCATGGCTCTGCCTAAGAAAGGAGCGAGACTGAGAAACCACAGAAATGACCTGGAGCTTGGGGAGAGAAGAAGCTACCAAAAGGAGACAGGGAGAGAGAAGGAACAAATGATTTAGGTCTATTAACATCATTTTCAATTCCACTCCCCTTGAGCACACACTAAGTGACAGGCATTGTGCTTAACACTTTATATCTAATCTTTAAGGCAAGAGAGGTATGCTATTTCCATTTTACATACTGGAAACTATGGTCCTAGAGGTTAAGTGTCTGCCCAAGGCCACAGAACTAGTGAACTGCAAAGATGGGATGTGCCCCCTCCCCCAGCCCTCTTCACTGTGCCGCTCTGGCCCTTCAAGTTCCACATTTGAAATGCTTTCTTTAACTACCACCCTTTCCTGCCTACCGTTGTCAGAAAGAGCGAGGCCCCTCCTCCTTGCAGACTTGCCTTGCCCTTCCTGGGACCGGCTGTTGTTCCGTTGTGATCCTGCCCGGAGCTGTGCAACTCTTTCACTGTGTCAGGTGTCTGGTTAGTGACGTACAAGGCTTCATTCCCAAACTTAAACCATCCCTCGTGCTGCTGGTATGAACTTGCTTTCTTATAACCTCCTCTGTCGACTTAGTGCACGTTTCAACATCAAACTCCCGTCTCTTCCTGCATAACGGGGCCTCCTATTTTCACAGGAGAGAAAAAAAAAAAAAGGTAGCTTATGGGGGTACCTTTCTAAAGTGTACCCACCCACATACCTTATCCCTGCCCTCTCAGCAGACCCTCTATTTCCTATTTATTTCTTTATTTATAGCTCAAAGATTGTGCCTCCTAAGAGCCATGTCAAGGGATCCTGTGCCCCTGGGGTTGCGACTGCTACTACAAGGGGTCTCAGATCTGTCACAGTTTCTCTTCTTCCTGTTACTCTGAGAGTTACATTTGCAAAGCACACACACGCCATACTGATTTGTTGATAAAATGATTGTCATAATAACAGTCTCCAAACACAGCTTCCTCTCGCTGACTTCCTTCTCAAGAACTCGCACTTATATTCTGTTGTCCCAAAGTTACTCCCAGTTCTCCCCTCAAGACGTTTAGGGGCCAGGAGCACCAAGGACAGGAACGCTAGCTAGAAGCCTGGATTGAGTGCGGGGCTTCAGGGCTCAGAGGAAGCATTTTAGAGAGATGCTAACTCAACACCCAAGCGCAGATACTGAGTGATACTCCAAAGAATTTGAAAAGCTAGACATCTCTTTAAGGGATTAATTGAAAAAAGGATGGTCCGTCCATGCAGTCAAATACTATGATGCTTTCTGGCACTTAAAATGATAATGCAGAGATACACTTACTCACATGGAAGTGAGTGAATCCAGGTATGTAGGGCCTGAAGTTTACACAATTTCTTTAAGAAGAAGATAGATTCAGATAACCTGGAAGGGGTCTATGCTTATGTGGGGCTTTAAAGCTTAAGCTTCATAAATGCACATTGTGAAGAAAGTAGTTTTCTCAATAGCATGTGAAACTTTGTTCTTATTTCAGAAAAGCCTAATGGGCTCTGCAGAGGGCTGCTAACAGTGGTTATTTGTTGTATTTTTACTTTTGGTATATTTTTATTTTGTATCTCTGCAGTGTGATTATATATGTGTGTATATGCATATATGTATGTGTGTGTGCATTTCACATGTATATGTGTATGTATATATGTATATGTAAACATATATATATATATTTATGTTTTTCATTTGAAAATCAATGGGTCATCCAGACTTCAACCCAAAGGGCTAGGCAGATTAAGAGACTCCAGGTCCAAGACCGTAGGATGGAAAGTTGGGAAAGCAGATGTAAGTAAGGTTTAAACCAGAGAGTAGGAGCCAGGTTTGTTTTTTAATAAGGTTTTTATTAAGCCTTCTAGAGTTACAGAAAAGTTGCAAAGATAGTACAGAGAGTTCCTGTATAACCCTCACTTGGTTTCCCTATCATCAGCATCTTTCATTACAATGGTAAATTTGTCACAGCTAAGGACCTAACGCTGGTACATTATTAGTTCGACTCCATACTTTTTTGGATTTCACTAGTTTTTGCCTAATGTCCCTTTTCTGTTCCAGGATATCACATTACATTTAGTCCTAATGTCTCCCCAGCCTCCTCTAGTCTATGACAGTTTCTCCAACTTTCCTTGATTTTAAAGATCTTGGCAGTTTTGAGGGGTACTGTCTGATGTTTTTATCATGGTTATACAGGGATTATGGGATTTGGGGACGTATGACCACACAGGTGAAGTGCCATTCTCATCTCATTAAGGTTCACGTTCATACCAAGGGTTCATGTTACTAGCATGACTTATCATTGTAGGTGTTAACCTTGATCACCTGCCTGAGGTAGTTTTTGCCAGGTTTTTCCACTGTAAAGTTACTTTTTTTCGCTTTCCTATTCTATTCTTTGGAAGCAAGTCACTAAGCACAGCCTATACTTGAGGGGTGGGGAGTTAAGCTGCGTCTTTCAGAGAAGTATCTACATAAATTATTTGGAATTCTCCTGTATGAGAGATTTGTGTCTTCTCCCCCATTTATTTATCTATTCAATCATTCATTTATATCAGCACAGACTCTTGAATATTTATTTTATATTTTGGGCTATAACCCAATACCATATTATTTGTTTTATTGCTTGAATTATTTCAGCTTTGGCCATTGGGAGCTCTTCAGATTGGCTCCTGTGTCCCTTTGACATGACCACATCGCTTATTTTTTCAGCGTTTCCTTACTTTCTGGCACTACAAAACACTCCAGGTTCATCTGGTATATTCCCGGCCCCAGCCCTAGAATCAGCCATTTCTCCAAAGATCACTGGTTCTTTAATTGGGGAATGGTACAGAAAGCAACATGTGGGCCCTTGCTGTGCCTGTCGCTATGGGAGTGTCATTGCTCCTAAGCCTTTTCAGTGCAGAGAGCTAGGAAATATATGTATGTGTATCAACATACATGTACACATATGTATACACACATATCTATAGTTATTCATGTATCTATCCATCTGTATCTATATTAAGCTAAACATGAGTTCATGCTGATGTCGCCAAATTTAATCCAAGCCCACACGGTTCATTCTAGACTGACCCTCTTGTTAGCCTGTAACCTCCTTTTCCAACAGGGAGAAACCTGGCTCCCAGCACCTGTCCTGCCTTTACTTATTTGCTCAATCTCAGTATATATGTAGAGTACTTTCAGAAATGTTAACCTCCACAGGAAACAACTTTATCAATCTAAGTACAGTATTTATGCACCTTTCCTTTTGTGTTTAGTCTTAACAGTTTCCAGACAAAACATATTCCAAAGTTACTAAGGTCAGCATCATTTATTTAAATGCCAGGTTCCCTTCCCTTCCCTTCCCTTTCCTATCCTTTCCTTTTCTTTCTATATTGGGAGCTGTCACTCCAGCTATGAGTGAGGAAAAATGCATTAAAGACATTGTGGAAGATAATCCATCCCACTTGTACACGAACTCCTTTGCAATGTGGCTTTTCTCCTCTTCCCATGAAGAGGTAGATTCTGTTCCCCCATTCCTTGAATCTGGGACTGGCTTTGTTACTTGCTTTGGCTGATAGATTATGGCAGAATGGTGTAATTTTGAACCTAGGCCTCAAGATGGCTTACAGTTTTTGCTCTTGCCCTCCTGGAGCACAGCTGCTGTTCTGTGAAGGAGCCTGAGAACATGGCCTGAAGACATGTGACTCAGCTGACAGGCAGTACCCACTGCCAGTTCTGTCTGTGAAATAAAATTCACATTTTATGTCAAGACAAGAAAAACTTAAACATAAAAGATTTTCTCGACCCTTTGGCCTCCTGTCTACCACATTCTGTGCATTGCGGATCTGCATTATTGCATTGACCAAACCTCCCTCATCGTCAGAAATACCTGATCAACCATAAGGAGCAACATTCTCCTAGCGTCAAAAATACAACTCCTTAAAAGATAACATTCCTTCCTGATCTTGTAAGGGGCCCCCATGACGCTTAGATCTGGATTATGTAAACTGCCCATAATATGTCACTTAATGTACAACCCTTTGTCTCAAAAACACTTATATAACTGTACCTTGACTTCTAATGGGCAGAAACAGTTCTCGGAGCCTTCTGAGATGCTGTTCCCGGGTTATAATCCTCAATTTTGCTTGAATAAAATTTCCCATTTCTTTCTTAGATCGACTGATTAATTTTTCATCAACATGTCCATGAGGTCATCATAGACCATCCTGTCTCAGTTGAGCCACCTAATACCTGCAGCCACATGAGTGACCTGGCAAAAGCAACAGAAAAACGGCTCAGCTGAGTCCAGCCTAAATTGCTGACTCACTGAATCATAAGCAAATAATCGATTTATGTGGTTGATTTATGCTTATTTTTTAAGTCATGAAATGTTAGATACTTTTGTTTAGCAGCAATAGATAAATGATCCAGGCACTGATACTGCCTGAGCATTTTTCAACATTCAAGGAGGTTCTACGTCTTACCCCACCTAAGTTTTTTTTTTTTTTTTTTAACATCTTCATTGGAGTATAATTGCTTTACAATGGTGTGTTAGTTTCTGCTTTATAACAGTGAATCAGCTATACGTATACATATATCCCCATATCTCCTCCTTCTTGCGTCTCCCTCCCACCCATCCTATCCCACCCCTCTAGGTGGACACAAAGCACCGAGCTGATCTCCCTGTGCTATGCGGCTGCTTCCCACTAGCTATCTATTTCACATTTGGTAGTGTATATATGTCCATGCCACTCTCTCACTTCGTCCCAGCTTACCCTTCCCCCTCCCCGTGTCCTCAAGTCCATTCTCTACATCTGAGTCTTTATTTCTGTCCTGCCTCTAGGTTCTTCAGAACCATTTTTTTTTTTTTTTTAGATTCCATATATATGTGTTAGCCTATGGTATTTGTTTTTCTCTTTCTGACTTACTTCACTCTGTATGACAGACTCTAGGTCCATCCACCTCACTACAAATAACTCAATTTCGTTTCTTTTTATGGCTGAGTAATATTCCATTGTATATATGTGCCACATCTTCTTTAGCCATTCATCTGTCGATGGACACTTAGGTTGCTTCCATGTCCTGGCTATTGTAAATAGAGCTGCAATGAACATTGTGGTACATGACTCTTTTTGAATTATGGTTTTCTCAGGGTATATGCCCAGTAGTACCCCACCTAAGTTTTTAGACCATTCCCAGTAGGCTGTGTAAACTGAAAGGAAAACACAGAACATAAAAGTTGTTAGTTAAGTTTTATTCAGGGACCTTACTGAGGACTATAGCCCAGGAGACAGCCTCTCAGACAGCTCTGAGGAACTGTTCTGAAGAGGTAAGTGAGGAGCCAGCATATATATACAATTTTGCTGGGAAAAAAAAAATGTCGAACATCAAGAGATTACTGCTAATCACAAAGAATGGACATCTCAAGTTAAAGAATTTAGTGCTTTTCTATGTATGGGAAGATGCAAGAATCTGGGGTCATTGAAATTTTTCCTTAAATATGTATCTTAACTATCTAGAGGCCTGTCAATCCAAAGCACAGAATACTTCCTGTTTTTCTCCATCCTGAATTCCCCTCAGGGTGCACTATCAATGGGCGACTGCAGTGGCTAATAATTTGATCCTTGTAGAACTGTTATGGCAGGCAACACTTTTTCTTTACAGCTATATCATATCAGCCAAATTAAATCATTGCAGGTCACATGATAAATAGCACTACTATTTCTATAAACAAATATTATGAAATCAAGCCATTGATTTCACATTTCTCCATCATGTTATGACTTTCATAAGGACTCCCAATGCTGGATCTTTAGAACATCAAAAGATTGCTAGAGGTTCCATTTGTGTACATACACGGCTAGGTAGAGCTTCGAACTCACAGCACCTCCTCAGCCATCATAACTTCTCTGCTGTCCCTTAGTAACTTTATTTTTAACTTCTGGATTCAGCTTTAAAATCGAAAGCTTTCCACACTTCCTGATTGTTCCCATCTTTTCTGTTCTTTCTCACCTCAGTTTGTATGTAGATGATGATGATGATAATGATGACTGCACCTTTACATATAATGCTTACGCTACTTTTCTCCAGTATCAGCCTGGCCAGCTGGGACCTGCTAAGTCAGATCGGCTAGGACAGTGCTGACACAGTTTCCCAGGAAGGTCTGCTCTCCAGTCTTGGAGATTACGCCATCCTACTCAGAGCACATTCTCTAACACATGGACTGTCTCCCTCTGGGAAGGCACTTCAGAATGCGGGCAATACCTGGATTGTAGACAACACTTAAAAACATGACAAGGCAGCCACAGAAAGAAATGGATGTGCTACTCTTTAGCAGAGAGAATTGAATCAAGGGATCACAGCAGAGACCTTTAAATACCCATAACTAATTCTCACTTTTAAGAATTTAGGGCCAAAGGGACGTTAGTGGTTTAGTCCAGTAGTTTCTGAAAGTGTTACAAGCAGAGGTAAACTATTTGCAAACAAAATCCCCGAAGGATTCCCGATAGATAGTGAAGGCCCACTCTGACTGCTGTAGCCATCACCTATGTCAGCCTCAGGGTGACCCCAAAGGAGGCACTTCCTCAAAACCCTATTACTTTGAAAAACACAGTTAAAAGAATCATTCATCAAATCTAGTTTCTTTTTTTTTTTTTTTTTAATTTTATTTTTTGGCCGTGCCACACAGCGTGCGGGATCTTAGTTCCCCGACCAGGGATGGAACCCGTGCCCCCTGCAGTGGAAGCGTGGAGTCTTAACCACTGGACCACCAGGGAAATCCCCAAATCTAGTTTCTTCATGATACATGAAAAATTATACCAGGAGTGGTTAAGGTCATTACCAGGTAGTAGGAGGGGGCAGTTGGTGGCAATATTTAGCCTAGAAACTGGTCTCCTGCCCCAGTTTGGGTCTTCTTTCACTACATATCCTACTTCTCATTTGATCTGCTCCCACTCAATAATCTTTCATGATTTAAGTCCATATCACCAATATTTGAGGGTCTCTTACTCATATTATTTTGTTAAGATTTATTTAAAATGGATGTGCTTTTTATGCGCATCATGGTAGGATGATAAATATTAAAAAGGAGTAGAAAATAAAGTAAAGGCATGAGGCAATACTTTTAAAAAAAGGATTCATTTCATTTTTAATGGTAACCACAATAAAAATTTAAGGTAAAAATGTATAGAAACGTCTTTAAATTTCTCACTTGATTCTAATTTTTTTCTTGAGATGCACACTTTTTCAAGTACAGGTATTTCAGTCTAATTTTGAGAAAATGATCTGTTCACCCTTACTGAATTCATAAAACTAAGTTCTGAATTATAAGTATGCTGTTACCGTTTCTAAAATCTAGATGAATCTTGGCAATCACGGGGAAAATTGTTAAGCTCTCTAGATCTTTAGCAATGCTTTTGTTATTCTGACAAGCTGTCCAGACTGTCAAAAACATATCTAGATGATGCAGTCCCTGAGGAAAAATTTATTTATGTCATACCTCTGGATGAAGAACCCCCTTAAGAAAACAGTTTAGTCGTTTGGGTCCCATTTGAAATTCCCAGCAATTCTTTCCCCATAGTGTTTTTACTAATTAAGAAGCATTTACTTACTGTCTTTTTTGTGCATTCTATAGGGATAAAAAGAGTGATTAAAAAAACTGAATTCAAGCCATCAGTTTTTTATTTACCCTGCATGTCTGGTTTTAACAAAAATTCTGAGTTTTGACAACTGCTAAAAGTAATGTTCATATCTGTTTTGTGTTCCTTTTTAAAATACTCTCAAGTCACATGTTAGGAGATGACCCATCAGATGAGATTAGCTTTTGAGTTTACATGCCACCTCAGGTTATATTTAGTGCTACTGGCAAAAGATTTTATGGGTCTGCAGATCTTTCAACTTTGTTCAAGTTTTTGGCAAGATTTTTTTCTGTGTGTGTGATATTTGTTTCCTCTTGGCAAGTTTCTGACAGCTTGATGCTTTTTAAAATATATGCCTGTGATGTGATCTTCAATACTTGCCTTGCACCATTTTATATTTTGACGTGAAAAAGTTAGCTTGTACCAGGCCTTGAGCTCAACAAAATGTATGCTCGTACGTGTTCCCACATTTTAAAAGGTTGTCCTTTCTTTGGAGGGCATTTCTATTTGTGGATGTACCTAGAGTTACATATATGAGAAACTGGAAAAAGAAGAAGAGTTGTGGCCATGGGAACTCATCCTTCACCTACTCGCCACTGTCTTCAACAAGATCAAGAAGAAATGCCGGAACAATTTTCAGCCTGACTGTTTTCAAACAGGATACTGCTGAAAAATCATTCTTAAAGGAGGGAAAAGCTTAATCTGAAAAAGTAGGACACATTCATTAATTTTTTTTCTGTCTGTTTACATTTGAAGTCTTTAGGAGAGCAAGTTCATCTTTACCACTTTAAAGTGATATAAAGGGACATCAGAATGGGCTGTCTCATCATAGTTAACCATTAGTCCCTTAGTTTACTGTAAGTTCACATTTTTGGAAACTGCTGAGGTTTCCCCCTTTTTCCTCTGAGCAGCTGCCTTGTAAATAAATGTGCATGTCTGGTCAGCACTGAAGTTGGTTGAAGAATGTTTAGGACATTTTCTTTGATCTCTACTGAGGGAAAAAAAAATCTAATTGTGTGCTTTACTCCGTAGGATGCAAGGAGGCAGTCCTAGACAAAAACCTCAAATGTAATTTCCATATGGAAACCATGGCCCTAAAAGAACTCTTTCTGTCTTATAATGTTCCAGATTTGAATTCCATCTGTACCCACTTTTTAGTTCCTTTGCTGCCACTCCAGAGCTGAGTCACTGTGAATAATCTCTTCGTCTTTGAGGCTAGGTCAAACCTGAAGGATAACATAAGAAAATGCCTCATCCTTAAGGTTGAATTAGCTCTTTGGATTTGCGAGTAGATGCTCTTTGCTGAGAGCTACTACAATGTCTACCTAAATGTATTCATCTTAGATAATGGGGCACCAAAGTCAGGATGGCTGCAACCTCAAGGCAAAGGCTGTATATTTTTCCATTAAATATCATTTGGCAGAGAAGACTTAAATGCTGCTGTTTTGCTATGATGGAGCTAGTGGTGTCTATGGGTAAATTTAAGCATATACTTTCTCAGAGCATATTTAAGCATTTTAAGGATATTTTACCCAATACTTTAAAAAATGCAGTTTGCTGAATTATAATTCAGAGTATTAACTTTTAAGTTTGAGGGCATTTGCCAAGTTTTAGAGAAAGAAGGTAAGATTTAGATGCCAGAGTATTTTTGACTGAGGCCTCTCCTTACCACTAGTGAGCTGAATAATCACCTCACTAGTGGATGGGAAATGATGGGAAAGTATTTCTATCTAATGCGAGTTCTGAGCTATGCACCCAGTGATTTAATATAATGATGTGTGACCACACTTTCTCAGGCATTATGTAAACATGACAGAATCAGGAAAATGAACACACTATTATCAAAGTGCAGATGGGAAAATCACTTTTTTCTCTTTGATTTTCAACTTTTTCCTCCTAAAAGGAAATAGGATTAAATTATTCCTAAGGATAGTTTCAGCTGCAGTTTTCTATAATTTCAAGTTGATATAAATTGACTGTGGTCTTCATTATATACTTATACATCATATCTTGAGTTCTCAAAAAGTCCTGTCTAAAATAATAACTACTCTGTGTTCTGAAATAATATCTACTATATCATTGGATAAGTCATATTGAACAAGTTACTAAAAAGTTGTTAAATAGTTAAAAATATTCTTTCAATAAATATTACACCGTAAAGGAACTGGAAGTCTGTCAGTATGATGGGAAGTGAACACGAATAACTAGAGTGTGAGGCAAAATGGATTGTATTAAAAGCTTGCTGGAGGATTAGACGTGTTTCGTAAACTGTAGTGGGTCTTAGCAGACTTTGCGTGAGAAACAAGTTGGTGCATAAAGTAATAAGACCAAGGGATAAAGTTTTTCTTAGACCTATTTTTCCATGCTTTCTTGTGAGTGATTTTAGTACCTTAATGAAATATATTTGCTTTCATAGACATTCATGTGTGTGTGGCGTGTTCTTTGTTGGGATGAGGTGTGTTGTTGATGGACATGAATGTGGAGGATGATCTTGTTGCTAAATAAGTGCTATTCTCTGGAATTTGGTAAAGCTTTTTTATTTATAGGAACTGTTTTTAAAGCATTATAAACTTGTGTTCCATTGACACATTTTTTTAAGTCTCTAAATAGCTATGTATTCTATTAAGTCCTAAATATTAAGAGTCTCATCAAATTTCTCTTAAATATCTGTAAAACAAAATCATATTCACATTTGAAATAGAACATGAATGCGCCCCTGTGGAAAAGATGCATTGAATATGACTGAGCCCCTTCCTTGGTTTATTTTTCTCCATGGCACTTTTTATCATTTAAGTACTGTATATTTTAGTTGTTTATTTTCTTATTTCCACTTGCAAAAATAGCTGCCAGGGTTTCAGCCCAGTGTGTCAGGGGGCATTTCAAAGAGAATGGGGTAAATGGGCTGGTCTAATGTTTTGAAAATATATCTATTATATCTGAATGGGGTTGCCTATTTACTAGACTGTTCTATTACATACCCACTATGGGCTTCGAACACCAAAATATGAACACATCACATCTCCAATGTCTCTTTCTATACACTTGAAATTAGAGTTTCCATTAGACATCACTTATCTAAGTGTGGTTTATCTTTTAATTAAAATATTTATTGGCATAATTAAATCAATTGTAGATGGACTAAAATCATCTTAGAAATAGTAACTAGGATCATTTGTTTATACTAAGAAAAAAAGTGACTTAAATGTCTGAATCTTTGCAATAATTGTTTCCAACAATTCTTTCTTCCATTGGAATTATTCCTTATAAATATTCTAAAAATGGTGATGGCTACTAAAAAACAGAATTTGTGTTCTCAGGAAAACTTGTTCTTATTGGGAACAGATTCTAAGTTATTTTTTGTGAAATAGTTTCCAGTGCTTCTTTTCCTGTTTAGCATCTATTCCTGATTTTGCTTTTATTATGTATTTGTACATGAGAGTAAAATTGATGTAGTCTATAATACCTAACAAATACACTGAACTAAATTAACAAGTGAGAAGACTGAGAGAACCAATTTATGGTTACCAGGGGAGGAAGCATGGGGGGAAGGGATAGTTAGGGAGTTTGGGATCAACATGTCCACACTGCTGTGTTTAAAAATGGATAACCAATAAGGCCCTAATGTATAGCACAGGGAACTCTGTCCAATATTATGTGGCAGCCTGGATGGGAGGGGAGTTTGGGGGAGAATGGATACATCTATATGTATGGCTGAGTCCCTTTGCTGTGCAGCTGAAACTATCACAACATTGTTAATCAGCTATACTCCAATATAAAATAAGGAGTTAAAAAAATAAATTAACAAGTGACAAGGAAAATGTGACATTTCTTTTACACATAATTACTGATCAAAGAATAGAGCATGGGTGTTTTGCTACAATAGAACCCATTTTGAAACTTTCAATGATATCAAGGCAAATATTATAAGAAGATTTGTTAAAATATTTATAGGAAAAAATAAGACTAACGTCAAAGTGAATATTAAGAAAAATATGTAAACATGACAGAATCAGGAAAATGAACACATTATTATCAAAGTGCATAGCCATCATATGGAAGATATGAAATAAAGAGCAGCTGGGCAATTTGAAGGCTAGATGCATCCAGTATTATATTTGGAAAACAGCACAAGCCACTAGCATCTAAGAAATGACAGACTGTCTAGTGAAACTTCTCTACCATCAGGAAGAAAATGCCTGAGAAAGTGTGGTCACACATCATTATATTAAATCACTGGGTACATAGTTCAGAACTCGCGTTAGATAGAAATACTTGCATGGTAGAGGGAAAAGTGGAGAGAGCATTATGGTTAATATTCTTTGATTGTAAGTAACAGAGAGTAACTCAAGCTAGCTTGTGTTTTTAAAAATGTATTTATTATAAGTGTCTCATATGCCGACAGCATGACTGTGGTCAGGCTTCAGGAAGGGAGTGACTCCAGGAACTGGAAAACATCAATTTCTCCCCATTTCTTATCTCTGCTTCTTCCTGTAAGTGTGCTTTGAGCAATAGATCTAACACCTGGCTGGGAAGACACCCAAAGACTATGTCTACACAGACTTGTAGGGTAAAGCTAATGCAATTCTTGGAGTGTTGATTATGAGCAGGAGGTTGGACCTGGGATGGTGACTCTTTTGATAGAGCTGGGAATCTTTAGGGCTTGTGCTCAACATGAAAGGAGTTTGGGGGTAAGACGGGTGTGTCATAGTAGGGCAGGTCAGAAAGTAAGTGTTTATGAGATCTGATGTCTGCAAGGTAGGGGCTCCAGAAAAGGACCACAAGCTTGGCTAGGATCTTACAGGGCCTTACCTTGCCCTTCCTGCCCTTTTACTTGAGAGAACGTTCTTCCCTGGGCTCTTGCTTGGCTTGCCTTCCGTCTCAACCCAAGTGTCACCTAATCAGAGACACCTTCCCTGACCACTCTATTTAATGAAACCCCTATACCACATTTAAAGTACTCTTTCATAATTACCCTGTTTTATCTCCTTAAGCATTTATTTTTCTGGAATTGTCTTGTTTGTTTACCCATCTATTATCTGTTCTCACCTTCTTACACTCTTTGTGACATCAGAGGCCTTTTCTGAGCTGTTCTCCTTTGTGTCTCTATCATCTAGCACAATGCCTAGCACATAACAGGTGCACAATAGATATCTGTTGGATAAATGACTAGGAGCATATATGGCTACTGTAGAATTGTAGCTAGGAGCAGTATGTAGTACTAGAGCTGGGGATTGTATGGTAGCTTGATTCTGTAGCAGAGTGAAGATTTTTCTTGTCCTATCAGAGGAGGATCTGCCCTCCCTCCTATTGGGGGCTTAAAGTACTTATTTATTATACCTATGCTTTAGTAAGATTAGGAAATCAAGACTTCTCAGCTGGTTTCGGGCTCAATCTTAGTATAGGAGAGGGGATTATGTGCTCAGAGTGTAAAGGGCCTTTGGGCACATCAGATACCTCTATGCCCTGTGAGGAAGGGCTCAGCCATCTCTTACATATTATTGTTTTAGAGCTATTGCCTAGCTCCCAGATTCAAGGAAAGACAAATGGTGGTTTCAGGAAAGAAAGAAGTGGCTGCAGCTATTACACTGAATTTCTAATAGAGACCTTGTGGGGGGAGATGTTAATGAAGCAAGAATTTATTTTAAATCACCTCTATACATTTGAAAGATTTGAATTAGATTCTATGAAAAAGTAGGATATCTGCAGGGAAGCTTGAGTTTTGGTGTTAGGATACCATGGTTTTCATTGTAAAGTTTATCGATATCTTTAATATCATAGGACTCAAACAAGGTCCTATGCTCTTTCTTTTGGGCTGTCATTCTGAGGAATGAACTTCATGAAAGGATAAGATGTATGTCCATATAGGCAAGAGGAGTTTCTCCAAGAAGGAAGTTGGAGTGAAATTTGGAAGAAGGCAGGGAAGCTAGTCAGTCTTGAGGATTAACTTTTTCACTAGAACTTCAACTCAAATGACAGGTTTTGGTAACATTACATTGAAAATATGTTGCAAGTTTGTCTATATTATATGCTGAAAATCATTTTTTATGTATTGGTCATTTCTTTAATTGCTTTTCTCTAAGAATAAACTTGTTTTTGCACAGCCAGGAAACTTTGCTCTCTGAATGTCAGTTTCAACAATCTCAAATGAGACTCTCAAATGAGTCTAACTTTAGTAACTTGTGGCTTTCACCACAGTCACTTCTCCCTATATTTATGAATCTATTATTTATATTCTTTCTTGGGGAAATTAAGTAATGCAATTAAGATTTGCTTATTCTAGAGTGTGTTAGAAAAGGGGAGATTTTAGCTTAGTCCCTCCTGAGTTCTCCCCTTAGAGGAATTTGCACCTTCGGATCATGCATGCTTCTCAGAGCTGGTGTGAAAACACATTCAAAAAGTTCAGGCCTTCACAGGTTAAATGCCATGTGCTAATCTCAAGTTTGCATCCTCTGTTCCAAGTTCTGCTGAAACTGTGCTGGGTGAATCTCCACTGACTTTTCAGAAAAACTCAACTCCTATACAGAGGAGTAGGATCTAGGTCCAGTATATATCCCCCATTCCTAAGAGCACATTTCCCTAAGGCTGAGGTATTCTGAGAACTGGTGAAGGTGGGGCCTAGGGAGACAAGAAAATTTAGTTAATGGTGACTATCAGAACACCAAATCCCACTGAAGAGTAGAAGGGAGTAGGCAGATACAGGTTCCTTTCTCTTCTGACTGTACAATTCCCAAATCTAGTTTCTTTCAAGATCTTCTCACCAGACTTCTGCTTCTAGCTAAGAGAGAATACAGAGATTGAATTTAACCTCCTGCTTTAAACAAATAAGACAAAAATATATGAAAAAATAGTTTTCAAGGCACTGGACATAAACAATGAAAGATAGTGATCCTTGAAATATGGGAAACACATGAAGTTAGCCCTACCATTGCCTCTGTTATTGCCTGAGAGATTTTTTAGGCCTTGGCACAGAAAAAAGAAATGGAGGCAGAGAAGAGTGGACTCCCTGAGTTAAGGAGATGCTGCTGGGAGTTCAGAGAGATTATGGTAGGTAATGTTCACAGGGCTGAGTGTTGAAAGAAGAGAGCTGCACAGAGAGAGAATCTTGGAAATCTGCAGAGGATCCTTCTCTAGTATTCAGTAGAGTACTAATCAACATCTACATGGGAGGAAACTACCTAAGGTCAAGGAAAGAACTATTCAAAAAAAAAAAAAGATTAGAGGTAATAGAACCTGGTATTCACATACTGCCAAGAAGAGTGCCTGATTTCACTGGCTGCACTGGAAAAATCTCACAATTCAGGGCATTGAGTAGAGTACTCAGAAAGGTCTCAACAGTGGAGAATAATTAATCAGCCCTAAACTAAATGTTACTCTAGTCCTACTTAACAAATCTTAAAAGCAAAATCTAAAAAGATCAAATTTTTCCGAAATAACTTGTGTTGAAGAAGAAAACTCAAGAATATTTATACAAAAACATGCAGCCATCAATAATATAAAAATCACAATGCCTGGTATCCAATCAAAGATTACCAGGAATTTAAAGAAGCAGAGACACATGACCCATAATGATGAGAAAAATCAATCAATTGAAGATGACCCAGAACTGGATTAATATAAGGACATTAAAACAGATTAAACTATATTCAAAAAGCTAAATAGAATATCTTTATTCTAAGACCCAAATCAAACTTCTGGAGATGAGAGTCACAGTGACTGAGATTTTAAAATATACTGAATAGGATAAACAATAGATAAGACATTACAGGAAAGAAAAAGATTAGTATACTGGAAGACATAACAATAAAATGTATCCAAAATCAATGGTTGAGAGACCAAAGAACATAAAAGAAAAGAGAAGGGCATCAGTGAGCTTTGGGACAACTTCAAGCAGCCTCATATGACTGTAATTGGAGCCTCTGAAGAAAGGGAGTGGGGTATAGAAAAATATTTGAACAAATAATGGCTGAAAAATTTTCAGAGTTGTTGAAATTTTAAACCCACAGATCCTGGAAGCTCAATGAATCCCATTTACAAGAAACATGAAGAAAACTACACCAAGTCACGTTATGATTAAATTACATAGAAGGAGTGATGAAAGGAAAATCTTAAAAGCAACTAAAGGAGAAAAGAAAAAAAAAACACACTACAGATGAATAAAGATAAGATTTGAGAGGAACCAAGATGGCAGAGTAGAAGGATGTGCTCTCACTCCCTCTTGCGAGAACACCAGAATCACAACTAGCTGCTGGACAATCATCGACAGGAAGACACTGGAACTCACCAAAAAAGACACCCCACATCCAAAGACAAAGGAGAAGCCACAATGAAATGGTAGGAGGGGCACAATCACAGTAAAATCAAATCCCATAACTGCTGGGTGGGTGACACAGAGTGGAGGACACTTATACCACAGACGTCCACCCACTGGAGTGAAGGTTCTGAGCCCCATGTCAGCTTCACAACCTGGGGGTCCGGAAATGGGAGGAGGAGTTCCTAGAGAATCAGAATTTGAAGGCTACGGGGATTTGATTGCAGGCCTTCGACAGGACTGGGGGAAACAGAGATTCCACTCTTGGAGGGCACACACAAAGTAGTGTGCACATTGGGACCCAGGGGAAGGAGCAGTGACTCCAGGGGAGACTGAACCAGACTGACCTCCTAGTGTTGGAGGGTCTCCTGCAGAGGGGGGCAGTGGCTGTGGCTCACTGTGGGGACAAGGACACTGGCAGCAGAAGTTCTGGGAAGTAACCCTTGGTGTGAGCCCTCCCAGAGTCCGCCATTAGCCCCACAAAAGAGCCCAGGTAGGCTCCAGTGTTGGGTTGCCTCAGGCCAAACAACCAACAGGGAGGGAACACAGCCACACCCATCAGCAGTCAAGCGGATTAAAGTTTTACTGAGCTCTGCCCACCAGAGCAACAGTCAGCTCTACCCACCACCAGTCCCTCCCATCAGGAAACTTGCACAAGCCTCTTAGATAGCCTCATCCCCCAGAGGGAAGACAGCAGAAGCAAGAAGAACTACAATCCTGCAGCCTGTGGAACAAAAACCACATTCACAGAAAGATAGACAAGATGAAAAGTCAGAGGGCTATATACCAGATGAAGGAACAAGATAAAACCCCAGAAAAACAACTAAATGAAGTGGAGATAGGCAACCTTCCAGGAAAAGAATTCAGAATAACGATAGTGAAGTTGATCCAGGACCTTGGAAAAAGAATGGAGGCAAAGATCGAGAAGATGCAAGAAATGTTTAACAAAGATCTACAAGAATTAAAGAACAAACAAACAGAGATGAACAATACAATAACTGAAAGGAAAACTACACTAGAAGGAATCAATAGCAGAATAACTGAGGCAGAAAAACGGATAAGTGACCTGGAAGACAGAATGGTGGAATTCACTGCTGCAGAACAGAATAAAGAAAAAAGAATGAAAAGAAATGAAGACAGCCTAAGAGACCTCTGGGACAACATTAAATGCAAAAAATTCGCATTATAGGGGTCCCAGAAGGAGAAGAGAGAGAGAAAGGACCCGAGAAAATATTTGAAGAGATTATAGTCGAAAACTTCCTTAACATGGGAAAGGAAATAGCCACCCAAGTCCAGGAAGCACAGAGAGTCCCATACAGGATAAACCCTACTATGGCAAGACACGTAGTAATCAAACTGGCAAAAATTAAAGACAAAGAAAAATTATTGAAAGCAGTAAGGGAAAAACATCAAATAACATACAAGGGAACTCCCATAAGGTTAACAGCTGATTTCTCAGCAGAAACTCTACAAGCCAGAAGGGAGTGGAATGATATACTTAAAGTGATGAAAGGGAAGAAACTAAAACCAAGATTACTCTAACCGGCAAGGATCTCATTCAGATTTGATGGAGAAATGAAAAGCTTTACAGACAAGCAAAAGCTAAGAGAATTCAGCACCACCAAACCAGCTCTACAACAAATGCTAAAGGAACTTCTCTAAGTGGGAAACACAAGAGAAGAAAAGGACCTACAAAAACAAACACAAAACAATTAAGAAAATGGTCATAGGAACATACATATCAATAATTACCTTAAACGTGAATGGATTAAATGCTCCAACCAAAAGACACAGGCTTGCTGAATGGATACAAAAACAAGACCCATCTATATGCTGTCTACAAGAGACCCACTTCAGACCTAGGAACACATTCAGACTGAAAGTGAGGGGATGGAAAAAGATATTCCATGCAAATGGAAATCAAAAGAAAGCTGGAGTAGCAATACTCATATCAGATAAAATAGACTTTAAAATAAAGAATGTTACAAGATACAAGGAAGGACACTACATAATGATCAAGGGATCAATCCAAGAAGAAGATATAACAGTTATAAATAAATATGCACCCAACATAGGAGCACCTCAATACATAAGGCAACTTCTAACAGCTATAAAAGAGGACATCGACAGTAACACAATAATAGAGGGGGACTTTAACACCTCACTTACACCAATGGACAGATCATCCAAAATGAAAATAAATAAGGAAACACAAGCTTTAAATGACACAATAGACCAGATAGATTTAATTGATATTTATAGGACATTCCATCCAAAAACAGCAGATTACACTTTCTTCTCAATTGCGCACGGAACATTCTCCAGGATAGATCACATCTTGGGTCACAAATCAAGCCATAGTAAATTTAAGAAAATTGAAGTCATATAAAGTATCTTTTCTGACCACAACGCTATGAGATTAGAAATGAATTACAGGGGAAAAAACGTAAAAAACACAAACACATGGAGGCTAAACAATACGTTACTAAATAACCAAGAGATCACTGAAGAAATCAAAGAGGAACCCAGAAAATACCTAGAGACAAATGACAATGAAAACATGACGATCCAAAACCTATGGGATGCAGCAAAAGCAGTTCTAAGAGGGAAGTTTATAGCTATACAAGCCTACCTCAAGAAACAAGAAAAATCTCAAATAAACAATCTAACCTTACACCTAAAGGAACTAGAGAAAGAAGAACAAAGAAAACCCAAAGTTAGCAGAAGGAAAGAAATCATAAAGATCAGAGCAGAAATAAATGAAATAGAAACAAAGAAAACAATAGCAAAGATCAATAAAACTAAAAACTGGTTCTTTGAAAAGATAAACAAAATTGATAAACCATTAAGGCAACTCATCAAGAAAAAGAGGGAGAGGACTAAAATCAATGAAATTAGAAATGAAAAAGGAAAAGTTACAACAGACACAGCAGAAATACAAAGCATCCTAAGAGACTACTACAAGCAACTCTATGCCAATAAAATGGACAACCTGGAAGAAATGGACAAACTCTTAGAAATGCACAACCTTCCAAGACTGAACCAGGAAGAAATAGAAAATATGAACAGACCAATCACAAGTAATGAAATTGAAACTGTGATTAAAAATCTTCCAACAAACAAAAGTCCAGGACCAGATGGCTTCACCGGTGAATTCTATCAAACATTTAGAGAAGAGCTAACACCCATTCTTCTCAAACTCTTCCAAAAAATTGCAGAGGAAGGAACACTCCCAAACTCATTCTATGAGGCCACCATCACCCTGTTACCAAAACCAGACAAAGAGGTCACCAAAAAAAGAAAACTACAGGCCAATATCACTGATGAGCATAGATGCAAAAATCCTCAACAAAATACTAGCAAACAGAATCCAACAGCACATTAAAAGGATCATACACCATGATCAAGTGGGATTTATCCCAGGGATGCAAGGATTCTTCAATATACATAAATCAATCAATGTGATACACCATGTTAACAAATTGAAGAATAAAAACCATATGATCACCTCAACAAGTGCAGAAAAAGCTTTTGACAAAATTCAACACCCATTTATGATAAAAACTCACCAGAAAGTGGTCATAGAAGGAACTTACCTCAACATAATAAAGGCCATATACGACAAACCCACAGCAAACAACATTCTCAATGGTGAAAAACTGAAACCATTTCCTCTAAGGTCAGGAACAAGGCAAGGATGTCCACTCTCAGCACTATTATTCAACATAGTTTTGGAAGTCCTAGCCATGGCAATCAGAGAAGAAAAAGAAATAAAAGGAATACAACTTGGAAAAGAAGAAGTAAAACTGTCACTGTTTGCAGATAACATGATACTATACATAGAAAATCCTAAAGATGCCACTCAAAAGCTACTAGAGCTAATCAATGAATTTGGTAAAGTAGCAGGATACAAAATTAATGCACAGAAATCTCTTGCATTACTATACACTAATGATGAAATATCTGAAAGAGAAATTAAGGAAACACACCCACTTACCACTGCAACAAAAAGAATAAAATACCTAGGAATAAACCTACCTAGGAAGACAAAAGACCTGTATGCAGAAAACTATAAGACACTGATAAAAGAAATTAAAGATAATACCAACAGATGGAGAGATATACCATGTCCTTGGATTGGAAGAATCAATATTGTGAAAATGACTATACTACCCAAAGCAATCTACAGATTCAATGCAATCCCTATCAAGTTACCAATGGCATATTTTACGGAACTAGAACAAAAAATCTTAAAATTTGTATGGAGACACAAAAGACCCCGAATAGCCAAAGCAGTCTTGAGGGAAAAAAATGGAGCTGGAGGAATTAGACTCCTTGACTTCAGACTATACTACAAAGCTACAGTAATCAAGACAATATGGTACTGGCACAAACACAGAAACATAGATCAATGGAACAAGATAGAAAGCCCAGAGATAAACCCACGTACCTATGGTCAACTAATCTATGACCAAGGAGGCAAGGATATACAATGGAGAAAAGACAGTCTCTTCAATAAGTGGTGCTGGGAAAACTGGACAGCTACATGTAATATAATGAAATTAGAGCACTCCCTAACACCATACACAAAAATAAACTCAAAATGCATTAGAGACCTAAATGTAAGACCAGACACTATAAAACTCTTAGAGGAAAACATAGGAAGAACACTCTTTGACATAAATCACAGCAAGATCTTTTTTGATCCACCTCCTAGAGTAATGGAAATAAAAACAAAAATAAACAAATGGGACCTAATGAAACTTCAAAGCTTTTGCACAGCAAAAGAAACCATAAACAAGACGAAAAGACAACCCTCAGCATGGGAGAAAATATTTGCACATGAATCAACGGACAAAGCATTAATCTCCAAAATACATAAACAGCTCATGCAGCTCAATATTAAAGAAACAAACAACCCAATCCAAAAATGGGCAGAAGACCTAAATAGACATTTCTCCAAAGAAGACATACAGACGACCAAGAAGCACATGAAAAGCTGCTCAACATCACTAATTTTTAGAGAAATGCAAATCAAAACTACAATGAGGTATCACCTGACACCAATTAGAATGGGCATCTTCAGAACATCTACAAACAACAAATGCTGGAGAGGGTGTGGAGAGAAGGGAACCCTCTTGCACTGTTGGTGGGAATGTAAATTGATACAGCCAGTATGGAGAACAGTATGGAGGTTCCTTAAAAAACTAAAAATAGAATTACCATATGATCCAGCAATCCCACTACTGGGCATATACCTGGAGAAAACCATAATTCTAAAAGACACATGCACCCCAATGTTCATTGCACCACTATTTACAATAGCCAGGTCATGGAAGCAACCTAAATGCCCATCAACAGATGAATGGATAAAGAAGTTGTGGTACATGTATACAATGGAATATTACTCAGCCATAAAAAGGAATGAAATTGGGTCATTTGTGGAGACGTGGATGGACCTAGAGACTGTCATACAGAGTGAAGTAAGTCAGAAAGAGAAAAACAAATATCATATATTATTGCATATATGTGGAACCTAGAAAAATGGTACAGATGAACCGGTTTGCAGGGCAGAAATAGAGACACAGATGTAGAGAACAAATGTATGGACACCAAAGGGGGAAAGTGGCGGGTGGTTGGGGTGGTGGTGGGATGATTTGGGAGATTGGGATTGACATGTATACACCAATATGTATAAAATTGATGACTTATAAGGGCCTGCTGTATAAAAATAAATAAAATTAAATTAAAAAAATAAAGTGTTATTATTTAGTCTATTAAGATTATATAGTACAGTTTTAACTTTGTCTTTTAGACATAACTGTCTTTGTACTGTTCACAGTTTCAATGTTTATTCAATATTTTATAACACCTCCCAGAAATTTTTAACTAACATCAAGGTGTTTTGTTTGTTTGATTTGTTTTATGCTTGGGAAATTAGTATTGAAAATATCACATTATTTCTGAAAATAAAATAAAATAAAAAGATTTGACAGCAGATTTGTCAGAAACGATTTAAGACAAGGATGTCCTCTCTGGTGTGGAGGTTTTTCCTTCCTACTTTACTTTCTTTAACACTACCACGGAGAGGGTTTGGGACACCTCATTACAGCCTCACAAGTGTGGGTCCCTTGTCTAGCCTCTCCACTCCGCCTTTGAAAGTTTGTGGCAACCCTATGTCACAAGCAAGTTTCTCTGCACCATTTTTCCAACAGCATTCTTTCCTTTTTTTAAAAAAAATTTATTTATTTTATTTATTTTTGACTGCATTGGGTCTTTGTTGCTGCGCGTGGGCTTTCTCTAGTGCGGCGAGTGGGGGCTACTCTTTGTTGCGGTGCGTGGGCTTCTCATTGCAGTGGCTTCTCTTGTTGCGGGGCACGGGCTGTAGGCGCACGGGTTTCAGTAGTTGTGGTGCCCGGGCTCAGTAGTTGTGGCTCGCGGGCTCTAGAGCGCAGTCTCAGTAGTTGTGGCGCACGGGCTTAGTTGCTCCGCAGCATGTGGGATCTTCCCGGACCAGGGCTCGAACCCTTGTCCCCTGCATTGGCAGGCAGATTCTTAACCACTGAGCCACCAGGGAACCCCCAAACAACAGCATTATTTCTTAATTAAGTTATGTACATTGTTTTTTTAGACATAATGTTATTGGAAACTTATGAGACTAAAGTATAGTGTAAACACAACTTTTACATGCACTGGGAAACCAAAAAATTCGTGTAACTTGCTTTATTGCATTATTCACTTTATTGCAGCAGTCTGCAACCAAACCCACAATATCTTTGAGATCTGTCTGTATAATTAAAAAAAGATCTAAAATAACATGAACTCTACCAATAAAAATTTATATGTGTTAAACGTGATTCATTGGGTTCATATTAAACTCCTAAAATTGTCCTGAAAATGGAATTTATTTTATGTGTCCTTGTTTTAAAATGATTGTTTCAGCCCATATTGGACATTAGCCCTCAGTGAAATTTATGATTTGGAATTAATTATATTGCTCTCTAGCGCTGCAGGTGTCACACCCTTCGCCTTTCCCATGGGAGCACAGGATCTAAGCCCTCTGAGGATAACACCATACCTAATCACCTAGTGATTAGGTAGGTTCTTGTGTTTGCTTCCACAGCCTTCTCTTTTTTCTTTATATGTTCACTCTAATATATGTGCCAAGAGTGGATGGGATACAAATATGTGATTCCTGGAAAATAATTCCTCTTTATTATTTTCCTTTGGCATTGAGACTTTCATTTCTACCAACTGAAGAACAGTGAAAACTAATCTTTGTTAATAATATTCTTCAAATTACATTTTTACAATATTTCAGGAGTTCCATTTGTGTTGAGAAGTCCATATTAAGCATTTGTATAATTTTGATATAAACTCTCTCATAAAATATTATTAACTACTAATCTATATTTCTAAAACATTTTCTTTTGGATTTAGAGAATTCTTTATGTCCCTGGGAAACTCCACTCAGAGGACAAGGCTGCAGGAAATCTTTGTGACAATTGGTATAGTTTAAATGGATTTGTTGGGGCTGGCAGTGACTGAAAATTGTTGGTGGGACTGAAAACATATCACATGAAAAGCTGCACACAGATGTTTATAGCGGCTTTATTCATATCTGCCAAAACTTGGAAGCAACTAAGATTGCTTCCTTCAGTAGGTGAATGGATAAATAAATGGTGGTACTACCAGACAATGGAATATTATTCAGTGCTAAAAAGGAATGAACTATCAAGCCATGAAAAGACACAGAGTAAACTTAAATGCATATTACTAAGTGAAAGAAGACAATCTGAAAGGCTACGTACTGTATGATTCCAACTATACAACACTTTGGAAAAGGCAAATCAGCATGGAGACAGTAAAAATAATAGTGGTTGCCAGGGTTAGGAGGGTGTCAGGGATGAATAGGTAGAGCACAGAGGATTTTTAGGGCAGTAAAGCTATTCTGTATGATACTACAGTTGTGTGTACTTGAATTGCATGTATATCAAAGCCCATTAAATGTATGACATCAAGAATGAGTCGACTGAAGAAATATACTGCTCCAGTGAGGGATATTGATAGTGGGGAAGCTCTGCATCTGAGGGGGTAGGGGGTATAAGGGAAGTCTGTATTTTTGGTTCAGTTTCTGTTCAGTTTTGCTGTGAATGTAAAATTGCTCTTAAAAAAAGAAAAGCCTTTGAATTAAAAAAATTGTTGGTGGGAATTTGGAATTAATCCATTTGATGCAATGAAAATAACATGATGGACGTTGAATCAGACAGACATTATTTGAATCTTGACTCTACCAATCATTAGTCTGAAAACTTTGTGAAATTTAACTTCTCTGGGCCTCAGTTTTCTTGGGAATAAATTAAGTGAAAAATTTTTACCATGCAGAATTGATATGAGGAGTAATTTAGATAACTTCCTACATGCTCAATAAGTAGCTATTATTTGTAATACATTTCAGATTTGGGACCAAAGGACTAATTCTTCATACCAGTGGGAGAACAAGGAAGGTAATAGATACAACTGCACCCTTTCAGAAGCAGTTTATGGGAGACAGAGAGAAGATTCAATCTGACCAGGCTCAAGCATATTGTGCTTAAAATTTTTACCTTTTACTCTAGCAGTGATAATGTGAGATCTCTTTTGATAAATTGTTGGTGTCTTTAAAATACCATGCATGCTCCCACCCCTGAAAAAGTATTCAAATGATGTAGTATTGGAAGTGATACACAGAAAATCTTTATTTCTTGATGAGTTTTCCCTCAAGTATTAGAAACTTGACTAATATTTCTAAAAATAGAAGAAAGAAAAATACATACGTGAAAAAAATTACTAGGAAGAAGTAGTCCCAGTATATTGGATCCTAGTCACTAATCTTATTGCAAAATTAAACTTGCAATTAGGCTAATAAATGGGGAGCAATGACAGGGCAAAGTATCTTGAAAAATCCAAAAGAAAAATTGAGGCAATTGGGAGGAGTGGGTAACCATGAGAACTGGCAAATAGCTCTTGTCCATTTTCTTCTTTACCTCACACCAAAAATTCCCTACCTAAAAAATAATAATAATAATAATGTCCAGTGGCAGAGCTTTTGGTCTGTTAGAGCATCCATTCCTTCCTAACAATCCCCCTCCCCCGCCTTTTTTTTTTTCTGTTGTTTTTGGCTGCGTTGGGTCTTCATTGCTGTGCGAAGGCTTTCTCTAGTTGCTGTGAGCAGGGACTACTCTTTGTTGCAGTGCACAGGTTTCTCATTGCCTCTCTTGTAGTGGAGTATGGGCTCTAAGTGCACAGACTTCAGTAATTGCAACATGTGGGCTCAGTAGTTGTGGCATGCGGGCCCTAGAGAGCATGGGCTTCAGTAATTGTGGCATGTGGGCTCAGTAGTTGTGGTGCGTGGGTTCAGTAGTTGTGGCTCATGGGCTCTAGAGCGCAGGCTCAGTAGTTGGGGCACATGGGCTTAGTTGCTCCACGGCATGTAGGATCTTCCCGGACCAGGGCTCGAACCCATGTCCCCTGCATTGGCAAGAGGATTCTTAACCACTGAGCCACCAGGGAAGTCCCTCCCCTGCCTTTTTTGTTAATATCTCCCCTTTGTCCCCCTGCAGCCCACGGGCTTCGGGTAAGAAGACCCTTTTGCTCAGTTCTAGGGATTGGTATCACTGACCAAAAATAATACCTCTTCTTTGCCAGTGATTGCTTCAGAAATGGGCATGTGATGTGACCCAGTTTGTGCCAGTGAGATGTAAAGAAAGGTTTGCTAAGTGTTTCAGGGAAAGAAATTTTCTTGCTCTTAAGAAAGAGCCACTTAAAAGGGATATTCTTGCTTTCTGTGGTCATCATGGAGGTGCAGATAAAAAGCTCAGAACTGCCACAGCTCTTTTTCCACCATGCAGAAGCTAATCTAAGGATGAAATTAATTCACAGTGGAGGATTTAGTGGAGTGAATTACAGAGAAATAGGACTGGAGCTTATTGGCTTGTTCCAAATCTTCACTATGCCTTCCTCTGGAATTCTAGGTATATGAGCCAATACATATCCTTATCCTAGACAGCTTAAATCATATTTTTATTTGCAGCTGAAAGCATTCCAGCTAATATCAGCTGACTAATGACCTATATTAGAAATGGTTATTTCTGACATATTGTTGTTTTTTTTTTTTTTTATTGATTGATTGATTGCTATGTTGGGTCTTCGTTTCTGTGCGAGGGCTTTCTCTAGCTGCGGCAAGCGGGGGCCACTCTTCATCGCGGTGCGCGGGCCTCTCACTATCGTGGCCTCTACTGTTGCGGAGCACAGGCTCCAGACGCGCAGGCTCAGTAGTTGTGGCTCACGGGCCCAGTTGCTCCGCGGCATGTGGGATCTTCCCAGACCAGGGCTCGAACCCGTGTCCCCTGCATTAGCAGGCAGATTCTCAACCACTGCGCCACCAGGGAAGCCCCAGACATATTGGTTTTTTAATAACATTATACACAAAAATGTTAACAAAGATATGGTAAGACCTTTAGACCATGGCATAGGATAAAGAAAATCAGGAATTTGATACCCTGGGAAAGAGCTCTGAAAAGGTATTTGACTTGCTCATCTAGCTACCACCACTCATTTTTGAATGATTAAGCCCTTATGCTAATGTTCTTTTGATTCACTTTTTTTTTGACAGTTTTGTGAATTATATGACTTCATACCTATGTGGGTTAGAGACGTAGCAGAAACACCATGAATAACTATGTAAGAGAATAGGAATAGACTCAGTGAGACTTAATCATGTCGTGGATAATGGGAGCTGAGTAATATTGACAGTTATAGCAACGATAATGGCAGGGAATTTTTTATAAGTGGGTTTAATATAACTTTGACTCCAAATGTAATAGCCTTTTAAGACTAAGTTTGCTAACAAGTATTTTTAAAAGGATGAATGTGTTATCAAATTGTGGAGATAGAGTCACACGGACAAATTCTATGATATGAAAACAACCCGTCTCGATTTTTCAATACACGAGTAATTGTCAACATAGAGGAGGACAGCACACATTCCCTAGTTATCCTGAATTGACTTTCATGTACTTTGAATTTTACTTGTAAACCTTCTTAATGGGAATGGGATTAGAATGTCACTGATGAAGAGTAAATGTAGTATGTCATTCATGATGAAAATAAGTGTGTATTTGTTGAATAAATGAATGAATGAAGACTGTCACTTTTGTTTCAGTGACCACTTAAGTAACTGGCCTGTACAAGGAGTCCTATATAGTTAGTTAAGATGCTGGATTCTACAAACAACTCATGAAACTCTTCACATTACTTTATTGTCAGAGTTTTACTCTTCGCTCTAGGTCCAGGTTCATCTTTCCAGAGGCCTATAGAGCATTTTCATATGCATGTCCCACTATCAGCTCAAACTCTCATATCCTGAGTCAAGCCTCCCTCTTATCTGGCTCTTCTTCCCATCTCCCCACCCCTCTTTTCAATCAGTGGCATACCTCTCTCCCAGTCACCAAGGGATACGTCCATGAGTCATCGTTCACTTTTTCCTCTCCATTATCTCTCTTATTTAATTAGCCATGGAGTCTTGCTTACTCTTCCTTTGCAGTGTCCCTTCCTTCCTAGTGCCATGGCTACAGCCCTCTGCTGACTCATTGTTGTTACCAGCATGTCACTCTTTCCCAGCTTTTATTTACCTCCGGGTCAAACCATACTGCACATTTTGGCCAGATTAATCTAACTAGAACACTGCTTTTATTGTGGCTCTCCTTGGCTCGAGAACTCACAGCAACTGTATATGACTTGAAGTTTGAAATCCAATTGAACTTGACTGTCATTCAAGGTCTTTTATCATCAGTCTAATAGTACTTATAGAAATTGTCTTTTAAATCTCCTCAAACTATACTCTCTGCTATAGCTTGGTTTCTGATACAAACTCAGCACATCCCCACATCTTTGCTTATGTTGTCTTTGCCAGAGATGCCCATTTTCAAACCCTTCTCCAATTCAATCCCTTCTCTTGCTTTTTTACCTTCACTCTGACTCTCAGTCCAAATATCCACGCCATGCTTTCTTCCAGGTCCAGCTAAGTCTTACTTCTATAAATATTTCTGACTATCTCAGTTCAGTTATTCCGTTCTGAAGGAGCATATCCCCAAGGCTAAATTGCCTCAAGTTGTTTAAAGTTATGAAATTGGATGTCAGTATTATGCAGCTTTGAATGGAATGAGCCTCTGCCCCCATCTCTGGCTGGATGTAGGCAGTGGGGAGCCCTGGGGCTGTGATCTACTCATAATATAGCTTGGTGGTTGTCTGCTAACTGTGGTTTTCCTCTTTGTGGCTTCTTTAATAGGACTTTCTCTCATGGAAAAGATAATTAAATGTTGACTTAAAAAATTCTTCCTTATGTATAGGTGCACTGTAGTTATAAAATCTACTCTGTGTTGGGAAATTGCTTTAAGAAAATTTAAAGTAATATTTAGAAAAAGACCAGTACCTGGACTCTGTTACAATATATGTAAAAAGCAGAATGAAAATTTGGATATATTAATATCTTTAGTATATCAAAATATATGTACTCTAAAAAAAGACTGGAATATTAATATTAGCCGTGGTCATTTTTGGATGATGGTATTGAGTGACATGCTATCTTTTAAGATACTTTATTTTTTTAACTTGTATTTTAGAGGAGTAGAATAAGATATGCTCTTAAGTGTTCTATAAAATTTACTGAATTAAGGCCCAGAAACCTGCTGCTTTTTTGAAAAGCATTAAAGAGTATGAATAAATAGAAGATCAAAAATTATTCATTAGGACTTATGGGACAGGGAGATAGTTAAATGCAATATAGTGACTATTTTGCTTTGAATTTCTAAAGTTAATAAAGTAACAGAAGTAACTTTAAAAAGATAAATAACTTTGTTTTGTTTCATTTATATTTATTATTATTAAAAATTTAAAACATACAGAAAAGTATAGAGAATACCACAGATAAACACCCATACACCCCTTACTGGGATTTTACAATTGTTAAAACTTTTGCCATATTTCTATTTTTTCTGAAATCTTTTAAAATAGATTATAGGCATCATGACATTTTATCTCTAAATAGTTCAGAATGAATTTCTTAGAAAATGAAGGCAGTTTCCCACATAATTACAATTCTACTATCACAGCTAAAGATATAATAATAGTTGCCTTACACTATTTAGTACTGAGCCCATATTCAAATTTTCTGTCTTGTCCCTAACATGTCTTTTATAGCCAGTTACTGAAACCAGGATCCTAACGAAGGACGCACAGTGCTTTTGGTTGTGATGTCTTTTGTTTGTTTTTATCTACAACCCCCACTTTTTCCTCCCTCCCTCCCGTACTTCCTTCCCTCTCCATGATATTAACTTGTTGATGAGACTAGGCCAGTTGTCTTGTAAAACCACCTACTTTTTGAATTTGTTTAATTGCTTCCTGGTGATGCTGCTTTAGCTTGTTCTTCCAGCGCCTTTTTTTCTATAAACCAGAAGTTTGATCTTTAGGAGTGACTTGATTCAGGTTGTATTGATACATTTTTGACACAAATGCTTTATGAGTAATGTCACCTAGTTCCTAATGCATCCCACCACCCCTCCACCATCATGCCAAGACTGATTCCCTGAGTCCAAGAGGCCCCAGCCAGATCCTTCCCTACAAACCTACATTCCTCCCCTCCAGCCAGCAGTCTCTACAGTGATGCCTCAGCACCACCAAGTAGCTGAACTTTAAGACGGATTACTTTTTTGAAAATAAAATCCTCTAATTAAATAGTTAATATTTAAATACACTTGATTTTTTAGAAATCCCTTGGAGGATGTGAAAAATATATTAGACTTTGAAATATGGCCATCCAAAATCTACATCCTATAATAAGCGATATAAACACTGTGTTAGACCAAATGACTTAACAGATGAATTCATTTTTCTTCAAGCATAAGCTCAGTTCTTTTAAAACTCTCACGTTCTGCTAAATAAAAATATTGATATGTTTCATGCATGCTGCAGAACTGATGGCTTCTGCTGTGTAAGCATCCTGGGGTCCTTACACTGCCTCTTTTCTGGGGCTCACAGGAGCCAGAATACAAGTGCCCTTGTGTGTGCTTTGCGTGCCTCTCAAGGCATGCCTTCTGCCAATCAAAACTGACTGTTCCCACTGTGCCAATCTTCCTGGGCTTTTGCCAGTTCCTAAACTTGACAAGAGAACTTGTGCTGCAAAAGTTTGTGTTGCTATATTTCCCGCTCACTTTAAATGCTGGGCAAAAATACAACTCTTTAATTTTTCTTTGGGAGGGTACTTAAATGTTCCTTTAGAACTTTGGGCTCTCAGCAGATGCACTTTGTGAAAGGTGCTAAAATTTATGCAATTTAAATAAAAATTTAAATGAATGCCTGTAACCATAATTGGTTGTGTATATTTGCTGTCATTATCATAGGGCATCATTTGCCTAATTAATGGAATATACACTTGATTCATTGACATTTTAGCAACATTTCAGAATTGCATCTAGGATGTGGCCATTGAGTTGCTCTTGAACTTTATAATATTCTTAGTGACATTATCATTGGAAGTTATGTGCTCAAAACAAGTCAGGGAATGGATTCATCACTTACTTGGTCTTTAATTTAGCAGATTTAAATCTCAGGATGTTTGTCGTTGGGTTTTTTTTTTTTTTTTTTTTTTTTTGCCTGTGTTGGGTCTTCGTTGCTGCGCACGGCTTTCTCTAGTTGCAGTGAGAGGGGGCTACTCTTCATTGCAGTGAGTGGGCTTCTCATTGTGGTGGCTTCTCTTGTAGTGGAGCTCGGGCTCTAGGCACGCGGGCTCAGTAGTTGTGGCTCGCGGGCTTAGTTGCTGTGCGGCATGTGGGATCTTCCCGGACCAGGGCTCAAACCCGTGTCCCCTGCATTGGCAGGCGGATGCTTAACCACTGCACCACCAGGGAAGTCCCCCTTGGGTTATTTTTGTATTACAGAAAATACACTTTTTTAAACATGGATGGTCAGAAAATGTGTAAGTTAGAAATACTAGTAAGGTAGACGAAGACGTAGGTAGAAACATTTATTTTTCCCAATTATAAATAATCTGCTTTCCTTTTTAGAAATACCTTTGACTGGAAAGGATTATATAGTGTATGTTCTTCAAACTATTATGTAAAATTTTATTTCTCCATGAGTTCTTAAGCTAGAAGCCAAAACAATGTTTTTCCGGGCCTAAGTGCATTGCTTGATCTTGCAAAACCTATTTCATGGTCTGCTAGATTCTAATGGAGATGGTTGGTAATGAGATAATATTTATTTATATATAAAATAAATTTACAACAGAGTGCAAAAAGCATGTAACCAAGCAGTACCAGCTTTAAAAAATTCATAGTGAGACCACATGAATGTTTCTAGTTTTTCCAAGAGAACAGTTTCCCCACACACACAATATAGCTACCTCATGCACATACCTATAAATATATATATGTTCCTTTTACTCAGAGGTACGTGAATACCTTGGGGTATCATTGTGGGTGATTCTTGCTATCTAATTTAAGCTCTAGGATTCTTACTATCCCAAGAACTATTCATCAGCTTGCTGCTTTCCTTGAAATCGATTAATAGCAAATGTTGAATTTATTTGTTTAAAGCAAGTTCTGTGCACCAGTTAAGTGATTTATGTATTTCACCATCTAAAAACAGTAAAAGAAGCTTCTATACTGTCTTTTGGTGGCCTTAGTAGCTGATGTGTTAATAACATTTCGGACTGACAATTTGTGGTAGGCTTCTTGCCCAAAGCTCTGTGGTGAATTATTGCTGCATTGCAGATTACAGTTTAAATCCTAAAAAAAAAAAAGAAAAAAATGCCTTGTTGATGTTCGGGCTGCAGAATCCAAAACCACACTCAGTCTGCTGCATCTTAGAAAAATCATCCTTATAGATGGAACTTAATGTGATTCATAAATACACTTCGTGCCAAAAAACATAATGTGATACCTTGATTAGTGAAAACTCTGGGAAGTAGTCTCCTTTATCACGAAACTGGCAGTATTAAAACTGTGGGAAGTAAAACTTTGTATGTGGTTAACCGGCTTGACAGATGGCACTACACAGCTTCCACTTGTCCCATCTAAATACAGGTGGCCAGGGCTACAAGGAGCAAAATTGTGAGGCTGTCAAAATATGCCTCACCCCGTTAAACCAATGCCCTCCTGTGCTCCTTACTCTCAACTTTGCCGAAAGAGGAAGCTCTAATAACTCTCACTTCCACTAGCTTTCCTCATTGACTGAATGCCTCTTGATGAGCAAATTACAAAATGGCAATCTATATCCTGCGTTTGGCTGGCAAAACTTTTGTTTGCCCTCACAGAGTATTTTGTTTTGTTTGCTCGAATGAATTAGTTACCAGTGTTTTGAAAATACAAACGTTTTACACAAAAATAGGGGTCAGCATCTCTCTTGAAATATAAGAAGCTCTTGCAACATTTGTAACCATCCAGACTTTCCCTTGGCCACCCAAAGTTGAAGCTGGGAGATGTCTGTCCCCTGCAGACAAGATGTGCCCTCTCCAACAACTCCATCTTTCTCCCTCCTTAGCTGCTTCACTCATTTATGTCACCTGCTGACCCTTGTGGACATTTCTTTTGACTCCTGTATTTAATGATTATTTTACCCTCAATAGCACTTATGTTTTACGAACTTAAGTTTTATACCTATACATTCAAATTGTGAAGGGAGAGATTTGGTTTCCTCTTAAAAGAATATCAGACCTTGGGAAGCAGGTATGTAAGCAACTCAAATCATGTGGTCTCTAGATTGTGAAAGTAGAGTTACTCCTATTAAAGATGGGGGGGATTGTGGGTGGAGGAAAGAAATAGATGAAGGAGATTAAAAGGTACAAACTTCCAGTTGCAAAATAAACAAGTTACAGGTATGAAGTGTACTCTGTGGGAACTATAGTCAATAACTATGTAATATCTATGTGTAGTGACATATCAACTAGACATATCATGGTGATCATGTAGAAATGTATAGAAATATTGAATCACTATATTGTGTAACTAACATAGTGCTGTAGGTCAATTATACTTCAAAAACAAACCCATAGAAAAAGAGATAAGATCTGTTGTTACCAGAAGCGAAAGAGTGGGGAGTAGGGGAATTGGATGAAGGTGGTCAAAAGGTGCAAACTTCCAGTTGTAGGATAGATAGGTACTAGGGATGTAATGTACAACATGATAAATATAACAGTGCTGTAAGTTATATGTGAAAGTTGTTAACTCTTAGTAAATCCTTACAGTTCTCATCACAGGAAATTTTTATTTTTCTATTTCTTTAATTTTGTATCTATATGCGATGATGGATGCTCACTAAACATTGTGATAGTCCTTTCACGATTTATGTGACTCAAATCATTATGCTGTGCACCTTAAACTTATATAGTGCTGTGTGTCAATTATATCTGAATAAAACTGGGAAAAAATGAAAAAAAAAAAATACAAATAGGAGGGGAGGAATGATACTTCAATGTTTTCCCTAGACTACTCCTCCCTGCCTCTCCCCCTCCCTCCACTGAGTCACCAATGGCACTTACTGGGGTGGCTGGAGCCGGATGACATTGTGTCTTTTGCTACAGGGTCTTACTGAAACCTGGGCTGTCCTGCCCTTCAACAGGTCACCTGGTGAAACTTTTCCAATCAACTTTTCCCCAAACCTTCCACCTTTCTTAACTACAGGGTTAATACTGGGTTTCTTTCCTAAAATCCTTTAGCATGATTTCTCATCATTTATTTCAACACTGACTCATAGGAGGCCTGTTTTATGTTTTCCCACAGATTTGATGCTATTTTCCTTAGTATTTTGTCATATTCCCCTGTATTATATGTCATATTTTTACCCTCCTACATGAAGATCTGAAGCTAACACCTAGATCTTTTGTGTTTTTTTCTGTCTTGCTTATGAAATACCTGATGAATAAGTGTGTCATTGGAACACATCCTCTTCATTAATAGAGGTATTACTGCAAGCCTGTGTTAATGTCCCACTGGAAATAAGCCTGCAGGAACGCTCATATTTTCAACAGATTTTATTTGCTGAATTTCTCCCTGGTGCATTCTTTCCGAGTAAAGTAAGAAAAATGCATTTTTATGCCTGACATTTGGATTTTATTTTAAAACTGCCCATTGTTTTTATACACACTTGTATATATTGCTGCCTAAGGCTGCTTTGTAAAATTGCTTGTTCTTGAAACCTGTTGATCATAAAGTGATCACTTTGGGGTTTTCTGTTCTGCCCCAAGCTGGGTCTGCTGGAGAGCAATGAATGTAGTCAGACCAGGCTGAGAGCGTTTCTTCAGTCTGCCCAGGATAGGATCATGTATGATGCTTTCCTTTCTATCCATTGGGATGTATGGTAATGGGATTTTACTAATCTAATATTCGTCAGGGGCATTGGTAGTATAAAAATAATGTCCTGAGAGGGGGAGTATTTCTTTCTCATATGAGCTTAGAGACAAAGGCTTAGTATTGAAGCATGTCAGAATATGGTGTGCTCAGAGTTAGGCCTGGCCTTCTGTGCCCAGTGACTATACAGATCCCAGTGTAGATGCAGGAATGTGAACTGGGAGGTCAAGGAAAAGCATGTGTAGGACCAGGGAGAAGACATGGGATGGGAAAAGAAGGGTTTTTTAAAGCAAAAACCTCAAAGGAAATCTGACAGATATTCCTTTAAGTAATCCACTTTTTCTTCCCGTTTTACCTACTTCCTAAATACGTAGACATTCCCAAGAGTTTTATCTACAGTCACATTGTCAATGGAAAACTAAGTTGATCCAGCTGGGGCGTTGGGTCCCAAAGGTTCTGAGAGGCCCACTTTAGTAAAATTTTCAATCGTATTGATTGTGGTAACTAAGTAGACCATTACATTTAGAGAGCATTGTGATACCAACAAAATTGCATCTGAGTAAAATTTAATTTTTTGGCTTCATTTTCTTAAACTGCATAGAAGTCTCAATATGGTATCCAAGGCCACCTATGGTTTGACCCTAATTTATTTCTCCAGACTCATCTCTCACTTAAGATTCTTGTATGCTGTGTGCCACTGGACTGCTTCTTTTTGTCCTTTCCCTTCACCAGGGAGTGTGAAATAATGTAAAAAATATATGGTAAAAATATAAATCTCTCTTTAAAAAACAAACAAACAAACAAAAAACTTTGGCCGTGATTCCTGGCCCAGAGCTCCTAAAACACTTGTAATTTCCTAAATGATAAGAGCGCTAGGAGCGTCTTTTGTTCTTATGTTTGGTCTTTGACCCCAGTTCCTGATACAAAACTCCTAAACACCTTGGAATTTCCTGGATGATAGGAGTATCTTTTGTTCTAATGAGGTAACTCTTGGTGAGCTCCTGCATGGGAGGCTGGTCACCAGAAAGACCAAGCTGTGATTGGCAGCTTGGAACTTTCAGCCCCACCCTCCATTCTCTGGTAAGGAGACAGGGGCTGGATATTGAGTTAATGTTCCATTATGCCTACGTCATGAAGCCTCCATAAAAATCCCAGTACTACAGGGTTTGAAGAGCTTTGGGTTTGGTGAACACAACTACGTGTCAGGAGGGTGGCACATCCCAACTCCACGGGGACAGAAACTCCTGCACTGGGGACCCTTCTGGACCTCACCCTGTATGTCTCTTCATCTGGCTGTTCATCCTTATCCTTTATTATAACCTTTGTAATAAACCAGTAAATGTTAAGAAAGTGTTCCCCTGAGTTCCGTTAAGTTATTCTAACAAATTATGGAACCCAAGGTGGGGTGGTGGGAACCCTGACCTATAGACAGTGGGTCAGAAGTACAGGTGACAACCTGAGATTTGCAATGGATGTCTGAAGTGGGGGCAGTCTTGTGGGACTGAGCCCTTAACCTGTGGGATATGATGCTAACTTCAGGTAGACAATGTCAGAATTGAATTGGATTATAGAGACTCAGCTGGTGTTGCAGGGAGTTGCTTGATGTGTGGAAAACCCACACATATAGTGTCAGAAGTGTGGTAAGTGTGAGAAAAAAGGAAAACACAGGAGTGTTTTTCCTAGAAATGGGAGAAATATCCTTCTATGCACTTTTGCTTGTTATATGCCACTTACTTTTGAAGACCTAGGTCAAATGTAACCAACTCCATGAGGATTCCAAGAGCATCTCATCAGAAGTAATCTGTCCCTCCTTTATTTTCCCCATAGTATTCTAACATCTCGATTTTATCACATTCCATTTGCCTTATGTTTGTGGTTGCTTGTGTCGCTGTCATAATTTTCACAAAAGAGAGATACATATATGTGTGTGTATATATATATATGAAGTCTCACACAATGTATATTATGTATAATATCACAAAAGATTATATATATATACATATATATTGGTTTGGCCAATATATATAAATATATAAAATGTTACAAAAGATTATATATATGTGGAGGCAGGACTGCCATGTCGTTCATCTTTATTATTTCCTATAGTACTCAGCACAGTATCTTAAACCCAATAGATGTTCAATACATGTTTGTAAATTTGTAGATCTTTGGAATTTCAACTTGCCAAAAGAATTAATTTGATACCTGAAATACAAAGTAGAAGGAATAGATTTTATTTTGGGCAAAAACATTAGAATTTGACTTTTGAGAATGTGGTATTTTAGAGTAAATCATGAAGAAAGTATACATTTGAAAGCAGTTAGAACAATATCAATGTGATATTCAGGGAATAAGGGAGAACTGTGGCTGAAAGTATTAGTCCCTAGCAGATTTCTGATTGGCCCAGTAATTCTCAACTTGTATGTGTTTCAGTTCAGGGATATCTACCAATTCGAGCAGTGTAATTTCAGCATGATGATTCAACTATTATCTCAGGCATTATGGATATTTGTGCAAAATGAAAGAAAAAATCTCTTACATCATATATACCCACTGTAGGAGGAAAGATATATATATATATATATATATATATATATATATATATATATGTGTGTGTGTGTATATATATATATATATATATATATATATATACACAATACAGATAAGCAGAAAAGTTTTAAAGCATTCTTTCAGAATCATGTACTCTTAGTCCATTCTGACTGCTGTAAGAAAAATACCATCAACTGGGTGACTTACAAACAATAAAAGTTTATTTTTTACAGTTGCAGAGGCTGGGAAATGTCAGATCAAGGTGCCAGCAGACTCAGTGTTGGTTGCTTCCTGGTATATAGACAACCATCTTCTTGCTATAACTTCACCTGACTGAAGGGGCAGGAGAGCTCTCTGGGTCCTCTTTTATAAGGGCACTAATCACATTCATGAGGGCTCCACCTTCATGACCTAATCACCTCCCAAATGTCCCATCTCCAACATGGCATTAGGTTTTAATATATGACTTCTGGGGGGATACAAACACTCAGTCTAAAGCACATACCATATGCATATAGTCACTATTAATATTTTGGCATTTTATTTCCAATTATATCTTCATACATACATATCCATAAACACACATTTGGAAGAAGACAAAATTATCTCATTTTTGTTACATAATATCAAGGCTCAGAAAGAACAGATGCTCAAAATCTTTATTAATTTTTAAAAAGTTTTTTTTATGAAAAATTTCAAAATATATGTTAAAGGAGTCAGAATAGTATTATGAATCTCCATCCTCAGCTTCTACAATTATCTCATGACCAATCTTGTTTCATCTATGTCCTCACTTTTTCCCCCTCCTGTATTATTTGAAGCAAATCCTAGATACTAGTTTGTGCATCTAAAAGATAAGGATTCTTTTTTTTTTTTTATGTATAGCCACAAAACATTATCATAAACAAATATAATTAACAATATTCCTTCTTGCCATCAAAATCCAGTCAGTGTTCAAATTTCCAAGGGTCTCATAAATGCCAACTTTTTTATATTTATTTATATTTTTACTTGGATTTGTTTAAATTATTTAAATCAAGCTCACACATTGTGATTAGTATGATTTTAAGCCTCTCATTCTATGGGTTTAATATCATTTCTCTTTTTTTCTTTGTAATTCATTTGTTGAAGAAACCATGCCATCTGTCCTGTACTTTCCTGCAGCAAGTTCTTTATTAATTTTGATTCAATTAAAACCTCAGAGCTTACAGCTACCTCTGATCTAACATGAGAAGAAAAGGAATTAGAATTTATGGGCAGATATATATGTACATGGGCAAGCCATGTACAGTGTCTGAAGGATAACTTATGTTTATTGAAGTTTCATTAGCATTAAAATGATACCCTTATGATCATGAAATTCTGAACACAAATTTATGAGGTTTTTTTTCAGAAATTAACTTCTAAGAAGGGTATAGTCCTTGAATGGTGTAATTATATTACTGTATCAAATCTCTAGAGGTACAATACTTGCTAAGATAATCCAATGCCATGGGTTTGAGGTCAATTAAAGCATAGTTCACTGTCTTTTTCTGTAATAAGCTTGCATAAAGACAAAACAAAGCAGTGTACAACAAATAAACTCATGCTGATTCAGGTGACAGAGGGTTTTTTTTCAGAATACATGGGAAAGAGTGGAGGAATAGAGGGCTCCCTGTGCAATCCTGGAAGACCAGGGACAGCTGAATGGTCAGGATTCATTGGGCAAAGCGGTGGTCCTGCAGTTGACCTCCAGCACTCTTGGAGATACAATGGCAGCTCTAGAAACTATGCATCCTTACTTTGGAGGAGATTCACGTGACAGCAGCCCATCGAGCACCATCTCTGCCTTTATTGCTCCTGCCTTTATTAGTTGAATTCTTTCCACTCTCCTTCTCTTGGTGGCATGGTTTTTGATGCCCTGTGGCTTCTACCGCCTCATGACTTCTACAGACATATAGCTTCTTCTAAGTGCTTTCACTCTGGGTGTCTCTCTGCTTCTGATTCTGCTACCCACTCCTATCTTTCTGTGCTTTGCATTCAAACACCCACTTCAGAGACTCTGATTCAGTTACTCCCCATTGCCCTTTTCTGGCAGAGCATGAGTACCAGGTATGTTTTCAGTTTTTACTTTCTGATTAAATCTTTCTCTTTCTATACTCCCTACTTTAATGATCCAGACCACACACCTGTGTGTCATCCTTTTTCTCATCTCAACTAATCAAATGGTCACCAACTCCCACTGATTCTATTAATATGTCAGGCAGTGCTTTTTTTTTTTCTTTAGATTTTTTGATGTGGACCATTTTTAAAGTCTTTATTGAATTTGTTACAATATTGCTTCTGTTTTATGCTTTGGTTTTTTGGCCCCGAGGCATGTGGGATCTTAGCTCCCCAACCAGGGATCGAACCCACACCCCCTGCATTGGAACGCGAAGTCTTAACCACTGGACCGCCAGGGAAGTCCCCTCATGAAGTGCTTTCAAATCATCTTTTTGATCTCCTTGGCTACTCTCTTATTCTCTTCCATTAGGATTATCCCAATACTCCTCTAGCAGTGTTCCCACCTCTAATTTCTTCGTTTTCTCTAACCTCCACATTACAACAAGAGTGATGTTTCAAAACCACAGTTTTTTTTTAGAAGTGTTACTTGGCTTACTTTTAAACTAAAAAAAAAAAAAAAATTCTCCTATTTGTCTATGGGGTAAAATGTAAACTCCTTAAAATGCCCTCCAAGGTTCCTCACGAATCATCCCCATACTCCTCAGCAGCCTCATTTCTCACCAGCCTTCTCCCATGGGTGCTGTTCTCTAGCCACTAAGAATTATCATCAGTTCCACAAACAAATTATTGCCTTTGATCCCTCTAGCCCTTTCTCATACTGTTCCTCCTTCTTGAAATATGGACACCTTCTGCCTCCCTTCTCCACCTATTAAAATTCTATTGCCCTTCAAGTCAAAACTAAAGGTCATCCCGTCATTGCTTGCCTAGGATGATGGAGCTGTTCACCTGCAGTGTTTCCACAATATTTTATCTGCCTGTGTCAGACCGCAGATCACATTACTCTGTCATTATTTACTCCTCTGACTGCTTCCACCACTGCTATGGGACCTCTTTTAGGACGTGTTCCATGACTTATGTTGGTCTCCCCAGTGAGTGCAGGACTTCACACATAGTAGGCATTTACCACCAGGAGTGTTTGTTGTATAAAAATAACAACTGTGAAATTACTCTTTCTGCTGCAGTGTTTAAAGCTCTTTGTTTCTGTTAAGGATACAAGATACTGAGGCATCATTTCTGAAATATTACCTTGCTGAAATATGTGTAAAACGGAATTGCAGCCAGTGGCAACTCTAGCTGAAGAGGAAATCCATTGTTACTAAACTTCACTAAATACCTTACCTGCAGCAATCAGTAAAACTTCTGCTGGGGAAGAAGGGTCTCCTTTTATTTGTTTATGAGTAAAAGTTATGCTTTCTGATTAGAAAAGAAAAAAAGAGAACCCAGAAATTTATGTTATCATCTGAGAAGCATCTTTCTGCTTTCTGCCCCCCCTTTTTTTTCTCACACGTAGAACAGACAAAAGAGAGACTCTGGGGGTCCTGAATCTGTGGGAAATGATTCAGCAACAGATCTTGAATGAGGAAAATCACAAATATTATTCTTTGACCCTTAAATACTCATGAACAGCAGTTACAAGATCCTTCAAGAATGTCAGTGCTAAGCTGTTCTGAAGTCTAACTCGAGAAACTTTCCTCTCTATCCCTATGCCATATGCCTCTCAAGTGATTGTCTTATTATTATTACCCAAGGTGAGGAGAGAAGAGTTGATTTTTAAAAATTGAGATTTTTAAAAAGATTCAGTTTTTTTTTTTTTTTAATTTTATTTTTTCTGTAAAATTACAATTTGGGGTCTTCAAATAGCTGACTTTATTTTTCGTGTGACTTTGTATAACTGCTAAAAACTCAAAAGCAAACAACAAACAGAAACTGCATCATGATTCACTTTATTTTCATTAGAGACAGTTTCCTGTGGTAGGTTTATATTTTAATTCTTCGACTCATCTTCCTGTGTGACCTTGAGCAAGTTACATGACCTCTCTGTGCCTCAGTTTCCTCATCTGTAAAATAGACATTATAAGGATGCCTACTTCATAGGGAGTTGTGGATTCAATGAGTTGTTATTTCCAAATTGCTTAGAAGGGTACCTGGAACAGAGGAAGTGTTGTTTGAATGTTTGTAAAATATATAAATATTCCCATAGGAGTGGATAGTGTTTGTGAACATCATCTATCATGTACTCTTTGGTAGTGTCAACAGAAATTAATCAGTCGATCTAAGAAAGAAATGGAAAATTTTATTTGAGTCATACTGAGGGTTATAAACCAGGAACAGCATCTCAGAAAGGTCTGAGAACTGTTCTGCCCTTTAGAAGTCAAGGCACAGTTATTTAAGTTTTTTGAGACAGAAGGCTGTACATTAAATGACAGTTTGCACAATCCAGAGCTAAGATCAAAAAAGGAATGTTATCTTTTAAGGAGTTGTCTTGTTGATGCTAGGAGAATAAGGCTAGAAGAATGCTTTTTATGGTTGAGCCAGTATTTCTGCTGTTGGGGGAGGTTTGGTGAATGCATAATGCAGATACACAATGCATAGTAGAGGGGAAAGAGGAGGCCAAAGGGCAGAGAAAATTTTTTATGATTATATTTTTTTGTCTTGCCATAAAATACAGATTTTATTTCACAGTAGAAAAATGGTTGACAACTGTAGCCTTATTTATTTGTTTTTAACTTTTTTGAAGCATTGTCAAGTATATTTTCTTCCTTGATCTTTACTACAATACTCTGAAGAAAAGGAACAATAGATAAAGGTATTAACATCTGAGTTACTTGCCCACAGATAATTAACAGCATGAAAAGAGGTAGAACTAGAGTCTTTTGACTTTCCAAAGGTATCTGCATTTTTAAGAAATTGGACTGCATGATTAGAAATCAATATGTGTTAAGTTTAAAAATATTTTATTGATAAAATGACAGGCTTTAGCCTGTTTATTTTTAAAATGCATACAAAGGTAGCTTAAAAAAATCACTGTGTCCAGCTTTATCTACAAAACACAAAGTCTGAGTTCTCATTATTAATTTTGATCTAGTAAGTAAGAATATTAATGGTTATAAAGAACAGACTTGTGGTTGCCAAGGGGGAAGTGGGTGGGGGAGGGATGAATTGGGAGTTTGGGGTTAGCAGATGCAAACTATTGTATATAGAATGGATAAACAACAAGGTCCTACTGTATAGCACAGGGAACTATATTCAATATTCTGTGATAAACCATAATGGAAAAGAATTTTAAAAAGTATATATATGCATAACTGAATCACTTTGCTGTACAGCAGAAATTAACACAACATTGTAAATCAACTATATTTCAATAAAAAAGAATATTAATGTTTAATATAGTGAAATAGCCTTGTGCTATGACCAGAGCTGTTCAGCAGTTGCTAAGTTCTTTCGGTAAATATCAGCAGCTTCTGGTGATTCAGGATCTTTTAGGCCATATCTATCTCTCACCACCCTGTCTGAGGGGTATATTAGAGTTAAAGTAAGTCTTAGGCCAAATTCTATGAAGCAAGGCATTACTTATTAGCAAAGAGATACCATAGAACCTATTCTTGAATCTTAATTAAACACCCTACTTCCTGTCATCAGACACTTGATCAATGAGATACTAGGTTTTATCCCCAGGCTCTGCCTTGGATAGGGGAAAAGAGTATAGAAAGCTTTTGGAAAAAAGACTTGTTATTTGTATAAAATTTACATGCAGGAAGAAACAAGGGCACATCTATCTGTCAGAAGTCAGACACTTCAATTCTTAGGACATTAGAAGTGACTCAAGTATATATTTTGAAAATGGGAATATCAACAGTAAATTAGATCAAATGTGAATTTTTTAAAAATGAAATATACATTTGAAACAAGGGAGACATTGTAAACAAAGTAAATACAGTTCTGAAAAGAAATTCAGATATCTATTGCAAAGAATTGGGGTGGGTCAAGTTTTATTTTGGAAGAACAAAGAGCGATGTGATATTGAAGCGTTCATGAAGTTGCTTCCAGAGAGAAAAATTAAGAATTTTTAAAAATGAATTGAGATTTAAAATTTTAGAACATATATTAAACTTCTGTTGATTATGGAGGTTCTGATTCTGTCATCATTTTCTCTCTTTTCTGGGTATAAAAATCCACACATTTATACCTACATATTTTTTATTAACTCTGTTAACTCTGCCTTTCCAAGCACTATCATTGTTCACTGTGAGAGATACTTGGGGAAGGTGAAGTCTGAGAAATGGGTTAGAAGGAACGTCTTGTAGGGAGCAGCAAACTACAACTGTAAGTGAGGTAAAGAAGGAATGAATCCTATAGCCACTATTAGTGTAATGGCTTTTCAGATTCATAACACAGTCCTGAGGTTATTTGTCCTGTGTCTCCATGCAGTTCTTTCAGACTTCCTTGTTGTAGTGTGGTATTACTCAGGGTACTCCAGAGAAACAGAGTCAGTATAAAGAGACTTATTTTAAGGAATTGGCTCACACAATTATGGAGGCTGCCAAGTCCCACAATCTGCCATGCATAAGCTGGAGACCCAGGAAAACCAGTGGTGTGGTTCCAGTCTGACTCCAAAGCCCTGACAACCAGGAGGACCGATGGTGTAAGTTCTAGTCCAAGTCTAAGACTTGAGAACCAGAGGGCCGATAGTGTAGATCCCAGTCTGAGGGCAGGAGAAGACTGATGTCTCTGTTCAAGCAATCAGACAGAAAATTCTCCCTTCCTCATCTTTTTGTTCTATTCAAGTCCTCAACCAATTGGATGATGCCTACCCACAATGAGGAGGACCATCTGCTTAACTCAGTTCACCATTTCAAATGTTAATCTCTTCTGGAAGTACCACCCCCCTTCCCCAGCCACACACACATCCGGAAGTAATGTTTTAACCAGGTATCTGGGTACCTGTGACCCAGTCAAGTTGACACATAAAATTAACCATCACTGTATACTGTGGTACACCAACCAGGTAGGCTTTTTAGGAATATGCTGAGTCCCACTTATGGTTTTCATGTCAATTATCCTCTATCTTCAAGAGGGTGGTGATCCTGTAGCCCGTTCTCCTGCATTCCAGTTCTTCCTATTGCCTGATTCTTCTATGTCACCATAGAACTCTGCAGCTCCCACTCAAGTCAGTCTCCTCGCTCTGGTATCCTGAGAAATGTCAAGTCTTGGGACCTGGTGAAATTGTGTATTCTTTTACATGTTTCAGATCATACAATTCTTAAAAATATTTAACATTATTTTAGTTGAATGTGTACATTTTATGTGGCTTTATCTGTCCCCAGGTCATACCTTATGGAGTCTTTCTATTGATATTTTCCATAATCAGAAAATGCCTTTTACCTATGTTTTTACATTTATTTGCTTCATTATAAATATAATGATTATAATGAATCATTATAATTAATAATGATTAATTATTTATTAATCATTTGATATAATAAATGATTCAGTAAGACCACCTTGATTGAGTACAAAACGATAGAAATATTTTTTTTAGTTCTTCTCTCTCAGGTTATTTTACGTTAGCCTTTTCCCCACTCATGTATCATTATGGATTTATGGCTCTTCAGATTTAAAGTATGAGTCAACTTCAGCCAGTTTTCTCCTTTTGATGCTCAGATGATTACAACTTTGGCCAATGGGAGCTCCGTTATGATTGGCCCTGGTGTAATTTTGACATGACCTCATAAGCTTCCTTACTTTTTGGCCTATAAGGTGATCTTCATTTACATTGTAACTTCCTGCCACAGACACAACATCAGGCATTTTTCTAAGAAGCCCGGGAAAAGCAGTATTGGTGGCCATAGAACCTGGTGCTAGGGCACATTTCAGAAGTGACACTGCAGAGTTAGGAAAGGTTTTTTGGGGGGAGGCTTGTTTTTTAAATTTTGTGAAGAAATGAAGTAATCTTCCCTCGTGGGCATATTTTCCATGGGAAATTTCCAATCCCATTCTATCAGTAGAGTATTCCTACTTTAATTCTTGATTTTAAAATAGTTCTTCCTTTGTTTTATACTATACAATATATCGTATGCTTTGTATGTCTTATAGGATTCTAGATTCCTAACACAATCAACATAATTAATTACTTACTATACTAACAATACCATAGCTTCAAGGTAAAAATACAACATTAATACACACAGTAAAACTGCTAGAATAAAGTCCAAACATTTCCATGTATTTCCTTTTGTTTTTAAACTGCATTACTCTAAGGGTTTGCAGTTAAAGTGCTTTGTTCTAGAAATTATACAGCTTTTGTGTAGCTACATAATTATTAAGTGATGGATAGTTTAGTTCAACTCTTTCCATTAGCTTTCATTTTGAGGGCCTTGTCATATTATAGGCTGATTTTCTAAATTCTCAAAACAGGAGGCTTTTAGCTGCTATTCTTTTCTTGGTGGCTATTGTCAACTAGGAGAGAGAAAAATCTGCTCTACTTGAGATAAAATGCAAATAGCTCAGTTTTCAAAATTCTGTACATTGTCTATAACATCATCATCCCTGATAAAAACATAAAAGTAAATCAGATATTAAAATATTACTAAGTATTCTTGAATTTCTAGAATATCAGAATCTATATATTTTATGTATTTAGTTATATATATTTTAAACTCTGCTAAATCATCTCCTGATCTTATTTTGCTTCCTTTTCTGAGCTACAAATTCCTATTTTATTTTACAATATATAACATCCCGTTAAGGACTGAGCATCTCATGACTTACGTTGTTATACCAAATTTATGGTATCCAAATCCAAATCTCCCAACTAGGATCATATTGACCCAGTACCGTGAAAGTCTTCCATTTTGCTCCAGGGATATCAAGGCAATACCTCATAAGTTACAACTCATGTGATTATCAAAGAACAAAACATGGATATATAGGTTTCTCAGGCTTTGTCTGGCATAAAAGGTCAAAAATACTTACTACACATATATTATTGGTACCCTTAGTTTAATAATGATTCTAATAAACACAGCCATTTTTTCAGAAGCCTTTGGATAAACACAGATAGATATTATGTTAGGATTTATGAATTCAGACTTCTAAAACTCAACTAAGAATGTTAAAATCTATCAAGAATATATCCAAATAAAATGAAATTGATTTAAAAATAATTGGAAAATGTGGAAGATTTTATACTCAAGAAATTCAAGTGGAAACTTTTCCATGGATTCATATAATTTTCAGATTCTCTCGGGGTCTTGTTAGAATGGTACTTTTAAAGAATACCCAGGTTTATAATTATAACGCATTTCAACTGCACTTCGTTCCAAATGAAAGAAATGTCATATTTTACATAAAATGTTAGCTCTTCAGATTTAGTGCAGAAATTCAAATTCTTGAATGGAAACAAATATGCTATGCCTGAGATTTCCAGTTTCATATCTCATAGTAAATGCTCTTGTAACTAGAGTACAATATAAAATTATATTCCTTACAATTCATATACACCAATAGAAATTTCATTTTTATTATTCAATGTTTTTAAAACTTATGGTTTGAGATTTAAAGATGTCAAAGTATAATAGGTAGATAGTTAAAAACATAATTCTCATATAAATATAGAATGAGTCAAAGGTACTCAACTCATTAAAGAGGAAACCAGCAGGGTGGCAAAGCTGGATTAAAGGAGTATTCAAAAAAAGAATGCTGAAATAAGAACACTAAATTAGGTGCAAAACAGGACAATAAAGCTTTAATCTTTGGGGTTGTATTTTCTATAGGGCAGTCATTATTTACATCTCTACCAGATCAAAATCATTTGCAACTTATATATATTCTGCAAGTTAATAGCTAACTTTACACCGTCTGAACTTTAATCAACAGTAAATAGTAAGTCAAACAAAGCAATACTCCCCTAGTCCACTGACTCTTATTAGATAATGTTCCAGGATGACAATGAAAGGACACACACTCATACTTTTGCCTATTTCCATATATTAGATATATTTTTCCCAACAGGGATGTTTAAAACAGCAACAACAACAACAACAAAACCTCCACAACATTGCAATGAATGTTTTGGAAAGAAAAGTGAGATAAAATATGAATATTTTATTAAAGAAAAGGATGTTATGAGGTCACCTATTCCCCAGTTTTCTAGAACTGAAGTCCGGCATATGGGAGGATCTTAGTTCCCCAACCAAGCATGGAACCCATGCCCCCTGCAGTGGAAGCATGGAGTCTTAGCCACTGAACCTCCAAGGAAGTCATCCTCCCTCTCTTTTTATTCACTTTCAAAGGTTGGCCTCAGGCTCAAGCCTAATATCAGTTACTTGGCTTGTTGCTGGTCTTTATCAGACCACAGATAGCTTTTTCTTTTTGAGTGTTAGACTCTTCTTGGAAATAAATAAAAATTATTTAAGACTATTTTTAAATTTTCATACACAAACTTTCAGTGTCATCCTGTCTTTCTGGTTAAAAAAATCAACTGTCATATTCAGTCAAAATATTCTACTTTACATTCAATACATTTTATACTTTTTTAAAATAGACATTTTATATGGTAAATATATTTGGAGTGCTCCTTTTCAAACAGACAGTTTTTAAGATTCTTAAAGAATTCTCAACATCATTTGTAATTCAACAAGTTTATGTTTGTAATTATCCAAACAGGTTTTTAGTTTTTTTTTTTTAGGATAACATTTTTTTAGGATAATATTTCTCATCTATGGAAGAGAGATTACATTACAACCTAAAACAGAATTGCTTACAATTATACCTGTTTGAATTTCAACATCTACTCACTGCTTCCTGCTAGACTAATAATTTTTCTATTCCACTGTTCTTTCTGATTTAGGCTTAGTTTTTGTTCCATTTACTCTAAGTGGAATGGCCACCACTGGCCATTATTTCTAAGGCGTGACCTCCTCAGGGTTTAGGAAGTTCAATAATAATGCTTTGAATATTTAATCTTACACCGAAGTAATTGTTCAGAAACTTTCCTACCATCCTTGAGGAAGGAAATCTGGAAGATGGTAGGGGCTCACTGTATGGGTGGTTATAAGCCTAGGAGCAAAGTATGAAGGTTATTGAGGTTACTGGACACTCCTCTTGTTAACACGAGTTCGTGTGCCCAACTCACAGTGAGGCCAAACAAACAAACACCAGAGTTTGGAGCAGAGAAAGGCTTATTGTAAGGCCATGCAAGGAGATGAGGTGGCTCATGCCCTAATAAGCCCTGAGCTCGCTGAAGAGTTTCAACAAAGCACTTTTAAAAGTCAGGTGAGGGAGGGGGGCTCACAGGGTATGTGATCAGCTTGTGCACAGTTCTCTGATTGGCTGATGGTGAGGCAGCAGGGTGGTGTCACAGGGGTTAACATGATCAGTCCTTAGGCTCTAGGAGGCTTGGGGCTACGTGCTCATGGTTGTCAAGTAGTTAACATTGTCCATTTGTTGGAGAGGGGGGTTTTTTTGCATCTGCAAAACTCAGGAAATGTGCAACCAAATACTATTATCTAGGTACTTCAGAGAGGAGCCACAGCAGAGGATCTGGGGGAAGGCCTGTCCCGGGAAGGCCCCCATGGGGTCCTGCTCAGTTACACTTTATCTGTGCCAGGAGTTTCACAGGGATCCATGTATCCAATCATAATCTGGTGGAGGGACCTGAGCCTGTACCCCCTCTAAGGTAGGAGGATTAGAACATTTGCTCCTGGGGCCTTATAACAGATACATTTATAAGGTTTATCCCCAAATTCTCTCTCTGTACTTAGTAAGGTTTTCAACCTCTCCTGGGCATCTGAGAAGGAATCAATTAAAATATGGCTTTTTTTTTTTTTTTTGCATGCTTCTTCTTCCTGTAGATACCAGATTCCACCTGGCCAGGATGGAATTTTTCTATTAGAAAAACATTTTCTATTTTTTCTGAGATGATTCAGGTCATGATGATCCTAGAAGTCATCAAGGGAATACCTTGGGTCATCGCTGGTACACCAAATTATGCAGAATGGAGTCCATTTAGTTGAAAATAACTGAGCAGGGTGGGGCTTTACTTCCCTGACTCTTGGACAGAGAGCATCCATAAAAAGTGGATCTTGCCTAAGGATGAAAATAGGCTACCTAGAAAAAGTGATTTATGGAATCTTTATAGAAAATATGTTACATGATAGGGAGGGATGACAGGATAGAGAGAACAAGGAAACACAGAAGTTGGGCTCAGTGTACTTGGAATAATGAAAGCCTTTTGAAGTGAAAACTGCTCAGGGAATGTTTTCTGGAGAATTTCATGAGACTTTTTCCTGTAGCCCATCTACTCTTTTTCAGGGTCTGTTCTGTTTCATGTCAGGCCAAAACTACACCAAAGTATGGTGGGAAAAGACCAGCATAACATTTGTCCCTTTGGAGGATGAAATGATGGGTCAGTCATTTCAGCTGGAGTCCAAGTACTAACACACAGTAGTTTTTTTTGTCGTTCTTTTTTTTTTTTAATTGGGGTATAGTTGCTTTACAATGTTGTGTTAGTTTCTGCTGTACAAAGAAGTGAATCAGCTATGTATACATATATCCCCTCCCTCTTGGACATCCCTCTCACCATACCCCCATCCCACTGAGCTAGGTCACCGCAGAGCACAGAGCTGAGCTCCCTGCGCTATACCACAGGTTCCCACTAGGTATCTATTTTACACTTGGTAGTGTATATATGTCAATCCCAATCTCCCAGTTCATCCCACCACCCCCCCCCCCGCCCATACTGTATATTAACCCATATATTGTGGAATCTAGAAAAATGGTACAGATGAACCGATTTGCAGGCAGAAATAGAGACGCAGACACAGAGGAAGGATGTATGCACACAATAGTTTTTGAACACACAAATTTAAAAGCAATTGAAGTATTTATTTTGCAAGTTTAGGAGATAGCAGTAAAAAAAAGGTCAAATACACATTTGAAAAGAAATTCAAATAAACATTTGAAAAAGAAGGGGCAACAGAGTAAACAAACATTTGAAATAAAAGCGAGTCAGTTGGGAGTCAATTCAGAAGAACAAAGGAGAGTGTCCTGTCATGTAATATATTCAAGGCAGTGTATACCTTAAGGACATCTTTGTTATTGGAATTTCTACCTTTTAGAACAGGGGTCCCCAACCCCCGGGCCGCAGACTGCTACCGGTCTGCAGCCTGTTAGGACCCGGGCCGCACAGCAGGCGGTGAGATACGGGGCGAGGAATGCGGCTCCCCATCGCTCACATTACCGCCTGAACCATCCCCCACCCTCCTCCCCGCCCCGGTCCGTGGAAGAATTGTCTTCCACAAAACCGGTCCCTGGTGCCAAAAAGTAGGGGACAGGTGTTTTAAAATATAGGACATAATACACTTCCATGGGTTAAGAGGGCTTCTTTCATTACCATCACTGATTGGCAGTGAGACCTTCGGTGAGTTATGCAACCTCTCTGTGCCTCTGCTTCTTCATCTGTGCTACATAGCTCTGCGTATCTTAAGGGGGTTCAGAGAGACTGCATGAGTTTCTGTGTGTATGAAGCTTAGAACAATGCCCGACTCACAGTACGTGATCAATAAATCTTAGTTCTTCCTACTTTGAAGATGCACTCTGACATGGACGCAAACCACGTTCCACCGTTTTAGTGGCCCAACATTAACTCTGGAGTGGTCAGGCCACAGGTCACCTGGGAAGTGGGGAGAACCCAGAACCCCATGTGTTGCGGGAAGGGAGACCCCTTCCAGGGTCTGAGAGTGGGCTCTTGTCTAACACTCGGAAATGAATTGTCCGAGGGGACACACGTGCTGACAAAGCAAGAGACTTCATTGGGAAGGGGCATCTGGGTGGAGAGCAGCAGGGTAAGGGAACCCAGGAGAACTGCTCTGCCACGTGGCTCACAGTCTCACATTTTATGGTAATGGGGTTAGTTTCCAGGTTGTCTCTGGCCAATCATTCTGACTCAGGGTCCTTTCTGGTGGCGTGCATTGCTCAGCTAAGATGAATTCCAGCGAGAAGGATTATGGGAAGTTGGTAGGACATATGGACTGGAATCTCCCCTCTCCTTTTGACCTTTCCTGAATTCTTTCAGTTGGTGGTAGCTTGTCAGTTCCGTGTTCCTTACCAGGATCTCCTGTTGTAAGATAACTCATGCAGGTGGTCACTATCATGCCTGGCCAGGGCGGGTGGTTTTTGTCAGTGGTTCCCCTAACAAACAGAGCCATAGGTTTAGAGTGTGGGGCTTGCTGGCTTTTTGTGCTCACTTCATTCAAGGGTGGTAGAGTCTGTATAATCATTTTAGTCCAGGTAAACACCATGGAACACAATTTATTTCACGCATGAAAATTATTTTCTAAATACCCTCTATATTAATTAACAAATATCCTAGCGCATATTTCAATAAAGGCATTTGAAGGGCTTACTAGACACCTCTGTCCTGTAGATTTCTGACTGGGGTCTTCCAACCACTAATGAGCTACCTGGGAATATAAAGTTAATTTACACACGTATATCATACTATTTATACTTAAAAATTACCACACAGATAACTTGACCTCTCAGTAAGTATGGGATAAAGTTTGACACAAATCAGTTCTGACCGCCAGATTACCTATTAGATTCCTCTGTCACCCTAGACTATACTAGAATGTTTATAAAGCAGGGCCCACATTTAATAGTTTTACCATTTCTTTCCTTACCAATACAGCTGCATTGATTTAACTGAGGCATTAGGGTGGTATTCATAAAGTAAAATATTATTACAGAAGATAGTTTATGTGATAGGAAATAAATTATGCGAGCCCTATGAAGAATTTTAAGTCTCATTATATCAAAGTTACAGTTTTTCATATTTGTGCAGAGGATTCTCTTAAAGGAAATGATTAAGGAGATATTGGAGAAAATTGTGGTGTGATGCATATAGAAGTATTCTTTTTTTGAGAAAAGAGATTTTGAGACTTGAGATGGCAGCTTTGAAAATATAGAAGCATAAATTCACAAAATATTCCTTCCTCATTTAAAGTGAATATGCCTTCACTTTATGAAGGGGAAACATGGATGAAAATTTTTGAAGAGACTGAAGTGAAAAACTAATGATACAAAAAATAGAGACTCATGAATCTCAAAAAAGTTTAATGCAATTTTTATTTTAAAAGTTTTATCTTTACAGAAAAAATTGTGAAATAGTTCAGAGAGTTCCAATATGTCCAACATGCAAGTTTCCCCTATTACGAACGTCTTACACTAATATGATACATTTATTAAGATTAATGAACCAATTTTGATAGACTACTATTAATGAAAGTCTGTTCTTCATTCAGATTTCCTCAGGTTTTTTTTTTTCTTTTTTTTTGCACCACGTAGCATGCAGGATCTTAGTTCCCCAACCAGGGATCAAACCCACACCCCCTGCAGTGGAGGCACGGAGTCTTAACCAGTGGACTGCCAGGGAAGTCCCCAGATTTCCTTAGTTTTTAACCTGATGTCCTTTTTTGTTCCAGGATATCATATTTAGTTGTCATGTCTTCTTTAGGCTCCTCTGGGATGTGACAGTTTCTCAGACTTTCCTTCTTTTTGATGATCTCAACAATTTTGAGTAGTACAACTCCAGGATTTTGTAGAATGTCTCTCAATTGGGATTTCTCTGAGATTTTTCTCATGATTAGACTGGGGCGATGGGTTTTTGGGAGGAAGACCACAGAGGTAAAGTGACATTCATCACATCATATTAAGGGTATATAGTGTCAACCTGAATGAATGATCACTGTTGATACTGACCTTGATTACCTGGCTGAGGTAGTGTTTGTTAGGTGTCTTCACTGTAAAGTTATTTTTTCCTCCCTTTCCATACTGTACTCTTTGGAAAAACGTTATTATGTACAGACTACATTTAAGGAATACGGAGAGAACCTTAAACTTTAAAAGCTATAAAAGTAATGCAAAAATCCAGGAAAACACACACACAGAAAGAAGTGCCTATGCACATTGTTCAGTAGCTAAATTTTTTTCACCTGTGAATAAACTATGAAAATATTTTCATGCCAAAAAATGTTACTCCAACGTGATGGCAACAGCTGCAGTTATTCTATGGTGCTAATATCCCATCCTCCATTCAGCTGTCCATTGTTGGCCATGTGAATACAGACTCTGGGAACAGTAAAGCCCAAGGACACGGGTGTGCAGTCCTCACAACCAAGGGCTTAGTGCGGAACAACTTGGGAGAAGGCTGTTTGTTGTCATAATTTTTTTGAGTCTCCATCGTGCTATGATACAGAGAAGCTCACCTTTTTCCTAATCCTATCCTCTACTCTTATAGCAAAACAAAAAACGAGACAACAAGGTAATACGTAGAATTTATTTAATACATTTTAAGATACTTTATACATGCAGAGTAGATATAGGCTGATCTCCAGTATTGCCAGAAAAATCATTTGAAACTTGGAAATAGGTAAAAGAGATTACTGGGTATTCTTTCAGTGTAGTGCTGGGCTTCTATTAACTTGGCCATTTATAATTCTGTGGGACAAAGGTTAACTTGTAAATTTATGTCAGGTAATATGCAAATAATTTCTGTCCAGTGGAATAGATAACCTCCGTTTTGGTCAATTAACCAGTTTTAAATCTAACCCAGTAATCTTATCCTAATATTTTCTTCTTAAATTGCCGACGTATACCTTTTCAAATGTTCCTTGAACCAGTTCTCTCATTCAGTAATGAGTTAAATAAAATCTTTAGCATGTGTTTATGTTTGCTTGAGAGCCACAATTTGCTTTTTTGAAATTATATTTTAACAATGTTATATAATGAAGTTTTTTTATACATACATTTCAGCACTACTTTAAGACCCTGAAAGGTGCTTTGATTATGATGTTTTAGCAGAATACTATTTGCTTTTCATGCAATTTTCTATATAATCTAGTATTAGCACAATATTATGTGACACGTTCTAGTTTAATGAATACTTATGCATTGAAAAAAATGTTAACCTAATTATATACATAATCAGAATTTTTCATTTTCTGCATACTTGTGGAAATATGAGTTTAGTACAGTTAGAAAATGCAGTTGAAATAAATGCCAAATACTAGAAATATTAGGTAAAATTTGACAACATTGTTGGATCCGAATTTTATAGTGGGGTTTGGCTTTACTCAGGTGTTAAAAAACTATATTCTGTTGGTCAAATTGAGTCTGTTACTTGTTTTAGTTAATAAAGTTTTATTGGCTCACTGCCATGTTCATTCTTCAATGTATTGTCTATGGCTGCTTTTATGCTGTAGCTGCAGAGTTGGGTAATTGTAACAGAGACCAAGTGGCCTGCAAAGCCTAAAATATTTATTGTATGACTTCTTACAGAATAAGTTTGTCAACTCTTGGCTTTACCTGTTCTAGGATAGGACTTACCATCATACGTGGGTAATGTTTTACTTTACTAACAGAGAACATTGAACAGCAAAACATATATGATAGCAAGAGCTACTTTTCTGTTTTGCAATGGAAATACTTAAAAAACAAAAATCTAATCTACCTCTAATATTTTATTGATCAACATACATATTTATTACATTTATTTTTTTTAATTTTATTTTTTAATTTATTTTATACAGCGGGTTCTTATTATCTATTTTATACATATTAGTGTATATATATCAATCCCTGTCTCTCAGTTCATCCCACCCCCACCTTCCCCCCCTTGGTGTCCATACGTTTTTTTCCCTATATCTGTGTCTCTACTTCTGCCTTGCAAACTGGTTCATCTGTACTGTTTTTCTAGATTCCACATATATGCGTTAATATACGATATTTGTTTTTCTCTTTCTGACTTACTTCAATCTGTATGACAGTCTCTAGGTCCATCCACGTCTCTACATATGACCTAATTTCGTTCCTTTTTATGGCTGAGTAATATTCCATTGTATATATGTACCACTTCTTCTTTATCCATTCATCTGTCGATGGGCATTTAGGTTGCTTCCATGCCCTGGCTGTTATAAATGGTGCTGCAATGAACATTGGGGTGCATGTGTCTTTTTGAATTATGTTTTTCTCCAGGTATTTGCTCAGTAGTGGGATTGCTGGGTCATATGGTAATTCTATTTTTAGTTTCCTAAGGGACCTCCATACTGTTCTCCATACTGACTGTATCAATTTACATTCCCACCAACAGTGCAAGAGCGTTCCCTTTTCTCCACAGTCTCTCCAACATTTGTTGTTTGTAGATTTTCTGATGATGCCCATTCTAACTGGTGTCAGGTGATACCTCATTGTAGTTTTGATTTGCATTTCTCTAATAATTAGTGATGTTGAGCATCTTTTCATGTGCTTCGTGGCCATCTGTATGTCTTCTTTGGAGAAATGTCTATTTAGGTCTTCTGCCCATTTTTGGATTGGGTTGTTTGTTTCTTTGATATTGAGCTGAATGAGCTGTTTATATATTTTGGAGATTAATCCTTTGTCCGTTGATTCATTTGCAAATATTTTCTCCCATTCTGAGGGTTGTCTTTTCTTCTTGTTTATGGTTTCCTTTGCTGTGCAAAAGCTTTGAAGTTTCATTAGGTCCCATTTGTTTATTTTTGTTTTTATTTCCATTACTCTAAGAGATGGATCAAAAAAGATCTTGCTGTGATTTATGTCAAAGAGTGTTCTTCCTATGTTTACTCTAAGAGTTTTGTAGCCTCCGGTCTTACATTTAGGTCTCTAATCCATTTTGAGTTTATTTTTGTGTATGGTGTTAGGGAGTGTTCTAATTTCATTCTTTTACATGTAGCTGTCCAGTTTTCCCAGCACCACTTATTGAAGAGACTGTCTTTTCTCCATTGTATATCCTTACCTCCTTTGTCATAGATTAGTTGACCATAGGTGTGTGGGTTTATCTCTGGGCTTTCTATCCTGTTCCATTGATCTATATTTCTGTTTTTGTGCCAGTACCATATTATCTTGCTTACTGTAGCTTTGTAGTATAGTGTGATTCCCCCAGCTCCGTTTTTTTCCCTCAAGGTTGCTTTGGCTATTTGGGATCTTTTGTGTCTCCATACAAATTTTAAGAATTTTTGTTCTAGTTCTGTAAACAGTGCCATTGGTAATTTGATAGGGATTGCATTGAATCTGTAAGTTGCTTTGGGTAGTGTAGTCTTTTTTACAATATTGTTTTGTCCAATCCAAGAACATGGTATATCTCTCCATCTGCTTATGTCATCTTTGATTTCTTTCATCAGTGTCTTATAGTTTTCTGCATACAGGTCTTTTACCTCCTTAGGTAGGTTTATTCCTAGGTATTTTATTCTTTTTGTTGCAATGGTGAATGGGATTATTTCCTTAATTTCTCTTTCTGATATTTTGTTGTTAGTATAAAGGAATGCAAGAGATTTCTGTACATTAATTTTGTATCCTGTAACTTTACCAAATTCATTGATTAGCTCTAGTAGTTTTCTGGTGGCATCATTAGGATTCTGTATGTATAGTGTCATGTCATCTGCAAATAGTAACAGTTTTACTTCTTCTTTTCCGATTTGTATTCCTTTTATTTCTTTTTCTTCTCTGATTGCCGTGGCTAGAACTTCCAAAACAATGTTGAATAACAGTGGTGAGAGTGGACATCCTTGTCTTATTCCTGATCTTAGAGGAAGTGCTTTCAGTTTTTCACCATTGAGAATGATGTTGGCCGTGGGTTTGTTGTATATGGCCTTTATTATGTTGAGGTAGGTTCTCTCTGTGCCCACTTTCTGGAGAGTTTTTATCATAAATGGGTGTTGAATTTTGTCAGAAGCTTTTTCTGCATCTGTTGAGATGATCATATGGTTTTTATTCTTCATTTTGTTCATGTGGTGTATCACATTTGATTGATTTGCGTATATTGAAGAATCCTTGCATCCTGGGATAAATCCCACTTGATCATGGTGTATGATCCTTTTAATGTGTTGTTAGATTCTGTTTGCTAGTGTTTTGTTGAGGGTTTTTGCATCTATATTCATTAGTGATACTGGTGTGTAATTTTTTTTTTTTTTTGTGGTATCTTTGTCTGGTTTTAGTATCAGGGTGACAGTGGCCTCGTAGAATGAGTTTGGGAGTGTTCCTTCCTCTGCAATTTTTTGGAAGAGTTTGAGAAGGATGGGTGTTAGCTCGTCTCTAAATGTTTGATAGAATTCACCTGTGGAGCCATCTGGTCCTGGACTTCTGTGTGTTGGAAGATTTTTAATCACAGTTTCAATTTCATTAATTTTGATTTGTCTGTTCATTTTTTCTGTTTCTTCCTGGTTCAATCTTGGATGGTTATACCTTTCTAAGAATTTGTCCATTTCTTCTAGGTTGCCCGTTTTATTGGCATAGAGTTGCTTGTAGTAGTCTCTTAGGATGCTTTGTATTTTTGTGGTGTCCGTTGTAACTTCTTTTTCATTTCTAATTTTATTGTTTTGAGTCCTCTCCTTCTTTTTCTTGATGAGTCTTGCTAAAGTTTTATCAATTTTGTTTATCATCTCAAAGAACCAGCTTTTAGTTTTATTGATCTTTGCTATTGTTTTCTTTGTTTCTATTTCATTTATTTCTTCTCTGATCTTTATGATTTCTTCCCTTCTACTAACTTTGGGTTTTGTTTGTTCTCCTTTCTCTAGTTCCTTTAGGTATTAGGTTAGATTGTTTATTTGAGATTTTTCTTGTTTCTTGAGGTAGGCTTGTATAGCTATAAACTTCCCTCTTAGAACAGCTTTTGCTGCATCCCATAGGTTTTGGATCATCGTGTTTTCAATGTCATTTGTCTCTAGGTATTTTTTGATTTCCTCTTTGATTTCTTCAGTGATCTCTTGGTTATTTAGTAACATATTGTTTAGTCTCCATGTGTTTGTGTTTTTTACTTTTTTTCCCCTGTAATTGATTTCTAATCTCATAGTGTTGTGGTCAGAAAAGATGCTTGATATGATTTCAATTTTCTTAAATTAACAGGGTTTGATTTGTGACCCAAGATGTGATCTATCCTGGAGAATGTTCCATGTGCACTTGAGAAGAAAGTGTAACCTGCTGTTTTTGGATGGAATGTCCTATAAATATCAATTAAATCTATCTGGTCTATTGTGTCATTTAAAGCTTTTGTTTCCTTATAAATTTTCTGTCTGGATGATCAGTCTATTGGTGTAAGTGAGGTGTTAAAGTCCCCCACTATTATTGTGTTACTGTCGATTTCCTCTTTTATATCTGTTAACATTTGCCTTATGTATTGAGGTGCTCCTGTCTTAGGTGCATATATATTTATAATTGTTTTATCTTCTTCTTGGATTGATCCCTTTATCATTATGTAGTGTCCTTCCTTGTCTCTTATAACTTTCTTTATTTTAAAGTCTATTTTATCTGATATGAGTATTGCTACTCCAGCTTTCCTTTGATTTCCATTGCATGGTATATCTTTTTCCATCCCCTCACTTTCAGTCTGTGTGTGTCCCTAGATCTGAAGTGGGTCTCTTGTAGATAGCATATATACGGACCTTGTTTTTGAATCCATTCAGCAAGCCTGTGTGTTTTGGTTGGAGCATTTAATCCATTCATGTTTAAGGTAATTATCGATATGTATGTTCCTATTACCATTTTCTCAATTGTTTTGGGTTTGTTTTTGTAGGTCATTTTCTTCTTTTGTTTTTCTCACTTAAAGAAGTTCCTTTAGCATTTGTTGTAGAGCTGGTTTGGTGGTGCTGAATTCTCTTAGCTTTTGCTTGTCTGTAAAGTTTTTGATTTCTGTGTTGAACCTGAATGAGATGCTTGCCAGGTAGAGTAATCTTAGTTGTAGGTTCTTCCCTTTCATCACTTTAAATATATCATGCCACTCCCTTCTGGCTTGTAGAGTTTCTGCTGTTAAATCAGCTGTTAACCTTATGGGAGTTCCCTTGTATGTTATTTGTCATTTTTCCCTTGTTGCTTTTAATAATTTTTCTTTGTCTTTAATTTTTGTCAGTTTGATTACTATGTGTCTCGGCGTGTTTCTCCTTGGGTTGATCCTGCCTGGAACTCTCTGCGCTTCCTGGACTTGGGTAGCTATTTCCTTTCCCATGTTAGGGAAGTTTTTGACTATAATCTCTTCAAATATCGTCTCGGGTCCTTTCTCTCTCTCTTCTCCTTCTCAGACCCCTATAATGTGAATGTTGGTGTGTTTAATGTTGTCCCAGAGGTCTCTTGGGCTGTCTTCATTTCTTTTCATACTGTTTTCTTTATTCTGTTTTGTGGCAGTGATTTCCACCATTCTGTCTTCCAGGTCACTTTTCTCCCTCAGTTATTCTGCTATTGATTCCTTCTAGTGTATTTTTCATTTTAGTTCTTGTATTGTTCATCTCTGTTTGTTTGTTCTTTAATTCTTCTAGGTCTTTGTTAAACAGTTCTTGCCTCTTCTTGATCTTTGCCCCCATGCTTTTTCCGAGGTCCTGGGTCATCTTCACTGTCATTATTCTGAATTCTTTTTCTGGAATATTGCCATTTTCCACTTCATTTAGTTGTTTTATCTTGTTCCTTCATCTGGTACATAGTCGTCTGCCTTTTCATTTTGTCTATCTTTCTGTGAATGTGGTTTTCATTCCACAAGCTAAAGGATTGCAGTTCTTCTTGCTTCTGCTGTCTGCTCTCTTGTGGATGAAGCTATCTAAGAGGCTTGTGCCAGCTTCCTGATGGGAGGGACTGGTGAGGGGTAGAGCTTACTGTTGCTCTGGTGGGCAGAGCTCAATAAAACTTTAATCTGCTTGTCTGCTGATGGGTGGGACTGAGTTCCCTCCCTGTTGGTTGTTTGGTCTGAGGGCAACCCAGCACTGGAGCCTACAGTCTCTTTGGTGGGGCTAATGGCGGACTCCATGAGGGCTCATGCCAAGGAGTACTTCCCAGAACTTCTGTTGCCAGTGTCCTCCTCCTTGCAGTGAGCCACAGCTGTTCCCCGCCTCTGCAGGAGACCCTCCAACACTAGCAGGTAGGTCTGGTTCAGTCTCCTATAGGGTCACTGCTCCTTTCCCATGGGTCCTGATGCACACACTACTTTGTGTGTGCCCTCCAAGAGTGGAGTCTCTGTTTCCCTCAGTCCTATCAATGTCCTGCAATCAAATCCCACTAGCCTTCAAAGTCTGATTCTCTGGGAATTCCTCCTCTCACTGTTGGGCCCCCAGGTTGGGAAGCCTGGCGTCGGGCTCAGAACCTTCATTCCAGTGGGTGGACTTCTGTGGTATAATGTTCTCCTGTTTGTGAGTCACCCACCCTGTGGTTATGGGATTTGATTTTATTGTGATTGCGCCCCTCCTACCATCCATTGAGGCTTCTCCTTTGTCTTTGGATGTGGGGTATCTTTTATGGTGAGTTCCAGTGTCTTCCTGTCGATGATTGTTCAGCAGTTAGTTGTGATTCTGGTGTTCTCTCAAGAGCTTATTACATTTATTAAATAAATATACTTTGAACTTCTCATTCGTGAGCTAGTCTTTTGTAATCAGGCCTTCTAAAATATTTGCGTTATACTGTTGACAATTGATTGAGTCATAAAATAGTTTAATAGTTTACTCTGGCAAATAATTTCTTGCCTTGGGTATATAATGGCCTTTGCTGACTGAGAAATATAAAATATTTCTGTTATTTTACTCTATGCCCACTTTCTGATGAAGTGATATAAAGTAATACATTTTGGTAATATTTGTAAAGCTTCATTTTGGTAACTGTGTTTTCAAACAGAAGAGACCAGATTTCATGTTCGTGCAAGAGTAGAGAAGAAATACGTGTTTTCATTTATAACATTTAGAACATCTTTTGTTTCATGAATTGGTAATTTTCAGAAAGGAAAACTTGGGCATTATATAATTAACAGATGAGAAGTTCTGAAAATGCCAGGTCTTTAAAATCCAGATGATACTGATGGTAGTTTGATTAGTTTCCAAACTCACTAAGCCAACCTCTGTCTACAACTCTTTCTTCCCATTTTTTCTTTTTAATTTATAAGTGAATCTGTTAGTTCCTGTCCTTTAATCTATTGAAATGTTCCCATTCTCAGTTCTGGGCTATGTGCCTTTTCAACAGATGCTCACTGAGGATTTCCTGTGGGCCAAGGGTTTGAGTGGTGTTTATGGATAAAGTAAACAAGAGCGTAACTGGGAAAGGACCTTGCTGTACACATTTTTCTTTCTGTCTGACCAGACCGTGAACATGACAGACACCTCACAGGCACTTATTAAGGATGATAAGTGGGCACCCGCAGACAACTCACACTTAGTAGAAGCTGCTGCTGACTCTGGGATTACATTTTCTAGCTCCTATGCAATCAGCTGCAGGCTGCAGGCTTCCAGAGCCTTCTACCATAGAGCTATCTCTCCAGCTTCAAGGTCACTGAGGAATCCATCACAATAGATTTACAACCTGCACTGGCTCCATTGTTCCTTTTTATCATACCCTACCAAGGCTGCTGGTGGGAGGCTAAGAGGCCCTCCCAGGATTATAGCTCTAATTCGGGGACTTAAGAGTTAGTTGGATTTATATAACTTCCCAGCACATGCTTGCTTTGTGTGCTTCGTAACTAATGATTTCCTGCTTATTTCTTGTAAGTCAGAGCCTAGAAGTTAGCTGGGGGGTTTCTTGATAAATCAAAGTCACATAGGTGATAGGGATTCTGTGAGATTGAACATACCAGCTTTTAAGGCTGTTCAGCTTTAGACACATTCAGAATTACAGGAGGACCCTCACATTGCTCTGCCTTGCCCAGTGTATGCCCTTTCAGACAGATTTTTAGTGTCAATATTTTTTGTACTCAGAGAGAAGGAAACAGTGAGTTCCAAAATAGGAAATGCTAGGAAGCACTACATGTACCTTTAGGAGTTCAGGAGAGGAAGCTCTTGGTCTGTGTTTGTCAATACTCTGCTCTGCTGACCCTGGGTTGTGGCTGAGTTCATTCTGTCAATACTGTAAAATCAGATCCTATTTTTGTTTGCCTAGTGCCTAATTGGGAAAGTAAGGCAGTGCTTTTCTAAGTAGTTGTTGAAAAAATCATTAGGATAATTAGGATAATCTTTGTTTAAAGAAGCAAATACAGGAGCTGTAATCAGAATCATGCTTGTGGGTTAAGGAGGAAATCCAAGACAAATATCTTCCTGTCTCTGATTCCCATTCTGGTAATCCTCTTTTTTTTCATCACCTAATGATATGCTTCGCCTCTGTTGACTTGACCTCTCCTTTCTGTTTCTATTGATGGTTAATCTATAAAAGAGACAGGGCACATTCATCCAGCTTACAGACGACCCAACCTTCACCTCTGCTTAAAAACATTTCTGAGGGACAAATACACCTAAACTTGGGGGCTGATGGTTCTTCTTTGTTGGTACAGGAGCAGTTGATCATGAATATTTTAAAATTTTCAACTTTAAAATCCCTTCTGTTTTTCACCCATGGGCATGTATGCTTATGGAGGTTAAAATAATGGGCATAAAGAATCTTAATATTATGTTGTAAATGATACTTCAAGTTGACTATAACAAAACCTAAATTACACAAGAAGCAAAAATGGAATGACAGGTAATTTTCTAAAGTCAGTGATATAGGCCAGCCCTAAATTGAAGGTTATTCAGATAAGGGGAACTTGGCAGGCTTGCAGACACTGTGTTTGAGTTTTTTTCCTGTCGGAGAACTCTCTGAAAGGTGCCAGGTTTAATGGAATTTAGATACAGACATTCTCATTTCAGCTGAAAGTTGAACATACCTCTGTGTCTGATTCATCCCTGTAATATTGCCAAGTCTGATAGGCTTGCAGAAGCACTTCAACAATTTTTACAGTCTCAGCTCTTGAGTAAGCTGTCACAGAATCTCCACTTGGGGGTTAGGAGAAAATAAGGAGAATCAGAGTCACTCTAGGCAGGTGAACTTGAGCCGTACCAAATAATGGAAAATTCTAGTATAGTAATAACATTCAAGAGCAGAAGTGAGCCAGCTGACACAGGTGAGTTTAGGTAGCTTCAAAGGTTTGGGATTTAAGGAGTCTAGAGGAAGCCCCCACCCTTGCTCTAGAATCTTCCTCTCACTACTCTTAGATGAAGTAGAGATTCGTAAAATAAAGCATAGCTCAGAAAGCAACTATTAACATTTCACGTGAGTCAGTTGACTAGCTTTCTCTTGCAATGTTGCAGCCTGCTTAGGGCAGGTCCCTATAGGAATCGCACAGAGAGTAATGAGGGACTGGGGTGGGCCAGTCAGTACATGAGAGGCAGGCTTGTGTGGGTTATTGCAGTGTGACCAAGAGTAGGTGTAGAAACCGAGTGGGTGCTTTGGAGAAAAGGAAAACTGAAAAAGTGTCAGAGGAAGAGTTTGAAAGGCACCTTGTCTGGATCCTTGGTACTCAGAGTGTGGTCTGTGTGGACTGCAAGACCAGAATGGGCATTTAACCAGATCCCCAAGTAATTCATATGAGCACCAAAGTTTGAGAAGCACTGGTTTTCTTTTGTCAAGGGCCTGTTCAAGCAAGATAGGTTTGCGTTCTCCTGAGATCCCTGATAGACTTTCGGGACGCCCACTTGAGCGTGTGGATTCACCAGCCAAATGGAGAATCGAATCGCATTCACTTTTCAGCAATGCCATTTCTCTTGGCAGCTATTCTAGCAGACAGAAAGGAAATTAAACCTTGTCTATTGCTATAAGGATGAAGGTGTCTTTGAACTGTCAGAAAGAAGAGTCAATACCGATTAAGGACCAAATCATGCCCTAAGAGAGAGTTAAATAATAGTTTTGAAGAGGCAGGAATTTGCAATACTAGGAACTTCAGAGGTAAATGTGACAGAGTTCAAGTTTTTATCATCATAAAGTCTTAGGAAGGTTTTTGACTACATTAAGATAGTTTTCAGGTTTTATAAGAGATTGGGAGAACTTTGTATCAGGAATAATTTGTAAAATGTGAAGGAAAAGCTAGTTTTTAAAAGACCATTTTCAATACCAAGACACAAAGTTAGAGGCAGCATAAGGGTATTATGAAAAGCAAACTTTGTAAACAGTTTCTGGATGACAGATTCTGTTGGGAGAAGTGAGATCGTTCTTGATAAGGCTGGCAGCAGAGCCAGATAAGAAGGTAGAGCAGATGTTCGCTGGGGAATAGTTGAAGAAGAGGGAGCTACCAGGAAGCAATAGGGAAACACCATCATCCATTAGATTCACGTCAAAGTTTATGGAGCTGGTATTTTCTACCAGGGCCCCTGCTAGGTATGTTAGTGGTAATAAAATAAGCTTTTCCTGTTCTCCAGCTGTTCAAGTAAAGACAATTAACCACAGTATCAATACAAGCCAGCTTACGGTAAGTGCCATAATGAAGGAGCATGAGAATATTTTGCATCATCAGAAGAAACAAAAGAGTGAACATGGTCAGAATAGAGGTAATTGAAGTGTGAGATGTTTTGGTCTCGTGGTACTTGGGATATGTAATTTAGAACCTGGCTGTGCACTTACCTCAATATTTGGCCCTCTTTTGAACCCTATGAGAACTTTCTAGTTTGCTACCCAACACCTATAAACAAATTGGCTTGCAAAAAACACCAGCTGCTGTACTATTACTGTTCCTCTTTTGCTTTGATTTCTTGTTGTGTCTTGGTTGACAGGGCTTGGTGGTGGTTTAATAATATGATTCTTTTGTTTTTTTTTTTTAAATTAATTTATTTATTTATATTTATTTTTGGCTGTGTTGGGTCTTCGTTTCTGTGCGAGGGCTTTCTCTAGTTGCGGCGAGTGGGGGCCACTCTTCATCGCGGTGCGTGGGCCTCTCACTATCGCGGCCTCTCTTGTTGCGGAGCACAGGCTCCAGACGCGCAGGCTCAGTAGTTGTGGCTCACGGGCCCAGTTGCTCCGTGGCATGTGGGATCTTCCCAGACCAGGGCTCGAACCCGTGTCCCCTGCATTGGCAGGCGGATTCTCAACCACTGCACCACCAGGGAAGCCCTAATAATATGATTCTTAAATGTTTGAATGCTTTGCATAATGTTTAATTTTAACATGGTGGATGAAAAAAGTTAGCAGCTCTTCCCCTGTACTGTACTTAGTTGGTTGATTGATTCGGGGCTTATTACACTAAATTGCCAATAGAAATAGTTGTTTGAGAACAGAGCTGGCCTCTTCCAACTTTTAGAGATCACTGAAGCTTTTGCAGCCTCATCCCTATTCCTTGGGACTCTTGCAGAGCCTTTAAACCCTCAAAGCCTCCCAAGCTCATGTACTTCATTTGCATTAAAAAAAATCCCTGACCATTGCTTCATCTACATCTAGGCTTTCTCATGCTACAACCCACTGCAGTTTTCTTTTTTAAAATTAATTAATTAATTAATTAATTTTGGCTCTGCCGGGTTTTAGTTGTGGCACATGGGATCTTCGTTGAGGCATGCATGCAAGGTCTAGTTCCCCGACCAGGGATCAAACCCTGGCCCCCTGCTTTGGGAGCGTGGAGTCTTACCCACTGGACCACCAGGGAAGTCCCTCATTTCTGTTAGTTTTAGATTAATTTTTTTCTGATTTTATAAACTAAGACTATAATTAATATTTTTCCTTTCAGATAGTATAATTACATTTAAACAGTAAAATTTATACCTTTAAAGGAGCAGGTACAGAGGGACTTGCACTTCTTGTAGGGATTTTCTACACCAGAAATAACAAAATGTGGCTGGATATGGGCCACCAACATTTTTTATTTGTTTGATTTAATTCTCAGAGTGTTTTTTTTTTTTTTTAAACATTTAGTTGCTAATGGATATATAAATCCAAATTTCTGGCTTCCTTTGATGAATCAAAAGCTCTGTTTCATCTGGTCGATATTCTCTTCTAGCAAAAGTTGGCTAGTGCTGAGGGGCAGCTGTCTGCTCTGAATGGGTCATATCCTCCTACTGTGCAGGGCACTTCTGCTTTTCTCATATATTCTCAACTTTCTTGACACTGGTAGGCATTTGTGTTTGGAAATCCTGGTCTAGTTAGTCTGTGTATGGGAGCTAGTCTATATTTAGTGAGCAAGTAAAACGAAAAAATAAATATTCTCCCTCTTAGACATCAAACTAAAGTTTTAAATATCTATCAGCTCTTGAACGATACAAAAAAATTCTTTTGGATCTAATAAGTTGGCAAGGACTTCTAAAATTGCAGGTAAGTTCTTGTATTACTATGGTTGAAATTAACAATTATGCAGAAAATAAGCAATTTTGTCTGTTGAGAAAGTTATCATACTTTGCAGATACAATTTAGAGCACTATTGGAAACTGAGCCCATAGTAATAAAGAGAGATGCTGAGTAAATTATTTTAACAAAGCTCTGCTAACAGTACACTTTAATGAAAACTTCTGAAACTCTGAAAGTTGGAAGTTAGCAAAATTAATCTGTCAAAATGGAAGGTAGATTTTTAATCTCTCTTAAGAATTGAGGCAGAAAGTCAAGCATAGCTAAAAAATGATAGGCTTTTAATAAGGGAGGCAGTAAGATTACTAAGCAAGATACTCTAACACATTTCAAACTTAGTTATGCTAATAGATGCTTTCCACTAAAAAGCTGATTTTCCTTATTAATCTTTATGTTCAAAGTTATTAAAGATTAATTTATAACTGTGGATTATTTTTTTCTTTGTTTCAATGAAGGATTTCTTTTAAAGCAAGTAAAGCAGATTTTAAAAAAAGGATAACCTTAGTTTAAAGTAGGTTGAAGTAGAAGCAAGATGTTTTTATTGTAATAAGTAGTGTTAGAGAACATTTAAGGGCATACAGATCAATGGAAAAGAGAAAAGTACATGAGAATGTGCTCCAAAAGTATGGCATTTGTAAATCCTTCTTATTCTCAGAAACAAAATATGGGGTTTCCTCACCTCAAAATTGTCTGTATACCTGCAGTAACTTTTGCCACCAAGATTTCAGTGTTTCTTTAGTCCTCAGTGAAAAGGCAGGCATCCCTTTGAGGGGTGTATGTGTCTTGTGGGAGCAGTGTAATGAAGACTTATTTTCTATAACTGTTTTACTATACTTTTTTTTTTTTTTTGCAAGTAGGTATTGTCTTTTACTACAAACTTTAAATTCTGATTTTGAAAGCATGGTAACATTGTGAGAAACAGACTTTTTTTTTTTTTTTTTTTTTTTTTTTTAAGCAGAGTGACTTGCTCCAGGCCAGGAACTCAATGACTTGCTCCAGGCCAGGAACTCAACTTTATACATTCAAAACCTACTGTACTGCTCTTTCATTTTTTAGCTGGAAGCTATTATCTACATGTCTAAGCCTCCTCCCCAAGTGTCATTTTGATGGGTGCTGGATTTGAACATTGAGTTCTGAAACCAAGAATCTAGATCAATTATTGTCCTTTTCTCTCTGTTGTTGTTGTTTAGTTTCATTCATATCACTTTAGAAAGAAAGGGATATAGAATTTTAACATTTGGGAGGGAATTTTGGGTCTCTTTTTTATCCAGTTAGCAGTGTCAGCAGCATAATCTGCTAAAGAAATAGAGATGCAGGTGCCCTGGCTTTAGAAGAAGTGAAACTTCACCCACTCTCTGCAACTCTTCTTCCTACAAGGGGCTGGCCTTTCTGAGCCTAGGGTTTGGTACTTGTAAGAAATCTTGGAGATCATTTATTTTCTAGTATTCCTCCTTGATTGTCCCATGGCTCATTCATTCTCTCCCGTCTTTTTCCCTGTAACCTAAATTTATTTTATGTGTTCAATACAAAATGGAGACCAGACTTGAGACTTTCCCAAGCAGACAAAACCATTTAAGCCACATAAGCAAAATTAAATCTAGCTTGCTTTATGAACATAGGCAAAACTTAAATTAGGTCATTTCTTGTAAATGCCTCTGACCATCATAAAAACAACAAGTCATCTTCCTTAAAAAGGTATGAGATAATTACTTTTCACCAATACCCTGCTGCCTGAAAACCCTCATTATAATGATCAATCATTGTAAAGGTTAACAACTTTCTCATTTTCACTTTATAGTCCGTCTTGTAACTTCATGCTCCTGAGCTTCTTATCAGTCTTAGAATTAGGAAGTTCCCAGCTTGCAAAATGTTCTTATATACACCATCAACTCTTACTATTTACTATTTATTGATTTGGTGGCTTTAATTTTGCTATTTCTGGATTTTTGACATGTGAAAAAAATTTTTTGGATCAATATTTTCCACCTTTATTATAAAAATAAAAAACATCTTCGATTGGTTAGATACATAATTTGGAACATATTTGAATTGTGAAAAATGGTTTTCCTATCACTAAAAACTATAGGGTGCTCAGAGGTGCATAGGCAACCTCTTATTAAAACATGTATATAATTTATAGTTTCTTCTCTATTAAAGTAATACACAGTCACAGTAGAAATATTGGGAAAACTAAAAAACATAATAGAAATCATCCATAACTTTGCACAAAGATGAATTTGATATATTGTCTTTAAAAATATTTTGTGTGGAATCCTATATTTGTGATTTGTTTTACAAAATTTGACATCATGCTGTGTATTTTTGTATTCTGCTTTTTAAAAAATATCCTGAAAAATTTCCTGTATGCTTATACATTCTTCAAAAACATTTTAAATGACTTAATAGCATTCTATTTATAGAAGAAACATAATTTAATCAATTATTTTCAGTCATTTAGATTGTTTTCTGTGTTTTCCTATTATAAAGAATTCTGTGATACCTTTTTACCTAATGTCATCTGTGCTCCTCTAATTATTTCCTTAGAATAATTTCCTAGAAATAGAGTGGTTGAAACAGTTTTAATAAAATACCAATCCCAAAGATACTTTTCATTCTTGTATTTACCTGACTTCTCAGAAGTGTTGCACCCACAAAACTCTTTTTCTCCACAACTCAGCAGTTTCAACCGCAGTATCCCATTCTCCTTCTGTTCTCTTTTCTTAGCCTATCTTATCTACTCCAGTGGCTTTAAATGTAAACTCTATGTTGACAATTCACTAATTTCTATTTCCCATACAGATCTCTTTTCTAATCTGTTTCCTCACATCTTTGGATGTTTCCCAGGCATGTCACACCCAACATCTTCACACCTGATTGCCTTTTCCCCTTCCCAGCCTGTTCCTCCTTTGCCCCTACTAGTGAAAAAGCCACCATCTACCCAGTTGTATAGTTGATCACTTGCTCATGCTAGAAACCTGTTCTTGATAGCAGGTACCTCACATCTCACATCAAGGTCTATGACTTCTACATCCAAAATAGATCTCAAGTCCATTTCCTTCTTCCAGTCGTCATCTCACACCATTACTGCATTACTGCAGCTATTCGTAAAACAATTTAATGCTAGTTTCCCCCACCAGATCGTAAGGAGAATTTTTCATGTCTTGTTCTCTCTCCAGTCTGCAGCAGAGTATCTGAGTTTTATTGGCACTCAGCAAATTTATCTTAAACAAGTGAAATAATTTATATGGACAAAGGACCTTTCAGTAATGCTGTAACAAATTAAATTCCCATCAGCCATTTATAGTTGTGCTGGCCTTCTTGAAATCTTCATCAAGTTGATAGGAGAAAAATGATTATGCTTTATTTTAACTTACAGTTTTTGTTACGGTGAAAATTGACCTTTTAAAGATATGTTTATTGATTATATTCTTTTGTGAACTGTCATATCAAGTTTTTGACTGTAATCTTTATATTAATTGATTTTGAGTTATTTATATGTTAAGTATACCAATACTTTGTTAACATGTTACAGATATTTTCCCAGTTTGTCATTTGTCATTTTAATTTTTGTTTCTGGTGTTGTTCTAATATGCATAAAGTTTTAATTTTTATTATTAAATTTTATCAGTGATTTATTTATGGTTTTTACCTGTGCTTTTATGCTTTGGAAGTTTTTCCTCTTCATATAAGAGATTAGTCACAATTTTTTTCCAGTTGGTTTAAATAAAAAAATTCATTCTTTTTGTCACATAGATTTTATTTTGGTGAATGGTATATGGTAAGGTTCTAATTTTATTATTTTTTCTCATATATGCATATTTAAGAAGAAAGAAATAGTTTATCTACTGAAATCATATTAAATATTAAGAACAGAAAACACAGATTTTTTTTCTTTAATGAGTTAAAGATGTCTTTAATGTGCTCTTAAATATTATTTCTTTTATCACCCAAGTTGTTCTTCATAGCTGACTTTGATAAGGGATGGTGTGTATGTGTGTGTGTGTTCGCGGGTGGGGGGAGACAGAGAGAGAGAGAGAGAGGGCATTCTATCTGACATTGCTGAGGAGTAGAAATTCACATTGCCATATTTCCCATGTGCTATACATTAATAATTTGGAAGTAATAATCATTTTTACTTTAAGTAATGCTTCATGATATTCAAAGCACTTTTATGCCATTTTCTTATTCAAATCTCAAATAATTCCTTTAGGTTGACAGGGCAGGTATTTTTATTATTATTATTATTATTGTTTTTAAATAAACTGAGAGATGGAGTTTCATAGACTTATTGATGGAGATTTTTTTTTTTTTAATTTTATTTATTTATTTATTTATGGCTGTGTTGGGTCTTCGTTTCTGTGCGAGGGCTTTCTCTAATTGCGGCAAGTGGGGGCCACTCTTCATCGCGGTGCACGGGCCTCTCACTATCGTGGCCTCTTTTGTTGCAGAGCACAGGCTCCAGACGCGCAGGCTCAGTAATTGTGGCTCACGGGCCCAGTTGCTCCGTGGCATGTGGGATCTTCCCAGACCAGGGCTCGAACCCGTGTCCCCTGCATTGGCAGGCAGATTCTCAACCACTGTGCCACCAGGGAAGCCCCAGGGCAGGTATTATTAAATCCATTTTGTAGATGAGGAAACTGACAAAGTTCAGTTTGCTTGCTGTAATTAGTACAGTGGTAGAGGGTGGATCTGAGATTAGAACTTGGCTTTCTTTAATTCTCAGTCCAATATTGTTATATTACGTGTGAATAATTAATATAGAACCTTGTAATAACGACCTGCTTTATTTTTGCCATTGTTGCTCTGTATTGTGAAATGAGATTGCTTACATTTCAAGTCCTGTTGGTTTTGTGTAACTAAAGCATTTACCTTTTTTTTTTAATATACTAATTTGAGACTGGGAACACTAGTCAAATTCATAGCAGTGCATAAAAGATTACTTGGTTCCTCCAAAATAGACTCTGTATTTTCCAAATTTATTTCCCTTCTCACAGAATCAACTGGCTCTCACCATTCACTGAGAGCTACCTAGACACAGCAATCTTGGTCCAGTGTATTACAGCAAGAGCTTAAAGCTGGAGATTTTGGCCCAGAGATCTGTATTTCAAACTGAATACTGTGTAGTCTTTTAAGCAGTGAAATTTGTCTTCTTAAAGAAAAGAAAATGATTCCATTTTTCTAATAATGCTATTGTTTCTTACACTTTGATGACTTCTTTGCACCAAATTTCTTCAATGGTCACCTTCATTTTTCTATATCTACTGGGTCTTTTAATCTGGTGCTCTAGTTGAGTGGTTGTTCAGGGTGTTGGCAAGAGTTATAAAGCATTTATGTTTTATTCTTCACTGGATTCTGGTTGAGAAATTGAGTGGCACAATAGCCATAGACATAATGAAGCAAGCAAAGTCAAATCTCCCAAGGATAAAAGTGTAATGTCCTTTGCTTTTTATCTTTTAGGTACAGTCTTGTGCCACATCTGACTTTCTTGCTGTGGGCAAAAATAGCAGCCAGGGTGAAGGGATGAGTTTTTATGAAGAAGACCAAGAAGGAAAAAAAAAGCAAGGGAACTGAAGTGCACCTCAGGCACAGACATCGCTGCGCCTAAATTTTCTTTCAAGAATTATGTTGAGTTTAAATATCTTTTCAGTGTTAATGAGCGTCAGGGGCATATTTATTCTTGTATTTAAGAGAGTGGTTTTTCATAGTTTGTAGCACAGTTTGTAAGGGTGAGCTCTTTTTTTTTTTTTTTTTTAAATATATATGACTTTTTTCCAATTTAAGCTTTTTCTTTTTCTTTTTTTTTTTATTATTTATTTATTTATGGCTATGTTGGGTCTTCGTTTCTGTGCGAGGGCTTTCTCTAGTTGTGGCAAGCGGGGGCCACTCTTCATCGCGGTGCGCGGGCCTCTCACTGTCGCGGCCTCTCTTGTTGCGGAGCACAGGCTCCAGACGCGCAGGCTCAGTAGTTGTGGCTCATGGGCCCAGTTGCTCCGCGGCATGTGGGATCTTCCCAGACCAGGGCTCGCACCCGTGTCCCCTGCATTGGCAGGCAGATTCTCAACAACTGCGCCACCAGGGAAGCCCCCTAAGGCTGAGCTCTTAAACCTGGTTTTAACAGTAAGACTTATTAGAACATATACATAGAACTGCAGAGTGATGATTCAGATAATCTAGGAGATTCAACACTATATATGGATCTTTCTAGATTTAAAAAAAAATCATAGCAATTCTTATTTTTATTTTAATTCCCATGGCAACACACTAAAAAATTCTAGCCAAAGTCTCTGATACTAGAAAGTAATCTTTTCTTATCTGCCTCAAAGAATTTAGTTCTTTCTATAGGTAACCTCAAAAAATAGACATCTTGCTCATTACCAAAATATCTGTTTCAAAAATTTTTGATAATTAAAAAATATAATGAAGAGAGTAAACATGGAAAATTACTCATAATTCTAACCCATAATTCATAATTTCTACCTCTCAGAAATCAACATTCATTTTTTTGGTTGTTATTTTCATTTAGTCTTTTCTCTCTCTTTGTACATAAATACATTTAAAATATTTGGGGCAACCTTAAAGTTTTAACTTTGTTTTTGTTCCCTTAGTATTATACAATGTTTACTTTTATATGATATTTCTCTATAAAAAGTGTACTGAACCAAGGCCAGGTCATTAATAAGTAATACAAAATCACAGAACCTTGGAAAACAACTATAACCAAGAAATCCTTTGTGGTATTTGATTTCAGTTACTCTATGGATCATTGTATAGGTTCTCAAAAATATTTGTTGAGTAAATGTTGAATTTCAATGAAAAAAAAATGAAACTAGGCTAAAGGAATAAGAAGAATTATTTTCATCTCTTTTCCTCTATTTATTATTTTGGCTCTTCTGAGAAGCAGATACCAAGATGGGATTAGATTGCAAGAAATTTATTGGAGAAAACACCTGTGTTCTAGTTTGTTTGGGTTGCTATAACAGAATACAATAGACTAGGTGGCTTATAAACAATAGAAATTTATTTCTCACAGTTCTGGGGGCTGAGAACTCCAAGATCAGAGTGCCGATAGATTTGGTGTCCAATGAGGATCCACTTCCTAGCTCATAGATTACTTACTTCTCATTGTCCTCACATGGCTGCAGGGGCAAAGGAAACTCTCTGGGTTCTCTTCTAGGAGGGCACTGATCTCCTTTATGAGAGCTTTGCCCTTATGACCTAATCAACTTTCAAAGGACCCCCACTTCTAATACCATCATATGGGGGTTAATATTTCAACATATGAATTTTGGGGGTACACATACATTTAATCTACAACATTCCACTGCTGGTCCCCCAAAACTCATGTCCATGCAAAATACGTTCATTTCATTTCAACAGCTCCAAAAGTCTTAACTCAGTCAAGCATCAACTGAAGTATAAAGTTCAAAGTCTTGTCAGAGTATCATCTAAATCAGATATGGGTGAGACTCAAGGTACAGTCATTATGAGGCCAATTCCTCTCCAGCTGTGAATCTGTGAAACCAAACAAGTTGTGTACTTCCAAAATATGAAGGTGGGACAAGCACAGGATAGACTGGTTCCAAGTAAAGTCCAAACTCCACAGCAAACGCTATGAGATCTTAAGGTTTGTGAATAATTCTCTTTGGCTCAATGCTCTGCCTTCCAGGCCCAACTATGATGGCATTGTTGCCCCATGGCTCAGTGGGATGGCCCTGTAGCAGCTTTCTGCCCAGACCCTGGGGCTCTCCCAGGTTGGGGTCCTGTGCCAGAGGCTCTGCTAGACAAGTCTCATCCTTTGAAATCCAGGTGGAGGCAACCATGTCCCTCAGGCCCACATGGAAACTGCCAAAATTTGCTGCCTGTGTCCTCCAGCGGGGCAGCCAAAGCAGCCCATGCTGCATCAGGGCCCACAGGCACCAGCCTTTTGACTTTGAAATCATGTGGTCCCTTCTGCTCCCCAACCCTCCTCCCTTCCTCTGGGTTTGTGGTAGACTGGCAACTCTGATGCTCTCTGAATTGACTTTGAGGTCATTCTTGCACTGGCTTGGAGAATAGCGCCTGGCTTCTGTTGAGATAGCTGGCTAAGTCCATGGTTCACACTCAGACTAAAATCTTCATCAAATCATCACTTGGCCACACCCTAGTTTTCCCTTCCCAACACGCTCTCATGTTTTGCAATATCCACAGGCTGAGAGTTTTCCAAATCTTAAAACTGGAACTTAAACTAGTTTCTTTTTGCTTAACAATTCTTTTGTAAAGTCATTTCTCCTTTCTTACATTTTACTATAAGCAGTCAGGGGGAGCCAAGCTGCACCTTCAACACTTTGCTTAGAAATCACTTCAGCTAACTATCCAATTTCATCGCGCACAAATTCTACCTTCCGCAATTGATCCAAGTTCTTTGCCACTTTTTAACAAGGATCACCTTTCATCCATTGTCCAATAGCATGTTCCTCATTTCCATCTGAGACCTCATTAGGATGACCTTGACTGTCCACCTTTCTGCCAACACTCTGTTCATGGCTAGTTAGGTAATCTCTAAGAAGACTGAGGATTTCCCTGGAGCTCTCCTCTCCTTTATAAGCTCTCAGCACCATTGCCCTTAACAGTCTCCTCGCGGCAATGGAGGCTTTTTCTAGCATGCACCTCAAAGCTCTTCCAGATTCTATCGGTTACCCAGTTGCAAAGCTGCTTCCACACTTTCAGGTATTTGTTAAAGCAGCACCTCCACCTCTCAGTACCAGCTTCCGTCCTAGTCAGTGTGAGCCGCTGTAACAGAACACCAAAGCCTGGGTGGCTTATGAGCAACAGAGCTTTATTACAGTTCTAGAGGCTGGAAGTCTGAGATCAGGTTGCCCGCACGGTTGGGTTCTGGTAAGAAATGTCTTCTGGGTTGCAGATGGCTGTCTTTTCACTGTATTGTCACATGGAGGAAGGGGTGAGGTCACTGGGTTTTTCTTTTGTAAGGGCACTAATCCCATTCATGAAGGCTTCACCCTCATGCTCTAATCATCCTGTTGGGAGACAGAGATATTGAGTAATATTCTCTGAACTGCGAAGGAACTTTGAGACTGAAAAACTGAGTGTGCAACTCCATAAAGTGCAATTATGAAGTTGGTTGTGGGTAAGTTACATACAGGCAGGAAAAATGGGGCAGGCAGACAGAAGATCCAGAGGCATTGGCAGCTGCACTGCGCATCACTGAAAGGGGTACAGGGAGATTTAAAGGGAGCAACACTAAAAATAGTATTTGACTATCAAGTGAGAAGCCTGTCTGTACTGACCAGAACTGGGATTTTTTTCCTTCCTCACCAGGGGTCTCATGACTATTAACCATCTGTATCAGAAAAAGACACTCTTCCAGTTTTCATATCAGATGAAGGCAAGGGTAAAAGTTGATGGGGAACTAATCTGGTTTGGGCACATTCCTTGTGAGTAGGCTAAAGTTCAGTTACATAGAGAAGGGAGTGGGTAGAACTGTGGGTCTAAGATGGAGCTGACAAAATGGAATTAGTCATACCCCTAAAGATCTTTTTTTTTTTTAAATTGAAGTATAGTTGATTTACAATGTTGTGTTAATTTCTGCTGTACAGCAAAGTGATTCAGTTACAGATATATAAAGAATTTTTTTAATATTATTTTCCATTATGGTTTATCACAGGATATTTGTGATAGTATCCTGTGCTATACAGTTGCCTGTGCTATACAGTTGGACCTTGTTATTTATCCATCCTATATATATTAGTTTGCATCTGCTAATCCCAAACTCCCAATCCATCCCTCCCTCACCTCCCCTCCCCAATGGCAACCACAAGTCTGTTGTCTATATCTGTCAGTCTATTTCTGTTTTGTAGATGAGTTCGTTTGGGTCATATTTTAGATTCCACATATAAGTGATATTATATGGTATTTGTCTTTCTCTTTCTGATTTACTTCACTTAGTATGATAATCTCTAGTTCCATCCATGTTGCTGCAAATGACATTATTTCATTTTTTTTATGGCTGAGTAGTATTCCATTGTATATATACACCACATTTTCTTTATCCATTCATCTGTCGATGGACATTTAGGTTGCTTCCATGTCTTGGCTATGGTGAATAGTGCTGCTATGAACATAGGGGTGCAGCACACACCCTCAAAGGTCCTGACTCCTAATACCATCATATTGGGGCTTAAGATTTCAACATATGAATTTTGGAGAGACATAAACATTCAGTCTATAGCAACCTGTAAGGGAAAAATGGGAGGGAGCTGGAAGAGACTGAGAGAGCTGTCAGAGCCATGCAGGTCTGACCTTGGTGAAAGAGAGAGGGAGCCTCATACTGCAGCACCATTCTAAGAAAGTTTCAGTAAGAAGTCCTTGAGTTAAATTTGCCTCTCAGAGTAGGGCCACATTTTGCAGGAAGAGACCTGCCTTAGTGCTCCTACCACATCAATCATTGGCTGAGAGCACCCTAGGGGAAGCACAGCCTTGGTGCTAACACATTGGTGAATTCAGAGCACCTGAGCCTTCAGTCCTTATGCCCCTGCAGCAGGAGATCTCACTGGTGCATTTTCATGGACACTGCATCCCAAATTTGCTGGCTTTTACTATAAAGGGTAAAACTGCTATCAGCATCTACTTATTCTCCCAACCTAGAAATCTTAGCATCGTAAGTGACTTTTTTGGTCTTTTCGAGTTTTTGTAACTAGCTTTCAAATATTTCCCCTCTTGTCCATCTTCACTACTATCACATGTGTCGGGTCCTTGACAGGTCTCATGAAGATGATCATAGCCACCCTCCAACTGGTCTCTCTTGCCTACAGTCACTACCTCAACAATTCACTCCACACTGCCAGGCAAATATTCCTAAAATATGACTCACTCTCTTGCTTAAAAACATTTCATGGTTCTCAGTTACCTTCAGGGCAAACTCAGAATTTGATGCAAATTCCAAAGATGAAAACCCCTTTCCAGCCTCAGCTCTTACCGCTTCATACTTTGCATACCCTTCTAGGACCATACTGGATTTCTCACTAATCCCTCAATACAACATGCCCTTTAATGTCTCCATGCCTTGGATCATATACTTCTCTACCCTGGAGTTCGATTCCCTTGCTGTCCTCTGATGAACTTAAACTTACTCCCCAACCCCCAAAAGGATTAAGAAACATTCGAATTTTGTCATATTTCCTTCAGAACTTTTTTATAGCTATATTGAGATGTAATTTACATTTCATAAAATCTACCTATTAAAAGTGTTCAATTCAATGGCCTTTAATTTATTCATAACCAATTTTAGAATATTTTCATCACTCCAAAAAGAAACCTCATATCCACTAGCAGTTATTCTCCATTTCTCCTCTCTCCAGCTCCTGGCAACTGCTAATCTACTTTCTGTCTCTATGGATTTGCCTATTATGCACATTTCATATAAATGGAATCATTCATATGTGGCATTTTGTGACTTGCCTCTTTCACTTTGCATAATATTTTCAAGATTCATCCATTTTGTAGTATGTATCAGTATTTCATTTTACTACCAAATAATATTTCACTGTATAGATGTACCACATTTTATTTATGCGTTCGTCAGTTGAGGGACATTTGGGTTATTTCTATTAGGGGCTATTATTAACATTAGTATACAGGTTTTTGTGTGCACATATGGTTTCATTCCTTTTTGCTATATACCTATAAGTGGCATTGCTGTGTCATATGGTAACTCTACTTTTTAACTTTTTGAGGAAGTATCAAACTGTATCTAAAGTATCTGTACCATTTAAAATTCCCATCAGTAGTGTTCAAGGGTTCCAATTTCTCAACATCCTCACCAAAACTTGTCATTATCTGTCTTTTTTTATTAGCCATCCTAGTATGTGTGAAGTGGTATCTCAAGGTTTTAAGTTACATTTCCTTGGTGGCTTAACAGGATTGTTAAAAATGAAACCCAGCTATCGTCTCCTCTCTTAGGCCTTCTTTGATTCCGTGGATCATCCCCTTCCTTGTATTTCCATGGCTCACTACATGTTACTCTTACTCCATCTATTATATTGGACAGTTGCCATTTGTTGGTGAACAATTCCCTCCTAAACTTTGAGTTTCTTGAGGGCAGAGATTGGTCATTTATTCATTCTTGACCTCTACCTAGGTCTCATTTCTCCAGTGTGATTGAGAATAGACTGATCTCAAACCACATGGAGCACATCCTTTATTTTACCCATTATCTGTATGGCATAGACCTGCTCTTTTCATTTCTGCCAGGAAGCTTCCTGGTCACAGTGTTTGATGGGATTATGTGTCAGAAAGAAATACGGCACAAAACTGAGATCTATGTGTTTCTATCCACACCTTCTCAGAACTGATCTCTTCATATGGTTCCATTTGCCCTGGGGAAACTGAGGCATCCCATAGTAGGGATGTACTATAGTTTGTTTATCCATTCATCAGTTGAAGGGTATTTGAGTTTTTGCAATTATGAATAGTCGTGGATAGGTTTTCGTGTGAATATAAATTTTTTTAGGAGTTTATCTTTCTTTTTTTTAGCATCTTTATTGGAATACAATTGCTTTACAATGTTGTGTTAGTTTCTGCTGTATAACAAAGTGAATCAGCTATATATATACATATATCCCCATATCCCCTCCCTCTTGCGTCTCCCTCCCACCCTCCCTATCCCACCACTCTAGGTGGTCACAAAGCACCGAGCTGATCTCCCTGTGTGATGCAGCTGCTTCCCACTAGCTATCTATTTTACATTTGGTAGTGTATATATGCCAGTGCTACTCTACAATGGAGTATCTTTCTTCTTTTTAAAATTGAAGTATAGTTGATTTACAATATTATATTAGTTTCAGGTGTACAGCATAGTGATTCAGTATTTTTACAGATTATAGTCCATTAAAAGTTATTACAAGATAATGGCTATAATTCCCTGTGCTGTACAGTATATCCATGTTGCTTATCTATTTTATGAGTAGTTTGTACCTCTTAATCCCATACCCCTAACTTGCCCCTTCACCCTTCCCTCTCCACCTGGTAATCACTAGTTTGTTTTCTATGTCTGTGAGTCTGTTTCTGTTTTGCTATATACGTTTGCTTGTTTTATTTTTTAGATTCCACATATAATTGATGGCATACAGTATTTGTCTTTCTCTGTCTTTTTTCACTAAGCATAATATTCTCTAGGTCCATCCATGTTGCTACAAATGACATAATTTAATTACTTTTTATGGTTGAGTAATATTCCATGATGTATATGTATATATCTATACATATATATCACATCTTCTTTATCCATTTGTCTGTGATGGACACTTGGTGTTGCTTCCATATCTTGGCTATTGTAAATACTGCTGCTATGAACATTATGGTACACCTGTCTTTTTGAATTAGCATTTTCATTTTTTTCCAGATATATACCCAGAAGTGGAATTGCTAGGTCATATGAAATTTCTATATTTAATTTTTTGAGGTCCACCATACTGTTTTCCACAGTAGCTGCATCATCTTACATTCCTACCAACTATACACAAGTGTTCCAATTTTTCCACATCCTTGTCAACACTTGTTACTTTTTGGTTTTTTTTTTTTTTGATAGTAGCCATCTCAATGGGTATGCGGTGGTTATTTCATTATGGTTTTAATGTGCATTTCCCTAATGATTAGTAATATTAAGCATCTTTTCATATGCTTGTTGGCCATTTGTATATGTTCTTTGGAGAAGTGTCTCTTCAAGTCTTTTGCCCATTTTAAAAATAAGTTTGATTATTTTTTGTTGTTGTTGAATGAGAATTATTTTTAATCGTTCCTTAAAGTAGAAATTCTCAATTCTTTGACAAGAGTGGGGTGCACTTCTGATAAAGTACAAAATTCTTGTGCCCCTAAATTATGACACTTACCACAAGTTGGCTTGTACTGTGGCTAATTGTCTTCACTTGAACAAACTGAAAGCAAGAAAAGGTCATATTATTGATTCTTACTTGATAAATCTCAAGTTCCTGGGAAGGTAAGTAGCGTATCAGAGTCCAAGGGAGTAAATTAGGGATGCATGGGTATTTCAGAAAAGCTCTCAGGTGTTTCAGGTATTTATTTCTCTAACAAACCAATCCCAAACTGAATGGTTTAAAGCAACAACCATTTAATTTCTCATGATTGGTGGGTTGGCACAATGGTTCTTCTGCTAGTCTTCCCTGGCCTCACTTAGGTTGCTGCATTCAGCTGGCAGCGGGGGGGTGGGAAGGTCCAAGATGGCTTCACCCACACCATCATGTCTGGGGCCTTGTTGAGGATGCCTAGGAGGCTGGGAGCATTCTCTGTCCACATGGTAATGCATCATTCACCCCAGCTTCTTTACATGATGTCTGGCTTCCAAGAAGGCAAAAACAGAAGTTTTAAGTTCTCTTAAGATGGAGATCCAAAACTCAAAAAGCACCAAAGTCAAAATAAGTCACAGGACCAGCCCGGCTTTAAGTGGAGGGAAAATAGACACCACCTCTTGATGAGAAAAGGGCACAATTACATTAGTGAAAGAGCACGGGGATGTGAGGAATCATTGTCATCATCTGGGGACCGTCTATCACGCCAGGTGATTCTGAGGTCTCCTTAGGGACAGGACTCCTCTGGTTTGAGAATCTCCTGTGTGTAAGCTCAACTACTCTAATGATCGTTCCATTATATTTCTCTCTCTCCTCCACAGCTGCTCTGATTCTGTGTCTATTCATCATAGTAGCAACAAGACCCATACATGTAGGAAACTGTTGTGCGAATGCATGAAACTATAGCAACAGATCTGTAAACATGGTATCAAGGCTGTGGGAACAGAAATGGTTCCAAAGAATGCTGGGGGGTTCTTTTGTTTTGTTTTTGTTTGTTTTTTTAGTTGACTGTCTATAATAGAATTTATAAGTACATTTTTCATGTAATAAGATAGGTAGATAGTTCCTGACCCAACATTGGTAGAGCATTCATTTTAAATTGTTCTTATTGATTCACTCACAGCCTTTCACTGATAGGCCTCGTGACCCACAAAACACATTTATGAGACAGCTGCCTGGAGCAGGTGCAGATTGACTGAGAAACCATGTGGCACATATATACAATGGAATATTACTCAGCCACAAAAAGAAACGAAATTGAGTTATTTGTAGTGAGGTGGATGGACCTAGAGTCTGTCATACAGAGCCTGTAAGTCAGAAAGAGAAAAACAAATACCGTATGCTAGCACATATATATGGAGTCTAAAAAAAAAAAAAAAAGAAAATGGTTCTGAAGAACCTAGGGGCAGGACAGGAATAAAGACACAGACATAGAGAATGGACTTGAAGACACGGGGAGGGGGAAGGGTAAGCTGGGACAAAGTGAGAGAGTAGCATTGACATATATACACTATCAAATGTAAAATAGATAGCTAGTGGGAAGCAGCTGCATCGCACAGGGAGATCAGCTCGGTGCTTTGTGACCACCTAGAGGGGTGAGATAGGGAGGGTGGGAGGGAGATGCAAGAGGGAGGAGATATGGGGATGTATGTATATGTATAGCTGATTCACTTTGTTATACAGCAGAAACTAACACACCATTGTAAAGCAATTATACTCCAATAAGGATGTTAAAAAAAAAAAAAAGCAGTCTTATCCATGCAAGGTTTGCACTCCTTACCCACTTTATGAGAAGCAGAGCAGTGGGGAGAAGCAGAAAGAACCCAAGATCTAGACCTGTTTTTGGTGCCAAGTTGTGGTATAACCTTGGCCATGTCAACTAAGGGCTCCTGAGCTTCGTTGTCCTCATTTGTAAATTTACAATACATGTCTCAGTGTTGGGAAAACCAAATAAGATGACCTGTATAACAGCTGGCAGTTGCATCTCTTGCTAGCACGAGTGTCGAAACTAGCATCCAGAGCAAGTAAACCAGACACAAAGGTTCTGTTGATATATTATTGTACATTGAGCTCTGATAGTGGCCTATTACACTTAAAAGCAATTTCCAGGTGGTTTTTCTGTTTGTACTTGGCCTCTACTCACTCTAAGTCATGGCTGTGATTGCTGCTGTGGTTGCTCAAGCACGTCAAGTTTGGTTGCACTGATAAATGTATAATTAAAATCAAAAGTAAATGAAAGAATGTAATTCAATTTATAAAATTCTATCTCACTATTCAACGTAATACTATCTCACATTGTATTATTATTTATCTTGTTTGTGTATCCAGTTTCTCAATTAGATTGGTTAGCTTTAGAGGGCAGAATTTGGGTGCTTATGCTATTTGGATCTCCTGTATCTGCAACAGTTTCTTATAAAAATTTGGTGATGATCAAAATCAGTAACTTACTGCATAAAACGTGACACAGTTCTCCTAAACTGTGCATGATATTTAGGTAGCAGTGTCTTGTTATGGGCTGAACTGTGTCCACTCCAAATTCATATGTTGAAATCCTAACTTCCAGTATCTCAGAATGTGACCTTGTGTGGAGATAGAATGTTTATAGAGATAATTAAGTTAAAATGAGCTCATTAGGGTGGGCCCTAATCCAACATGACTGGTGTCCTCATAAGAAGGGGAAATTTGGACATGGAGATGCACATAGATGTAAGAGACTATGAAGAGACATAGGGAGAATACAGCCATCTACAAGCCAAGTAAAGAGGCCTGGGACCGATACTTCCCTTCTAGCCCTCAGATGGAACCAACCCTGGTGATACTTTGATTTTGGATTTATAGCCTCCATAACTGTGAGACCATAAATTTCTGTAGTCTAAGCTACCTGATCTGTAGTACTTTGTTATGGCAGCCCTAGCAAACTAACTCATGTCTTAGGAAAATGGACAGAGTTTTGCCCAGTACCACTTGTTACATGTAGAGGGGAGCTGTGTATTACCTGTGAACTCATTGGTGATAATCACAATGATAAATATAAATTAGAGAGGTTCCTCTTGTGAGGCCTCTATGCAGCTTCTCCCTGATGTCCTATTTGATAGGTGTCTGGAAGAGAAGTAATAAAGATACTTCTAAATTCATATGTTTTTCATCTAAGAGAAAAGTTGGAGACTCAGTGATGGTTCTCATTTCCAATTTGGATTACATTTCTTTTTCTAAGAATTCTTTTTAATCACAGGGACAGCTTTTGGGCAAAAGGATGGAATATGTGTTTTATAGTAAGAGCAAAAATTACTTGATGAGTTGATATCAGTGTGGGTAATTTGCATCGATGTGATCTTCTACATGATAATAAGATAAAATAACAAGTGGTGAAAATCTTTTTTTAAACTCAGATGATAACCTGTATAAAGGTATAGTTAACCAGGCTTTGAGGTAGTAAATGGTTACATTTGGACACCATAATAAGGCCTCTTATTCCAGGTAAGTATGATCCACAACACCGGGGCCACAACTGTGCATTTGGGTAGATCTTAGTGTCATTTTACTTTTATTTGAGGCTCTGAAGATATCTCTTTCCATCCCTTCTCCCTTGTTGCAGTGAATATCTATTAAATGCCATGAAAATTTATGCTTGAGCTGGCTAAGGACATGTTGAATAATATGAGTACCTGTGTAACCTCCTAAGGCTAATTTTATTATCAAATTCAGAGTCTGATTACTAGTCTAGTTGTGTTTAAAGGCATGGACAGCAGTACTTTTTTTTTTTTTTTTCTATATAACTGTAAGTGTTGCTTTACTCACTAGTTTTTAAGGAAAGAAAATTGTGAGAAATTCAAAGCTTGTGGAGTCCTAGTGAAAATGACACAAATTCTTCTTGCCTGGGCTTGCAGAACCACCAGCCTTTAGTAAGGAAAGACATATTATTGTAGCTTTTCTAATAAATAAATAAGTAAATAAATAAAAAGGTATGTGCATGCATACACATGTGTGTCTGCATTGTATGTTGTGAGAATGATGGAGAAATTTACTTGATTATGATTTTAGAATCTGTCCAAATTTTCTTTGAGGGAAAGGAGGGAGCAGGCAGCAGTGAGAGAATGGAAAGAAGCACTTTGTGAAAAGCTAGTGGGCTATAGGTATTGGTTAGAATTACATTCAACTAGAACAAATACTCTCCATTCTTCAGTTGTTTTTATTTAGGAAAAATCTGTGCTAAAGCTAAGACAATGCAATAAATCTTCCTCTCCTCCTGCAGTTTCTTTGGATGAGCTAGTTTAGAAATAGCAGTCTTTGGAAACTATGACCAATCATGAAATGTGGTAATTAGGTTTTATAGAAAGATGTTGTAAGGAATGAGATGATAAATATGAAGACACTGTAAATTCTCAAGGGGAAAGTTATTACTAGAGTGGATTTCTTTATACATCTGGGTAACTCACTTTTTCTGGTTTTAAACATTTTGTGGGTGCGTGATTCATTAAGGAAGTGTGGCTTTGTTGGATTTGTTTTTAGGGGAAAAAAGTTGTGTTCAATTTTAAATATTAAAAAAATGCCCACAATGTAAAGTCAAATCAAGAGTAAAGGCTTAATCTTGTATGAGATAACAGGAGTGTCTGGAGGAATTCTATTTTATTCCATCACTGTTGAGATGAAAACAAGACTGGAGCATTCAGGATATCAGCAGGTTGTCCACACGCTAGCATGATATAGTGAGCTTTGGGGTAAACAGACATTGGTCATTGCTAGCTATCTGGATTTGGGCAAGTTATTTTACTTTTTTTGAGCCTCAATTTACTCAGCTATAAAAAGGGGATAATGCTGTCTTATCCACACTCAGATGACCTCCCTGTGATCACGTGGCTGTTAGTAGGGGTTCAAAAGCTGGCTTTGGGCATTCCTTGCTCTGAGTCTTACATCCTTGGTGGGAAACACTGTAGAATGAGAAAAAAAGCCATTGAACTGCTCCTGTGAAGGAAAAAAACTTCCCCAATCCACTTTATTCGCCAGGAGATTGTCCAGCAAGCAGCCTTTCTTACAGAGAACATTTGATTGTGGAGTTTCCTTAAGCAAACCATTACACGAAGGAAAAAAAATTAAGGATTCTATTTTCATCCTGCTGAATACACATTAAAATGTACACTTTACTTTCTGTCAAAGTAATAAATATTGGGAAGTCAGAAGGTTGCTTTGTGAAACTCTAGAGCATTTAAACTTTTTCTTTTGTATTGGGACTGCTTCAATCTCTGATAAGAATGCTTATTTCCAGGAAGGCAACTAGATCTAATTCAAGAGATAAAGGGCAGATCTCTGACAGAAAATTGCCATCTGATGGTAGAATTTTCTATTTATTCAGTATAACTTATTTCAATCTTTCACATTAGTGTGGGCTTTGAGACATCAGAGTCTGACAAAACCCCAAGAGGCGATTTTTAGATACAATGTGTGTGTGGCAGAATGATTTACATGATATATTTAATTATATAAATAAAATGTTATTTCTTTGAAAATGGAAATTTTCAGCTATTCTAAGAAAGAGTCTCTCCTCCCCTAACCCCAGCACTCCTTTATTTGTCTTTTCCTATAATAGCATTTTTGTAATTTAATCAAGTTGCATCCATTCCCTGAACAGAAACAGACCAGAACAAATAAATTTATGACTTGGTTCTTATTGCATCACCCGTTAGTCTTAGATTGATTGTCTTTATCTCTCCTTAGAGAATCTACCACAAAGGTAGGCTTCACAGGGAAACAGTCGGGAATTTATTACACAGTGTGTTTACATGGGAGTTGCTGAAGGATGGTATCTCTTACAATCCTTAACCATGTTTGGACCTAGCCACATCCTTACTCACCTCTGGGCATCATTTGCTTGTTTACTGAGGAATACAGAGAAGAAGAAACAGCTTTTGGATTTTTTTCTCAGTCTCAGACTGGTTCAACTAACTATTTTTTCAAGGTTTTTATATAATATAAATCTTTGAATATACACAATATAACGATTTATTAGAAAAAGGATTATAAGCAGTCTTTATTTAGATGGGTATAGCTGCAGTGTTATTCATAATTATCCATTCCATGCTTCTCTAATAGTTGGTACAAAAGGGACTCAGAGGGCTGGATTGACTTGTGCAAAGGCATGAAGTTAAGCCAGTAAAAGGGCTGAAACTCAAATCTCGAAGTCTCACGCCAGTGCCCTTTCCTAGGAACCATTTTATCTTAGAGTGGAGATTTGAGTGTTATGACGGCAAGGCAGATTCATTTCATGAGAAAATTCAGATTATTTGAGGAAAGAATGTAAGGCCCGATGTGTTCTTTTCTTTCTTTTTTTTTTTTTCCGATGTGCTCTTGACAAAAGATATTTTTCTGGAGTTAGAGAAGTACAACAAAGGCTTGGCTCTGATCTTTTCCTAAAAAGTCAGCTCCATCATCCATTGTTCATCTTACAAGCCTCAATTCCATGCCTAGCATGGTCCAGGTCTGTGCTCAGTCTCACAGAGTCAAAGGCAAATAAGACACTGTTGAGGACCTCAAGGAGCTTATGATTCAGCACTGGTCTCTAACTACCCTTGCTCCCACCTGGAGGTGGAGGAAAAGATACTAAACCTTCTAAATAAGTTTGTTTCCTGAAAACAAGAAAAACATTAGCTTTATGAAAAATTTAGCATATGGATCAAAATAGTCCATGTAAATAATGTATAAATCAATATACTTGCTTTGGAGATGGATATGCAAACTTTTTTACTAATAGGAACGTCAGACCAGAAATGTCCAGAGTTACTGTATGGTGAGAACAGTAAATAAGCCTAGTGAATTTGGAGACTGGTATAGGGGAGATAATTTTCATGAACTAATTTTAATATTATAAAGGATTGATTTTCAAATTGGGAGGGGAAGACTCCCATAGGAAGTCATATTATATATCTGTATCTATATCTGTATCTATATCTATATCTATCTATCTATCTATCTATCTATATATATGTATATGTATATATGTATATATATATGCATTTTTTTTTCTTTTTTAAGGGAAGAGTATAGTTTGAAAAACCTGGTGTTTTGTCCTGTTGCTTCAATTTATTTTTGAAATATAATACCCAATATAGCTATGGAATGGTGAGAAATTTTCTTTATCACTGAGTCATAGGCAAAAGAATGAGAAAGAACTATTAAGTGAGGTTTAGAGGAAAGGCGGACTTTGGAATCAACCATTAGGAGTTTCACATCTTTGCTGACAACCCTGGTCGAGTCCTTGTGGTTAACACGTTTTTTTTCATCTGTAAAGTAGAAATAACAGTAACAATTTGGTAAGGTTGTGGTGAGAATTAAAGTGAAATAAAGTGAGCACATCCATACAGGGCCTGATAGATCCTAGAAGAGGCAATAAATGTAGTGTTCTTCCTTTGCAATAAGACATCTTAAGGGTTAAATACTCATCTTCCTGTTAAACATTGGCTTCTAAAGATTAAAATTCCACATGAACCCTTCAGTTCTTTATGAGTGGTTTTCATGTTGCCTCAAGTAATTGTGACTCTTGATATCTTGATAAGATCTTCATATTTGTTCCATAAAGAAGTACACAAAGAAACTGGCAGCATTGTGGTGAGACTTAAAATTCTATCATGGATTTAAAAATGAGTTGAGAGATTAGCAAAACAAGGAAGAGAAAAAGGCAAGTCACAGCATGAAAAGAAATTAACTGTACAACATCCATGCCTTCTACACTGGGACTTGAAATGTTCATATTTTCGAAGAAGTTTCTGACAAGCTGGGCTGAATGGCCCGACGGTTAACGTGCCAGATGATAAATTATTTAGTCAGGGCAAAGATGAGAAAGGAGCTTTAAAGACTCTCAGTACATACTAAATAGATTAGATAATTGTGGAACAAACATAATTAATTGAACAAAATAACAGCAGGAGAAATATGAAACAGACAAGTGTGAAGTAGGACACACTGAAGAATAGGATGTAAATTATACACACTGTACATTCCTAATTGATTGTAAAACTTCTCAGGGCAATGAACTAACAGGTACTGTGGGTCAGTTAAGGAAGCATCTTGCCTGGTATATGAAACTTTCCATAGAGTGAAAGAGCATTTTCTTTTCTTTTTTTTTTTTTTTAATTAATTAATTAATTTATTTATTTTTGGCTGTGTTGGGTCTTCGTTTCTGTGCGAGGGCTTTCTCTAGTTGCGGAGAGCGGGGGCCTCTCTTCATCGCGGTGCGCGGGCCTCTCACTATCGCGGCCTCTCTTGTTGCGGAGCACAGGCTCCAGACGCGCAGGCTCAGTAGCTGTGGCTCACGGGCCTAGTTGCTCCGCGGCATGTGGGATCTTCCCAGACCAGGGCTCGAACCCGTGTCCTCTGCATTAGCAGGCAGATTCTCAACCACTGCGCCACCAGGGAAGCCCCCACATTTTCTTATTAATAGCATTATCTTAATTCTTTAAAATATTATATTTGTATTCAATGTAGAACATTGCATAGAGGAATGGGAAAATTCTTGGAAAACAGCAAGTGGAACTGGGGTGGAGGGAGTGGGAAAGGCACACAAATAAAATTTTTTAACTATCTAACATGTGCCTGGCATGGGTTACCATAGTAAATTGTATTATTTGCCCACAGTTTTTGCCATTCTCTGTATTCAAGCCCTTTGTTCTGTGGCTTTGCAGTTTCTCCTACCAGAGGTGGGTATATTTCCATGTTCTATTAATGTTGGATTTGCTATGTGGCTTGCTTTAGTTAATCTGATGTTAACAGACATGATGTGAACAGATGCTGAAATGTGCTTGTACATGAAATGGACATGTTCTCATGCATGTCCGCCATTGTTGTGAGATCATGCCTGGGGTAGCCACTGGTCTAAGGAGGATGAATTCTTCTTGTAAACCACTAAGATTTTATAGTGATGGTTAACTTCATGTGTCGACTTGAGTAGGCCATGGGGTGCCCTGATATTTGGTCAAGAATTTTTCTGGGTATGTGTGTGAAGGTATTTCTGGATGCGATTCACATTTGAATCATTGGACTGTGTTAAGGAGATTGTCCTCCCAATGTGGGTGGGCCTCATCCAATCAGTTGAAGGTCTGAATCAAACAAAAAGGCTAACACCCCGGCAAGTAAGATAGATCTCTTTCTACCTGGCTACTTGTGCTGGAACATCAGTCTTTTCCTACCTTTGGACACAAACTGAAATATTGGTTCTTCTTGGGTCTGAAGTCTGTTGGCTTTTGAACTGGAACTGTGTCATCAGCTCTTCTGGGTATCCAGCTTGCCTGCTTTAGAGCTTGGGATTTCTCAGCTTTAATAATCTCTCTCTCTCTCTCTCCATGTATCTATCTGCTTATGTATTTATCTATGTATCTGTATGTATGTATGTATGTATGTATGTATGTATATATCTCTCTCTTTTCTCTCATCTGTCTCATATTGGTTCTGCTTCTCTGGAAAACCTAATACAAGAGTTCTTTGTTACAAGGCAATTTGCTATATTAGCATTGAGTTGATACAGTTACAGTATTTGTAGGTGGTTATCTCAATTATCATGATTATCCCCTGTAAAATTTTCTCCCCCCATTTTTACAGATGCAGAAACTCAGGTTCCAAGTGGTTAAATGACTAGTCTAAGGTCATATGGTAAGTGTCACATGGTGGCACTGGAATTTAAATCCAGGTCTTTGTAGTTTCAAAACCTGTGTTCCTTTCAATATGCTAGGTTGTTTTCTGGTACCCTAGTGAGATCATAAGCAGAGGATATTAGAAAGTCAATTATGGTGCCACTATAGTTCTTTCTGGAGGTGTGCTCTAAGCTAGATTCAGTCCTCAGCTGGACATTACTCTCTAGTGCTCCAGATATGCGATCAGTAGTCTAGGCTGACCCAGTGATCACTCCCATTGGGCTAAGAAATCACAGATGAGCTCCTAGCACCTTAATTACCTCCCACCTACATGATACATAAGGAGTGACCTCTCTTTTGTTCCTGTCACTGTCTGTTCTTTTTATTCATGACATCACATGGGTCAATTATGTTTTTATCCTTATCCAAGTGGCCCTAGGAGAATTCTCATTAGGAGAAATGAATGTCTCAGGCCACTTGGTGTAACCCAAATAGCTCCCTTCCAGATAGCTAGGAAGGAAAAATACTAACCAATTTCAGAGGAATCCTGGAATCTTGTATCTTGTTGATTATCTACTATATTCTGCTCTAGGCTAATTATAGTTAATGTTAACATAAATGTGAGTTTCTGAGTAGACAAAGCCAATATATTTACTTTTTTTTAATACTTTGGTTACATCTGACCCAACAAATTAGGTTGCTTAATTCTAGATTTAATAACAGTGTCTCCTTTACAGTTAAGACTCCTCCTATATTTGATATAGTTTTTTGTCGGGAGTTAAGAGAAAAGATGCTGCCGACATGCATTAAACCGTAAAATTAAAACTGAAGTCTTGGTTTTAATGCTTGGTGATGGAGTGATTTTAATGGGGCAGTCCTGTATCATTGAAGCTCAAGTTTTCTACCTTGACACCTTGAGTTATCTTTTCTCCCTCAAAGGTTTTCTCCATGTCCAGATGTATTTCCATTTCTGTTTTAAGAATACAGATGCCTTTTATGGAAGAAGACAGGTAGAATGTGCCTGATTCTACTAGGAATGTGAGAATAAATAGCCCATTGTTTATAACTGGAAGCATGTAGTCTTGAGAAAATTAATTCTTTATTTTTGTTTTGTTTTTTAAAATTTTATTTATTTATTTATTTATGGCTGTGTTGGGTCCCTGTTCCTGTGCGAGGGCTTTCTCCAGTTGCAGCAAGTGGGGGGCACTCTTCATCGCGGTGCGCGGGCCTCTCACTATCGCGGCCTCTGTTGTTACGGAGCACAGGCTCCAGACACGCAGGCTCAGTAGTTGTGGCTCACGGGCCTATTCGCTCCGCGGCATGTGGGATCTTCCCAGACCAGGGCTCGAACCCGTGTCCCCCGCATTGGCAGGCAGACTCTCAACCACTGCGCCACCAGGAAAGCCCGAGAAAATTAATTCTTGCCTTGTGTCCCACTGGACTTTCGTGAACTGTGATTTTTAGTCAGTCTAAGCACTTCTGAGACAGACCTTTTTTTCAGAGACATTCGTGTTAAAAATCTTACCAAGGTTTAATAGAAATTTTTGATCATCACTTTTATTTTTGCTTTTCTTTTTTTACTGTTTTTCTTTTCTGTTTATAAGAATAATGCATGTTCATTATAGAACAATGCGAGAAAAAAGTATAAAGAATAAAATTCACTTACATATTCATAATGTAGACTGAATAATAATATTTTGATTATTTTGGTTTTACCTTTTATCTGTGAACCTATATGTACATACATTGCAACCAAATGTATATATTGTATTCTTTTCCCCCTTCAGAATATTTCCTGAGCGTTTTCCTATGTCTTTATAAACTCTTTGGAAACATTTATTTATAATTCTGATCTTGAATTTTCCCTTTTTGGGGGGATGACTCTCAAATCTATCATGTCAAGTTAACAACTCCTTGCTCTAGATTTTGACCCAGACAATCTCCTACCTACTCAATAGGCTGCAAACTGTCCTCACCGCCTACTTCTAGAATATTTTCCTTTTCAAATCCCAATCCCTCTGTTAATGGTGCTGAAATTCTCTTGATAATGTAGGCTAACAATTTTTTAATCTTCTTGCATTTCTCTCTCCTGTCCCCCTGTTTCCAATTACTCACTATGCCCCAGGGTAAGATCTTGGCAATGTCATTCATATTCTTTCTTCCTTTCCAGTCTTATTTGGACAATTTCTTAAGTAAAGCCTGTAGAAGGGCAGTCCTTGTTCCATTGTCGTGGACACCATGGCCTTCTTCCATTGCCACCTCCCTAGTGTAGACCACCAGTACCTGCCTCTGGATTATTATGATATACTTTTAACCAGATCCCAGCTTATGCTAAGGCAAGCTCAAAAGTCCTTGAGGAATTATAGAATATCAGTGATGAAAGAAGCTTTCATCTAGGAAAGAAAATGAGGTTTAGAGAGATTAATTTTCTTGATATCAAATAACTGTAAGTAGCACTAGAACCAGGTGTCCAAACACTTATTTTAGAATTCTTTCAATTCCATTACATCTTCTTCAGAGCTTTCTTAATGAGTGTTAAGTAAACACCAAAATCCTTAGCCAGCAATTCAGGGTCCTCCACAATCTGACTCCCAGTTCACACTTGCAGCTCACCTCTCCTTGCTCTTTGAACACCCCTCATCGTTCTACCATATTGCTCCTGCCTTTCTCCCCATGTAGAATGGCATCGCAGCCTACCATGACCTGCCCACACCCACCTCCACTGGTTGAAATGCTTCTTGTGATTCAAAGCCAAGATGTAACCTAGCCTCTTCAGTCATGTCTTTCTTGAAGATTCCTGTTGAAATGCCCTTTAATCTGCCCTCTAAACTGCAAATCATTTGAGTATATAATAGTTGTCAGTTCCTGGTATTACAGATTTTACATAAAAACATGGATTGCAACATCCCTACTAAGTTCTCTGCTCCTTAAGGACAAGGATAAGGAGTTCTTAATCATTATTTCATTCAAAACATGTAGAACACAGCCTTCTGTGTAGTTCAGGATCATAAAATCTTTTTTTTTGGATAAATAAGTCATCTTATTGGTTCAGATACAGATATTAATTATAATTATATTCACAAACAAAAGTTCTAATAGTTTGAAAATTCTGACAAAATTACTAAATTATTTAATTTTGATATTCTATGTTAGGGTGTGCACATCAGAAGGAGTACAAGATACTGGACTGTAGGAAGGAAATATTAAAACTTTTATATATGTTTATCTCTTGATCTTTAAAAATATTGCTGTTTCTTGTGTAGGTTTTATATGTAATTTATTACTAAAGAAGTCAATGTAGATAATTTACAAATGAATTTATTTGTAAATAGGATATGAAAGATGTAAAGGAGGCTATGAAGTCAAAAAATTATATTGCTGGGATGCACTCAGAAATGTACAAAGAGGAGTTTCATTTCTGGCAGTGGCTGGCTAGACTATTCTGGACAGTACTCCCACTATTATAGTTTCCCCAAATAGCTTGCTATAGTTCAAATCAGGGAAGTTTCTTATTGCCCAGTGTTCAAAATAGATATGTGCACTTGCTTAAAATGTGGTCCTGATTCTCATCTTTAAAGAAAATCCAATCTTCATAATGATACAGGTGAAGCTGAGGGTTGATCTTTATCATGGGTCTAGTCATGTTTTGCTGGTTTGTGGCAGATGAACAAGGAAATAAGGAAATGTATTGGCTCCTCTCCTGCCCTGAGGGGGCTCCTAGTAAGTGAATTACATGGCTACCACAGCAGATGATGGCAGGATACCAAAGTTTGGATTTCTATACACAATCAATTTCTAGATGCTCACTGTTATAAACCAACTTCAACCACCCCACAGGCATCGTTTTTAGGAACAGTCAATAATCAATGAGCAAATACTGTTCTTAAGTCTACTTATATATTCTTTTAAATTAAAAAGTGTACTTTTTCCTGAATAGAAATTTATATTGTAGGAGTTTTTTTCAGCTTATGATGATTATTGTTACATTTTGTGAGATGTTGAAGCAAACTTTTTAGTTTTATGAGGCATCTATCATAATAATTTTAAAGTGTTTTATTTAACTTTGAATAGGCAATGTACCTATATAGTTAAATACTCAAAAAATATAAAATGATTTACAGTGAAAACAGTTTTTTCTCCCAACTCTGTCTCCCAGTTGTCAAGTTTTCTTCCACACGGGGAATCAATACGATTAGTTTCTAAGCAATTCATGAGATAGTTAAATACGAGCAAAAATAGTATACATTTTTCCACTTTTCTTGAGCAAATATTATCATACTATGTGCGTTCTCTTGGTCTGTGGGTCTTTGAGATATTTTCACATCAGTATATGTATGAGCACCTCAGTCTTCCTTTTTTTTTTTTTTTTTTTGCTTTTCCTCAGACATACTATTTCTCTGTATGTATGCAGTATACTACTTAATTTTTTTAAACCAATCCTCTATTGACAGATATTGAGATGTTTCCAGTATTTTGTTTTAAAAAATAACTTTGCAGTGAATTATCTTGTTACCAGAGATACAATATAGGACAATATTTTAAAATTGGCTTTGCTGGCTCAGAGGGCATGTGCATTTGTCATGTGGAGAGCTATCAGCTACTTACCCTGCAGAGGAGTCTCTCCATCTCCAATTTTATAGGAGACACACGCAGCTCCTGCTTTCTTGAAGTTTTGCCCATGGAGGACATTACCAAACTTTTGGATCTTTTCCAGTCTAACAGGTAAAAAATGGTATTGCGGTGTAGTTTTAATGTGAATTATTCTCATTTGTATTTCTTCCTTCAGGATCTGTTTCTTCATGAACTTCACCCATTTTTTAATTTGATTTTTTTCTCTCCAATTTGAAGGAACCTTCTTTCTTATATGTATATATATATAAAATCAGCCCTTTTCCTGTATGAATTGCAAATTTTTTTTACCACTTTTTTTCTGTTCATCTCAATTTTATCTGAAATGCCTTTGCAGCATTAAACCACCAGCTTCCTAAATTTCAGTCAAAAACAAGAAATACAACTAAAGAGAAGAAAATTTGGAAGAGAAAGATAACATTTCATGAAAGATAATTAACAGGAAGTTGAAAAGTAACATGGAATTTACAAAATCCCTTATTTTACAAATGAGGATGTCATGACTCAGAGATGTTAAAGGTCATACACAGTCATCCAGCATGTAGTGGGAGACTATACAGCAGGCATTGTTGGTTGCCAACCCAAGGCCGTTTACTCTTCCTTGGTGGCTGATCCTACTTGTTTAGGTTTTTACCCCTGACTCAGTGACCCAGAGCTAATCCTGATTAGTCTCAGCCTTAAGAATAGGCATGCAAACTCTTCCTGGCAACTAGCCAATGAAATGAGAGGAAAAGTCTGTTCAAGGGGCTTCTTGTAAAAGTTCTCTGGCTCATGAAAGCAGGCACACAGGACTGATGCCCTCCTTTTTTCAGCTGGGCTTTGCCGATTGAGATTTGCTGCCTAGAACTGAGGCAGCCACATTGTCACCACGAGAGGAGCTAGCCCTAAGGCGAGTGGCATGCTGAGGATGGCGGAGCAGAAAGGGAAACCGCTGGGGTTCTGGATGATGTTGTTGAGTTGCTGAATTAACCAATTTTGGAAACTTTCTTCCTTGGATTTCTAGTTATATGAGGCAGTAATTCGTATTTATTTGTTTGTTTATTTTTTATCTTTGCAAGCATTTCTTTTATTGTTTCCACTCTTTTCTTGATGCCCCTCAATGGAAGCAGTGAGGATAACCCAACTGTTCTTGTGAGTTTAAGATTGTCAGTGTCACCTTCTCCTGCCCGCTTAATTAGTCTCTGCTTCCCTCTCCTCTCCCCTCCTCTCAGCCCATGACTTTGGTTATCTTCTCAGGTGTGGGGAAACTCAACATGCAAATATATACCTGAGTCTCTAACCAATGGCTTTTTGGCTTAAGAGTTGATTATTTTCTTCATTTGTTTCTGGTTTTTCAGTGTGCAGCCAACTCATTTTTATTTTAAAAATTTAGTTTAATTTTTTTTAATTGCAGTATAGTTGATTTATAATATTGTGTTAGTTTCAGGTGTACAGCACAGTGATTCAGATATATATATAGATATAGATATATTCTTTTTCATATTCTTTTACCCTTATAGATTATTACAAAATATTGAATATAGTTCCCTGTGTTATACAGTAGGTCCTTGTTGGTCTTATTTATTTATTTACTTTTTTTTAAACTGCTTTGTTAACTTCATAATATATAATGAACATCTCTCCGTGCAGTAAGTAAAACTCTCCTGCTGACAGAAACTTACAGATTGGGTCAAAAACACAACATTCAATTAGAAGCTAGAAATAGGAGACCCGCAAGAAACAAGTAACACCAAAAGGTTTACAACAAAGGTACACCACAAACATGTGAGTTAAGGAAGCAGGTGTGTCTCCCTATTAACTTCAGGGAAAACATCAGGATTCAAGGCATAAGGCAAAACTCATCACGATGGTCATGGTGAGGGAGGTCCGTGCTAACTGCCCGCAGACTGCTTTTCCCTCAGCTTTTCCATCCGCTCCCTCACCTCCTCCCCAATCCTTTGCATATTCTCCTCTCTCATCCTTGCCTGTGGTTCTCCAAGCCTCTGAGTCGTGTCCCATCTATACTGCAGGATGGGCTGCCTAACACGGAACTGCCTAGGAACTGCCTAGGAAAGTTCTATGCCTAACATGGAACTTTCCTCTAGGTACACGATATTCACCAGCTTCCAAAGGGAGGGCCAGAGGCTCTCTTTTATTAGCATCTTGTTCCTTTTCATCCTTTCTTTCATTCTCCTGGTTGGCATTTTCCATGCTGAGATTTTTTTTTACTGCTTGTTCCTCTTGGGACAATTGCTTCTGGGCTGTCCTTGCTGTCTCCTTCTCCTCCCGATTCTCTCGCTGCTTCCCTGAAACCCGCAGACCTGCAGAAGGTTGGGGTCTGGGCAGGGGGGTGCTACAGCCAGGCGGTTGGCCCCTTCCTGGCCCCTTGTTTATTTTTTAAGCTAGTTGAGTTGACATTTCCTATCACGTGCAGCTTAGCGCTTTGATATTGATACAACCCAGGACTTAAATCTCCCACTCCAAGCTAAGTGAAGTTTTGAATATGTTGTGTTCTTTACAGATAGACACCAGATGTGAAAATCTTATCATTTTCATGGAGAAGGATATTGGAGAACTTTTTTCTCCCAGATTAAAAGCAAGCAGAGAAATACGTATTTATAAAGCTAAATGAAATGCAAAATTCTTTACCGTGATCCCACTTCAGGCAGGCTAAGTCACTTGTTCTTTATGGTAATGATTTTTCAAAATGTGTGGAAAGGTTTTGCTTCTTTGTGACATTGAAGTCAAAGCTGATACTGATATTTTCATTTGGGGCTCACTTACTGTAAAAGTGCACACCTGTCCATTTTTTTCATCATTCTCCTGTTCCTGTCAGTTAGGTGTATGATATAAAATAAGACATTTCTGTGTAGCACTTGAGACCCTCCATATCCAGCCTCAATTTACCCCTCTGACCCCATTTCTCACTATATCTCTTGATTTATCCTTTGTGCCAGTGAGCCTGAATTAATGTTCTTCCCACCCATGACCTCCCCATGTCCTTGCTACTTTGTTCACCTTCCTTCACTTTGCAGGGCATGGCTTATCCTGTGCTTGAAGTCCAAATTCTGTACCTCCTATCTCCAATTCCGTCTTCCCTGTGAAGTTTTCCATGATACCCCTTTCTCTGCTCTCAACTCAGGTGGCAGTAGTACTCCTTATTCTGAACTCCCGTAGCATTTTATCTTTGCCTCTTTAATAAGTTGATGCCTTGTATTTATCTTTATTTTTTTAATGTATTTTTCCTCTGGCTACTTTCTTCTGCTTTTTAAATATTTCTAAATTTGTAAGTATGACTTTAAAAATGGAAATACCTAAATGATCTTGAATTTCCTGACTACCCTCTTAAGCTCTTTAAGGGCATACTTATATTTGTTTCATTTTTATAACTCTCCAATAGTGCTAACACTAACACTGAGCCTTGCCCATAGTATCTGTAGGATAAATATATTGGATATTTTGTCATTTTTTCCCAAACTCTTTTACAGCTTGCTTGTTTGTACTTGTATCAACTCAAGTAGCCATCAATAAATCTCCAGAATGATCTCTCAGAGTTGAAAAGCAAGGAGTCAGTCACACTCCATAATTCTTCAAAAAGGAAAGGATTTCAATAGTGTCAGGTAGTGTTGGTCAGAGTAACTATAGCCACTATTCTTGCTAGTCATGGTAGAATTCAATAATTGAAAGTTGGATTTTTTTTTCTGAATCACTGCCCACCTCTGTCCCATTTGCTCCTAGGACGTCATAGCAGAACAATAAGACTCTAAAAAATACATCCATTAAGTCAATTAGCTTTGTGGGGAGTAGTAGGCTATAATTACTTGCCTTATAGTAGACTGATCATAATGTGCTTTTAAAATTCACATATTTCCTGTGAAACCTAAAAAAGTTATACAAATGAACTTATTTAAAAACAGAAACAGACTCACAAACATAGAAAACAAACTTATGGTTACCAAAGGGGGAAGGGGGAGAGGGTAAATTATGAGTTTGGGATTAACAGATACACACTACTATATATAAAATAGATAAACAATAAGGACCTACTGTATAGCACAGGGAACTATATTCAATATCTTGTAATAACCTATAATGGAAAAGAATCTGAAAAAGAATGTATATATATATATGTATAACTAAATCACTTTGCTGTATACCTGAAACATTGTAAATTAACTATATTTCAATTAAAAAAATAAAAATAAAATGTACATATTTCTATAAAAATAGAATTAATGTGTATTATATTCTAGATTAAAAATCCCTTCAGGAACAAAAATGTTTATTTCCCCTTGTTTCAGTTCAGGTCCTCCAGGAAACAGAAGCTAAGACAGTAGGAAGTACAGGACATTTATTGGGGGCTACATCTATGAAGGATAAAGGGGAAAGGGAGCGAGAGTAGGCAGGGAAAGTCTTTAGATCTGGGTGTAGTACTTGTGCAACAAGTACTATGACTTAAGAGTAGGAAGGAGGGAGGATTGCGTCGGAAAAGCCTTAGGCTGTGGTGTAGGTCTAAGAAAGTCTTGTCCAGACCAATCAAAAGCTCTGGTGTAAAGATGGCCATGGAGAAGGTCCACATTGCACAGAAACGGCTGTGCCCTAGCACAACCTCTGAGCTCACTCATGGGCTGGGATTGAAAACTGTAGTAAATTGACAAGGTGCTGCACCTGGGTGCCCTGAGCCACCTGCACTTCCTGAAGCAGGTTCTCTCTTGAAGGAAAAGCTGAGTAGCTCCCTCCATGTTTAGGGCCACACTAAACATGACATCACATATGGACTTGTAGAGAGTAGAACCTGGTTTAGGAAAATGAGTGTATAAATTGAAAGTGTTGTGTTTTTATTCAGTGCTTCAGTCAGTGCACATGCTACGGCTTATTTGCAGATGAAAGTCTTTCTGTGACTCGGTGTTGCTCAAAATCAGAGAATTAGCACAAAAATGACTTTGTATTTTTCCCAATATTTCCAATTGGCTTTAAAGTTTGCTCACAAATCAATGACTTTGAGTGACTAAATAATTTTCTTCACTTGGACAGTGCTTATCTTGCCTTAGATTGAAGCTATTGCTAAATTTAAATTTGGGCTGAAACATACACTCTCATTTCTAAAAGCCAGTAATAACAGCTCCAATTTGCTGGTGTGTATTGTATGACTGTTGTTTACACTGTACACATGAGTGTACATGTTGATCTATAAGGTAGGTGTTGCTATCTAAATTTTATAGACAAGGAAGCTGAAGTTCAGTATGGGAAAACCTCTCAAGTTAGGTCATGCTTTTAGAAAGTGGTCGGGCTTGGAATGGAATCCAAGTCTCTCTCACCCCTCAGCCTGTGGTTTTTACACTGGCCAAGATGCCTTGCCTGATGGTTTTCACACAACTGAGTACGTACACAAATTACAACTTCAGGTCCATGCAAGAAATCAAGAGGGACGGGAGATAAATTTTATTGAGTCTTTCTTTACTGTATCACTGTATTATTTCAAATATTTTAAAGTTGAAAGTGGTAATACCTTTAATTCACAGCACAGAGTTTAACTGGAGAATACAGCAGTTACAGAGTTAGTCCCGTATCCTCGGTTTCACATTCTGTGGTTTCAGTTAACCCTAATCAACTGCAGTTTGAAAATATTAAATGGAAAATTCCCAAGGTAAACAATTCATAAGTTTTAAATTGCATTCCGTTCTGCACAGAGTGATGAAATCTCACACCATCCTGCTCCATCCCGCCTGGGATGGGAATCATCCTTTTGTTCAGTGTTTCCCACCAGTTAGTCACTCAGTAGCTGTCTGGGTTACAGATCGACTGCTGTGGTTTCTCAGTGCTTGTGTTCAAGTAACCCTTCTTTTATCTAATAATGGCCCCAAAGCACAAGAGTAGTGATGCTGGCATCAGATATGCCGAAGAGAAGCTGTAAAGTGATTTCTTCAAGTGTAAAAGGTGAACGTTCCCAACCTCATAAGGAAAGAAAAAAATATCATATGCTGAGATTGCTAAGATCTACGGTGAGAACAAGTCTTCTGTCCATGAAATTGTGGAAAGAAGGAAAAAGAAATTTGTGCTAGTTTTGGTGTTGTACCTCAAACTGCAGAAGTTATGGCCACAGGGTGTGTGTAAGTGCTTAGTGAAGATGGAAAAGGTGTTAAATTAGGACAAGCTATTTTTTTTTGGAGAGAGGGATTTACATAACTTTTATTATAGTATATAATTCTTTTGTTTTATTATTAGTTATTGTTGTTAATCTCTTTCTGTGCCTAATTTATAAAGTAAACTTTATCATAGGTATGTATGTATAGAGAAAACAGTATATTTACGGTTTGGTACTGCCTGTGGTTTCAGGCATTCACTGCGGCTCTTGGAATGTATCCCCTGTGAATAATACTGTATTAGCAAGGTTTTATTATATATCATGCCAGCAGAGTAGTTAATGTGTGCACAATTGAAATGAATACATTTTATAAATTTTTGTTAAAAGAACTAGCTATATTTTTTCTTCCAATTGGCTGAACGCTTTGGGTATTTACCTCTTCCTTTAATAATTTACTATATTACTATCTACTGACAGGTCTTTAAATTCATATCAACAGAAGCATTTCCTAAGAATCCACAAGTATGTGGAGTTAAACAGAGTTAGTACTTAATGGAAATTAAGGATACTGTTCAGAGTTTGTTAAAAGGAAGCTGTTTTGCAAGTCAGGAAACCACTTTATATTTTTAATACTCTGTCCAAAAAAAATATGTTTTTGAAACAAATTTTGGGCTTTTTGTGAAAGAGACAGTTTTAGAATTACAGATAACTAGTAAATTCTTAACATTTTTATTCTGTTATTTAAACGATAACAGACAAGTGCAGTGAGTAACATGAAGAACCCCTGTGTACCCATTAATATAGTTGAAGCACTTCTTGTAACACGCTCAAATCCCATTCCCCTCCTTCATTTTTACGGGGTGACCTCTGTCATGAATTTGGTGTTTATCATTCTCATTCACATTTTTATACTTTATTCCATTTATATATATGCACATGCTGCCCTCCCCCACAAACTCATAAGTAATACTTAATGTGTTGCATGTTTTCAAAGTTTGTGTAAGTAGTACCAGATTATACATTATGTTTCTGAGATTTGGCTGTTTTGATTCACATTACCTTATACATGATCTAGAGGTCATTCATTTTAGCATTATGTAATATACTATCGAATGAATATTGAAATACCGCATGTTAAGAATCCATTCTCGACAGGTAGGAGGTTGTTTCTAATTTTCACAATTACAAGTAATGCTACTATGTTCATTCTTTCTTTTGTTTCTTTTTCATAGGTAGGAGTTTCTCTAGGGTATATACCAAGAATGGAACTGCTGGTTTGAAGTGCATATGCATCTTCAAATTTCACTAAAAAATACCAAGTTTTCTTTGAAGTGGTTGCATCGTTTCTGTTATCACAAAAATGGAATTATTAGATATTTTTAAACTTTTTCTAATATAATGGATATTAAATAGCATAACATTGTCTTAAATTTTATCTTCCTGATTACCAGAGAGATTGAATAATTTTTATTAGCCACTTAATCTTCTCTTCTGTGAATTGCCTGTTGATATCCTTTGTCTACTTTTCTATTTGGTTCTTTGTCTTTTTCTTACCAATTTGAAGAAATTATTTAAATATGCATACTACACCTTTGTTATTTATTTCATTACAAGTATTTTCTTTCCAGTCTGTGTCTGGGAACTTTGATTATGGTTCCTTTTTTGAAAGAACAATTTTCACTTTTAGGTAACTGAATTTATTAATCTGCCGTGATAGTATGTGGTTTTGTTGTGTTTAATAAACTCTTTTTTACCCTAAAGCAACAAAAATATTCTATATTTTTTCCTAAATGTTTGAAAGTTTTACTGCTTTACATTGAAGTCTTTAATCCATCTAGAATTAATTTTTGGAGTGAAGTAAGTGAGACCTAATTTTTTTTTTTCATGTAGATAATTATTTGTCCCAACATCACATTTAGAATAGCTCTCTCTTACTCCATTACGATGGTTAATTTTATATGTCAACTTGGCTAGGCCACAGTGCCCAGATATTTGGTCCAGCAGTATTCTAGATGTTCCTGTGAACATTTTAAAATCTAAGATTAACATTTAAACAATAGAATTTGAGTAAAGTATATTACCTCCCATAGTGTAAGTGGGCCTCATCCAATCAGTTGTAGCCCTAAATAGAAAAACACTGACCTCCCCAGAAGAAAAGGAGGGAATTCTGCTAGCAGACTGTCTTCAGACTTGAACTGCAGCATCAACCCTTCCCTGGGTCTCTAACACCTTGGCGTACCCTGCAGATTTTGGACTTGCTAGCCTACACAACTATGTGAGCCAATATTTAAAAATAAATCAATCCCTTTCTCTACTCTCCCCCTCACCCCCTTTACCTTTCTCTTCCTCTCTCTCTCACTATAGAGATGGATAGATAAATGGGTAGATAGATAGACAGATAGATAGATAGAGGTAGATACACACACACACACACACACACACACACCTTATTGGTTCTGTTTTTCTGGAGAACCCTGACTAATATACCCACTATTTTATATGCAATCCCTGCTGTCAGATATCAAGTTTCTGTGTGTGCTTGGATCTTTTTCTGACTCTCTATTCTGTTTAATTTGTCTATTTTTCTACTCCTTTCCAACTTTATTATCTAATATCTGGTAGGGTAATTCTTGCCATTTAATTCCCTTCAAAATTGACTCTTAACCTCTTGTTCTCCCATGTGAATTTTATGACTCGCTTGACAATTTTATTAAAAACCCAGCTCAGATTTTTTATTGTAATTGCTTTGAATTTATTGATTAATTTGACAAGAATAAAGTCTTTGTGCTATTGGGTCTTTTCATCCATGAATATGGTATATCTCTCTACATATTCAACTTTTCTATTTTTTTTTTAATAATTCATAATGATTTTCTCCATCTTTTCCCACATATTTTTTTGTTTGGGTTCCTATTTTTTTGATTTATTCCTATGTATCATATTATGTATTATTATTATTATCAGTGGAAACTTTTTAAGTTAACATTTTAAATGGGTTACTACTATTGTGTTACTATCCTCTATCTATCTATCTATCTATCTATCTATCTATCTATTTATTTTAGGAGGGGATCTGCTGACTTAACTGGGAACTGGGTTGCCTGGAACAAAGACCACATTTCCCAGCTGCATTTGAAGCTGGGGGTGGACATTTCATTAAGTTCCAGCAAAATGTATGTAAGTGAATGTGTTCTGTGAGGCTTTGAGGAAGTGTCTTTAAAGGAGGGGGGTCATGCTCTTCTTCCTCTTTTTCTCCTTCCTGTTGGCTTGGATAAGATCATGGTGACTGAAGCATTAGGCAAATGGCTTTAAAGTCCTGTTTAAATGCAACTTTAAACACTCCCTGAATCTTGGTATCATGGAATGAAATTTTTGGCCAGTTTGGCAAAAACTATAAGTTCTCCTCTGATTTTTTTTTTTTTTTAATTTATAGCTGTTTTCTTTTGACAAAAACCTGAAACTTTAACACTAAGATAACCCTTCTCCTTCATTTTTTTAAAACATGTGACTGAATTTGATGTACTATTATTTATTTAATATTTTTGAATGCTCTTAATTGAGATAGATATACATTTTCTTTTGTTGTACTGTTACTATCCAGTTGGGCTCTCCAGGTTATATTGACATTCCAAAATGAGTTAAGTAGCTTCCTCACTTTTTCTGATCACTGAGGCAATTTCTGTAAGATTTATACTATCAGTTCCTTGAAGTTTTAGTAAAACTGCCAATATAATTATCTAAGCCTTGTGTCTTTTGGTGGGGGAAACTTTTGCTCACTAGTTCAATTTCTTTAATTGTATGATTTAATCTCAGCTTTCTCCCACCCCTCACCTCCAGTGTTTCTCTGACCCATTGAGTCTGTCCTGACTTTCCTGAATTTCCTGGCCTCATTAACCTGTACCATTGATCTCCATCTGGAACTTCAAAATGCAGTTCACTTGATTTTTTGTTGCTGCCTCTCAGCTGTGCTTGGAAGGAGATAGTACCAAACAGGACCCCTTCCTTCCCCTTTCCACTGGGTATCTTTAGTCTCACCAAAATTGGCACTCCATAGTGGGCAGATATAAGTAGTTTTCCTTACTGGAAGGCTAGTCCAGTTATTTTGGACTTTCCATTGGGTCTCAAAGGGAAAGCCTGATGAAGTCTGAGGTGCTTTAAAACACATGTAGTGGGGGGAGGGGGTCTCTGGTGACACTTCCTTTTTCTTCTGACCTGATTCATCTACCCTCAGATTCTCCACTTCCATGCCCCAGACACTGCTGTCCTTTTCTCCTTATCTAAAAATATCCCTTCTCAAAGTAAAAGACCTGGCCCCTTGGAGCATTTCTCTCTTCTCTTATTTAGTGAATCTTGCTGTATTGAGTACTGGGGAGGAGAGGTTTCAGTCCCATGGGTAGGGGATGTAGTTTCTCCAATTTAGCTTTTCCTTTTGATAGTCCCTCATCATGAGCCATGAATCATGGACTCTCTCTCTCTTTCTTTTTTTTTTTATTTTGTGCCTTTATAGTAGAATTTTACTGAAGGAGGCAGAAGGATAATGTGGAAAGAATTCTAACCTTGGTTTTGTCCCTTCCTATTTTTTTTTTTTATTTTTATTGGAGTGTGGTTGATTTAAAATGTTGTGTTAGTTTCAAGTGTACAGCAAAGTGAATCAGTTATACATATACATATATTCACTCTTTTTTAGATTCTTTTCCCATATAGGTCATTATAGAGTATTGAGAAGAGTTCCCTGTGCTGTACAGTAGGTCCTTATTAGTTATCTCTTTTACATATAGTAGTATGTATATGTCAATCCCAATCTCCCAAATTATTCCTCTCCTCCTTTCCCCCCGGTCATCATAAGTTTGTTTTCTACATCTGTGACTCTATTTCTGTTTTGTAAATAAGTTCATTTGTACCATTTTTTTTAGATTCCACATGTAAGCGATATTATATGATATTTTTCTTTCTCTGTCTGACTTACTTCACTCAGTATAATAATCTCTAGGTCCATCCATGTTGCTGCAAATGACATTATTTCATTCCTTTTTATGGCTGAGTATATTCCATTGTATATATGTACCACATCTTCTTTATCCATTCCTCTATCGGTGGACATTTAGGTTGCTTCCATGTTCTGGCTATCGTAAATAGTGCTGCAATGAACATTAGGGTGCATGTATCTTTTCGAATTAGGTTTTCTCCAGATATATGCCCAGGAGTGGGATTGCAGGATCCTGCAATGGGGAAAACCACCTGAACCAAGCAGCTCCAACTCTATCACTTCTGAGTCACTCTCTCCTGGGGTAACCACAGTCAACACATACTGCTCTGGGTGGGGGAAGGCCTGCCTTCTCTGGAAAGTTCCACCACTGAAGTAGGCTGGCGTGAAAAGACATGGTTTTCTCTCATGGTGCTGAGAGAAAAGCAAGCCAAGAAAACGCTCAGAGCACAGAAACCGTCCAACTGGCAGTTCTGTGATCCTACTCTCGCTCATTTTCTCTCTGGGCTTGTGGGTCTGGCCCCATCCTACATCCTTAAAGGCGCTCCCGAAGGACTGGGACATATTTTTGCCCACCTTATCAGGGAACCAGTTTCCAGCTTCAGCTGGCAGCAAGATAGGAGCTGGCACCTTGATTCCCCCATCAGCTGAGGTTACTCCTCGGCTCACTTTGGCTGCTCCGTATAAGAGAGTCGGGTCTATTGCCCACCAGGTGCCTCCCACCAAGTTGTTTTTCCAACCCTAGCAGCCTCCTCTTCCTCCGGGAGTTGGCAAGACTCTGGTGATTGACACGACAATATGCTGTCCCTGCAGGTGCAGGCCTTTGCCCTGAGCCTGAAGGCCAGTGGAATGACAGCATCTCCAAAATTCAGCAGCACAAGCAGAAATGGCAGGGGTGGGTAGCTTCACCACCGTGCTCTGCTATTCATCACCTAAGGTGAAGCAGGTGTAGGAGGGAGCTCACAGCAGCTCCTTTGTTTGACGATTGAAATTGATCTGTAGGAGGCTGAATGCAGCAACCGGCCACTTGCCGTGACCTAAGTAGACCCCAGTGCACCCAGCACCCTTGAGTGGGCTCTGCTGACTCACTCCCTCTGGCCCCTGCTTCACTCGTTTGCACGGAGCCCAGACCCACCAAGGGTAGAGAAGAGGGGGAGCACGAGAGATAGGAAGGGATGGGAATGGAGTTTCTAGCAGTGCCTGCGCCTATTCCAAGAAAAAACCTGCATCCTCTAAATCATTCCCCACCTTCCTCATTCATGTTCCTGACATCTCTCCCTACCCTGACACCCACCTTCAGACAGAAGAAATTCAGCTGCAAAGTGAAACCTGTTTCTCAGGACAATTGTCCCAATAAGTATCTATTAACATATTTATTTTGGGTTCAGGCTTGGCCTTTAGAAACTCTCTTAATGGTGATTTTTATTTGAGGAGAAGATGTTGCTAAACTTGTTTAATTCTAGCATGTCTCTCAGGAAGGCACTCAAGACTTTGGAACTCCATTCCCCTGCATCTAGTTGCTTTACTGCTTTTAGGCTGCCAACATTGTCTACAGTCAAAAGTCCCATTTTGTAGAGACTGAGGCGTAGAAAGAATGAGTAACTTACAAAGTAGGGTCTTCTGTTTGTTACTAAATGTGGCCTTTCTCTTTCTTTGCTTCTTTCCTTTAATATCCAGTTTTGGGGGGGATTATGAGTTTAGCCATGTATCAGTGGACTTGAAGGAGTAGAGAAAATTCAGAAGCTCATCAGAAAGTATACATGGGAAGTAGGAGCGAGGGTGTGAGGTCAGGAAGGCTGTTTGGAGAGAACCATATTTCCCAGGTCATGAATGGTATTTTTTTCTTTTTCTTGCATCTCAAGAGATTCTTTAGAAGTTCCAGGTTTTTCTCACATTTGATTTTTGGTTTGTGGTAATGACCCAGGTTGCTGAGTATCAGGAAGAACTTGCTTCAGGCAGTCACTTGTCCACACTTGTTTAAGGAAGATGAAAGACATCTTGAGTGGATCTGGTCCCAACGTGCATTCTAGAGCCAGCCCACAGCCTAGAGCAATCATGCCTGCAAAGCTAAAGACTTGTGCATAAGAAAAAGCAATGCTCATGTTGTAGTCCCCTGACTTCTGGGGTGCTTTGTTATGCATGTCATTACATGTCTGTCATTAGATATGTAATGTCATTACAACAGTAGCTAATTGATACATCCTTTCTCTCCCCGTCCTACTTTCTCTTGTGAAACAACATAATTTCTCCACCTGTAGCTCTGTCTTCATGTATCTGGATCACTTGGGACACCATAAAGAGTCTAACATCTCTTTTTCTCTTTGGGAACCTTGTCTTGAAGCTGGGAAACAACACAGGCCTTTTAAGAAGGAAAATATTATTAGCCTGAGGATATAAGAAACTGAATGTTGTCTGTGTGTAATCTCAGATGTCAAGCTATAAAGCTAAAATGTTTGCCCTATGCTCTAAGAAACATTCCTTCCACTATTGTTTCATGTTCTTTGGAAAATCAGAAATAGTCACTGGTACTTCTCAGGACAATGGTACAATAAACAGGCTGATTACCCAGGTGTTCAATGGAATGCTGCCTTTGTTCCCCTCTAGAGGGCTAAACACTCCAGACATGGCAAGATCCATTTAACCAGATCTGAGTAGCTATTGAAATCAGTATGTGGCATTTTATAGTTTTCACTTTAGAATTTCTCTACCAGTAAGAATGTATTAAAGATGATCTGGCCTAGTCCATACATCTCTACTGTGAGTTACCTAAGTGATCTAGAAACATTGCAATGGAAAAAATAGCAATTTGAATAATTTTCATGATGCCTTTGGCCATGGAATTATAAGGAACAATTCCATTCCAAGTAGGTTCTTACTTAACTATATTAGATTATGAAAAGAGAAAGCCATGAAAAAAGTAGAGTTGAAAAATGACATTATTCCCTACAGGCCCCACAAATTCAAAATTGATACCTTCCTCTGAGCCTTAGCTCTGTATTCCCTCTGCTTTGAACACCTCTACTCTTCTTTTAATCCACATTTCACTAGTTCTTCTTGTCTATCCTAAGTCCCACAACCTCCCATCTTTCCTGACTCATTTTGCTTTCTTTCTTAAAGCATGCAGGTCCTGCACCCATAGGTGCAAGATTCTTATTCCAAGGTGTTCTTGAATTCATCTACACATATATATGTATATTCTCAATCAATAGACATTAAAAGTATAATCACAATCATACGCTCATATACCTTCCATTGCCCTACACATACACACACACACACACACACACACAAACACACACACTGGTATGTAAAAAAAGATCCTTACAGTCTGCCACATAGCACTACAGAGCTTGTGCACAATAAACTGTACTTGGCCTTAGATGCTCATGTCCAGGATGGGAATCACTTGTCAATACTGCACACTCTCGCACTTGTGTTAGTGGTGTTCTCTAATTATTTTATATCTGTAGGGCTTGTCTCCTAGACAGTGCAAGCTCCTTGAGGGAAATATCCTCAGAAAGGTCTTTTTTATAGCTACCAGAGTGAGGCATATAATAATAGAAGCAAAATGAGCACGTCTTGATGTATTTACTCTCTCAGCCATCCCCCCAGCCCCTACTATCCACCTGCACCGCCACTCTATTCAGGCTCCATCTCCTGCATCTCCTTTGTGAAGCCTATTTTGGGGGAGTTGGGAAGACACACAGTACCCTTTTCTCCAACGAGTAATCAGTCTGACTCTTTTTTTCAATTATAAAAAAATAAACAAAAATACTGTCATCTGTTCATACAAGTAAAGTGTGTGTACATGTGCTTAGTTTTAGGATATAAAAGTTCAGAAAGACAAGATTATAAATCATCTACCTTTATTAAAACTCACCCTCCACCACCACCACCGCCTCAGCACCATCACTAACAGTAGTAATGACCTGGACCAACAGATGGTACACAAGCCCTGGCATCGACAGCGTGGTTTCTGCCACTCACGCAGAGGGAGGTACATGAGCACAGAGGACAAGCCTGTGTGCTCAGGATGTGGTCTGGCTGGGTTCCCCGCTTTCTTACCGCTTCCTGTGCATGCTCGTGCAATCTTGGCTAAGCCATGGGGCCTCTTGGTGCCCCATGCCCTCACTGGGTAATTACTGTACCTTACTGTCAGGGTTGTCATGAGCATTAAGTGGGTTCACACACCTAAACACTAAGAGCAGTGTCTGCACAGCGTAAACACCCCGTTCAGTCTTAAATATTTTGTGTTATCTCCTTTCTCTGAGCTTCAGCTTCCAGAAGACAATACCTGTAAGATTCAAAAAGATCAGACGAGGTAAACATGGGAAAGTGCTTGTAATGTGTAAAGAACTATACAAACATAAGGCATTATGTCTTTTAAAGTGGCACTTTGAAACATAGTACTGATTTTTGTGCTGCTTCTTGGAAATTCCTCCCCCAGTACTGAGTTCTTTGCTTGTGTGATTTGATAGCAGGGTTATGGTGGATATTACTTTAGACACTATTACAAAGTAAGAGATGTCAGACCAGACCTTTGAAAGTTAATTCGGGAACAAGGTGGAGCGTGAGGGAAGGAAAGGAAGTGTGAGATGTGCTGGGGTAGGGGGTGAGGCTGAAATCATTGAAGAAGCAAAACTGGGATGTGATTAGCAGCAGAGCTCACATGAATGCTCCTTTCATGGCAAAACTGTGAAACCCTTGAGTCTCCTGACAGACGAGGCACATGAGTCACAGGTACTACCCCTTCCCAGACAGAATCCTATGGCTGCTTTCAGCAACACCTCCCGCCCTTGACTTCACTTCCTGCTGCCACACGAGGCATCAGGGTCCACCGAGAGCACCCCACGGTGTGCAGGACGCTGTTGTCTCGTTTCACAGAGGCTTGTTCTGGTTCTCTGCTAGTTGACCTCTAATTCAATGAACTCATCAATGCTGATGTATAGACGGCCTTACTACATCTGTGTTACCTGAAGTTGCTTGAGGCAGGGCACAAGGTTTACCTACCGTGGTGAATTACTTACACCTCAGCTCACTGCCTGTCTTTAAAACAGATTGGGCTTAGGCAAACATTGGTACCTGAATGAAGAAGGTGAAGTTTAAGGATGAAGGTTCTCAGAGGGCCTGACTTCCTCTCTGCAGCCCTGCAGGTTCCATTGCTTTGTGCTCTTAACCCCCACTTGCAGGTTTAATCCTGGACCCCTGTTTGGTAGCCCTCTCCTCCTTCATCCCTCCCCCCTTCCTTCCCTCTTCCTGCAAATATTTTTGAGTACCAGCTCTGTGTCAGATAGCTGGGATTCACCAGTTCCCATCCTCATGGAGCATACTTCCAGTCTTTTTTAGGATAAAGCCAGACTATAGGAAGTAGAGGTTTCATTCTTTTTATTAAAAACATTTTTTAAAAAGCACAGTTCTTAAAATTAGAGTAATTCATGATTCTTACGGACTGAATGTTTGTGTTCTCTCTAAATCCAAATATTGAAACCCTAACCCCCAATAAGATGGTATTTGGAGATGGGGCCTTTGGTGAGTTATTAGGGTTAGATGAGGTTGTTAGTATGGGGCCTTAAGATGGGATTAGTGCCCTTACAAGAAGAGACACCAGAAAGCTCGCTTGCTCTCTCTCCTCTCACGTGCACAAAGAGGTCATATGAGCACTTGGAGAATGGTGCCTGCCTACAAGGCAACAAAAGAGGCTGCAGAATATCTACCTGTAGCACCTTGATCTGGACATCCCAGCCTCCAGAATGATGAGATAAATTTCTGTCCTATCAGCCACCAACTCTATGGTATTTTGTCACGGCAGTGAGAGCTTACTAATACAATATTCACTATAAAACATTCAATAAATAAGGAAGTATAAAGCAAAGACTCCAAACTGGAGGGTCTGCAGGTGACATCAGGCCTGTAGATATGTTTTGTTTGACTCACTTGGTATTTTTTAACAGTTTTATTGAGGTATAGTTTATATACCATACAATTCACCCATTTATAATGTACAATTCAGTGACTTTTAGTATATTCACACTGTCATGCATCCATCACTACGATCAATTTTAGGACATTTTTATTACTCCAGAAAGAAGCAGTCATCTCTCATTTACCCCCAACATCCTCAATCCATGGCAACCACTAATCTGCTTTTTGTCTCTATAGATTTGCCTGTCCTGAACATTTTGTATAAGTGGAAACATATAATATGTGGTCTTCTGAGACTGACTTCTTTCATTTAGCATAATGTTTTCAAAGTTGCCCTATACTGTAGCAAGGATATATACACATATATCCTTGCTACAAGCCAAATTATATTCCATTGCCAAATTATATTCCATTGTATAGACATTGCACATTTTATTTTTTCATTCATCAGATGTTGGACATTTGGGAGGCTTCTACTTTTTGGCTATTGTGAACATTTGTGTATCAGTGTTTTTGTTTTTTTGTTTTTTTTTAACATCTTTATTACAGTAAAATTGCTTTACATTGTTGTGTTAGTTTCTGCTGTATAACAAAGTGAATCAGCTATACGTATACTTATATCCCCAATTCCCCTCCCTCTTGCATCTCCCTCCCACCCTCCCTATCCCACCCCTCTAGGTGGTCACAAAGCACCGAGCTGTTCTCCCTGTGCTATACAGCTGCTTCCCACTAGCTATCTATTTTACATTGGTAGTGTATATATGTCCATGCCACTCTCTCACTTCGTCCCAGCTTACCCTTCCCCTCCCCGTGTCCTTAAGCCAATTCTCTACATCTGTGTCTTTATTCCTGTCCTGCCCCTAGGTTCTTCAGAACCATTTTTATTTTTAGATTCCATATATATGTGTTAGCATACAGTATTTGTTTTTCTCTTTCTGACTTACTTCACTCTGTATGACAGACTCTAGGTCCATCCACCTCACTACAAATAACTCCATTTCATTTCTTTTTATGGCTGAGTAATATTCCATTGTATATATGTGCCACATCTTCTTTATCCATTCATCCGATGATGGACACTTAGGTTGCTTCCATGTCCTGGCTATTGTAAATAGAGCTGCAATGAACATTTTGGTACATGACTCTTTTTGACCTATGGTTTTCTCAGGGTATATGCCCAGTAGTGGGATTGCTGTGTCATATAGTAGTTCTATTTTTAGTTTTTTAAGGAACCTCCATACTGTTCTCCACAGTGGCTGTATCAATTTACGTTCCCACCAACAGTGTAGGAGGGTTCCCTTTTCTCCACACCCTCAGCAGAATTTTTTGTTTGTAGATTTTTGAGGATGGCCATTCTGACTGGTGTGAGGTGACACCTCACTGTAGTTTTGATTTGCATTTCTCTGATGATTAGTGATGTTGAGCAGCGTTTCATGTCTTTGTTAGCAATCTGTATATCTTTGAAGAAATGTCTATTTAGGTCTTCTGCCTATATTTGGATTGGGTTGTTTGTTTCCTTGATATTAAGCTGCATAAGCTGCTTGTGTATTTTGGAGATTAATCCTTTGTCAGTTGCTTCATTTGCAAATATTCTCTCCCATTCTGAGGATTGTCTTTTCATCTTGTTTATGGTTTCGTTTGCTGTGGAAAAGCTTTTAAGTTTCATTAGGTCCCATTCGTTTATTTTTGTTTTTATTTCCATTTCTCTAGGAGGTGGTTCAAAAAGGATCTTGCTGTGATTTATGTCATAGAGTGTTCTGCCTATGTTTTCCTCTAAGAGTTTGATAGTGTCTGGCCTTTTTTCTAGGTCTTTAATCCATTTTGAGTTTATTTTTGTATACGGTGTTAGGGAGTGTTCTAATTTCATTCTTTTACATGTAGCTGTCCAGTTTTCCGAGCACCATTTATTGAAGAGGCTGTCTTTTCTCCATTGTATATTCTTGCCTCCTTTATCAAAGATAAGGTGACCATATGTGAGTGGGTTTATCTCTGGGTTTTCTATTCTGTTCCATTGATCTATATTTCTGTTTTTGTGCCAGTACCAAACTGTCTTGATTACTGAAGCTTTGTAATATAGTCTGAAGTCAGGGAGCCTGATTCCCCCAGCTCCATTTTTCATTCTCAAGATTGCTTTGGCTATTCGGGGTCTTTTGTGTTTCCATACAAATTGTGAAATTTTTTGTCCTACTTCTGTGAAAAATGCCATTGGTAGTTTGATAGGGATTGCATTGAATCTGTAGATTGCTTTGGGTAGTACAGTCATTTTTCACAATGTTGATTCTTCCAGTCCAAGAACATGATATATCTCTCCATCTGTTTGTAACTTCTTTAATTTCTTTCATCAGTGTCTTATAGTTTTCTGCATACAGGTCTTTTGTCTCCTTCAGTAGGTTTATTCCTAGGTATTTTATTCTTTTTGCTGCAATGGTAAATGGGAGTGTTTCCTTAATTTCTCTTTCAGATTTTTCAGCATTAGTGTATAGGTGTGAAAGAGATTTCTGTGCATTAATTTTGTATCCTGCTTCTTTACTAAATGCATTGATTACCTCTAGTACTTTTCTGGTAACATCTTTAGGATTCTTTATGTGTAGATAGTATCATATCATCTGCAAACAGTGACAGTTTTACTTCTTCTTTTCCGATTTGGATTCCTTTTATTTCTTTGTCTTCTCTGATTGCTGAGGCTAAAACTTCCAAAACTATGTTGAATAATAGTGGTGAGAGTGGGCAACCTTGTCTTGTTCCTGGTCTTAGAGGAAATGGTTTCAGTTTTTCACCGTTGAGAATGATGTTGGCTGTGGGTTTGTCATATATGGCCTTTATTATGTTGAGTTAAATTCCCTCTATGCCGACTTTCTGGAGAGGTTTTATCATAAATGGGTGTTGAATTTTGTTGAAAGCTTTTTCCGCATCTATTGAGATTATCATATGGTTTTTATCCTTCAATTTGATAATATGGTGTATCACATTGATTGATTTGTGTATATTGAAGAATCCTTGCATTCCTGGCATAAATCCCACTTGATCATGGTGTATGATCCTTTTAATGTGCTGTTGGATTCTGTTTGCTAGTGTTTTGTTGAGGATTTTTGCACCAATGTTCATCAGTGATATTGGCCTGTAGTTTTCTTTTTTTGTGACATCTTTGTCTGGTTTTGGTATCAGGGTGATGGTGACCTCGTAGAATGAGTTTGGGAGTGTTCCTCCCTCTGGTATATTTTGGAAGAGTTTGAGAAGGATAGGTGTTAGCTCTTCTGTAAGTGTTTGATAGAATTCGCCTGTGAAGCCATCTGGTCCTGTGGTTTTGTTTGTTGGAAGATTTTTAATCACAATTTCAATTTCAGTGCTTGTGATTGGTCTGTTTATATTTTCTATTTCTTCCTGGTTCAGTCTCGGAAGGTTGTTCTTCTCTAAGAATTTGTCCATTTCTTCCAGGTTGTCTATTTTATTGGCACATAGATGCTTGTAGTAATCTCTCATGATCCTTTGTATTTCTGCAGTGTCAGTGGTTACTTCTCCTTTTCCGTTTCTAATTCTGTTGATTGGAGTCTTCTCCCTTTTTTTCTTGATGAGTCTGGCTAATGGTTTATGAATTTTGTTTATCTTCTCAAAGAACCAGCTTTTAGTTTTATTGATCCTTGCTATTGTTTCCTTCATTTCTTTTTCATTTATTTCTGATCTGATCTTTATGATTTCTTTCCCTCTGCTAACTCTGGGGATTTTTTGTTCTTCTTTCTCTAGTTGCTTTAGGTGTAAGGTTGGATTATTTATTTGAGTTTTTTCTTGTTTCTTCAGGTAGGATTGTATTGCTATAAACTTCTCTCTTAGAACTGCTTTTGTTGCATCCCATAGGTTTTGGGTCATCGTGTTTTCATTGTCATTTGTTTCTAGGTAGTTTTTGAATTCCTCTTTGATTTCTTCAGTGATCTCTTGGTTATTAAGTAGTGTATTGTTTAGCCTCCATGTGTTTTTATTTTTCACAGTTTTTTTTCTTGTAATTGATATCTAGTCTCATAGTGTTGTGCTCGGAAAAGATACTTGATGCGATTTCAATTTTCTTAAATTTACCAAGGCTTGATTTGTGACCCAAGATACGATCTATCCTGGAGAATGTTCCATGAACACTTGAGAAGAAAGTGTTTTCTGGTGTTTTGGGATGGAATGTCCTATAAATATCAATTAAGTCTATCTTTTTTTTTCTTTTTTTTTTAATATTATATTGTAGTCTATCTTTTTTAATGTGTCATTTAAAGCTTGTGTTTCCTTATTTATTTTCATTTTGGATGATCTGTCCATTGGTGAAAGTGGGGTGTTAAAGTCCCCTACTATGATTGTGTTACTGTCAATTTCCCCTTTTATGGCTGTTAGCATTTGCCTTATGTATTGAGGTGGTCCTATGTTGGGTACATAAATATTTACAATTGTTATATCTTCTTCTTGGATTGATCCCTTGATCATTATGTAGTGTCCTGCTTTGTCTCTTGTAATAGTCTTTATTTTAAAGTCTATATTATCTGTTAGAACATTGCTACTCTAGCTTTCTTTTGATTTCCATTTGCATGGAATATGTTTTTCTATCCCCTCACTTTCAGTTTGTATGTGTCCCTAGGTCTGAAGTGGGTCTCTTGTAGACAGCATATATACAGGTCTGGTTTTTGTATCCATTCAGCCAATCTACATCTTTTAGTTGGAGCATTTAATCCATTTACTTTTAAGGTAGTTATCAATATGTATTTTCCTATTACCATTTTCTTAATTGTTTTGGGTTTGTTATTGTAGGTCTTTTCCTTCTCTTATGTTTCCTGCCTAGAGAAGATCCTTTAGCATTTGTTGTAAAGCTGGTTTGGTGGTGCTAATTTCTCTTTGCTTTTGCTTGTCTGTAAAGGTTTAAATTTCTCCGTTGAATCTGAATGGGATCCTTGCTGGGTAGGGTAATCTTGGTTGTAGGTTTTTCCCTTTCATCATTTTAAATATGTCTTGCCACTCCCTTCTTGCTTGCAGAGTTTCTGCTGAAAGATCAGCTGTTAACCTTATGGGGATTCCCTTGTTTGTCATTTGTTACTTTTCCCTTGCTGCTTTTAATATTTTTTCTTTGTATTTAATTTTTGATAGTTTGATTAGTATGTGTCTTGGCATGTTTCTCCTTGGATTTCTCCTGTATGGGATTCTCTGTGCTTCCTGGACTTGATTGAGTATTTCCTTTCCCATATTAGGGAAGTTTCAACTATGATCTCTTCAAACATTTTCTCAGTCCCTTTCTTTTTCTCTTCTTCTTCTGGGACCCCTATAATTCAAAAGTTGGTGTATTTAATGTTGTCTCAGAGGTCTCTGAGACTGTCCTCAATTCTTTTCATTCTTTTTTCTTTATTCTGCTCTGCGGTAGTTATTCCACTATTTTATCTTCCAGCTCACTTACCCGTTCCTCTGCCTCAGTTATTCTGCTATTGATTCCTTCTAGAGAATTATTAATTTCATTTATTGTGTTGTTCATCACTGTTTGTTTTCTCTTTAGTTCTTGTAGATCCTTGTTGAATGTTTCTTTTATTTTCTCCATTCTATTTCCATGATTTTGGATCATCTTTACTATCATTACTCTGAATTCTTTTTCAGGTAGACTGCATATTTCCTCTTCATTTGTTTGATCTGTTGCGTTTTTACCTTGCTCCTTCATCTGCTGCGTATTTCTCCGTCTTCTCATTTTGCTTAACTTACTGTGTTTGGGGTCTCCTTTTCACAGACTGCACCCGTTGTTTTTGGTGTCTGCTCCTGGTGTGTAAGGTTGGTTCAGTGGGCTTTGTAGGCTTCCTGGTGGTGTGGGACTTGTGCCTGTGTTCTGGGGGATGAGGCTGGATCTTGTCTTTCTGGTGGGCTGGACCATGTTCGGTGGTGTGTTTTGGGGTGTCTGTGAACTTATTGTGATTTAGGCAGCCTCTGTGCTAATGGGTGGGGTTGTGTTCCTGTCTTACTAGATGTTTGGCATGGGGCGTCCAGCACTGGTGCTTGTTGGTTGTTGAGTGGTGCTGGATGTTAGCGTTGAGACAGAGATCTCTGGGAGAGCTCTTTCCGACTGATATTACGTGGGGCCTGGTGGTCTCTGGTGGTCCAATGTCCTGAACTCGGCTCTCCCACCTCAGAGGCTCAGGCCTGACACCCGGCCGGAGTACCAAGCTCAGAAGAAAAGGGAGGAAAAGAAAGAGAGAAAGAGAGAAAGGGAAAAAGGGAGAAAGGGAGAAAGGGAGGAAGGGAGGAAGGGAAATAAAGTTTTTAAAGTAAAAAATTAAAGAAAATATTATTAAAATAAAACAAGTAATTAAAAATAAAAAAGAGAGCAACAAAACCAATAAACAAATCTACCAATGATAACAAGGGCTAAAAACTAAACTAAGATAAACATAAAAATCAGAAACTGGTCAGTCGCATACAGCAAACCCCAAGTGTACATTTGCTCCCAATGTCCACTGCCTCAATTTTGGGATGATTTATTGTCTATTCAGGTATTCCACAGATGCATGGTACATCAAGTTCATTGTGGAGATTTACTCTGCTGTTCCTGAGGCTGCACGGAGAAATTTTCCTTTCTCTTCTTTGTTTGCACAGCTCCTGGTATTCAGCTTTAGATTTGGCCCTGCCTCTGCATGTAGGTTGCCCTCTGGCATCTGTTCTTCACCCAGACAGGATGGGGTAAAGGAGCGGCTGATTAGGGGGCTGTGGCTCACTCAGGCTGGGGGGAGGGAGGGGTACAGAATGCGGGGATAGCCTGTGGCGGCAGAGGCCACTGTGACGTTTCAACAGCCTGAGGCACGCCGTGTGTTCTCTCAGGGAAGTTGTCCCCGGATCACGGGACCCTGGCAGTGGCGGGCTGCACAGCCTCCCGGGAGGGGAGGTGCGGATAGTGACCTGTGCTTGCACACAGGATTCTTGGTGGCTGCAGCAGCAATGTTAGCGTTTCATGCCTGTCTCTGGTGTCTGCAATGATAGCTGCGGTTCTTGCCCGTCTCTGAAGCTCGTTTAGGCGGTGCTCTGAATCTCCTCTCCTTGCGCACCCTTTTGGGAAGTCTGAGGTCTTCTGCTAGCATTCAATAGGTGTTCTGTAGGAGTTGTTCCACATGTAGATGTATTTTTGCTGTATTGGTGGGGAGGAAGGTGATCTCCACATCTTACTCCTCCACCATCTTTAAGGTCCTCTCCTGTGTACCAGTTTTTGTGTGGATGCTTTCTTTTCTCTTGGGTATATACCTAGGTGTGAAATTGCTGGATCACATGGTAACTCTATGTTAAAGCATTTTAGAAACTGCCAGACTGTTTCCAAGCACTGTTTTACATTTCCACCAGCAGTGTGTGAGGGTTCCAATTTCTCCATATCCTCACCAACACTTATTGTCTGACTTTTTCTTCTAGCCATTCTAGTGGGTGTGAAGTGGTATCTCACTGTGGTTTTAATTTGCTTTTCCCTGATGGTAAATGGTATCTTTTCATGTGTTCATGACCATTTGTATTTGTAAAAAATAAATCAGGCACATATCTGGCAAAGAATTGCTCCTGCAAACTTTGTTGCTTCTTTGGAAGAAATATTTCTTACATCAGCTTGATTCACTTGGTTATGTTGCCTACTTAGCCCTGTAGGTATATTTTATTTCAAACTCTGGTGCCCCATGTGCCAGATACAGCTACTGTTGATGTTTTGGTTTATCGTCTTTCTGATTATATCCATGCATAATGAGGCTAGAACATTTACTGGTTCCAAAATAGCCTTCACTTTGAGCAGATTCATCTAGGAGGGTAGACATTGTTTTGGGGAGATACCTGCATGTTGGTGGGAGAAAACAATAATGGGTTGGTTTAGTGGCTCTGAAAAGGAAAAGGAAAGACTCAGGGCTCAGTTGAATGGAAAGCTTGAGACCAAAAATGCTGTTCATAGTAAAGTAACAGTTATTTTCACTTTTTCTAGAGCTGCGTGAGAGCAAGCAGGGGTTATGTAATGAAGAAAACCTTGGATGTGGGAAAATAAAAGTTGTGAGGATATGCCCAGGTAATAAAGAGCTGGTTAGGTGGACTCAAGGGAGTCTGGGAATCAGGAGGACCACAAGCATGGGAGAGAATGTTCCTTGTCAAAGAGTGCCCTGTGGGTTTAGGAATGGCAAGTGATGCCTGATATTCATTTTCAAATAGTTCTGTGTACTAAGCTGAAATGAACCTCCACTGTTCACAGGTCTTCAATTAAAGTATACTGCACAACCAGCCTTTTATTAGTGGTGATAGAGGGAATAAAGAAAGACAGTCCATGCTGATGGCCAAGTGGTGGAGGAAGAGGCCAAAGAGGTGCTTAGGTGAAGCTTAGAAAAACTAAGCAGGAAATTGGAATGAGGTAACAGGCAACCTCTAAGAGAATGTTAGCCCTCTCTCCTTTAGAAATGTGTCCCCCTCTCCTCCCAAAAAGTTAAAAGTGATTAGGACTAGAGGTGTTAGGTTTGAGTATTTAAAGGAAAAGGCTAAACCCTTGAGGACCTGGGACATCCAGGTAAAACTTAGATGAGATTGGACTATTCATATTAATTTGCAACTTTTTAAAAAAATTAACATTGATTCCTTTCTATATTCAACAAATATTTATTGAACGACGACTACATGCCACACACTTTTCAAGCACTAGGGACAGAGCAGTAAACCATGGAGTAGACAAATTGCCTGCTTTTGTGGATTTGCAGTCAGAACATATAGGTAAGCCACATTTTAAAAATGTAATTGACTCTTGAACAATGCAGGGGTTAGGGGCCCTGAGCCTCCACACAGTCAAAAATTCAAGTATAACTTATAGTCAGTCCTCCACATCTGAGGTTCTGCATCTGTGGATTGTGTAGTACTATTGTATTTACTATTGAAAAACATCCAAGTATACGCACACCCACGCAGTTCAAACCTGTGTTATTAAAAGATCACCTCTAGTTGGGAAGTATTTCATTGTATGGCTGTATTACAATGTACTTAGCCAATCACCCATTGATGGACATTTAAGTCCCCCCCCCACCATCCCCCACAGTTTTTTTGCTATTAAAAAGAATAAATAGAGGGAGAGAGATGAAGGAATGGTCTGGGACTCCGAGTCTCACCACTTGGGTTCCTCTTCTGAATGTTACTTTGTGCCCTGTTCTCTATCTTGTTGGGCTAGCTGGGCTTCTGTTTTGCTTCTACACCTAAGTTTTCCTTAAACTCCAGAGTCATCGCTGAACTGCATGAAGGGATAGAGCTCTGATTCCTGCTTGACCTGCTCTGGAACCAACTTCTCACCCTGCATTCCCTTTGACCTGTTGGGTATGATTCAAAAGAGCTGTTTGATGTTATACTTGCTAGCATTCTGGAACTCTCCTCCCCTGCTTGGTAGCATAACTGAAACTCTGGAACTGTACACTGGGTTTGTGATCTCACATTGCATTTCAAGCATTGGCAACCAGTGCAGTTCTTTCCAAATGCCAAACTTTTTGTTTTATTTTTTAATAGTAATTTTATTTGAAAACATCCTCGAACTTACCAAAAGGATCCAAGGACAGTAAAAGAAACTTTTTTTTGCAGAACCATTCAAGGATAAGTTGCCAACCTGACGCTTCATCACCAAAGAACATCTTAGTATATAAATCCCACAGTCAAGGACATTCTCACAGATAGCTGTAATACAACCATCAAATTCAGGAAGTTAACATCGAAGTATTGGGGTTTTTTTGTTTGTTTGTTTGTTTGTTTTTTATTGGTTCACATGGCTTTATTGGCTGAAAATAAGTAAAAGGAGCAAAAATAAGAGAGTTGTTAACAAGAATTTTTGCAAAATATTTCAAGCACATAGCTACTACATCAGTGAAAGTACTGAACAATTCATTTGCGATAATGTTGCAATCATGCTCATATAGTTATAATAAGAAAATAAATTCTGAACGTTTAGAAAATAAACCTCATTCATATTTCTCTCTTAAGTTCTAATAAGGGAATGGCTATTTTAATTCATATATATAAATGCAAATGCATTACACAGAAAAAATATATTTGTTCTAACTTATCAACCTATCTTGATCTCAGTTATAACAACTGCATACTTGATTTTATTATTAACATATTTTAAAAATAAATTCCCTCACTAAAATATGTGAAAGAATTATGATAAGCCACTTTAGGAAGGCTTTTAACTATTTGGGGTTGTTATATAATAATCATCACCATAATGTTTTAGAGATTCAAATTCTAAGGAAAAAAAAACTTGTGCGTGTAAGCAAAAGCTTCTTTTTTTTTAAATTTTTGAATTTTATTTTATTTTTTTTTTATACAACAGGTCCTTATTAGTCATCAGTTTTATACAAATCAGTGTATACATGTCAAACCCAATCGCTCAATTCATCACACCACCACCCCTACCACCCCGCTGCTTTCCCCCCTTGGTGTCCATACATTTGTTCTCTACATCTGTGTCTCAATTTCTGCCCTGCAAACCAGTTCATCTGTACCATTTTTCTAGGTTCCACATATATGCGATAATATACGATATTTGTTTTTCTCTTTCTGACTTACTTCACTCTGTATGACAGTCTCTAGATCCATCCACATCTCAACAAATGACCCAATTTCGTTCCTTTTTATGGCTGAGTAATATTCCATTGTATATATGTACCACATCTTCTTTATCCATTCGTCTGTCAATGGGCATTTAGGTTGCTAAAATGACCTGGCTATTGTAAATAGTGCTGCAATGAACATTGTGGTACATGTGTCTTTTTGAATTATGGTTTTCTATGGGTATATGCCCAGTAGTAGGATTGCTGGATCATATGTCAATTCTATTTTTAGTTTTTTAAGGAACCTCCATACTGTTCTCCATAGTGGCTGTATCAATTTACATTCCCACCAACAGCGCAAGAGGGTTCCCTTTTCTCCACACCCTCTCCAGCATTTCTTGTTTGTAGATTTTCTGATGATGCCCATTCTAACTGGTGTGAGGTGATATCTCATTGTAGTTTTGATTTGAGTTTCTCTAATGATTAGTGATGTTGAGCAGCTTTTCATGTGCTTCTTGGCCATCTGTATGTCTTCTTTGGAGAAATGTCTATTTAGGTCTTCTGCCCATTTTTGGATTGGGTTGTTTTTTTAATATTGAGCTGCATGAGCTGTTTATATATTACGGAGATTAATCCTTTGTACGTTGATTTGTGTGCAAATATTTTCTCCCATTCTGAGGGTTGTCTTTTCGTCTTGTTTATGGTTTCCTTTGCTGTGCAAAAGCTTTGAAGTTTCATTAGGTCCCACTTGTTTCTTTTTGTTTTTATTTCCATTCTTCTAGGAGGTGGATCAAAAAAGATCTTGCTGTGATTTATGTCAAAGAGTGTTCTTCCTGTGTTTTCCTCTAAGAGTTTTATAGTGTCTGGTCTTACATTTAGGTCTCAAATCCATTTTGAGTTTATTTTTGTGTATGGTGTTAGGGAGTGTTCTAATTTCATTATTATACATGTAGCTGTCCAGTTTTCCCAGCACCACTTATTGAAGAGACTGTCTTTTCTCCATTGTATATCCTTGCCTCCTTTGTCATAGATTAGTTGACCATAGGTGTGTGGGTTTATCTCTGGGCTTTCTATCTTGTTCCATTGATCTCTGTTTCTGTCCCTAGGTCTGAAGTGGATCTCTTGTAGACAGCATATAGATGGGTCTTGTTTTTGTATCCATTCAGCAAGCCTGTGTCTTTTGGTTGGAGCATTTAATCCATTCACGTGTGTTCCTATGACCATTTTCTTAATTGTTTTGGGTTTGTTTTTGTCGGACCTTTTCTTTCTTGTGTTTTCCACTTAGAGAAGTTCCTTTAGCATTTGTTGTAGAGCTGGTTTGATGGTTCTGAACTCTTTCAACTTTTGCTTGTCTGTAAAGCTTTTGATTTCTCCATCAAATCTGAATGAGATCCTTGCTGGGTAGAGTAATCTTGGTTGTAGGTTCTTCCCTTTCATCACTTTAAGTATATCATGCCACTCCCTTCTGGCTTGTAGAATTTCTGCTGTGAAATCAGCTGTTAACTTTATGGGAGTTCCCTTGTATGTTATTTGTCATTTTTCCCTTGCTCCTTTAAATAATTTTTCTTGGTCTTTAAATTTTGCCAATTTGATTACTATGTGTCTTGGTGTGTTTCTCCTTGGGTTTATCCTGTGTGGGACTTGCTGCGCTTCCTGGATTTGGGTAGCTATTTCCTTTCCCATGTTAGGGAAGTTTTCGACTATAATCACTTCAAATATTTTCTCTGGTCCTTTCTCTCTCTCTTCTCCCTCTGGCACCCCTATAATGTGAATGTTGTTGCATTTAATGTTGTCCCAGAGGTCTCTTAGGCTGTCTTCATTTCTTTTCATTCTTTTTTCTTTAGTCTGTTTCGCAGCAGTGAATTCCACCATTCTGTCTTCCAGGTCACTTATCCGTTCTTCTGCCTCAGTTATTCTGCTATTGATTCCTTCTACTGTAGTTTTCATTTCAGTTATTGTATTGTTCATCTCTGTTTGTTTGTTCTTTAATTCTTCTAGGTCTTTGTTAAACATTTCTTGCATCTTCTCGATCTTTGCCTCCATTCTTTTTCTGAGGTCCTGGGTCATCTTCACTATCATTATTCTGAATTCTTTTTCTGGAAGCTTGCCTATCTCCACTTCATTGTTGTTTTTCTGGGGTTTTATCTTGTTCCTTCATCTGGTATATAGCCCTCTGCCTTTTCATCTTATCTGTCTTTCTGTGAATGTGGTTTTTGTTCCACAGGCCACAGGATTGTAGTTCTTCTTGCTTCTGCTATCTGCCCTCTGGTGGATGAGGCTATCTAAGAGGCTTGTTGGGAGGGACTGGTGGTGGGTAGAGCTGACTGTTGCTTTGGTGGGCAGAGCTCAGTAAAACTTTAATCCACTTGTCCGCTGATGGGTGGGGCTGGGTTCCCTCCCTGTTGGTTGTTTGGCCTGAGGCAACCCAACACTGGAGCCTACCTGGGCTCTTTTGTGGGGCTAATGGCGGACTCTGGGAGGGCTCACACCAAGGAATACTTCCCAGAACTTCTGCTGCCAGTGTCCTTGTCCCCATGGTGAGCCACAGCCACCCCCTGCCTCTGCAGGAGACCCTCCAACACTAGGAGGTCAGTCTGGTTCAGTCTCCCCTGGGGTCAGTGCCCCTTCCCCTGGGTCCCGATGTGCACACTACTTTGTGTGTGCCCTCCAAGAGTGGAGTCTTTGTTTCCCCCAGTCCTGTCGAAGTTCTGCAATCAAATCCCACTAGACTTCAAAGTCTGATTCTCTACAATTTCCTCCTCCCATTGCCAGACCCCAGGTTGGGAAGCCTGACGTGCGGCTCAGAACCTTTACTCCAGTGGGTGGACTTCTGTGGTATAAGTGTTCTCCAGCCTGTGAGTCACCCACCCACCAGTTATGGGATTTGATTTTACTGTGATTGTGCCCCTCCTACCATCTCATTGTGGCTTCTCCTTTGTCTTTGGATGTGGGGTATCTTTTTTGGTGAGTTCCAGTGTCTTCCTGTTGATGATTGTCCAGCAGCTAGTTGTGATTCTGGTGTTCTCGCAAGAGGGAGTGAGAGCACGTCCTTCTACTCCACCATCTTGGTTCCTAATCCCCCAAGTATTGTTAACATTTAAAGCTGAGATCCCTCCCCCCCACAAAAGAAAAGATCAGTGTTAGTATTAGCCTACATTAGACACAGTTAGAAAGGAAAATCTGCAAGAAATAAAAATACTGTGCTTTCCAAAAAAATTAAAAAATAAAAAATAAATAAATAAAGCTGAGGGCTTCCCTGGTGGTGCAGTGGTTGAGAATCTGCCTGCTAATGCAGGGGACACGGGTTCGAGCCCTGGTCTGGGAAGATCCCACATGCCATGGAACAACTAGGCCCGTGAGCCACAACTACTGAGCCTGCGCGTCTGGAGCCTGTGCTCCGCAACAAGAGAGTCCACGATAGTGAAAGGCCCACGCACCGCGATGAAGAGTGGCCCCCGCTTGCTGCAACTAGAGAAAGCCCTCTCACAGGGCTTGTGAAGACCCAACACAGCCAAAAATAAATAAATAAATAAAGCTGAGATTCCATTCGAATTTCTTCAGTTGTCCTAATAATGTAATTAGGGCAAAAGGATACAGTTCAGACTCATGTGTTGCATTCAGTTGTCATGTCTCTTTAGCCTCTTTCAGTCAGTAACAGTTTCTTGGTCTTCCCTTCAGTTTCATGACTTTAATGATCAGTTATTTTGTAGAACACCCTTCAGTTTGGGTTTGTCTTTTTTTTTTTTTTAATGATAAGATTCAAGCATCTTTGAGGGGCTCTCTCAGATGTGATATGGTGTTCTTCCCATTACATCCTATCAGGAGGCTTGTGATTTTGAATTTTCCTATGTCTGATGATCTTCACTTTGATCGCTTGATTAAGGTGGTGTCTGCTAGGTTTCTCCACCATAAAATTATTCTTTTCTTCTTGCAGTTTAAAAGTAATTTTTGCAAAGGTAATTTGAGACTCTGAAATATTCTTTCTTATCAAACTTTCCATCTATTTATTTATTTATATAGTTTTGAACTCATGGATTTCTATTTTATTTAATGGGCTATTTTCCATCACTATTAATATTTATTTAGATTCTCAAATGTCCCAGGTGAGATCAGTGAGAGCCCTGTCAAGCACATAGCTAAAACTCCTCACCCTACTATGTATTGCCTTCCTCTCTCTAAGTGTAACACATTCTTTACGTAGTTAGTATATTCTTCTGTTATCAGCTTGCTAGCTAAGGGTGCTTTGTCACCACTGAAAACTTTTATTGATTTCCACCCCAGAAAATTTGGGTAAATTACTGCAATTAGGCACTGAATGTCAGAGTATCCATACTTTTGGCTCATATCAATGTTTATTCCTGCATATTTTTATAGTATATACATTAAATTACTTTAAAAATAACTAAAATCTTTTAGTCTCTGAGAACTAACATCCCTTAATTATGATGCCATCTGCTATGAAATAATCAGCTTTCCATTTGTTGTTTCCAACTTAGAAATATTTATGATATTTATGTGCATGTTTGATTCCAGCTACCTCAAAAAAAGAATTTGAATTTTCCTATAAAAGTAACATGTTTATGAAATAGGAGAGCTAAAATAAGAAAGTAGGAATATAAACCATTACCAGAGGAGAATCAATGATCCCTCCTCCCCGCACCCCTTAACCCCCACCCCTGGCCTCTGGAAACCACCAGTTTGTTTTCTGTTTCTATGAGTTTGGTTTTTTTAGGTTCCACACATAATTGAGATCATGCAGAATTTGTCTTTCTCTGTCTGACTTATTTCATTTAGCATAATGCCCTCAAGGTCCATGCATGTTGTCACAAGGTCAGGATTTCCTTTTCTTTTATAGCTGAATAATATTTCACTGTAAACGTATACACCACATTTTCTTTATTCAGTCATCTGTTAATGGACTCTTAGGTTGTTTCCATGTCTTGGCTAATGTAAATAATACTGCAGTGATCATGGGGGTGCACATATCTTTTCGAGATAGTGGTTTCATTTCCTTTGGATATGTACCCAGAAGTAGAATTGTTGGATCACATAGTAGTTCTATTTTTAAATTTTTGAGGAACCTCCATACTGTTTTCCACAGTGGCTGCTCCAATTTTTATTCCCACCAACAGTGCACAAGGATTCCTTTTTCTCCGCATCCTTGACAACACCTGTTATCCTTTGCCTTTTTGATAATAGCCAGTCTAACAGGTATGAGATACTATCTCATTGTGGTTTTGATTTGCATTTCCCTGATGATTAGTGATGTTGAGCTCCTCTTCGTGTATTTGTCGGCCATTTGAATATCTTTTTTGGAAGAATTTACATTTTTAACAAGTTTCAATATAATGCTGATACTGCTGGTTCAGGAACCACACTTTGTTAACCACTGCTCCAAACAAATTGCCAATTCCATGTACTTAAAACTCACTATTATTATTTGTTATTGTTATTATTAATTTTTAGCCATTGCCCCTTTGCCTGGAACTATTCCTCACTATCCCCACCTGTCAAAACTCAATGCTCTTCCTCCTTCATAGCTCATTTCAAAGATGCTTCATCAATAAAACATCTACTCTTAATCCTAGCTATATGGGCTCCATCCTTCCCTGAGCCACCATTACTGCTTTGATCATAGAATGTGCCTTCTTTATTACTCTACCAGACAACACACTCCTTGATGAAAAAAGATTGAATCTTAATCTTTTTTTTTTTTAATCCTTCTAGATTGGTTCCCTAAGAGCTTATAGCAGATCTCTTAAATGGGATTCAAGGATATAATTATATCTATGGTGCATTTTGGCTATTTCTTCCACCCTCATTTGTACAAAATCTAATATTAACTATGGTTAGACCCAGTATGTACACTTCCCAGGTTTTTCTATACTGGGAGCCAGGCTCGTATTTGACCTGTTATACTAAAAGGGTGCTGTTTGTTCAACGGTTTGGAACCCCAGATCTCTTCTTTAGCATCATGCTTAATCCTTTCTAAAACAGTTTGTGACGGGGAAGGGAATGTCTTTGAAATAATCCAAATTTAATTAGAAACACTGGGTGCTAAAATTTGATTTTTAATTTTTTTTTTAGGTGAGAGAAGCTTTGCTCCATTCTTTCTGCAACTGGTTCTGCCTTTTCCTCAACCCCTTCTCTCTTTTTGGCCATTTCTCCCTGCCAGTCTTTAAATCCAAGGGCTAAGTTCCCAAAGATTTCATTCTTTGTGGTAGAATGTGGCTTTGGGCAGTTACACAGACATCTAATTACAAGAAGTCGAATAAGCTAGTGCCTGCCTGAGGCATTCGCTGAGGAGGGGTTTTGGACACCCCTTCTCTGAAAGCTCTTTCTGCCTGTCACCTGCCTAGACATGGAGAGTCCTGCCCTCACACAATTTCCCCAAAGAAGGGTAAACATGGGGGTTTCCTAGGAGATGGCTTTTCCCAGAATTTTAATACTTGCTTTTCCCACCCTTGTCCAGAGAGGCAAACTGCCAGAATGTTGTACAGGGTTAGCTTCTTGGTTATCTAACAAGAGAAAATGTCCCCAGACTGTTAACTGTGGGAAAATATTAGAAATAATATTTTTCAAACTCTGCTTAAAATTTTGTCGCTCATATTGTTGTTAATTTCTTTAAGGCAGGCAAAATATACATTTTGTTTGGAAGTTAGCCATACATTTTTTTCTTTAAGAAAGAAAAATAAATTATTTAAAATTGTTTCATAATTTATTTACAGAAAGATTAGTAATCTAATAAAGATTAGATTAACTAAATAAAGTTAATACTAGCCCCCACCCCCCTGCCCCAGCAAATCATCCTGAATGGCAGGTTTTTTTCTTTGACACAGAAACTCGAATTGGTTTACTGTACATCAAACCTTTTGGATCTGAGCTGTGGCCTCATAATACGTTCCCAGAGTCTGGAAGCCCAATTTGGAAGACCTCGGCTGCCTTCTCAGTGTAATAAGATTATTTCTACCTGTATTGGTGTCAGATATTTTTCAACCTCTTAGTCTGTTCTTCAATGACTTAGGGATTGTTTATGCAAAGAAAATAAGGAAATAACATGGTTGGATTCTAAGAAGATTTTAAAAGTTTGTTTACAAAGATATAATGAAAACGACCTACACATAAAAGTGACTAATTGAATAATGATGAAGAGTATAATTTGGAAGAAAAAAAGGGGTCTGAAGGGATACATTCTCAAAGTTAGAAAAGTATATTGAGACAACTCATAGACCTGATCATCGTCTAGGATTTAACTTTCCAAGCTACACAATTCCTGAGACAATGTTCAAGTTAGAATTTGAAAGTGTTGTTGGAATTAACCACTAAGTAAAGAGGCTGAAGGAAGAAAATATGTAAATAAAACTCCTATAGTCCCAAACAACCAACATGGTTTACTTATCCACAAAGAAGAAATAAACTTCAATGAAAGCGATGTAATAAAGTATTAATTAAATATAGTAGTGACAAGTCACTGGGTCAGTGTCTGATGCTGAGGCCTTTGGGTGATAAGCCAACCCATGATGGTGACAAGCACCACATGATGTGGCTGGTGGGGACAGGGGGTGGAGGTGGGAGTAGACATGTGTGGAGAGGGATGTAACCCCCACATGGGCAGTGTGTGTGCTATGCTGGTTTGTGCTTGTACTGGGCATTGCCTGGTGATGCTCTGTTTAACTAGATCCCTTTTGGCCTTTCCAGGGTGGCAACTTGATGGGAGCAGCCTTACAAAGTATGTTGGGTTCTTTCCTCTGATGAGGTCACAAGGAGATTCTAGCTGTTTGCCCATCCGTTTGTACTAGAAACTGGTTCTCCTGGAGGCTAAGCAAGCAGAAATGAAGCAGAAACACTCCGCTTTTTAAGGGGCAGACTAAGTGTTAGATGCCACTTCTGGGATGCAAATTAAAGTTCCAAGAACAGTTAAGCTCTGGGTACCTGAAACAGATATCTTTATCATTTCCTTGGCTTTGCAGGTGTGTGTGTGTGTGTGTGTAATTCGTACATCATGGTCACTAAAGGAATAATAGTAATAAATTCTAATTATAGGCTCCTTTCCCCCATCCAATTTTTTTTAACTTTTTAATGGGTATTCACAAGAAAACTTTACGTAATTTAGGACTAAGCTTCAAGATCGGATGAAGACTGAATTTGAATTAGAGGCAGCTTTGGATAGTGCAAAAAGTATGAACTCAGGAGCTGGGCAACCACAGGATTCAAAACTTGGTTTTGTTTTTGTTTTTGTTTTTGTTTGTTTTTAACATCTTTATTGGCATATAACTGCTTTACAATGGTTAGTTTCTGCTTTATAACAAAGTGAATCAGATATACATATATATATGTTCCCATATCTCTTCCCTCTTTCATCTCGCTCCCTCCCACCCTCCCTACCCCACCCCTCTAGGTGGTCACAAAGCACCGAGCTGATCTTCCTGTGCTCTGCAGCTGCTTCCCGCTAGCTATCTATTTTATGTTTGGTAGTGTATATATGTCCATGCCACTCTCTCACTTTGTCACAGCTTACCCTTCCCCCTCCCCATATCCTCAAGTCCATTCCCTAGTAGGTCTGTGTCTTTATTCCTGTCTTGCCCCTAGGTTCTTCATGACTTTTTTTTGTAGATTCCATATATATCTGTTAGCATACGGTATTTGTTTTTCTCTTTCTGACTTACTTCACGCTGTATGACACACTCTAGGTCCATCCACCTCACTACAAATAACTCAAATTCGTTTCTTTTTATGGCTGAGTAATATTCCATTGTATATATGTGCCACATCTTCTTTATCCATTCATCTGTCAATGGACAATTAGGTTGCTTCCATGTCCTGGCTATTGTAAATAGAGCTGCAATGAACATTGGGGTACATGACTCTTTTTGAATTATGGTTTTCTCAGGGTATATGCCCAGTAGTGGGATTGCTGGGTCGTATGGTAGTTCTATTTTTAGTTTTTTAAGGAACCTCCATACTGTTCTCCATAGTGGCTGTATCAATTTACATTCCCACCAACAGTGCAAGGGATTCCCTTTTCTCCACACCCTCTCCAGCATTTATTGTTTGTAGAATTTTTGATGATGGCCATTCTGACCGGTGTGAGGTGATATCTCATTGTAGTTTTGATTTTCATTTCTCTAATGATTAATGATGTTGAGCATTCTTTCATGTGTTTGTTGGCAATCTGGATATCTTCGTTGGAGAAATGTCTATTTAGGTCTTCTGCCCATTTTTGGATTGGGTTGTTTGTTTTTCAGATATTGAGCTGCATGAGCTGCTTGTAAATTTTGGAGATTAATCCTTTGTTAGTTGCATCATTTGCAAATATTTTCTCCCAGTCTGAGGGTTGTCTTTTTGCCTTGTTTATGGTTTCCTTTGCTGTGCAAAAGCTTTTAAATTTCATTAGGTCCCAATTGTTTATTTTTGTTTTTACTTCCATTTCTCTAGGAGATGGGTCAAAAAGAATCTTGCTGTGATGTATGTCATAGAGTGTTCTGCCTATGTTTTCCTCTAAGAGTTTGATAATGTCTGGCCTTACATTTAGGTCTTTAATCCATTTTGAGTTTATTTTTGTGTATGGTGTTAGGGAGTGTTCTAATTTCATACTTTTACATGTAGCTGTCCAGTTTTCCCAGCACCGCTTATTGAAGAGGCTGTCTTTTCTCCACTGTATAGTCTTGCATCCTTTATCAAAGATAAGGTGACCATATGTGCGTGGGTTTACCTCTGGGCTTTCTATCCTGTTCCATTGAGCTATATTTCTGTTTTTGTGACAGTACCATACTGTCTTGATGACTGTAGCTTTGTAGTATAGTCTGAAGTTAGGGAGCCTGATTCCTCCAGCTCCGTCTTTCTTTCTCAAGATTGCTTTGGCTATTCGGGTCTTTTGAGTTTCCATACAAATTGTGAACTTTTTTGTTCTAGATCTGTGAAAGATGCCAGTGGTAGTTGGATAAGGATTGCATTGAATCTGTAGATTGCTTTGGGTAGTAGAGTCATTTTCACAATATTGATTCTTCCAATCCAAGAACATGGTATATCTATCCATCTATTTGTATCATCTTTAATTTCCTTCATCAGTGTCTTATAATTTTCTGCATACATGTCTTTTGTCTCCTTAGGTAGGTTTATTCCTAGATATTTTATTCTTTTTGTTGCAGTGGTAAATGAGAGTGTTTTCTTAATTTCATTTTCAGATTTTTCATCATTAGTGTATAGGAATGTAAGAGATTTCTGAGCACTAATTTTGTATCCTGCTACTTTACCAAATTCATTGATTAGCTCTAGTAGTTTTCTGGTAGCATCTTTCGGATTCTCTATGTATAGTATCATGTCATCTGCAAACAGTGACAGCTTTACTTCTGCTTTTCCGATTTGGATTGCTTTTATTTCTTTTTCTTCTCTGATTGCTGTGGCTAAAACTTCCAAAACTATGTTGAATAATAGTGGTGAGAGTGGGCAACCTTGTCTTGCTCCTGGTCTTAGGGGAAATGGTTTCAGTTTTTCACCACTGAGGACGATGTTGGCTGTGGGTTTGTCATATATGGCCTTTATTATGTTGAGGAAAGTTCCCTCTATGCCTACTTTCTGGAGGGTTTTAATCATAAATGGGTGTTGAATTTTGTCAAAAGCTTTCTCTGCATCTATTGAGATGATCATATGGTTTTTATCCTTCAATTTGTTAATATGGTGTGTCACATTGATTGATTTGCGTATATTGAAGAATCCTTGCATTCCTGGGATGAACCCCACTTGATCTTGGTATATGATCCTTTTAATGTGCTGTTGGATTCTGTTTGCTAGTATTTTGTTGAGGATTTTTGCATCTGTGTTCATCAGTGATATTGGCCTGTAGTTTTCTTTCTTTTTTTGTGACATCTTTGTCTGGTTTTGGTATCAGGGTGATGGTGGCCTCACAGAATGAGTTTGGGAGTGTTCCTCCCTCTGCTATATTCTGGAAGAGTTTGAGAAGGGTAGGTGTTAGCTCTTCTCTAAATGTTTGATAGAATTCGCCTGTGAAGCCATCTGGTCTTGGGCTTTTGTTTGTTGGAAGATTTATAATCACAGTTTCAATTTCAGTGCTTGTGATTGGTCTGTTCATATTTTCTATTTCTTCCTGGTTCAGTCTCAGAAGGTTGTGCATTTCTAAGAATTTGTCCATTTCTTCCAGGTTGTCCATTTTATTGGCATAGAGTTGCTTGTAGTAATCTCTCATGATTCTTTGTATTTCTGCAGTGTCAGTGGTTACTTCACCTTTTTCATTTCTAATTCTATTGATTTGAGTCTCCTCCCTTTTTTTCTTGATGAGTCTGGCTAATGGTTTATGAATTTTGTTTATCTTCTCAAAGAACCAGCTTTTAGTTTTATTGATGTTTGCTATTGTTTCCTTCATTTCTTTTTCATTTTTTTCTGATCTGATCTTTATGATTTCTTTCCTTCTGCTAACTTTGGGGTTTCTTTGTTCTTCTTTCTCTAATTGCTTTAGGTGCAAGGTTAGGTTGTTTATTTGAGATGTTTCCTGTTTCTTAAGGTAGGATTGTATTACTACAAACTTCCCTCTTAGCACTGCTTTTGCTGCGTCCCATAGGTTTTGGGTCGTCGTGTCTCCATTGTCATTTGTTTCTAGGTATTTTTTGATTTCCTCTTTGATTTCTTCAGTGATCACTTGGTTATTAAGTAGTGTATTGTGTAGCCTCCATGTGTTTGTATTTTTTACAGATCTTTTCCTGTAATTGATATCTAGTCTCATAGCATTGTGGTCGGAAAAGATAGTTGATACAATTTCAATTTTCTTAAATTTACCAAGGCTTGATTTGTGACCCAAGATATGACCTATCCTGGAGAATATTCCATGAGCACTTGAGAAGAATGTGTATTCTGTTGTTTTTGGATGGAATGTCCTATAAATATCAATTAAGTCCATCTTGTTTAATGTATCATTTAAAACTTGTGTTTCCTTATTTATTTTCGTTTTGGATGATCTGTCCATTGGTGAAAGTGGGGTGTTAAAGTCCCCTACTATGATTGTGTTACTGTCGATTTCCCCTTTTATGGGTTTTAGTATTTGCCTTATGTATTGAGATGCTCCTATGTTGGGTGCATAAATATTTACAATTGTTATATCTTCTTCTTGGATTGATCCCTTGATCATTATGTAGTGTCCTGCTTTGTCTCTTGTAATAGTCTATTTTAAAGTCCATTTTGTCTGATATGAGTATTGCTGCTCCAGCTTTCTTTTGATTTCCATTTGCATGGAATATCTTTTTCCATCCCTTCACTTTCAGTCTGTATGTGTCCCTAGGTCTGAAGTGGGTCTCTTGTAGCCAGCATATATTCGGGTCTTGTTTTTGTATCCATTCAGCCAGTCTGTGTCTTTTGGTTGGAGCATTCAATCCATTTACATTTAAGGTAATTATCGATACGTATGTTCCTATGACCATTTTCTTAATTGTTTTGGGTTTGTTATTGCAGGTCTTTTCCTTCTCTTGTGTTTCTTGCCTAGAGAAGTTCCTTTAGTATTTGTTGTAGAGCTGGTTTGGTGGTGCTGAATTCTCTTAGCTTTTGCTTGTCTGTAAAGGTTTTAATTTCTCCATCAACTCTGAATGCGATCCTTGCTGGGTAGAGTAATCTTGGTTGTAGGTTTCTCTCCTTCCTCACTTTAAATATGTCCTGCCACTCCCTTCTGGCTTGCAGGTTTCTGCTGAAAAGTCAGCTGTTAACCTTATGGGGATTCCCTTGTGTGTTATTTGTTGTTTTTCCCTTGCTGCTTTTAATATTTTTTCTTTGTATTTAATTTTTGATAGTTTGATTAGTATGTGTCTTGGCATGTTTCTCCTTGGATTTATCCTGTATGGGACTCTCTGTGCTTCCTGGACTTGATTAACTATTTCCTTTCCCATATTAGGGAAGTTTTCAACTGTAATCTCTTCAAATATTTTCTCAGTCCCTTTTTTTTTCTCTTCTTCTTCTGGGACCCCTATAATTCAAATGTTGGTGCATTTAATGTTGTCCCAGAGTTCTCTGAGAATGTCCTCAATTCTTTTCATTGTTTTTTCTTTATTCTGCTCTGCAGTAGTTATTTCCACTATTTTATCTTCCAGGTCACTTATCCATTCTTTTGCCTCAGTTATTCTGCTATTGATCCCTTCTAGAGAATTTTTAATTTCATTTATTGTGTTGTTCATCACTGTTTGTTTGTTCTTTGTTCTGCTAGGTCCTTGTTAAATGTTTCTTGTATTTTCTCTATTCTATTTCCAAGATTTTGGATCATCTTTACTATCATTATTCTGAATTCTGTTTCAGGTAGACTGCCTATTTCCTCTTTATTTGTTTGATCTGGTGGGTTTGTACCTTGCTCCTTCATCTGCTGCGTATTTCTCTTTCTTCTCATTTTGCTTAACTTACTGTGTTTGGGGTCTCCTTTTCACAGGCTGCAGGTTTATAGTTCCCATTGTTTTTGGTGTCTGTCCCCAGTGGCTAAGGTTGGTTCAGTGGGTTGTGTAAGCTTCCTGGTAGAGGGGACTAGTGCCTGTGTTCTGGTGCATGAGGCTGGATCTTGTCTTTCTGGTGGGCAGGTCCACGTCTGGTGGTGTGTTTTGGGGTGTCTGTGGCCTAATTATGATTTTAGGCAGCCTCTCTGCAAATGGATGGTGTTGTGTTCCTGTCTTGCTAGTTGTTTGGCATAAGGTGTCTAACACTGTAGCTTGCTGGTCGTTGAGTGAAGCTGGGTCTTGGTGTTGAGAAAGAGATCTCTGGGAGATTTTCGCTGTTTGGTATTACGTGGAGCTGGGAGGTCTTTTGTGGACCAGTGTCCTGAAGTTGACTCTCCCACCTCAGAGGCACAGCCCTGATGCCTGGCTGGAGCACCAAGAGCCTTTCATCCACACGGCTCAGAATAAAAGGGAGAAAAAAAAAAGAAAGAAAGAACGAAGATAAAGTAAAATAAAATAAAATAAAATAAAATAGTAAAATAAAATAAAGTTATTAAAATAAAGTAAAAAATAATTAAGAAAAATTTTTTTTAAAGTAAATAAATAAAAAACAAAAAACGGACAGACAGAGCCCTAGGACAAATGGTAAAAGCAAAGCTCTACAGACAAAATCACACACAGAAGCATACACATACACTCTCACAAAAAGAAAAAAAGGGAAAAAAATATATATATCTTTGCTCCCAAAGTCCACCTCCTCAATTTGGGATGACTTGTTGTTTATTCAGGTACTCCACATATGCAGGTACATCAAGTTGATTTTGGAGATTTAATCCTCTGCTCCTGAGGCTGCTGGGAGAAATTTCTCTTTCTCTTCTCTGTTCCCACAGCTCCAGGGATTCAGCTTTGGATTTAGCCTTGCCTCTGCGTGTAGGTCGCCTGAGGGCGTGTGTTCTTTGCTCAGACATGATGGGGTTAAAGGAGCAGCTGATCTGGGGGCTCTGGCTCACTCAGGCCGCGGGGAGGGAGGGGTACGGAGGAGGCGGGGCGAGCCTGCGGCGGCAGAGGCCTGTGTGACGTTGCAGCAGCCTGAGGCACGCTGTGTGTTCTTCCGGGGAAGTTGTCCCTGAATCACGGGACCCTGGCAGTGGCGGGCTGCACAGGCTCCCGGGAGGGGAGATGTGGATAGTGACCTGTGCTTGCGCACAGGCTTCTTGGTGGCTGCAGTAGCAGGCCTAGCGTCTCATGCCCGTCTCTGGGGTCCGCGCTGGTAGCCGCGGCTCGTGCCCTTCTCTGGAGCTCCTTTAAGTGGCGCTGTTAATCTCCTCTCCTTGTGCACCAGGAAGCAAAGAGGCAAGGAAAAGTCTCTTGCCTCTTAGGCAGGTCCAGACCTTTTCCTGGACTCCCTCCCGGCTAGCTGTGGTGCACTAACCCCTTCAGGCTGTGTTCACGCAGCCAACCCCAGTCCTCTCCCTGCGATCCGACTTCTGAAGCCCGAGCCTCAGCTCCCAGCCCCCGCCCACCCCGGCGGCTGAGCAGACAAGCCTCTCGGGCTGGTGAGTGCTGCTCGGCGCCGAGCCTCTGTGCGGGAATCTCTCCGCTTTGCCCTTCTCACCCCTGTGGCTGTGCTCTCCTCCGTGGCTGTGAAGCTCCCCCCCTCCGCCACCCGCAGTCTCCGCCCACCAAGGGGCTTCCTAGTGTGTGGAAACCTTTCCTCCTTCACAGCTCCCTCCCAGTGGTGCACGTCCCATCCCTATTCTTTTGTCTCTGTTATTTCTTTTTTCTTTTGCCCTACCCAGGTACGTGGGGAGTTTCTTGCCTTTTGGGAGGTCTAAGGTCTTCTGCCAGTGTTTAGTAGGTGTTCTGTAAGAGCTGTTCCACATGTAGATATATTTCTGATGTATTTGTGGAGAGGAAGGTGATCTCCATGTCTTATTCTTCTGCCATCTTGAAGCTCCTCCCCAAAGCTCTGTTTTAATGGCACATCTGTTAGGCCAATTCATTGGCACTGCCCTAGTCTCTGAGCTCCCGCCCCTGCTCCTCAGGCTGTGTCCCCATGGGAGGCGGGGCTGTGTGCTCTCTTGGTTTTGTTTTTGAAACCTGTGTGACCTTGGACAAGGTAACACAACTTGTTGACCTGTAGCTTCCTCGTTTGTAAAGTTGAGATAATCACATCTACCTTGAAGAGTGGTACCTCAGATTAAATGCAGCATGAATGCTCAGCATTTAACATAGTGCCTGGTTCATAAACAGCCTACAGTCAATATTAGTTTCCTTTCCCCTTTGTCAGTGGCAAAAGCTAAATGATTAATTTTTTTCAGCTTTGGCCATTAGGAGCTCTTTTAGTTAGCTCATATATCCTTTTGACATATACTCATTATTCTGTTTGTTTTTTTTTTTTTTTTTTGAGCACTTTCTTACTTTCATGCTCCAGGTTTTATTTCCTGCCTTAGTCCAAGGATCAGCCACTTCTCCAAGGAGCCTTTGGTACTAGAAACCAAGATCTGGGTACTAGATGTGCTCACATGTATTACTATTTTTAAAAAAATATACTTTATCTTTTATAGCAGTTTTAGATTTATAGAAAAATTGAGAAAATGGTTCAGAAAGTACCCCCATACCCCGCAGTTTTCCCTATTATTAACATATTAGTATGGTGTGTTCTTTATAATTCATGAACCAACATTGATATTTTATTAACTAAAGTCCATATTTTGTTCAGATTTCCTTAGTTTTTACTTAATATCTTTTTTCTGTTCTAGGATTCCATCCAGGATACCATATTACACTTGGTAGTCATATCTCCTTAGGGTCCTCTTGGTTGTGACAGTTTCTCAGACTTTCGTTGTTTGTGATGACCTTAATGGTTTTGAGGAATACTGGTCAGGTATTTTGTAGGATGCCCCTCTAGTGGAATTTGGCTGGTGTTTCTCTCATTAGACTGTGATTATGTGTTCGGAGGAGTAATATCCAGAGCTGAAGTACTATTCTCATCACATCATATCAAGGGTAATACTATCAACATGAGTTACACTGTTGATACTGACTGTGATTCCCTGGCTGAGGTGGTGTTTGTCAGGTTTCTCGACTTTAAAGTTACTCTCTTGTTCCCCCTTGTTCCTGGAAAATACTGTGCTCTTTGGAAGAAGTAACTATGTGTAGCCCATACTTAAGCAGTGGGTATGGTGTTCCCCCTTGAGGACAGAGTATCTACATAAATTATTTGGAATTCTTTGCATGGCATCTTTAATCATTTTTTTATTTGTTTGTTTTCTGATCTCTGTTTTTCAATGCTAGAAGTGAGGTGTCTGTTTATATTGGGCAAACATTTTTTTTTAATTTATTTATTTTTGGCCCTATTCGTTCTTCTTTGCTGTGCGCGTGCTTTCTCTAGTTGTGGTGAGTGGGGGCTACTCTTCGTTGTGGTGCAGGCTTCTCATTTCAGTGACTTCTCTTGTGGCAGAGCATGGGCTCTAGGCACGCCGGCTCAGTAGTTGTGGTGCACAGGCTTAGTTGCTCCACGGCATGTGGGATCTTCCTGGACCAGAGCTCGAACCCGTGTCCCCTGCTTTGGCAGGCGGATTCTTAACCACTGCGCCACCAGGGAAGTCCCTGGGCAAATTTTAATTAAGCAAATATATAGGCCTTCACTCATTAATATTCAGAACAATTGATGATAGATAAACACTTTTAATCTAACATTACTCACTCCTCAGTTATTAAATCTGTGGGAATATAGTGAGCTTGGCTCTGTTTTTCCTACTTGAACACTCATTTCTTAAATCTTTCTTTCAGCTTAAAGGCATCAGAAATATCCCTACTAATGAAAAGTTGCTTTTCATTTTTAATGTATCTCCGAATTTCTACATTGCTGAGTTTCCTGATGGTTGACCATGAAAAATTAGGCTTTGATCTTATTTTAAAGAATAATTGGCCACTAAAAACATGAGGCAAACTAGACATACTGTGAAGAGCGCATTTCTCACAATAATTACTAGGTTGTTTCCTAGTAAATGGCAGAGCTGTGCGACATCACATTTAGTACGAGAATACATGGAAGCTGAGAGGAGTTTAAGGTTAAAAGGAAAACAAAATACTCCCTGGGGTTTTAATCACTAATTACAGGTCTATAAATAGCCATTTCTTGGATTCAGAGGCATTTGGTCTCCTGGATATGATTTAGTTTGGCATATGGGCTTGCCAGGTTTTTTTCCTTCTTCTCTCTGTGAACTGCTTGTAATGACTGGACAGGTCAGACATGAAGACAGGTGGTGCAAATGTTCGGGGGAAAAATACAAAAAGTAATTGTCTGCATTTGCCAGCAGTTCTATTTAGTGACCTACAGGAGTTGACCCTGCCCTATATTTAGATGTTGCAAGATGATATACCACAGCATACTGTTTATAGGCTCTCATTTTCTGAGTAACTATCGTGTTTTCATTGAAAAGGTTTATACTGGTTTGTGTAGCACCTGGTCCATGCAATGTATAAGGAAATTACAAATAGTTGATGAGAAATACTGAAAAAGAAAATTCAAACCAAGAGAGAAGTATAGGTATTTCCTCCCCTTTTGAACAAAGATTTCTTTTGCATTTCAAAGTCAGCAAAACTTTAATGTGTCTGTAATAACAAGCATGGGTTCTTTTGGAAAAAGTAATATTTTAAAATTGAATTTGCATAACTGGAATAAAGTGTTGTATGGCTATCTGCCAATACTTTTACTCCTTGTTTTATGTATCATTATTCTGTGTAATTTAGGATTATGTCTGTTTTTAAGGCCCTGCTGGCTCTGGGATTATTATCTGTTTCCTAACATTTGAAAGAAAATTAACACCCAGATGCTAGTTCTGTCACCTATTTTGATAGAATCTAAATTCTTGTAAAACATAATTGGTTTCAAGGCACTTCCTGAGGAATCAGAAAATCTCATCTTGTACTTCAAAGGGAGAGTTGGTTGAATGTGAGTTAAAAGTTCCACTCCAATCAGAAAATTATACAGTTCTGGGACTTCCCTGGTGGCACAGTGGTTAAGAATCTGCCTGCCAATGCAGGGGACACAGGTTCAAGCCCTGGTCCAGGAAGACCCCACATGTTGCGGAGCAACTAAGCCCACACGCCACAACTACTGAAGCCCGTGCACCTAGAGCCCGTGTTCTGCAGCAAGAGAAGCCACTGCAATGAGAAGCCCGCGCACTGCAAAGAAGAGTAGCCCCCTCTCACTGCAACTAGTGAAAGCCCACATGCAGCAGTGAAGACCCAACGCAGCGGAAAATAAATAAATAATAAATAAAGTTATAAACAAAAAGTATAACTTTAAAAAAAAAAAAGAAAGAAAGAAAATAATACAGTTCCTTTACTTCATAAAGTTCAGTTTTCCCCTCAATATACTCAGTGTTTTACACATATAATTTCACACTTTTTGAAGGTGGATGAGAGTTTAATTTTTTATTCTTACATGATTTAGTAGAAAAAAGAGCTTGAGGCACTGAGCGGTTTAAGTCGATGGGTTTGCCATAGACTAAGCATTTTGAATTTTAATCTAGAACTCATTCTACTGGGATCTCATACTGAGATTCTGAAAACTTTACAGTAATAGAGATAGGATAGTAATCTTCCATGAGACTCTCTTTGCTTCTTTCTCCCTTTCTCCCAACATCTTCTGGACCTTTAACACTACAAGAAAACATGAAAAAAAGCTGCTGATCAAGCATAGCTGAGTTTATTAGACCTCTGTAGTGAATAAGAAGATCACCTTGACAATCTTAGCAGTGTCTCTGAAGTCAGGGAGGATATTTACAGGATTTTCAGGCGTGGGCTGAGTAATTTTTAAGGTGAATCTTCTAAGGCAAGAAACTGGTTGAAATTAGATAGAGTTTATAACGTAATAATTTTGGTTAGGTAGCTATGTCAAGGCTATAGTTTTGAAGCTGTTAGTCTTTTTTTTTGTATTTTCTTTAATTTTTTTTTATATAGCAGGTTTTTATTAGTTATCTATTTTATACATATTAGTGTATACATGTCATTCCCAATCTCCCAGTTCATCCCACTACCATCCCCCCACCCTGAAGCTGTTAGTCTTGACGAGTAAGCTATTTAGTTTGTTCTATAGTCTTGTCTTTAAGAAGCTAGTATTTCCTCAAGCAGTTAGCGAAGTTACTTTATGCTTGTTCTCATTACTGTTTAACATGGAGAAAAGAAATTATGCCTGTTCCGGGATCCTTTAACACAGGGACAGAGATTATGTTGTTTTCAGTCCCCAGTATATACACATCCAAACTCTCAGCAACTCTTGTTGGCTTCACTTCTTCTGTCCCTACTGCTACTCCTGTAGTTTCATCGCCATCATCTCTCGCCTTATAATTTCCAAATTTTTCTTCTTTTTCTTATATTTTTCTCAAAACTCTCTACACAGTTGTCAACTGATCACTCTTGTCTCCTACTTAAAATCTTCCAAAAGTTTCACATTGCATTTGTTGAGCAAGCGGTATCTGTTGCACTTCTGCCTTGGCGTCTTGGTAGCAGAGTCCAAGGAAAATAACGCTGTCAGGCACTGGATGGAACGACACTTCACTCACTTAGAGGGGAGACAGAGCAAGATCAGCTTCAGTGATGAGTGTCATAACCCCATGGCCAGCAGGTTACTCCTAGCAGCCCACACAGGGCAATTGGCCTGCACGCACCCTTCTTGTGCTGCAGCGGAAGGACCCCGTCCTCCCCCTGCAGGTAACAGATATAGTAGTGGGGCTGACTGGGTGTCATATGACACCCAAGCAGAACAAAGCAGTACATGATTGAGTCTGAAACAGGGAAAGATATTCTCACATAAGGTCATAAGCCCATCGAGAGCTGTGAGGTTGTGAGGACTCTTTTGCTCTTGGTAAGGAAGGGCTGCAAGTTCATGGCCCATTCTTATGTGGCTGAGAGGGGGTTGAAGACAGCATGCATATGCATGAGACTGCCTTCCCCAACACTCAGCATGAAACCCAAACTTCCTGCATTGACATAGAAAGCCCCAGCTCTCTTCTCTGGCTTGAACTTGAGATATTCTCCCCCTTGGTCCAGCACTGTGTTCTGGCCACAGTGACCTTCCTTCTGTTTTGGCCTTGAGGCCTATGGATGGTTCCATTAAGTCTATCTAGTAGGCCTGTGCCTCCAGTCTTGGGGTAGTTTTCTCCTTGTAATTCAGATCTCATCTCAAAGATCATTTGATCAGAGAGAACTTCCTTGACTATTGAATCCAAAATAGTCCGCTTTGCCACCATATATTATGTGATCTTATTCTACTTTCTTCTTATGATTTATCATTATTTTAAACTTTTTTGTTCACTTGTTTACTTATTTTTTTCCTGCCTTCCTTCATACAGAATATAAGCAGGAACCCTTTGCCTTGTTTAACACTATGGCCAGTGCCTAGAATATTGCCTTGTACATAGTAAATTTTTAAAAATATTTGTTTCACTGTGTTTATGGGGATTTAGGGAAACACTCACATACACTGGAGGTGCAAGTGTAGATTGGTACAGCTCAGCAATATCTATCAGGATTAGAAATGTTATTTATGCTCTTTGATGCAGCGTTTCTCCATCTAGGCATTTATCCTACAGATATACTTGCACATCTGAAAAATCAGGTACGTGAAAAGATATTCATGGTGCAGAAAAGAATTAACATAGCAAGCCTGAGGCTGCTGTCTTAGAAGGACTTGCTTACAAGGTGACCCTTGGTTGGCATCTGAGAACCGAGCTGGTAAATAGCTACCTGCACTGATATAAAACTTTTCCTAAGTGATAAGGCTGTTATACCCACTTGGGGACATTAAACAACTGCTTTCCTTCTAGAAATTTGGAATTTTGGTAGTGGCTAGGCAGGGGGTACCTATGTGATCAGTCTCCAGTGAAAATCTTGTACTGAGTGTCTATGGGTTTCTCTGGGCAGAAACATTGCACGCATGTTACTACATTTTTTGCTGCTGAAGGAAGGAACACACTCTGTGTGTCCCCTCACAGGAAGAAGAGAACATAGGAAGCCTATGCATGCATTTCTCCAGACTCTGCTTGTGTCTTTTTCCCTTGCTGAGCCTGTTATGTATCCTTTTGCTGTAATAAACCTTGGTTGTGAGAACAACCATGTTCTGAGAGCTGAGAGTCCTTCTAGTGAATCGTGGAATATGCAGATGGCCTTGGGGACGTGTGAAACATTTATTATAAATTGTCTTCACAGAAAAATATTAAAACAAGTAAAATGTCCATGAAAAGAGAACTAGTTATGGCACACTCACAAAAAGGAATACTGTACAGTACTCCTATATGAGGCAATTCTATATTCTGATGTGGAAATGTTAGTAAAATATCTAAAGGGAAAAACCAGAATTCCAAGTGGTTTGTATAACTTTCTATGCTGCTATTTGTGCACATTCACATCTATATGTGTTTGTAAATGTGTAGAGTATCACTGGAAATATGTTCAAAAATCTGATAATAATGGATTCCTTTGAGGAGAGGAACTTGGCGGCTGAGGGGAAACATTGGGAAAGAGAGGTTTTACTATCTATTTTACACTAATAAGTTGTCCACTAGTCACATGTGGCTATTTAAATTTAACTTAATTAAAATATAAAATATTCGGTTCCTCATTTGTACTAGCCACATTTCAAGGCTTCATAGTGTCATGTGGATAGTGGCTACAATATTGGTTAGCACAGAAATAGAATATTTCCATCTTTGCAGAGTGATGTTTTGGATAGCACTGATCTATATTATTTTTTTTACCATTTAGTATTCATACCATGTTCATGTTATATTTTTTCAAAAAATTAACTAAAATGAAACAAAATATTAGTTCAATGAATGAATGAATAATAAATGTTGACAAAAATTCTTTATTAACAGACTGTTTTGAGAATCTCAAGAAAGTAAGATCAGGTCACCTGTTTTTGTGGTAGAAGTTTACGTCTAGTTGAAGTAGGTAAGATAAACAGCAGCTTAAATTCTGTCTACCTATTAATAAAAGCAAATCTTCAGCCTAGGGGCTGAAGCCAAATCCAGATCTTGGAAACCCTAGCAAATTCACCAAGGAGAGTGCCAAGGAGCCCAGAGTGGGGTCGTTGGCCTCTCCCCTTCACCAGCTCCAGCAATTTATGCCGTGGGCATTTGGCTAGCTCCAACATACTAGAGTAAAACAGACCTCCTTGCTGTGTTCTTCCTCACTCCCTCAGTAAACAGTGCTTGTAATTTCATGTCCCCCAATAAATTATGATCAATTTTATACGCTTAAGTCGAGAGATGTCAGGAATGGTACTATTAGTATTTTTACAGCTCAGTTCAATATTTATTAAGTGCCTACTGAATAGTAAATGGCCTTTACGCTTCTGCCATATTAGGTTCTTATGGTCTAATATGGCAGATGGAAAAAGGGAACAGACTATGTTGATATAATAACAATACATGGTGCTAATGTAAAGGTTTGTTCCAGATGCACTGGGATGTCACGGAGCAAGGCTGCCTGATCCAGTCATGAAGGATGCATAAGGCATTTTAGGCACAGAGAGTGGGAAGTGTGCTCTAGGCAGAGGCAAAAACAAGAGGCTGTGAAGGACCCTGTCTTATTGGGAGTCCCATAGTAGCTGAGTCCTAGAGTCCAAAACTACAGATGGAGACCAGGGCAAGAAGTGATAAGAAAGGCAAATAAGAGTGAGGTGGTGGGAGGCCTTGTGCCGAATGCTAAGTAGCTGGATTTTATCTGGTAGGGATCTGGAAACCTGAAAAGGGAGGGGTGTCCCTTTGGGTAAATTTCCCTGAATGCATGTTGAGATGGATTTAGGAAAGCAAAACCCAGGCAAGGTGACCCATTAGGGGACTGGTGTCACAGTCCTGGTTTCCTCAATATGGAAGTCATTGGTTACTTTTGTAAAAGCAGTCTCAATGAAGCCGTGGCAGCAGAATCCAGATCACAGAGAACCATGGAGGGGTTTTGAGGTGAGGAAGAAGGAAATGAGTATAGATGGAGCTTCCAAAATGTGTGGCAAGTAATAAGGTGAGAGGCAGAAGGAGACCAAGATTCAAGGGTGGGATTTCCCAGAATAAGAGAGGTTTTTATAAGGAATATGTCTAACAATATTGTGATCCTACCTCTCATAAAACGGCTTCTCAAATAATTTTACAGTGGCTGAAAAGACACCAACATAGTAAAAGAAAGACAGAGAGAAAAAAGTAGATTCCTGACAGCATAATTTGAGCTTCTGGATCCAGTTTTGCCTGAGGCTTCCAGATTCCCCACCTCTGTAGCGAGACTTTTTTTTTTTTTTTTTTTTTTTTAATTAATTAATTAATTATTTTATGGCTGTGTTGGGTCTTCGTTTCTGTGCGAGGGCTTTCTCTAGTTGTGGCGAGCGGGGGCCACTCTTCATCGCGGTGCGCGGGCCTCTCACTATCGTGGCCTCTCGTTGCGGAGCACAGGCTCCAGATGCGCAGGCTCAGTAGTTGTGGCTCACGGGCCCAGTTGCTCCGCGGCATGTGGGATCTTCCCAGACCAGGGCTCGAACCCGCGTCCCCTGCATTAGCAGGCAGATTCTCAACCACTGCGCCACCAGGGAAGCCCTGTAGTGAGACTTTTGAGTTAAGTGAGTAACTCTCCATTTTGCTTGAGTCAGATTGAGTTAGTTCTTTGTAACTTGCAAATTGTGAGTAGTCCAAACCTTTCTTCTGTAAGACTAATTGGAATACATTTCTGTTTTTACAAAACACACACACACAATCTATTCAAAGTGTTGAAGTTAAGAACCAGTAGGGAGAAAATGGTATAAGATAGACCAAAAGTAATTCATAATTGATGAAACAAGGCCCTTGAGAGGATGGTAGCTGATGAAAACAAGAACTTGAGTAAAGTGATTATTTATAAAAGTACTTTTTACAACATCTTAGTACGAAATTTTAAAACATGCAGAAAAGTTGAAAAATTATAAAGTTAGCAATCATATATCTATCACCTAGTTTCTAGCATTAACACTTTGCTACATTTTCTACTTTTGCTTTATTACATATCTCATCTATCCATCCTTCTATCCATCGAACAAAGCATCTAATATTTTTGATGCAATTCAAAAGAGTTTGCATATTAGTACTTTTCATTCCTAAATAATTCAGCAAGCGTATCATTAACTTGACTTCCAAACTGGTTTACAGTTATAAGTACCTAATATTTAGAAAAAAATTATCTATAATACTTCAGTTATTCTAATGAGCTATCTCTTTGATCTTTTAAAGTTCAAGCACTGTTATTACTTTTGTGCTTTACTATAATTTTAAAGGACATTTTTACATTTTCCTCATATTTCAGAGTGTGATTCATTAGAAAAATTTCTGCAAAATATAAATTAGACTTACTCAAGTAGGTTTCTAATATGTTGCCTTACAGAGGAATCAGAAATAGTCATGCATAAGAGTATGAGGTTTGACATATGTTTACTGTCATCTTAAAAATCAGCTGCATACCAGTGGCTCTTTCATTACTGTATTGCCAACAGCCTTGCAAGTGATCATGCCTGAGTTTCAATTAATATCTTCCTTGATAGAATGCTGACCCTGGAAGGCACTGTGAGCCGAGGCTTCCTAAGAGCTTTGGCTTTGTAACAGAGCCTGGGAGAATATTTTTTTTTTTGCAAATATAGAAATTTAAATATTCCATACTGATAAATATTTCATGCAAGAATCCCACCTTGGTTCTTGTCCTAGCCTATCACTGCATCTAAATATGTCCTTTGTTCTCTTTATATTATAAAGCCTTGCTCTCTTAGTTTAATTTCTGGACACATCAGTATTATTTCTTGGTCTGGCATCATTTGCTAAATTGCTGCTGAATCCTCCTGGCTGCTCAATAGTCCGTCATTATCGCCTCCTCTTGACCTCACAAGGACTCTTTGAACAGTGATCTAATGTGGCTCTGTCAGTGACATCCAGAGGACTAGGGTACAGTCTGGCCATGTGGGGCTTAAAAGAAACTACAGTCCTGCTTCATTCACTTTGCTCACATTTATGTGATTTTTTATCTTGAGTCATATGTGCCGTGTGTGTTAGTGTCCTCTTATCTGGGATAAGATTGAACAAAAATGTTCTGTTGATTGCCCGTATGTAAACAATTTGTCTGAAAAACAGTTTAGCTGGTCTTTCAGAATTTGAAAGAGTGTCCTTCTCTTTCCTCTCTGGTTCATTCCTCCAGCTGTGCTCTGGATCTCAATTTTGCTCTCCTTCCTATGGGATTTGTACGATCACATATGCCCTTTCTCTCCTGAAACTTCAGTGTCACCCTCTCTATTATTTCCTATCAGCACTTAATTATACACAGATATCATCTTAAAATTTTTGGTTTTAAAAGTCCTTATTTAGCCTCTTATTTCCCTCTGGGGACCATTTTGCCTCTTATTCCTCCTTCTTCCAAGACTTATGCACACTCGCCATCTCTCCTTCTTTATCTCTTTTACTCCTTAAGTCACTACAAGATGACATCAGTCTTTGCCCTCCAATGATAGAGTTATTTTACCCAAAGTCAATAAGTTAATGGATACTTTCAGTCCTAATCCTGCTTAATTTCCTTTGCAACCTAATAGCTAATATTTATTGGGAGATTACTATGTGTTAGGCCTTAATGGAACTGGTAACCTCTCAACAACCTATAAGGTAAGTACTACTTTTATCTCTATTTGTTACATGAAGAAACTATTGTGAAAGAAGTTGGGAAAGGTCCTCAAGGTCACCCAATAGTAAATCATGAAGCCAGGATCCTAAGCCAGGCAGGTGAGCCCAGAGCCATTGGAGGGATGTCCTTGACTGTTCTTCCCATCCTCTGACCTGTGGACATTCTCCTGATTCTATTGTCTTTCTCTCAAACTGTTCAATTTTCTCCACCTTACGCCACTATCCTAGTTTACCGAACTAGAGTTACTTAAAATGCTTCCCAGTCAGCCACTCTGCTTCCAGGCTTGTCCTGTCCAATCCATTTTCTAGACCATAGTCAGGGTGACCTTGCTGAAACTCAGATTCCATCACAGCAATCTCTGCTTAAAATCCTTCAATGGTTCTCTGGTTTTTAACCAAAGACACAAGTCCCTTTATGTGGTCTAAAAGGAGCTTCAAGATCTGAATCCTGTCAAATTTACCTCTTTGGTTTCATCTCTGTCCATTTTCCATTTGCCTTTGAGGACACCAGTCTTTTGACCAAGGGCCCATGCTCTCTCTTGCTTCAGACTTTTTTTTTTTAAAAGCCTTTCTCTTGTCTTGCTCTTCCTCAGCCCCCTGTAGTCCGGTCTCTTTTATGCATCACCAATAGGAAGGCTTCCTCTGGCCCCCGCTCACCTGTGTTACATGCCCTTTGTTTACCCCCACAGCTCCCTCGCTGTACTTCAAGCTGGGACGTTCCATTCTGTTTTTTACTTACTCATTGATGGTTGCCTTCCCCATTAGAGTGTGTCCTGCGCACCTAACCCAATGTATGATGCATGGGAGGGTCTCATTAGATATTTATTGAATGACCAAGTGAATGTCAAGTCCTTAGAAACTTCAAATAATACTAAACAATGGACTCCTAAATGCATGTTAGTTTGCTTTGTAATGTTTCTGAGCCTCCCTTTCTTCACTTATGAAATGGGGATACATAGGTATCATAGTTCAAATATGCTTTTATGATGAAGGCACATAACTTAAGTAGCACACATTTTATTTATCAAAATCAACAGAGAATTTTTGTTATTAATAAGGAAAAGCAGAATTAAATGTTTTATGGACATTTATATAATCTATATTCTTACTTTATTTTTTAATATCATTTTTTTGAGAAATAAGTTGGTTTAGGATGAAAGATTAATTTGTTGGCAGTGTGTTTATATTGTCTGTATAATAAAAGCATGAGCCTTTAGCTTTTCAATTGCTAATTCACAGGGAAAAATGACAGTGTTATCAGAATAATGGAATGGTGCATTTTATGTATAGAACAATATACCAAAAGCAAGGAAATTATTTACAAGTGCTTATGATAAGAAATTATTCTATGAATTATTTTTACTTTGCTTGAAGAACTGTAGCAAACACAAGGAAAATTTTATTTATGAGGATTATGCTTGTAGCTCTTGATTCACTGCTTCCCTCCAATTTTTTTTTCCCTGAAATATACTTGTTCAAGTCTGCTTTGCTGTACTTTTTACATTGTTCACTTCTAATCATTCTAGGATATTTATGGCCTTTGTGTCTTTTTATGACTTTTATAATTTATATCTGATTTCCTGAAAGACCATTAAAAGCTTTATCATTAGGCCAAATCCACTTGGAAGTCACATATGTGTCAGTCAGAATATTGGGTTATGCTGAGGTAACAAACAACTCCAAATATCTGTGGTTTCAAATAACCCAAATTTACTTCTCATTCAATAATGTGTATTGTGGGTCTAGAGTGGGTGGGATTCATCATCTCTTTAGGATCTCAGACTGAGAGACTGGCTGCCCACCTTGAATGCAGCTAACCACTATGCCAGATGGAAAAAAGAAAGCTTGAGTGTCTCCCACTGGCTATTAAATGTTCTGATTTGGAAGTGACATACTTCATTTGAGCTTATGACTCACTGACCAAAATAGTCATATGGCTCCACCCATAGGGACACCTGGAGATTCCTGGAACATGGAAAACTGGACATACTTGGTGAACTATGCTGACTCCCTCAGTATGTCTCTGATACCTTCATTTCCCCAATAACTTGACTTCCAAGACTTCTTTTTAACAGCCTTCTCAGCATTTTCAAGAGCAATCATTAATATCATGCTAGATTCCAATACAACCTATTTATCATATGCTCTTTGTCTAATGCTCCTACACAAAGGCACAGGGTCATTGTGCTGTTCATCAGCATGTTCCTACCACTGCCTGGTTCCTGCAGTATCACTGCTGCACCACCCTGCAGCTCTGGCCTGGGACTTGTTTTTCTGTTTCTGAGCATCAAGACATCACTTATGCATCAGACATACTTCCTTCTTTCCTTTGAGAACATCAGCATCTGAAAGAAATGGGAAATGTCCTATTCCAGAGTCAATGGATGTAAACTCTTATCAAAGAACTTTTGGATCATAGACTCCTACGTTGCTTACACTGTGACAGAGAAGAACAAACCTGACTCCATAGTGGATCTATTCCTTTAGCTCTAACCTTTGTGCTCTGTTGCCCGTGCTTAGTCATGCTGGCTCTGCACCTTTGTAAAGGATTGTTGCCTGTAGCCTGAAATATACACAATAGCCCTTTCTCAAGGCTCTGCCTCCCAGTCTTGGCCTTTAAAGGTATAGCACTTTTCATTCATATAGAGGTAAAAAGTTACAGAACAGAGAATAGCATTTGTCTTGGAGGTTTACAGGAACATTGTGATCAGACCTACATGGGCAGGTGCAGGTACAAAGGACTATCACATTCCTTCCAGGATCTGGCCGGAATCAAGAAGTTTGCAACAACTAGCACCCCCCAACACACACACACACACACACACAAACACACACACACACACACACACACTTTTATTAGAAAAGAAGCCTGAATGCTAACTCAGGTAAAATGGTGCTTTGGGACACTAGTCTACCATCTTCTCGGTCTGCTGGCTTTCTGAATAAAGTCACTATTCCCTGCCCCAACATCTCGTCTCTCAATTTATGGGCCTGTTGTGCAGTGAGCAGTATGAGCTTGGAGTTAGTAACAACACTACTTAAAAAAGAAATGTCTCTTAAACCTGGCTCCCCATATCCTAAAATTCTAACTAGAAAACAGCAAATGCTGGGACTTCCCTTTTGGTCCAGTGGGTAAGACTCCCTGCTCCCAATGCAGGAGGCCTGGCTTCAATCCCTGTTCGGGGAACTAGATCCCGCATGCATGCCGCAACTAAGAATCTGCATGCTGCAACTAAAAGATCCCACGTGCCACAACTAGGACCCAGTGCAGCCTAAATAAATAAATAAATAAATATTTTAAAAAAAGAAAACAGCAAATGTCAGAGGAGCACAAAAGGTATGGTACTGTAATTAGAATAAGAGAATAGCATCTCACTCTAGAGGTTCACCACAGATAGGACCAGCCATGCATATAGTATTGTCACAGTGCCCTGTATTTGTCTGTTTTCTTGTTTGTGTGTTTATTCATGAATATATGGCTGTATCAGCTGTGATAAATTTTCATTACAGGAATTTTAAGATGTTTTCTGTCGTGGTTATCTCACCTTTTTTTTTTTTTTTCTTTTGGCATCCAACATTGACAGTGGGAAAATGGACTTATTATAGTTGGTAATTTGGTTACTTCCATTCCAAATGTGAGTATCAATTGAATTATTACATATGTTTTTCCAAACTAATTCTTAATTAATAGGCCCTAGATAAATCATGGCTTTAGACAATTTTGGACACATCTTTGATTACAGGCACAATGCTAAAATTGAAAGGAAAAAGCCAGATTTTCTTATTTTTCCATGATACTTTTGGAATCTTTCTTAAAATACAATAGTCTTTTCAAAATCCAGCCCCTGCTTTTAAATAATCATAACATGAGTTTTTAAAATATTTAATATGTCCCTGAGCTACCTACTAGTGTTCCACAATTTCTTTGCTTTCATTAGAAAATTAATTACATCACCTATGAATACAGGGATCCTATGAAAGAAAAAAATAAAAAAGACTCCAAGAGGCTGCTTTAGGTAAAATCTTCACAAGAGTTCTTCTTCTTTTTTTCCAAACAGAACCTTAAAATAAATTTGGAGCATGGAGCAGAGTATAATGGTGACAGCAGTGTGCCTGCTGCCTTCCAAAAGTTGAATTCTGTGTCAGGAATGATAATTACCAGCTCTGAAGCATAAAAACTATCTAACTCTATCCTGATTACTAATTAATCAGGTGCTAAAGGCATTAAACCCATGACTTTGTTTCAGCAATGGAAATTACAAACTCATGCTTAAGATTTAAAGGGACACTGGGTCCTTCTTCCTACTCCCCACACCTCTAAAAGGTTAAATGAAGTATTAAAATAATTCCCTGTTAGGGGTGTGTGTGTGTGTGTGTGTGTGTGTGTGTGTGATCATTTCTGTTATTCTCAATGAAGCAGAACTTAACAGAGAGAGTGTGGTTTTCTGAAGGCTCAGTTTTAAACTGTACATTAAAAGGATCATATACCATGATCAAGTGGGATTTATCCCAGGGATGCAAGGATGGCTCAGCATCTGCAAATCAATCAACATGATGCACCACATTAACAAAATGAAAGATAAAAATCATATGATCATCTCAATAGAGGCAAAAACTGCATTTGAGAAGATTCAACCCTTATTTACAGTAAAAACTGAGTATAGAAGAAACATAATAAAGGCCATATATGACAAACCCAGAGGTAACATAATACTTAATGGTGAAAAGCTGAAAGCTATCCCTTTAAGATCAGGAAAAAGATAAGGATGCCCACTCTCACCACTCTTATTCAACATAGTATTGGAAGCCCTAGCCAGAGCAATTAGGCAAGAAAAAGAAATAAAAGGCATCCAAATTGAAAAAGAAGAAGTGAAATTGTCACTATCTGTGGATGGCATGATTTTGCAAATAGAAAACTCTAAAGACGCCACCAGAAAACTATTAGAAATAACAAATACAGTAAATTGCAAGGTACAAAATCAATATACAAAGATCTGTTGCATTGATATACATTAAAGTGAGCTAGCAGAGAGAGAAATTAAGAAAACAATTCTATTTATAATCTCAACAAAAAGAAAAAAATACTTAGAAATAAATTTAACCAAGGAGGTAAAAGACCTGTACACTGCAAACTATAAGACATTGTTGAAAGAAATTGAAGAAGACTCAAAGAAATGGAAAGATATCCCATGCTCATGGATTGGAAGAATTAAAATTGCTAAAATGTCCATATTACCTAAAACAATCTAGAGATTCAGTGCAAATCCCTGTCAAAATCCCAACAACGTATTTCACAGAAATAGAACAAAAAAATTCTAAAATTTATATGGAACCACAAAAGACTCTGAATAGCCAAAGCCATCCTGATAGAAAAGAACAAAGCTAGAGGTATCACAATCCCTGATTTCAAACTATATTACAAAGCTATAGTAATCAAAACAGCATAGTGTTGGCACAAAAAAAACAGATGCATAGATCAATGGAACAAACTTGAGAGCCCAGAAATAAACACACATATATGGACAATTAATTTATGATAAAGGAGCAGAGAAAATACAATGGAGAAAAGAGTCTTGGGGACTTCCCTGTTAGTCCAGTGGTTAAGACTCCATGCTTCCACTGCAGGGAGCACGGGTTCGAACCATGGTTGGGAAACTAAGATCCCATAGGCCACAAAGTGCAGCCAAAAAAAAAAAAAAAAGTTTTTTCGATAAATAGTGTTGGAAAAACTGGACAGCCACAGGCAAAAAAATGAAACTAGACCACTATCCCACACCATACACAAACATCAACCCAAAATGGATTAAGGACTTGACTGTAAGACCTGAAACCATAAAACTCCTAGAAGAAAACTTTGGCAGTATGCTCTTTGACATTGGTCTTAGCAATATCTTTCTGGATAAGTTTCATCAGGCAAGGGAAACAAAAATTAAAATAAAAAAAGGACTACATCAAACTCAAAAGCTTCTGCACAGCAAAGGAAGCCATCAACAAAATGAAAGACCTTCTACTGAATAGAAGAAGATATTTGCAAATCATATTTTCAATAGGAGTTAATATTCAAAATATATAAAGAACTCATATAACTCAACGGCAACAAAAACCAAAAACCTGATTAAAAAATGAGCAGAATTGTTGAATATAAAAATTTCCAAGAAGGACATACAGATGGCCAGCAGCTACATGCAAAGGTGTTCAACATTACTAATTATTAGGAAAATACAAATCAAACCACGAGATATCACCTCACACCTGAATTAACAGGTGTTGGCAAGGATGTGGAGAAAAGGGAATGCTCACTGTTGGTGGGAATGTAAATTGGTGCAGTCAGCATGGGAAACAGTATGGGGATTCCTTGAAAATTAAGAATAGAACTACCATATGATCCAGCTATTCAGCTTCTGGGTATTTATCCAAAGAATACAAAAACACTAATTGGAAAAGATATGTTCATTGCAGCATTATTTCCAGTAGCCAGGATATGGAAACAATCTAAGTGCCCATTGATGGATGAATGGATAAAGATGTGGTACACACACACAGACAGACAGACAGACAGACACACACACACACACACACACACACACACACACACACACACTGGAATACTACTCAGCCATAAAAAAGATGAAATCTTGCCATGTGTGAAAACATGGATGGACCTTGAGGGTATTATGCTAAATGAAATAAGTCAGATGGAGAAAGATAAATATCATATGATTTCATGCATATGTTGAATATAAAAAACAAATAAACAAACAACAAACAAAAAAATGAATGAACAAACCAAACCAAACAAAAACAAACACATAGATACAGAGAACAGAGTAGTGGTTGCCAGAGGGTAAGGAGGGGGAGAGTGAAATGGGTAAAGGGGGTCTACTGTCTGGTGATGATGGAAACTAAATTTTTGATTGTGAATATGCTGTAGTGTATACAGAAGTAAAAAATAACATTGTGCACATGAAGCTAATATAATGTTATAATATTACTTCAATTAAAAAAAAAGATACAAAGGAACACTTGGTCCTCTTCCCACTCTCCATACTTCCAAAAGGCTAAATGCAGTATTAAAATATTCCTTGTTAGGTTTTTTTGGTGTATATAAGCATTTGTCTTACTCTTATTGAAGCAGAATTCAACAGTGTGTTTTTCTGAAGGCTCCGATTTGAACTATAAATGATATCCTTGGACGGGTTCCTAGAGATTATAAAATTCTACCTCCATGTTGATAAAGAAGTGAGATTTATCTTTGTAGATAAGGTTTTATTTTTTGGTAATGCATGTTCATTGGTAAAGATTTGAACAATTATCAAAAAGAAATAAAGAAGAAAAAATCACTCATGATGATAGTGCTTTACATTTTGGTGTCTATTTTCCATACCTTTAATTTTTATTGGTAGACCAGTTTATTAAATCACACTGTACTTTTCTTCTATAACCTGATATTTTTATAAACATTTTTATGACACTAAATGTACCTTGTCGTATAACATGATTACTGGGTAGTAGTCAATTGAATAATATACAAAAATGTATTTACTCAATCCCTATTACCGGACTTCTTTTAAAATTTTTATTTTATATTGGAGTGTAGTTGATTTACAATGTTGTGTTAGTTTCAGGTGTACAGCAAAGTGATTCAGTTATACATATACATATATCTATTATTTTTCAGATTCTTTTCCCATATAGGTTATTATAAAGTATAGAGTGGAGTTCCCTGTGCTATACAGTAGGTCCTTGTTGATTATTTTATATACAGTAGTGTGTATATGTTACTCCCAGCCTCCTAATTTATCCCTCCCCTGCCTTTCCCCTCTGGTAACCATAACTTTGTTTTCTAAGTCTGTGAGTCTGTTTCTGGTTTGTAAATAAGTTCATTTGTATCATTTTTTTTAAGATTCCACATATAAGTGATACCATATGATATTTGTTTTTCTCTTTCTGACTTACTTCACTCTGTAGGACCATCTCTAGGTCTATCCACGTCTCTGCAAATGGCACAATTGCATTACTTTTATGGCTGAGTAATATTCTATTGTATATATGTACCACATCCTCTTTATCCATTCACCTGTTGATGGACATTTAGGTTGCTTCCATGTCTTGGCTATTGTAAATAGTGCTGCAGTGAACATTGGGGTGCATGTATCTTTTCAAATTATGTATTTCTCCATATATATGCTCAGGAGTGGGATTACTGGATCATATGGTAGCTCTATTTTTAGTTTTTTAAGGAACCTCCATACTATTCTCCATAGTGGCTGTACCAATTTACATTTCCACCAACAGTGTAGGAGGGTTCCTTTTTCTCCACACCCTCTCCAGCATTTATCGTTTGTAGACTTTTTGATGATGGCCATTCTGACTGGTATGAGGTGATACCTCATTGTAGTTTTGATTTGCATTTCTCTAATAATTACTGATGTTGAGCACGTTTTATGTACTTTTTGGCCATCTGTATGCCTTCTTTGGGGAAATGTCTATTTAGATCTTCTGCCCATTTTTTGATTTTTTTTTTTTTTTTTTTTGATACTGAGCTGCATGGGCTGTTTGTATATTTTGGAGATTAATCCTTTGTCAGTTGCATCGTTTCCAAATATTTTCTCCCATTCTGTGGGTTGTTTTTTCATTTTGTTTATGGTTTCCTTTGCTGTGCAAAAGGTTTTAAGTTTAATTAGGTCCCATTTGTTTATTTTTGTTTTTATTTTCATTACTCTAGGGGGTGGATACAGAAAGATATTGCTGCAATTTATGTCAAAGAGTGTTCTGCCTATGTTTTCCTCTAAGAGTTTTATAGTATCCGGTCTTACATTTAGGTCTTTAATCCATTTTGAGTTTATTTTTATGTATGGTGTTAGAGCATGTTCTAATTTCATTCTTTTACATGTGGCTGTCCAGTTTTCCCAGCACCACTTATTAAAGAGACTGTCTTTTCCCTATTACTGGATTTTTAGATTGATTTTTAGATTCCTACTCTTCACTGCTATAACACTGCAATAAACATCCTTTTACATAATTATTGGTGTACATCTCTAAGTAATTCCTTTAGATAAATGGTTAGAAATTGAGTTAGTAGGTCAAAGGACAGAAATATTTTTAAGGATTTTGACATATTGCTGTTCAGAAAGTATGTCCCATTTTCATGACTATCATGACTATCAGCAGCATATAAAGGGACTCCTTTCATTAACCCTCAGGAATACTGAATATTAACCTTAAAACAAATCTTTATCAGTAGATAGGTGAACATGAGATTTTATTGTCTCAAACTGCATTATTTTACATTCTATTAAGATTGAACATTTATCAAGAATTCCTATGAATTCTTCATTAAGTTGTCTATTAACGTCCTTTATTTTCCCTTTAGGCTGCTTAACTTTTTTTATTGATTAGTAGAGAATTCTTTACATATTAAGGGTATTAGCATCTTTATCTTATATAATACAATTTTTTTTTCTAGATTGTCATTTACACTAGAATTTCTTTTGCCTTTTCTTGTATTTTGAAATGGGAATGTGGACTTTCAGTTTTAATAAATATGTAACCTAGAGAAAGAAATTTAATTATTCTGGTACTCCGTTGCCTCATCTGTAAAATGTGTGTGGGGAGAAAGGGATGTGGGTGGTTGGGAGGGAGAAACTAAACAGATTAGATGAAATGACCTGTTCCAACTCTTCCAGGTCTAAAATTCTATGATTTCATTCCTTCCCAATTCTATCCTAATTACTGCCTATAATCAAGCCATATGGTACCTTTTTGATCTTGTATATTTTGGGCAAGCATTACCATTGCTCAGTAAATCACAGTGCTCCAAATTCAGGGTTAATTTTCTTTTAATGAAGAAACTTCTGCATGACTCCAGGGCTTTTTTCTTCTGTTAAACTCTTATGAACCATTTCCACTTAAAAAACACCAATAGCTTTAATGAGTTAGGCCTGCCGCTTTCATAAAATTGCAGCTAATGAATGACCTTGCAGACAGAAATGGGCAACACGATTAGAGTTACCAAAGTTTTCTTTCCGACTCTGAGCCAGTTTAACCTTTTCATCAAGTGCGTGGACACACACATAAGGCCTCTGAAAATGAAATAATGTGCTTATGGCTTCAGTGTTAAAAGAAGAGACAAAACAGTTTATACCTGAAGCCATCAGCAGTCGTCTGATTACTAGGAGACGCTGCAGCTTGTTGACAAGTGGGTCTCATGGTGATTTACAGTTATTAAGTTTGGAGATGTCTGTATTTCTAGATTTATATATTCTATGGCATATTCTCTGTTTTTATACTTTAGTAGGAGTAGCCTGGGGAAGTCCCAAAGCATTTCCCTTGTAGTAGAACAGCACGCTTTGCTTCTTGGTATTGGCAGAGTGTTGAATAGGCAGATCCTGAACCTCTGTGTGTGTCTTACCTTTATAGATCACAGGAGACCTCTGCAAAGAGCCAAGTGATTCTCCTTTTTTAGGCCTTTTTTTTTTGGCATTACATTAAAAAAAAAAAAAAAAAAGCTTACTCATCAAGAACTCTAGAAACTGGCATTTCTTGCTGACAGTGTCTGTAAAGAACACTGAGGGACTTCCCTGGCTGTCCAGTGGTTAGGGCTCTGTGCTTCCACTGCAGAGGACGTGGGTTTGATCCCTGGTCAGGGAACTAAGACCCCTCAAGCCTCGCCGTGCCATAGGGCATGGCCAAAAAATTTTTTTAAAAAAGAAAAGAACCCTGACTTCAGGTTGTTTTTCATTAAGGTACTGTGTCTCCTGTTTTGTTCATTATAGTTTTGAAAGATCCATCTTATGGTCAATTTTCCCAGAAAATCTTAGTTTATAATTACCTGGAATCACACTTTATTTCGACTTAAAAGGTTTCCTCCTCCCCCAAATATCACTGAAGGAGAGGCTGGGAGACTTCTTTTCAGGAAATCACTTCCATGAGCTGAAATATAGTAAATTTCCGCTACTTCTCTGAATGCTACTCTCAATCCAATATGGCTGTTTTTACTTTTCTTCTTCCATCACTGAGTATTGGAAGACAATTCTTGCTGTTTTTTAGGTTATAAGCTAGTGTATGATATGTATGATATTTTTGGAAGCTTCCTGATGTGCGTCTCTTCGTTGGTAAGTTCTCCTCCACTCCGTCCACCACTGTGTCATGGCCAAAAAAGCTAGAGTCTGGAAGAGGAAGGTGTGGTGCAAGGGAAGGAAGACAGGAAAGAATAGTAACAGAAAAGCTCCTGAGAGCAGTTTCATTCAGAAGGATAGTTGGAGGAGGAAGAGGGCGAGAGATGAGAGAGACAAGTGAGACTGAGACCAGCTCCTTTCTTTGGCTTTGGCCTGGGCACGGGGATTTGACAAACCAAAGGGAATGATGTGGACAGAGTTTCCCCTTGATTCATTCTGGGATTCTAAGAGAAGGCTGCCTCACAGCTTGCTCTCCTGCTGACCTGGATCTCCTCGCAACTGAGAATGCCCCATAGCATAGCATGGGAAGACCGCCAAGGTTAGCCCTTCGAGCTGCCTTTGGCTGGTGTGTGATCTGAATAGAATCTGGAGGTCCTCACAAGCTCCCGTGGGAGGTGGAAGTAAGCCCTCTGCCTGCACACCTTCCTAGCACGGCAGTGACAGTAACGGTAAGAACTACTTATATAGCACTTGTAGGTGCTAGACACTGCTCAAAGTATTTCACCTTTATTAATTCATCCTCTGAGAAACTCTGAGAGGTAGATACTATTATTATCCCCCTCCCCACTTTATAGATATGGAAACCCAGGCACAAAGATATTAAATTTCTTGCCTAAGGTCACAGATAGTAAGCAGTGATCTGAACACAGACAATCTGGTGTCATATCCTGGGTGACGATCATTGTTCAGATTGGAGTGGTCCTATAACCAAGGTCTATAGGACAAACTGCCGGGGCCAGACCTCAGGATGCCCCGAACACCAACAAGAATCAACTAGAGAAACCTGGGTAATCCTGATCAAATGAAGAGGCAGTTAAGTGATGGGCTAATCTTTACTATTCAATAGGAGATGCTAGAAGGCTCGGTGATGAGGAGAGTTGCACAAGGAGCACAAATATGTATATGCCATGCCCGCTGCTCCAAGAGCATGTCATTCTCTGTTATATACCCGCTGCCAACCTGAGGAAGGAAGGGAGAAGGGTAAAGAACAGCCTTTATCAAAACATGATTGTGTGACCTAAGCTGATCAGTGATGGGCTTGGCCTGGGGTTACTCTATCGCACTAAAATCTAGTTATTTTCTCTGCCATCATGTGGGTGGGGCTCAGGAGGGAAGCTGAATCTGTTATAGAGAAGTTAAGGTAGAAAAATTTTCCTGCACATGTGAATGTAATGTAAGTACCCAGAAGACTGAAGTCATTTTCTTTTTCTGCACATTAAAAGTACTAGAGTATAGTTTTGTCATCATCCATGGGGGGAAAAATAAACCCTAGATGTATTATTATCATTTTCCACTAACCAGAGTGAAGTATGACTCAACCAAAATTATCTAAGTGCTTTTGTTTTGTTTTCTATGTGAAAATTACTGTAATTACATGACTCGAATTATTTAAGATTACTGAACTGCATTTTTCTTTTAAAGTGACCATTAGAACACAATGGTGTTCTACGCCATGCAGTTTATTCTGATGGCTAATGTGAGAGCCAATTACCTTTCTATTTTTGGAAGGATTGGGAATAGTAAGATCGTATAAGACAGTTGCTTAACTTAAGAATTGTATAGATTTGTCCTCGACAAAGACTCTCTTGACTGTTAAGGAGATGGTCCAGGGAGTGGGTAGACAGTGCAGTTCAGATGAGCCAGAGCCTGACTCAGCACGATGTTATGAATGCCCAGGGTGCTTCCCAGGTGAAAAGAAGCACTCAATCACACTTTGGGATTCTCAGGCAGAATCTACTGGAACTCCTTGAGAGCAGTTTGGAGCTTAGACAGACCTGGGGTTAAGGTTTGATATTAATTGACTTATTATAGTCTGGGAAACTTTGGGGTTGGGTGCAGTCCTTCATGGACTTTATAGAAGTTTCTATCTTTATAGGGTGGTATGTCCCAAACTTTAAGCATTGGAGGACAGTTTTCACTATGACCGCCTGTAGTGTTATTTATTGAATACTTTTGTTTAGATTGATTCACTATGTTTACTTAAATACATTTGTTTAAGAAGGAACATTTGTATGATTATCATAAGTGGTTAAAAAAGAGAAATCTTTGCCATAAAATAGGAGTTCATAATCAGTATAAATACCATTAGACTTCCTCCTTGATGTGAATCGGATTGAAAGAGAATTGAAAAGGCAATGAGACTAACTCTGTGTCCATGTACCACTGAAGACCATCTGCTATATTACTTAACATCATCTCAACAAAGTTTTTTGATGACTATGGAAATATCAACTTAGGAGAAAATATACATTCTTCTCCCCAGGACAAGCTGGTCCTGTCTCACCCAACCAGAGGCTCCGGAGCACTGTTGGAGCTACCCTAATGATGAAGGGCTTGGAGGCAAACAAATGGTGGGCTTTCAGTTGGAATCCAGTTGTGTAGCATGCATAAATGCCTCCTAACCAGCACAACCTATGGTGTCGTATATCACAAACTACCCAGGGTTTTCTTTTTTACTTTGAGGTGAAAAATATGCAATTAAAGGGAAAACAGACATTTTTTATTTGGGTGTGCCAACCAAAGTGCACTTCATTTCATGACCTAAACAAGATGGTTGTCTTTGTGGATGGTGAAAAGAATTGCTGGTGTCCTTGAAAGGAGGGTGAACACTATCTGGTACCATAGCGTGTGACATTGAAGAAGTTAGGGATGGTATTCGTTTCCTATAGCTTCTGTAACAAATCACCACAAACTTAGTGGTTTAAACCAACAGAAATTTATTCTCTCACAGTTCTGGAGGCCACAATCTGAACTCAGTTTCACTAGCCAAAATCTAGATGTCAGCAGGACTGCATCCCTCCAGGAGATCTAGGGAAGAATCCCTCCTTGTCACTTCCTGCTTCTGGAGGCTGCCAGCTTTCCCTGGCTTGTGGCTGCATCACTCCCATCCCTACTTCTGTGGCCACTGCTGCCTTCTCTTCTGTGTATATAGTCTCCTTCTACCTCTCTCTTACAAGGATGCTTGTGATTGGATTTAAGACCCACCCAGATAATCTAGGAAAATCTCCTCATCTCAAAATCCTTAATCATATTTCTCTTTTTAGCAAATACTTTACATATACAGGTTCCAGGCATTAGGATATGGATAGCTTTTGGAGGGTTTGATTTTCAGCCTACTACAGGGAGGGAGTGTTCTCTGATTTAGTGGAAAGGTAAGGTTTGTAAAGCACCCTCTGTGAACCAGACACCGTGCTGAGTACATTGTGTATCAGCTTATTTATTCCTGACAACAAGCTTACAAGGTATTGTTGTCCGCATTTCACAGATGAGGAAACTGTAGCAGTTTCCTCACTTAAAACGCGTCCGAGGGCTTCCCTGGTGGCGCAGTGGTTGAGAGTCTGCCTGCTAATGCAGGGGACACGGGTTCGAGCCCTGGTCTGGGAAGATCCCACATGCCACAGAGCGACTAGGTCCGTGAGCCGCAACTACTGAGCCTGCGCTCTAGAGCCCATGAGCCACAACTACTGAGCCTGCGCGTCTGGAGCCTGTGCTCCGAAACAAGAGAGGCCACCATAGTGAGAGGCCCGCGCACTGCGATGAAGAGTGGCCCCCACTCGCTGCAACTAGAGAAAGCCCTCGCAAAGAAACGAAGACCCAACACAGCCAAAAATAAATAAATTAATTAATTGAAAAAAAAAAAAGAAGAAGCCAACTGGAACACATACCACAGTTGCTTCTAAAAAGTTAAAAAAACGCGTCCGAGATTACAAAACCAGCAACTGGCAGATGATTTAACAATCCTAATTCTCAGCAACCACCTCCCATCATATTTACAACCTCACTGATCTTCTGTTAACCAGTGAACATAATCTGCTCTCCTAGATGCACTGGACCCATCTGGTGTCTGCTTAAGTTCCTCGTTCTCTGTTGAAGGCACCTTTACTGTAAGCTGCCGTGACAGGCCAGGGTGAGGACAGACATGATTCTAGACCATGACCTGTAGTCCTGACTATCCTGAATTCATGGGTGCATGTAGACTTCCTTAATTAAAAAGGGGGGAAAAAAACCCCTCACCCTGGTAGCTAAAGCACAACAAATATCTCCTAACTTAATATCTAAGCTGCTTCCGAGTTCATCATGTTTTCAGTAGTTTCACTGAATTAACCAATCATAATGATAAGCTGTTTATCTTGCCTACAGGAGGCGGAAGCATTGCAATTATTTACCTTCACGTGCACTTTGTATGGGTCTGAATTATCTTTCGTAGGTGCTGGAATTGCTGCTAAGAGGGGAGTTTACCAAGGCTCTTAAACAGGAACCTGTCCAACAGCTTTATTTGGACAGAAACAAGCAAGGGCTACGAAACAAACATTCAGGCAGGAACAAACTTGCCTGGGACGCTTCATTCAAGGTCTAGGTTTGGGGAAAATTTTCACAGTGATTTCCATGTGCCCTCCTTCAATCCAGTTGAGGTTAGAAAGCAAATTATGATGAAATCTTTTACCACAATCTGGTTAAATGGGGTTTCCTAATTGCCTGTGTTATGAGCTAAGCTTATAGAGGTAGAGTGCAAGGAACTAATCCCCTATAGACCGAAGAAATGTTGACACTGTTTAAAACACCTGCCAGGGCCTGGTTTCTGAATCCCAAATATAAGGCTGCTCTGTGTGGGGAGAGGAAAAGAAGTGAGCTAAGGCATCCATGTGGAGGCCTTCTGTTGATACATAACAGAGAAACAGATATTGGGTGGATTCATCTAAGAGAGCATTCAGTATTTTGCTCCAAATATAAAAGTTTAACAACCACGTGTTTCTTTTTGCAGAGGTGAGTCTGAAACACAAATAAACAGATTTAGGGCATCATGCACATGGAAAAAAAAACACATTACACTTAAGACTCAGAGCTGTTTGCTTTGGAAGGCTGTGTTTTCCCTTTACAAACTGGGTGAAATAAAGGTGCTGTCTCTCCAACTCCCCTCCCTCCTACCTCCCAAACTTCAACTCCAGGAAGTTTCCCGTGATCTCCAACAGCTGCTCCTTTCCAATTCCTAAAGGTTTATGTCGTCTCTCGGTATTTATCTTGGACGCTCCTCTGGGTTGAGCTTATTATCTTATTGCTTTGCCACTGCAGAATTTATTGAATAAAAGGGAGCCGCTGCTGGCCATGAGCTATGAGTGGTAGGTCCAGACTTTCCGAGTCTCAGGAATTAGGGCACCAGACGCATCAGTAAGATAAAGCTGTTACCCCTCTAGCTCTTGGGATGAGATTTCTCTCTTTGGAATGCAACTTCTGCAGAGGTAACAATTCAGATTAAATTAGTTCAGAACACAAGAAGGCAATTTTCGGGCTTCCCTGGTGGCGCAGTGGTTGAGAGTCTGCCTGCTAATGCAGGGGACACGGGTTCGAGCCCTGGTCTGGGAAGATCCCACGTGCCACGGAGCAACTAGGCCCGTGAGCCACAACTACTGAGCCTGCACGTCTGGAGCCTGTGCTCCACAACAAGAGAGGCCACGATAGTGAGAGGCCCGTGCACCGCGATGAAGAGTGGCCCCTGCTTGCCACAACTAGAGAAAGCCCTCGCACAGAAGCGAAAACCCAACACAGCCAAAAATAAATAAATAAATAAATAAATAAATAAATAAATAAAATTAAAAAAAAAAAAAAAAGAAGGCAGTTTTCATTTGTAAAGGGATTGAGAGTTTTTTGGGGTTTTTTTTTCTGCTTCTTTTTCTTTTTAAGCTAGACCACCAATCTAAACACAAAGATAAATTGATATGGGATTTCGTTTTTAAATGGCTTTAAGTAATACAAATAATAATATGAAAGGAAAGCTGTTGGGATGTTGCTGAGTAACATCTGACAATGGCATTTTAATAACTGTAGGTAATAAATTTAAGGTTTTAATTTGCAATGCTGGTATTTTAACTGCTTTACTGAAATACACCAGTGTGAACTGCTGAGGCCTATTAGGACCCTTCCTCCAAGAAGATTCAGGGAGATATTGATGTATCAGGCCCTAGGGTGATATCTAGGGCTGCACAGAAGTGAACCACAAAGGAAATAGTCTTTGGCTTAGAATAATTTACATTCCTAATGCATGTTAATCTGCAAAATATTTGGCTGAATGCTTTATACTGGGGAAATTCCTATTCATGCTATAAAGTATAATCACATGCCTTTCATGGCAATGAACTACTCAGATTTAATGAATTTTTCTTTAAATGTGGAGTTAATGTCCTATTTTAGAATTACGTTTGAACAGTGAGTCTTTGAGTGAGGGATTATTCACTTAAATATTCTATGGAGCCCTTCATAGACATCAGGAAAACGGTGATAAAATGTCAGTTCCTCATTTCCGTTTGCTTAAAAAGTACAATTATTAAAAATAAGCAGTATGGAGAGTCTAACACGTTGATACAATTCATACTTTTCTGTGGCTCGGGTGACTTGTGAAGGAAATCATGCGGTCTCTGGTTGCCACCTGCTTCTTTGGTCATAGATTAATAACATCTGACCAAGCATGAAGGCATGCTGAGGCCATCTGCCATCACACATAGCAGGATGGGTTCCCGCTTCTTCAAGTAGAATTCTGACTACATGGCTCCACTCTCAGACGATAGTCATCCTATTGGGCTGCATGACCCAGTTATTTTGACAACAAGAATTCAGTACTCATCTCAGTCAAACCAGAACTACTTAATCTGCTTGGTAGTGGTTAAAGTATTAGGCCACCTGTATCATTTCAATGATAATTATGAGCTCTCTTCTCTGTTTATGTAGTAATGGATGTCAAATAAGACCTTTGCATTCGTCTCTGCGCTTTGATGTGGTGCACAAAGCTAAGAAAAATAGATACTCAGAACCTTTTCATGTTAAAATGAATTGGATCCTCTTTCCTCCACACCAATTCCTCATCTCCCACTCCCTTTACCATATAATCTCCACCACCTTCACCACCATGGTCATCATAATTGTGATCACTGCTCTCTTCAAGATCTCTTTATGCTCTGGTCTTTTGATGCCAAGGAGCCAAGAGCTGATTCTCTGGATGATAGAGAAGGATGGGGTTATAGAGAAGGATGCTCCACTGGTCTGGTAGCCATACGGTAAAAGTTCTCCTGAGTCAGTGACCCAACCTTCTCCTTACTTTTCTCCTTCAGGATATAGCGTGGTCTCCAGTGCCGTCATTATTTGGCATTCCAAAGGAAGCCCACCCGATAGCCAGAAAGTGGGAGGTGGGGTGGGGAGCGGGTACAATAGAAATGACATTAGCCCAAGGACTAAAAGGACTTATTCTTGTTCTAAGTATAACTAGCTGGGCCACCTAGGGAAAGCCATTTGATCTCACAAAGCATCTGAGTTTTTTTTTTTTTCCACTAGAAAAAATTAGGGGACTAGAATTGATGGTCTTAAAATTATGTTATAAAATTTCACAGTGGTGTTCCTAGGACTACTGGTCAGACCTCACACCTCCCTTCCTTCTTCATCCCACCTGGAATGAGACTGATTACCTGGCAGCCAAAACTGCTACCTTGTGACCATGAGGAGGAAGGCCTGTACATTAAGATATGGGGATCTGGGCCCCTGATGACATCACTCAGGTGCCATTCCAGCCCTAGACTGCTTTTTCTCAACTTCCGGTTGTGTGAAACAATACACTCTTATATAGTGAGGCTACTTTTAGTTGGTTTTCTGTTGCAAAGAGCTGAATGCAGTTTTAATGAACGCAGCCTTATATTAGTACCACTCATCAGGCAGTTCTGAGGTCAATAATCTAATCATACTTGGCATTCAGTCAGTATTTTGTAACCATCTCCAGTATAAACTGTTTCTATCAGATACCTGAAGGATTTTTTATTTCTTTAATGGCAGAGTTTTTAGCACCCCTGCAGATAAAATTGCTTTAGTGTTCTTTTATAAATGTCTTGTTTTTAGATGACAAATCTGAGCACAATATTTGTAATCCACCCCTTCCTTATATATTCATAACAGAGAAAAGGTGATTCCATAAATCAAAGTGGGAAATACTAAACCAGAGAAACTACTCCGTCATTGACAACTAGTATAGTTAATCATGGTGATTTTTTTAGACTAAAAGAAGAGGCTGTTCTCTTATGCCCTAAAGTAATTAATCTAACCTCTTTGCTAATTTTTAGATAAACACATTCATTTCTTTTTGCCTTTAATAAATCAAATACAGTTATTGCCTGCAAAACTGAGTGACTAGCAATTTTAACTGAAATAAAACTTGGATTTGAATTACATTTTGAAAGTGAAATTAATTTAATAAGTAAATGTGTATCTTTAAAAATTTTGATTGAAATATTCTAGTCTTCTATATATTCACACTTTGATAAATGTCAGTGGATTGCTAAAATAAACTGAAATGCAACTGTAGTCTTCAAACAAACACAAAAATCCTTTGGAATAAGATTCTGGCTGAAATTTGAAAATGTTGAAGACATATTTGGTTGAAAGATGTAGTGGAAACATGTTACCTAGGTTACATGAATTTATGATCAAAAATATAAAATGGATCTTTTAAGAGCATAGAATCCATCCTCCTCCAATTTAAATTTATCTGAAATCAGCTGTCAATTTGATGACTCCTGCTTTATAACATCACTTATATTTTTGATATCAAAGGGAAAACATATTTTCAAGAAAGTTAATATCTCTATTCCATAAAGGTACAATGGTTTATTTATAACATGCCATTTTTATCGTAGGTCACCAGAGAGAGAAATCAGGCTTTTTTTGGAAAGAGTTCACAATGGAAATAGAAACAGTTTGGATTTTTTTTACTAACATGTTAAATTCCTATAAAATAGTTTACATTCATGTAACAAGATATAGCATAGACTAGTGACAGGGATGTAGCCTTTGAAACCTAACAACAGGCTTGCATGGAATCCTTGTTCTCCGAATCCACCTGTGGCAGACACGTGTTTGGCTCACCCACTGCCTTTCCCAGCTTCCTTTCCTCTCCCCAACTTCCCACAGAGCAGCTGAGAAAGTAAGATTCCAGCTTCCCCAGACTCTCTTCCAAAGAAGTTGTATGTCCCAGTTCTGTCCACTAAGCTGTAAGGGGAAAGCTCCAGGGCATTTCTAGGAAGTTTTTTCCTAAAAAAGACAGAACAACATGAGGAGAAAGTCGTTTTCTTTTTTGCCACCAGCCCAACTTCTTCCTGTATTGCATCTGTAAATGGATAAAATGGTTGTAGTTATCTTCTGACCAAGAAGCAGAGAGCAAGAAGATGCCAGGACTCCGGCCTGCACCCCTATCTGGTTGAATCACTGACCCAATCCTGGGGTTATCAGCTTTCTGATTCCTTATAATGTGATAAAAAAAAAAAAAAACTTTCATTGCTTGTGGCCAAAGCATTCCTTACTGATGTACAACATTTATTATGATGGGCAAACATGTTAACTTTTCTGAGCTTCAATTTCCTTTTATGTAAAATGGGACTAATAGTACTTAACTCAGCTTATGATTGTTGTTCTGTAAAGATTCATCAAATAACGTATTTTAACGGACTAACATACGAGAGCAGCTCACTAATAAATACCTCTTTAGTTATGCTATTGGAGCTAGTGTTGGTTTAACCAACTTGTAGAAGAGAGAATTTAATAAAGACCTTCTAGTTTGCCAAAACTATACGATCAAAGTTTTAACTTCTTCTTTCTCATGATTTAATTCTTCCAGCAAATCTACAAGGAAGCTATGATTTTCCATTTACAGATGAGGAAACTGAGGCTTAGAAATACTCTTCCAAGGTCACCCAGTTTGAATGTGTCAGAGCTGGTGTTTGTGCCCTAGAGATCACCCTACATGCCTTGGAAGATAAGAGAACCCTGAACTGGGACCGTGAGAAGGCATCAAATTAGAGAAACAGTGGATTTAAAAACTCAGCCAGAGAGGCCCAAGGTGAGTGCCAAAGAGAGATGCTGAGAGTTCCGGAATGTATACATACATATCTAAGGATACCAGTGGGAGGTGAGGGGGAGGACTTGGGCAGCAATTGGGATGGAGTGCAAGAGCTATAGCTGAGAAATAGGAGCTGAGAATCAGGGTCCAGAAAAGCAGATAAGGCCGGTGGTTGACTCACATGCCTTCATGAGCCCAGACGGTAACATGAATGTGTGAGTCTAGTAGAAGCAAGACAAAAATGGATGGGGGGGGACTAGATACTGGAAAGGGGGTACATGACTCAACTAAAATCATTTAAATTGTTTTAAAATACTGTGCTGACCAAATAAGACACATCCTGGGAAAATATTTTCTTGCTGGCCACTGGTTTGCAACCTGGAAAGTAATATAGCAGAAAATAGAAATCCAGGTTGTAAATGACTTCAAGGCCCAAGCTATTTTCCTTACCACATATTATTTGATATTCATTTACTCCTTCATTCATTCATTGGTTTTACCAATCAACAGTATCATTTAGTGTCTTTGGACCATGTACTGTGGTCCAAAGGTGCTGGAGAGGAACAAGACATCGTCCCTGTTCTTAATAGAAAGAACGTCATATTTATACACTGGAATGGTCCAGGAGAGGCCTTAGAATAGCTCTTTTACAGAGTGCATTGGAGCTAAAAGGACAGAGCAACTGAATCTGCTGCGAGTGATCATGGGAGGCCGCTCAGAGGAAGTGAGACTTTACTGAGTCTACGTGAATAAATAGAATTTTGCTTTTGCTGTACATTGTGCATAAGATGAGGGCAGTAGGTGGAGTGAGGAAGATTAAGAAGAAACTCTGCTTTCGTAAATAGATGAGAATAATATTATTTTCCATATCCAAGTTTCCGGTTTAAGTAATTCATATCAAGCATAGGGAACAATATATGCAAGGGTCAAGAGACATGAGAATGGGGAAAGGAGTGTTGCTTTTCAAGGTACACGGCCTTGAAGGCGGGCCAGATAATAAAGGGCTTTTATGACAGCAAGTTAAGGTGTTTGTTTGGATTTTATCCTGCAGGCATTTGAAGAACTTTAGTTAGGAAAATTCATGTGCAAATTAGCATTTGGAAGGCTAGCTCTGGACTTTTTGTGAAGGCTGGATGCATAAGGAGCAAGATTAAAGACAGGGAAACCATACAGAGGCTTCTTCCATAACATGGGTGACATATGATAAGGGATCGGACTGGGATATGGGAAAGAATGGGACCGACAGGAAAAATAGGGAAGTACAGTGATGGGCTATGCTTACTGTTCAGAAAAAGCAGAAAAGAGAGAGAAGTCTAGGGTGGGGCTGTCAAACTCTAGTGAGCCACAGAACTACCTGAAAGACCCCTGGTAGTTTGGGCTGGGGCTTAATTTGCATTTCTAGCACATTTCCAGGTGATGCTGCTGGTCTGGGTACCACACTTTGAGAAAGCCTGGTCGAGGTAACTTGCAGGACCCTGCCTTGGGTGAGTGATGGCTTAAACCTACTCTACCATGAACTTTAGAAGTTAAGACAAGTACCGAATCAGCAGCATATCTTATTAACGAGTTATAAACAAGTCGTACCAAAATAAGTGGTTAGATAGGAAGCTTATGATTTGTCAAGTCTCTGGTTCTAATATGGACTAATATCATATTTTCATGGTTCTAATATCAAAAGGTTTTGAACATCACACAGTTTTATTTTCCATGAATGATTCGGTCATTGAGGCAGAGAGAGGTGGAGGGAACCTCATAATTAGGCTTCTATAATTAGGAATGTAGAACAATTTGGGGAGATGATTCAATGACATTTCTTTGTAGTTTGGATCATAAGAAGAACTGTAAACAAGCAAATTATAAAAATATTGAAATAATAATTCATACTCTGTCGAAAATACTTTTTATAAGAAAATACAGGAAATGTTATTTTCTCAGAAGAGCATCTTAGAAGTAAAGTTTGGCTGGGAGATAATAAATGATCCTATTATTTCCAGCCATTGAAAATATATTTGGGTGTTTGATGTTTGTTGCAGCTGTGGTGGCGGCCCTCCACCAAAGACTGACTGAAATCAGAATCTCAGGGGATGGAAGTTCTGAATCTATATAAACAAATTTCCCAGGTGATTCACACTCACACTGAAGTTTGAGAGCCGATAGCATAAATAGTCAGCTCACAGGGAAAGAGGTTTTCTTCTCTCAAGAGATATCCTTACACTTATGTCGTTGATCTAACTCGTGTGCCTCCACCATTGTCTCTTTTCTCTCCTCCAGTTTTATTGAGATTTAATTGGCATATAACATGTAAATTTAAGGTGTACAATATATATATGCTACACATATATATTGTAAAATTATTACAGTATGGTTAACAGCTCCATCACCTCATGTAATTACCTTTGTGTGTGTGGTGAGAATATTTAAGAGCTACTCTCTTGGCAACTTTCAAGTATATAATACAGTATTGTTAACATTGTCTCTTAACAAGCAATTGTGGTAGGTATTCATCTCAGTCTACAGACTCTAGAGCTTAGGAAAGTAACTCTTTTTTTCTCTCTCCATCCCTCCTCCCTCCCTCCCCTCCTTCCTTCCTTCCTTTCCACATCTTTGCTTCATTTTCCCTTGGTTGAAGCTTGGTTACTCTCAGTGTGTGGGGAAGGGGAGGGAAGTATAGATTGCATTGTAAGCAGATGGCACAAGTGTTACCCACCTCACTTTCACTCATGTCCAGTTGGCGAGAACTCAGCCATATGGTGCCTCCTGGATTCAAGGGAGCTTGGGTAATTTTGTCCTGGCTGGGCAAATGCAAGCCCAACTAAACTTTCATAATTTGGAAGAAGGGCAGAATGGATTTTGGATGAATAACTAGCAAGATGCCACACTTCCTTTACATTTTTCTTTCCTCTTAATTTTGTCCAGCTGCCTCTCTAGAGGTTTACCTGAAGATTTGACTTATATCAAGTATTTTTCTCAAAGCTTGAGCAATATCATTTCAAGGCTATTTCCTGAGGATTGAGGAGATGCTTGGTAAAGGACTTAACCTGTGTTCACTGCCAAGTTTAAGAAACATCTAGGCATGTGGGGGAACTGGTGAATGTCCTGACAGAGGTCTATGTGCAGAAGGAAGGGCCTTCCCAGGGAGGTCTCATCCTAAAGCAAGAAGCCTGTCAAGGCCAGCTGGGCCTGCTAGCGAGGGCTTTCCCGTGGGAAGGGTACACCCAGCCACTAAAGGGTGGTGATTATCCCCGAATCACTGACAGCATGTTTGGGTCCTTGAGAGGAAGAGCAATGTGTGACTAACACCCGAAAGAACTTTGTAACTATTTTGGACCCAAGACACATTCCTTTTGGGGACCATTCCGGTAGTTTTTCACATGAGTGGAAGCACTGATTTCCTCCCATTGTGCTATAACGAACACAAACTTTGATACCTGGCAGATCAGGAGCGCACCTGTGTGGGACTGTGGCGTCTGAGGGACCGCCAGGGAGGGGTCCTCCAGGTGGAAGCAACACAAGGCACCCTGGGTGTTTGGTGAAACTATTATTAGCATCGCAGTGAACATTATGCCTTGAAGATGCTGGTCCCAGCTGAGTACGGGGAGACGGCTGTATCCCGATAAGCACAGCAGATGGTCTAAGGAGCAAAGCTAAGCAGATTAACAGCAGTGTCTGGGAGTGTGTCAGCTTGGTCAGTGTCAGGTGAGTAGGCTGGAGGTCGAGCCCATGTGAGACCCTGCCTGAGGATGCCCCAGACAGGGAGTTTACCGTGGGCCAGAGCTCTTGCGTAAGTTGGCAGGAGCCAGAGTCAGAGCAATTTAGACTCCCTAAGATAGAGACCTATATGGCTTAGGCCAGGTGCAAAACGTTCCCTGTCACTGTTAAGAAAAGAACTTCTACTCCATAAACTCTATAACTGAAAGCTCTGGAACTAAAATTTGAAAATAGCTCATGATTTAAATTGTACTGGTTTGTACTAAAGAATACTTCCCAGACCTCATCACCATGCCTTAAACAATTTGAATTAGTACAGAAGGAACAACAATTTAAGGCGAGACAGTCTGTGTGATATTATAACTAAACCTGGAGAAACACTAACAAATAATCTTCCCTCCTGTGGGCCCTCATAATACTTTGTGTCTCTCCTGTAGTTTATTGCTTTCAGCCTTTTAAGTTATTTGTTTTCTAAATTGTTAAAGCTGGAAGAGACCTCTGAGATTAATTACAGACAGGGACGTGCCTAACCAAGCTCTGAGAGAGAGATTAAGTGACTTGATTACGATCACATAATTTCTTATTCCTCCTATTAGGTTACAACGTCCTCGAGGGCAGGCATCGTGGCTCACCTGCCATGCCACACTCTGCCAAGCCCAGCGCCTTGTTCATTGATGGTACTGTAGAAATCAGCTGAAATGAGCTACACTGGCTCTTATTTATGTGCGATGCATTTTATATTGGGAATTAAAAACAGGACTAAAATCTTATGAGAAGCCATACAAGAATTTAAAGGCCCATTTCTATGTAAGAAACTAGGACTCGGATGCATCTTCTAATGGGTGAAACAAACAAAAATGTATTTATTTATAATTTATTTATTTAAATTGGAGTATAGTTGAGTTACAATGTTGTGTTAGTTTCGGGTGTATAGCAAAGTGATTCAGTTTTATATATATATACACACACATATATATATATATATATATATATATATATTCTTTTTCAGATTCTTTTCCCTCATAAGTTATTACAAAATATTGAGTATAGTTTCCTGCGCTATACAGTAGGTCCTTGTTGGTTATCTATTTTATATACAGCAGTGTGTATATGTTAGCCCCACACATTTATGTAATTCTTACCATGTGCTAGGCATTGTTCCAACTGCTTTACAAATTTTCACTCCTTTGGTCTTCATAACAGACCTAAGAGTTAGGTCGTATGATCCTCACTTTACAGATCAGGAAAGGAAGGCATGGAGAGGCAAGTAACTTATTTAGGATCACACAGTGAATAATGACAGAGCTGGGATTCAAACCCAGTCAGCCAGGCTCCACGCTGCTTCTCCAAGGGTGTGGCCTGCTTAAGCAGTTCTGTGCAATTTCCTCTCCCTCTCTTTAAAATTATAACTGGTGTGCAAGGCTTTCTTTGGCAATTTCTGCAGCCTGGTCACAAGCACCATGTGAGACTCCAAGAAGCCAACATTTGCCACGGCTGACACATCTTCAAGTCTGTGTCAGCACAGGATGAACCGCAGCCAAACATGACACAACTGATGGGGCTCTGGGATGGCGGCCCTGTTAGAATCCTCAGGCAGAGTCAGCACAGGCAGAGGCTTGTGAGACTTTGCTGACACAGCCTGCCAGCCTCTAAAGGCTTTTGTGGTGACCAGGGTGGCATGGAAGGAAGTTAAGACATTAGGGGTTGTAACTTTCTTTCTGCATCTTGCAGAGGTTGTAATTCATTCTGGGGAAAGTGCTGGAACTTCAAGCATTAGATCTATGTCCTTGAATAACTTTTCTTATCCAAGATTTGAACAAAGTACAAAAGTGGTTAAGCTGTCGTTTAGACTTGCCAGAGAACAGAGAAGTGACTGGAACGATTTGCCATAAAAGGAAAAGTACTCATTTCCAAAGCCTTTACTGAAACGATTGCTTTACTCAAATTTCAGATTTTCCCCATAAGATATAAAACTAGCCAGAGACTCTTGGTTCAGACTGAGCTTGTTTTATCTTAATGGCATATGTGGATTCAACAGTAGAAAACTGGGGAGGTTTTTAAGCCTCATATGTAACCTGGAGTTGATATTTAGTGGGAGAGTGGGAAATAGATTGAGGATAAGATGTGGGTGAATACCAAAACGTGAAACTTTGAAATGTTCTTTGTTGTGATTATTATGAGATATCAACTTGCAATAGTCTTATTTAAGCTCTTTTGAATTCCTAGGCTATTGTGATTTGGCCAGTGTAGAGAAAAGGGTCACTCATTAATGTGTGGTAGTTTCCCAGCCAAAGCCCTACCTTGGAAGAGACTGCTTGTCATCTGCTCAGTTGTTGTACAGAGATTCAATAAAGGGAACATCTTTTCCATTATAAAAAGGAAATTCCATTTTAAAAAGCTGGATAATTGTATACAGTTTAAATCAACCCTGAAATAATATTGGAACCAGACCAGATTCTGAGGTTAAAATAGATATCTTGGGACATATTCAACAGTTTGATGACAAAAGCCCACCTCCTGGGATTTATAGCCTGAGACTTTCATTCAATTTGGAAACAAATTAAATGGAAAAATTTGGGCCAAAACGTGCAGCTCCCAACAATACATGGGGCTCAGATATTTACCATATGTTTTTCAAGATCAAAATACACACTGAATTTCAACGAGGTGCCAGGTATAGTGTTGTACAGTATAGTACAACAAGAGGTAGTTCTGACCTCAAGAAATTATACCTCTGTGTTAGCACTGAAATTCATGGAGATCTTTCCCATTCTTTGATCTTGCATATTGAGTTTATGATGAAGCCATGTAACAATGACTTTGGCCATTAGATTAATTTAAGTAATTATTGCATAGTTTTTAACCTTTTTGGTGTCATGGACCTTGGATCAGTTAAGATTAAATTCAGCTGGAAGTGACCAAAACTTCAAATAACTATGGCTTAAACAAGGTAGTAGTTTATTTTTCCTGTAAACCTAAGCAATCTGTAACTAGAATGTCATCTCCATGATCATCAAGGATTCTAATTTATTTCCTGTTATCTTCAACACTTGATTTTCACCTCATATTCCAAGATGGCTGGTCAAACCCCAGCCATCATGTTGATGGAAAGAGGATGGAGATAATCTCTTTTTCTTATTTAGTAACATGGTCATCTGTTGATGCCTTGCTGCAAGGGAAGGTGGATAGGGAAGTCTTTATTCTGACATTTCTGTTTTCAGCTAAAAATGAAGGTAAGGATGAATATTGGGAGGGTTGACAATCATCATTCTATGTGACAGACACCTTTAAGAATCTTTTCAACTACAGGAAAAAAAAAAGAATGAGAAAAAAAACTATCACATGGAGACTAAACAAATGCTACTTAAAAACCAGTGGGTCAACAATGAAATCAGGAAATACCTCGAGACAAACAACAATGAAGACACAACCTTATAAAATCTATGGGATGCAACAAAAGCAGTTCTAAGAGGGAAGTTCATAGCGATACAGGCCTTCCTCAAGAAACAAGAAAAGTCTCAAAAGACTCTTTTTAAATGCTAAGATGTCTTTAGAAAAATTCACATATGCATACACACATTTTTAATATGATTTTAGGATTTTTTTCAGACTTCCCCTCTGATCGAGTCTTACCAAGTTCCCCAGAAATATGAAAATATGTAAATGACACTTTCATCAGCACCACCCTTGTCACAAATAGGATTCTCCAGGAAGCAGATCTGAGATGGAGTTAGAAGTTTTAAAGATTTTGGTGGGGGGAAAATACTTGTCAAAATAAAAGGAGAAGAAATAGGGTTTGGCAGATGGGAGGCATCAGATAACTATGCAGAACTGAGAAAGCTCTGCTAATTCAGTGGGGGGATTTTTGAGCAGAGACTGCCTTTTAGAGAAGTCTCACACCGGACAGAAATGGCAAGGCCCCACTGCCTTGCTTAATCATTGACTGGTGTCTTTCCTAGCTAGAGTGAGACCTTGAGGGTAATGCTTAAGGGAGGTCCTAAAGGAGATATAAGCTAGAGGCTCTCTACTAATCACAGGCTTTGCAGCTGGGCAGGAGTCCTTTCTTGAAGGGATATGAGTGGTACATCCATTGTCTGCAACAACCAGCTACCATTCAGAGGTTTAAGTTACCATAGGACCATCAAAGCCTGCTGTGGGTGTTAATGTCACTCTTGCAAAATTATACCTCTGTGTTAGCACTGAAATTCATGGAGATCTTTCCCATTCTTTGATCTTGCATATTGAGTTTATGATGAAGCCATGTAACAGTGCCTTTGGCCATTTGTAATGAATGGCTTAGGAAAGGAGCAGGACAGCATCACTGTAGGATAACAAAATGGAGGAGAAGCTTCAACAACTGAGCCATCTGTGGCTGAAACGTCATCTCTACCATCACCTACTAACCTGAGAGGGGCTAACGTCGGTCAACAATTAGAGTCTTGGACACTCCCCATTATCCGAGAGCGAGTTTAGTGGTAACAATTGCTCTATCAGGCCAAAGAGTGATATGCCAATGTTCTATGTCCAGTTCAGGAAGGAAGACTGTAGATTCTACATGAAGAATGTTGACAAAATTGTTGATTACTTAAAATGATCAAAATGGAGCTCAGTTAGTCTTGTAGAAGTTCAGCTCACCTCCTGTCATGAGTTCTTGATTATTCACATAACTTAAAGCCTAAGAGTTGTTATCATACTTAGGAAGTTATCAGCAAGTTGCTGCATAACTTATCCACAAATGATGAGTTTGCTCAGTGCCAGGAAGGCCTCCACCATGACAATATGTTAACCATCTAGTGAAAATGTGAATTTGAGATATCCAGTGTCATTTTTTTCTTTCTTTCTTTTTGGGCAACAAGTGTTGAGAGCTGATATAATTATACTCTTCAATTCATGGCATACTAACTCATTGTACTATTTAAAGCTTTAGCCTTAATTTAATTTTATTTTCCCCTTATTATTTTCAATCCCCGACATAGGCACTCACTCTTATATGTTTACTATATGTCCTCCAATAGGCCTGTATCTTTGTAAAATCTGTATGGTTTTTCTGTGTGTATCTGTATTTTAAATTTCTATGCACATTACTCTATAGATCTCCCTTAATTTTTAAAGTTATACTCATGTTGCTGTATATCCGTCCAGTTCTTTGCTTCTAACTGCTGCCTAGGATTCCAGAGCATGCATCCACACCACTTTATTGACCCCCTCCCTAGCGATAGATCTCTTAGGTCACCCCCAACTCCTCGATGCCACCATCAGGGCTTCTGAGAGTCACATCTGCTGAGATAAGATACATGAAGTGCAAGCAGTAACTCTGCCTTTAAGGCACTCTCAGAGTTGGAACTACAAAAACTGTTAGAACAAGAAAAAATCTTCTAGCACAGTGATACCCAACAGGGGGTGATTTGGCTCACCTCAGGTCAGGAGACATTAGGCAATGTCTGGAAACATTTTTGATTGTCATGACTGGCATCTGGTGGGTAGAGGCTAAGAATGCTGCAATGCAGGATAGCTCCCTACAACAGAGACTTATTCAACCTAAAATGTCAACAGCACCGAGATTGAGAAACTGTTATAGCACAATTACTTGTACCTCTGCGAATCTATTCCCTTTATACATTCTTTGAGTTTTGATCTGGTTTGGTTTTCTTGCTTCTGCTTCCTTGATGTACTGTGACACTGACATTCCTTTCCTTGTTTGTCCTGCTTTATTTATTGGCTTTGACTTCTGCTCTGTCTTGTTCCTCTAACTGTGGTCACTTGTTTTGACTGGGATCAATTCATGGTAATTTCCATTTGTATATCTGCAGGCAGCTCCTACTTAATGGCTTGACTTTTCATCCCAGTTCTTCCATGATAATGGAAGGAAATGACAGGAATAGTGGAGTAGAGAGATAGAGTTTGAATCCATGGTGGTAAGTGTAACCACTACACCAGCCATGGTTCACAACTTTGGACTTATTTTACGTAGGAGAGAAATAATACTCTATCTTTTTTTTATTTTCAACATCATTATTGGAGTATAATTGCTCTACAGTGGTATGTTAGTTTCTACCTTATGACAAAGTGAATCAGATATACATATACATATATCCCCATATCTCCTCCCTCTTGCGTCTCCCTCCCACCCTCCCTATCCCACCCCTCTAGGTGGTCACAAAGCACCGAGCTGATCTCCCTGTGCTATGCGGCTGCTTCCCACTAGCTATCTATTTTACATTTGGTAGTGTATATATGTCAGTGCCACTCTCTCACTTCGTCCCAGCTTACCCTTCCCACTCCTCGTGTCCTCAAGTCCATTCTCTACGTCTTTATTCACTCTTATTTAATGATGATGTGAGCTTAGCTCATATGAATCCCCCACGTGCCCCACCCCATGATGGAAAGAGGAGCTTTCAGTGTGCTGGCAAAATGGAGTCTGAGCCTGGAAAGCTAAAGATACTAATTTTAGACCATGCTGGACTCATGAAAGTAAATTCTCCTCTATGAAGCCTCCCACCTGTCCGCCACCTTCTCCAGGTGATTGATAGACTTTGTCATCACCTGCCTGAAAGCCTCAAGATTCACATCATTACAAACCTTCAACATGAACTATCCACCTATGAAACCATTTTCTATTTCTAGCGAAATGTTATTTTAGAAGATGTTAACTATATATGTATATATATGTATATACACACACACACACACACACACACACACACACACACACACACACACACATATATATACAACATTACGTATTGTTTGCCTGAAAATATTAGCAAGAAGCAACATGTCATGATCTGGAAAACGTAACTGACCTTCAAACCTGGAGAAGGTGCCAAGTTTCCAAACTGACCAAGAAAATGGTCAAGAATCATTATTTATTTTAAAAGACCATTTCAGGGGAACAACTTCTTTTTTTCTTAGATGCCATCCCAAAACGTTTTGCATTTTTGTGGAGCTTAAGGAACGTGTGAACTTCATTCAAGGAAGCCAGAAAGCCCATGTCGATAGGACCTGAGCAATGGATGTGCTAAGTCTTTCATTGAAGGCCTGCCTTCTTTAACTGTCTCCATTCTGCCCTAGAAAAAGACATATCATGGAGCAAAGGATGTATTATGGTGCTGTTGGATCTATAGCTGTTCTTTACACATTGAAAAGAGGTTGTGCATAATAGTTTAGGTCATGGATAGCGAATATAAAGGTGTCACTGAGCTCCTCATCAATTATGATGTTACTTTTGCGAGGCTGTATGAACCATAGTATTATCAGTATCCCTCTAATCCAGAGACATCAAAGGTTCATATTTTAACTACATGACTCACCTGTTAAGGACGTTTCAGAAACTATAAAATGAAAGTGACAATAATCCTTCTTAGGACACTACAACTGCTGAAGTGGAATCAGCTTAATGGATTTGGAAATATCAATGTAACCACCTCAGAATATGATATCTGCTTATCATATAAAGATAATGCTAGATCAAGGTACAGAGGTATTATAGGAGCCGAGGAGGCTGAGATTCACTGTTTCTAGTCCTGGGGTATATCTAGGCCAGTGTGTAGCCTGAGGAATGACCTCTTTCCTCTGTCTACCTAAAGTGCAGGAGCAGACCCAGTGCTCGGGCTGTACTCTAAAGAGATTGCTGTCTGGCTGAATTAGTGCTGAGTCACTTGCATCTACCCAGGGGAGTTTTATGAAACTTCATGAAAGCCTGACCAGTGTCTTTATTTTTTTTTTTTTAAACCACTACTGACTTACTCTGACAGAAGGCATGAGAAAAGTTAGAGTTAATTCCTGGGGCAAAGCTGGAGAATGGAGAACATCAGGATATAACCAATAGCATAATATTAGGGAACACAGGTGTGCATGTCTATTGTTTGGATAGATAACCTTAAATCTTTCAGTCTCTTGGGACAAGCTGATTCTTCAAGATTTAATCAGATTGCCTTGAACTCCAACCCTTGTGGTCTTCCCCAATATCTCCAGGGATCTCAGAGGCTTCGTTTTCCTGATTCACTTTAGTTTTGAGTCCTGACTTCTGATTTATTCCCTTCTCCGTTGTGAATTTCATGTACAGCCTCTTTTTTGCATCACCAGGCTGGACATTATCTACATCCCTTTATTTTTTGAAGTGCAAGGATATATGACATAAGTAGCTGCCTTTCTGCAGGAAAAAGGAGGTACAAAGTGGTTAAGTAATTTGCCCAAAGTCACCCAACTAGTAAGTTAGAAAAAAACAACATGGGACCTGACAATCTTGGGACAAGGCAAACAATGACTATACAAAGTGATAAGAAGTGCTGGCATGGAGGGATGGAGGGTGGTGATCAGTTGCTCTGCCTGGCAGAGAAAGAATACCCTCAGACAGGGAAGACTGCATTACACTAGAGTCAAGTCTTGAAAGACAAATAGACACTCAAAAGTTAGAGGGGAGGTAGGGAATATGGGAACAAAGACCCAGAGGCAGGAGACTATGGCAGTTATCCTGAATCACCAAATATGGGAAGGAGCAACAGCGGCTAGAAAGCTGCTTAGATAGAAGTGTGCCATGCTGAGGTTTCATACTGTGGGTATTAGGAGGCCACTGAAGGATTTTGAGCAGGGGCATGGCATGACTGAATTTGTAGGTTTTGCTATTTTGATGATTCTTCTGCTTACTGGCAGTGCCTTTCTTCCCTACTGAAGCCTGTCACCGATGTGCTGTTAAACCTGGGTCTATGTTCTCAGGAACTGTCCAGCATGAGCTGACTCACCGTAAGAGTGAGCACCGTCCCAGACATGCCATCATCTCCTCCCCAATTACGAGAAAGCCACCTCCTCTCCATCATATCTCTGGGTGTTTCGCTGTCCCAAGTCAGAAGAAGACAGCTTGAGAGATTTGAGCCAACTGCCTTCTAACTGCATCTCCACCTTCCCTTTGGAAACAAAATTACAGCCCATGGAAGAGAAGGATCACCCCACCAACGCACAGGCCCTATAATATGTATGATGCTGGCCTCAGCCAAGCCTCTATGACCCACCCAATCACATTCGCTACTCCTCTCCCTTAAAGGCTCTGGGACTTGAACTAGCAGCCACTTCTCTGCATTGCAGGTGTCTCAGAAATGAGGTTCCTTGCTCACTCTACAGCAGTTAGAGGCATAAAGTGCTCTTGAGAGAGACTCTCACTGGTTCTAAAAAATAATGCTCTTTTAAGTACGGCGAGAGTACTCTCTTATAATTTATTTAAGAGGTCATAAAGTTTCTGCCAGCTCTGCCTTTTCAAACCCCAGCCTCAAATTCTAAACCGGAGCACTGAGCAGCCATTATCTTAAAATTCTCCTAATCATTATGTGTAACCTTTCCCCAAATAGTCTAATAGCGTAAAGAGTTTTCCTTCAAAGGAAAGGTTCCAAACTTCATTTCTGATTTTTTTCCCAAAGCGGTTGAAACTACCTGAAATGTACATAAGACTTATACAATGGAAATAAAATTACCTTAGTCAGACTTTAAACTCATGTTGAGTTTCTGGAGCTATAGTTCTTCTCCACGACAGGCCTGAGGCAAAATGATACCATAGGAAACATTTGCACATACCTTGTTGGCAAAATTTCTCTCAAGGATGTCTGCTTTCAGATTTTATACCTTAGTGTGTCTGTACAGTCATGTAGTACCTCTCCCAGAGTAATTTTCATTTTGAGATTAATTGCTACATCACAGGATCCGGATTTAACCGTAGCTGAGACTTGGATGAGTCAAGCAGTGGGGTCAGGTGACTCCTGCCCCTCTTTAACGAATACCAATATACATTTATTAATTAACCCAGGAGTGTGAAATCTCTAGGAAAGATAAATCTTGAATTGTGTTCACAAATTGCCTTTGGACTTATACAGACATGCCTGATGGACTTGGGACCCAGGGAGCTCAGTATCAGTAATCATATGATTATATATGTGTATGATGATTTAATTCCTGTTTACCTCTTCCACTAGACTGTTAAGCTCCATGAGGGTGGAGGCCAGGACTGTTTTTTCTCATCATTATATTTCCCATACACAGCACAGGGTGCATAAGTGTAAATCTGTACTTGTGGGTAGAATAAAATGGCCTGGAAGCTACTTGAGAGAGACACATGAGATAGAGGAAAAGGAATGGGTGTCTTAGTCATCTCAAGCTGTACTAACAGTCTTGGCGGCTTAAACAACAGAAATTTATATTTTACATTCCTGGAGGCTGGAAAATCCAAGGTCATGGTGCTGGTCAATTTGGTTCCTGGTAAGATCTCTCTTCTTGGCTTCCAGATGGCTGCCTTCTCCCTGTGCACGGTGGCATGGCGGTAGTGGTAATGTGGGGAAGGAGGGGAGGGGGAAGGAATCGCTTCCTGTTCTTATAAGGCCACAGTCCTATGGAATTAGGACCCCTCCCTTATGACCTTATTTAACCTTAATTACCTCCTAAAGACCCTATCTCCAGATACAGTCACATTGGAAATTAGGGCTTCAGCATATGAATTTTGGGAGGACATAAACCTCTAGCAATGGGTTTCAGAGACAGAAGGACCTGAGGTAAAATTTACTTATGATCTGTACAGTGTCCAGTAGTTTAAAGTTTCTGAGTCTCAGTTTCCTTATATGAAAATGAAGATAATAATAGCTACCTGCAGGTGTATGAGAAGGATAAGTAATATAAACAACACTTGACTCAGGACTTTGGGCAGGAACCCGATAAATATTGGCCCTCTTGTTTATCTTTATGGGGCTTTCTTATGACTGGCTTCAGATGGGACTGAGACATGCCTGGCAAACACTGGGGGTGGGATGTCCAGAAGCCTCTTTACATGGGGATCCTTGATGAGGAAGAATCTGTGTTCAAGAAGCCTGATTGTTGAACATCACATAGGTGAGATGAGTTTGAGTGATGACTGATTTGTCTGAACCCTCCTTTAACTTGTACCTAAGTACTATGGTGACCAGGGGCAGGAACAAAGAATAAAGATGTTGTCAGTAAAAATGGTGATGAACAATTTCACTATAAAGCCTGTGTATGGAATATTAATAGCCTTACTTTGGTATTTCTCTAACAGAATGGAGGGAGGGAGAGAGGGAGACAGAGAGAGAGAGAGAGGGAGGGAGAGAGATTGAAAGAGAGATTCTTTGCTATTCTTTGCTATAACACAATAGAACAAAGTCCAAGTCTGGAATCTTGAGTTCTCTGGTGTTCTCTGGTAAAAGTGCCCAGTGAATATCTGATGAGAAATGGTGGTGCCTTTCTGACTTGACAATACCCAGCAGATGCCTGGCAGGAAGGAATACTTCAGAATTTGTGTCCAGGTAGAAGCAGACATTTTCCAAAGCAAATCTCCTAGAAATACTGTAACTTCTTTTCAGGTGGATGAAATGCAACCTGAGCAGAAAAGAGCCAAAAGATGGGATGCTCTTGATGATTACTGTTAATATGACTTCTCTGATAAATCTAGAGGTCTATAACTGCCTGGTATTTTTATTGGCTACTTAGTGAGTTGTACAGGGAAGAGAGCTGGATCTGCAACCAGAAGTCCCACCCGGAGCAAACTCAATTCTGTTACTTGCTAGGTATATAATCCTTTTTTTAAAATGCAAGGACTAGCTTCTTTATATGTATCATGATGATCATTATATTACCCTACAGGATGGTTTTTTAGATTGAATGAAATAAAGTACGAAGCACTTTGCACCTAGTGGGTAGTGAACACATTTATTGAATTGAGTTGCCTGGGCAGCAAGACTCGTGGAATGTTTCCACCCCTACAATCCACTAGCTGTGTCCACTTTAGCAAGTCTTTAATAATTGCTGACTTATTACTAGATTCTACCTCCAAGCAATCTGGCAATCCTACCAGTTTCTCTGATCTGTTTCTGCCTTGCCAAGTTCTATTTTTTTTAATTTGTTTTGCAATCCATTGGTAATAGGGACTGGCTGTGAGACTGCAGCTTCATTGCAGAGGTAGCATTTTTGAGTGAACCCCCATGGTGGTCCCAAGAATGGCGACTGGACTGCTGCATGGAATTTGTGAGACCATTTCATAAGTGATGTTTTCCAGAGGAACTCTGGTTTCATCAATTCCAGAGCAAACTTTGGACCTTGGTCAAGGTTTTGTAAGCATTTGTACTCTCTGGGGCCAAATTCTTAATTTATAAAAGAGAAGGTATTGAGGTGGAGGAGATGAGTTTAAAAAAATGCAGTGACTCAGTGCTAAGGACAATCAGTCCTAAAGAGAAATGGTTGGTTTACCCTGAATTAGATCCTTTAACTTTGGCAAATGTGAAGCTTATAATAGATTGTTATGAGAAATTAATTGGCATCTTGTATTATTTTTCTGTGATGTATGTTCTTTCTTTAGAAACAAGAGGACTTAAATTGGGCTTCTTCCCAAGGTTTGGGCTCTCCTTGTTTCCCAAGAGAGGATTAACAGGTTTTTGTGAAAAATAGAAAGAGTTTTAGGCATACCAAAGCTGACCCGAAAGAGCAGGAGAGAACTCTGATGGTATTTTGTGTTCTCACTGGCTAATTGCTCTACCCAAGAAGTTCATGCCTCAGACACTGAGAAGGAACACGAAAGGGTTGCAGGTGGCCCAATGAGGGCACTTGGAGGTGGCAGGACCTGGGAGTGAATGCCTGCCTGTGAGTACGAGGGCATGGCCACTGGACTCAGTGAAGTGTCCCTGGTGAGGCTTGGTGCAGAGGGAGTAGAGCCTCAGACTTTTTTTTTTTTAATTAATTAATTTATTTATTTATTTATTTATTTATTTTTGACTGTGTTGGGTTTTCGTTTCTGTGCGAGGGCTTTCTCCAGTTGCGGCAAGTGGGGGCCGCTCTTCATCGCGGTGCGCAGGCCTCTCACTATGGTGGCCTCTCTTGTTGCGGAGCACAGGCTCCAGACGCGCAGGCTCAGTAGTTGTGGCTCACGGGCCCAGTTGCTCCGCGGCATGTGGGATCTTCCCAGACCAGGGCTCGAACCCGTGTCCCCTGCATTGGCAGGCAGACTCTCAACCACTGCGCCACCAGGGAAGCCCCAGAGCCGCAGACTTTTGAAAGGGTTTCGTAGGCCTGGTCAGGGAGCATCCTCATCATCCACCTGACGGAATGATAACCAGATGCCTCATTCCATTCTTGTCTTAATAGTTTAAAGTTCTAGTAAAATGATGTGAGGGTGAGGAAACCATGAAAATTTGTGATTTCGGACATCTTGTTGGCCTTGGTCAACAGATGCAGGATTTTAGTCCGTTTAGTACAAGTAAGGAAATATGACATGTCTTACACATTGAGGGCTGTTGAGCAAATTATACATGTTACTATTCCACCTAACCCTGGAATAAAGAACTACTCCTCCAGTAAATTACTTACATGCCTAAATGGGAACTGGTTATGAAACCTTTACTGTTTTGTTGACGGGAAAGTTTTCTTAAAAACAAAAGCATAAAAGAAGCAAAATATCAAATCAGCATATTAAAAATTTAGAAACAGTCTAAATATCCATTAGCAGAGAATAAAGTGTGAAGTTTTAATACAAAGGAAATCAATGGCAATATATCTCAGACTTTAGTGTGCATCTGTATCATGCAGGGACCTTGTTAAAATGCAGATGCTGATTCTGTAGGTCTGGGGTGGGTCTCAGGATCCCACATTTCTAATAGATTCCCAGGTGATGTGATGCTGCTGATCCAAGACACTGCCTGGAGGAAGGTTCTATCCAACAGTTAAAGTGCACCAGAGCTGCACCTGCCAAGATAAAGAAACCTCAAAAATATATCTTTGAGGTAAAGAAGCATGTTGTAGAAGGATGTGTAGGATATAATACAATTTAAATAAAATTGAAACAATGAAAAACAATGTTGCATATTTTTTATTGAGGCATGACATGTATATAGTGAAAGTGTAAAAACAAAGGTAAGACTGATAAACATTAAAATCATAATACTGGCTATCTTTGGGGGAATTGGAGAGGAAAGAGATTGAGGAGATTATACATGGGGCTTTGATATGATCTGCAGTGTTCGTTTCTTAAGCTTGGTGGTGTGTACAAAGGTGTAACGTTATTTTCTTTATTTTTGTATGTCAGTATGTGTGTGTGTGTGTGTGTGTGTGTGTGTGTGTGAATTCAGTTGTCCAATAGAGATTCTGTATAAAAATTTGAGCTTTTTCCTTGTGATCTTTTGTTTTGAAGATACAGTTAAAGATAATCTCAACTGATTTTATTCCTTGGAGGCATGGAAGATGGGTAAAAGACAACAGTACTATACTGAGAAAAAGGAAAAAAAAATATTTAAGAAGAGATACTATATTTTCTTAAGTATCTTCAGCAGAGGTTTCTGTTTTTTCCATGATAGGTAATTCAACACATATTTTATTGTTAACATTTAACATTTGCCAACGAGGGACTTCCCTGCTGGTGCAGTGGTTAAGAATCCACCTGCCAATGCAGGGGACAGGGGTTCGAGCCCTGGTCTGGGAAGATCCCACATGCTGTGGAGCAACTAAGCCCATGAGCCACAACTACTGAGCCTGCACTCTAGAGCCCACAAGCCACAACTACTGAGGCGGCATGCCACAACTACTGAAGCCCGCACGCCTAGAGCCCGTGCTCCTCAACAAGAGAAGCCACTGCAATGAGAAGCCTGCTCACCGCAACTAGAGAAAGCCTGTGCACAGCAACGAAGATCCAACACAGCCAAAAATAAAATAAATAAACAAATAAATTTATAATTAATTAATTAATCAATTAAATTTGCCAGTGAATAAACGTTGACATTCTGGTAAAAGAGGAGCTTGTGTTAACACTGGAAGGGTGTTAATTAAAAACAAATCATATTTTATCATTAACTACATGTAGCATTGATGTACTTACAAGGAAACATTTTCTGTTTAGTTATTCTATTTCTGTTTAAAATTAGGGTCTTTTTTTGAAGGAAATTAAAGAACTAGGAATTTTAGTGAATAAAAATAAATGTCACAAAGAGAAAAAATGGTAAGATCAACAAGAGGTAAATGGGCAAACTACACAAATAGAATTCTCACAAAAACAGAAATACAATTTATATACAAATATCTAGAATTATGTTCAAGTTCACTAGGTTTGAAAAAAATGCATAACAAAACAGCTATGAATGATGCTTTTTGCCCTTCTAATGAGCAAAAAGATTTTATTATTCCTTTAAACTATAATATTTAATTTTGCCGAGGATGTGTTACTCTGAGCACTTTCATTTAATTGGTATTAGAGTAAATTGTAACAATTTGGAACCCATTTGGCAGCATGTGCCAAGAGTCCTGAAATGTTCATTATGTCTCCTGAAGAATCTCATTTAAGAATTTTATCTGAAATTCAGAAAATATGCATAAATATTTTCATCACAATTTTATATATAATAGTGAAAATCCTGAAGTAACCTAAGTTGATTTGGATCCTACAGAAAGAGGATGTGAAGATGAGATTATATATATGAGATTTATTGGACAAATCTGTGAAAGATAAAGAAGGGGGAGCAGAGTTGGAAGAGCCTTCAGATTGCAACGTAGTTCTCAGAAAGTCTCAGCTATACTGATGGGGAGTCCTTGAACAAAGGTTGTAGGGTTCCTGCTTTGGGTAGGAATATCCCGGCTCTAGTTCGCACTGTGTGCTCAGTCACTGGCTGGGAGCAAGCGGTCCAAGAGGAGCCTGACCTTGGTGTGAACACCATGGCAGAGCCAAGGAACGGTGCCTGGAGCGGTCAGTGAACTATGCTTCCTGCCACCATCCCTCTTGTAGATCTGAGCAGTGCACTTCCATGACGCCACAGAACTGCTATGTCTAGAAGATAAAATTTTAGGGTAAGTTACCCTCTGATGAGGGTAAGCTTGATGATGTAACAAACAACCACCTTCATGACATAAAAAATAAAGTTCTAATTCTTGCTCCTGTCACAGTCCAATCAGGTATTTGGTAAATGGCCTTTTATGTGGTGATTCAACAGTGCAGTTTCCTTCCAACTTCTTGGATTCCTGAGTCTTTAGCTTGTTCCTCTATAACCAGTTGAGAGAAGAAGGAAGGGAGGGCAGAGGGAAGATTTGGAAGACAGACTTAGGAGTGACATACATTACTCTCATCTGTAGTCCGCTGACTAGAATATAGCTAATCTAACTGCAGGGGCACCTGGGAATGAAGAGAAGCACATGGGTGCTGGCACTAAGAGTACCAATATTCTGCCACATCCATGATCCATCCATTCAGCAGAATATTATGCAGATATTTACAAATGTCTTTAAAACTCATCCTTAATTTTATTGAAAGCTACAGGTAAAGGTAATAAGATTATAAGCTATATATATTAACTTTAAAAAATAAATCTATGAAAAGAAATAATTCAAGAAAGAAATTTTCTCAAATATCACCATAATTGTCTTAGAACATGCCATTGTGGAAGTTTTTCTTTTTAACTGTTTGTTATTTTTCAGTCATTTTCTATGCATTCCTGTAAATTGCTATTTTATATTTTACAAACATAATCTATAATAGAAGATACGAAGGAGTTAACTCCAGGCTGTTAATATTAATTACTGAAAGACTGGGTTAGGAATGGGGAAGGGTGAGCTGAATAAAAGGAAACAAAATTATTACAGTTAAGAGAAATAGTCTATAAAGGTAAAATACCCTCCAGACATTTAGTACAGAAATTTAGCAGAAGTTAGAGTTTAAATTTCAAGATGTAATATTATTTATTTTTGAAAAACAAATTTTTTATAACTCCTCAAATTTAAGGAACTTCTACATTGTTAACATGGGACAGTTTTGAATATAGGCCTCTCTGATTCGCTGAAATGTCTGCACTCTGCCCTTCTCCTCTTCCCTGGCCGCCTCTGCTCTCAACGACGAAGCTGCTCTTGTCCACTACTAATGCTCTGCTCTGGTTTCTTCCAATGCCACGTTCTCTCCCAGTAGGTTAGTGCTGTTTAACTAAATGACAGCTTTAATGTCAACCGCTACTGCAGCCGTTAACCCACTCCTGATTAAGCAGGATTCGTGCCACACCATGTAGTGAAACCAATATTTTAAAACAAAGCAAAACAGCACACACACATAACCTAAAAAACACAGCACTGGACACATTTTAGAGTAACTTTTTATCCTAAACATGCTGATATGAAGTGAACAAATGGTAAATTCAGTTCTCTTTTCAAAACCAATCAGCCATTACCAAAATAAATTAATCCGACTCTAGGGGTCTCCATTCTATAGCATGTTTACTTCTGTTCGTTGGCTTCAATCTTGGAGGCCAGATGGGACTAAGACCAGCTGAACTTTCTTTCTGATTGGTTTGGGGTTGCTGTAGCAGCTGAAGATGATCTCTGGGGAATTTGGTTGGCGTGATTTCTGTCCCCTAAACGAAGAGGCTCACTTTATCTTCAACCTTGATCCTCTAAATCTACTTATTTGCCATACACAGATACCAGCTACAAGTTGGCCTAGAATTTTAACCACTGTGATTTATTTGGTGAAAATTCACCACAATTATCCTTATCTGGACCAATTTTGCACTGACTACTAGATTGGGCTCTGATTTGGGAAACCTTGGGAAGAAATTGTAGGTGGCCTATTTGCATAAAATAGCCAATAGGGCACTTACTTCATAATATGCTGGTCTGATTTAATTTGTGATTAGAAGGAAAGAGTCTAGATTCCCTCAGAAGCCATAGAAATAGCAGAGCTAACGGATGTTCTCTGGAATGAGCCTTGATTCATCATGGAACCGGGTCTAGCCACTCTTGGGTGGCAGTTCTTAGGCTTTGGAGCCCAGATTATGATGAACAGTCTCATTAGGTGATTTTATGTGTGAATACAATGCATCCATGAGAACTGTCACATGTATGATTTGTGAACTTTGGACTTTGGAGATGTGCTACAACTCAACCTATTAACACCCACCGTTCCAAACATGGATGTTAGATGAGCAACTGCTGGTGATTCCTGCATATGTCCAATCCTTTGTGATCTTCCACGTTTGGTTGCTACTTATTTTATTCCCCACTGCCTAATTCAAAGGCCAGATATCTGACTTAGCTCCACACAGATGATGGTGTAGAATATTTCCCTCTTTCTGTTCTTGGGTTGCAGGTAAATGATTGTCTGTGCTAATACTGGGAAAAGAAAGTCAGAATCATTCAACACTTGGCTTAGAATTTGTTTTGTTTTGTTTTGTTTTTTGGCCATGCCATGCTGCATGTGAGATCTTAGTTCCCGGACCAGGGATCAAACCAGCACCCCCTGCAGTGGAGGCACGGAGTCTTAACCACTGGACCGCCAGGGAAGTCCCTTGGCTTAGATTTTTATCAACATGCTTTGGGGATTGTTACTGAGGTGTAATTAATAATATTGTCTCATCTCCAGGTGAGTTTCTTTGACCTACTGCTGACTCAGCACTTTTTTTTTCTGTCATGGCTTCAGCATAGTTGAGGAACAGCTGGCATTGGCTGTGTGGAAGTCTAACTGACAAGGAAACAAGGATTTGCACTCCCACCTCTTCATACTCAAATTGGTTCTTTTTTAGCAATTCTTTAACCTGTTTCTATAGTTAGTTTTAAAGTTAAGTCCTGCCTCGAAGTAATGCTCTTTATTTTGGTGGTGTTTATCCCTCCTGTTTGCCCACACATTGGAATAATTACCTTCCTGAGCAGTGGGTCTCCCCAACACCTATAGGGGAGATGCTCCATTGACCAGCTGTCTCCCTCCCCAGGAGTCTGAGAACAACTGAACTCAGTGCAAAAGGAAGACCAATGTGTTATTTCCACCCTGTACCGCCTTTGCAAAGAGTCAGGTGCACAAAGACTTATTTTGATTTGGGGATGGTTTTCCCCACGAGGCATAGCTCTTCCGTGACCATCTTCTTCTTCACTCTGGAGTTCACTCATCAACCACCTGTGAGAATAGCTGCAGAGGTGTGAGAAAATTAATAGGCTGGATGCTAGTAAACTTTAAAGATGAGAAGTACTTTACAACAGCTAATTATAATTTATTTAAGTATTAAAACTTTTTTAGTATGTGAAACTGCATCTATAGAATTTCTGTTGACAAGAAAAATATGCTGAAACATCTTTGAGGCAAAACAAATAAAGTAGTTTAAGTCAAAATGATGATTCCCAAAATTTTCTTTTGGGACTCTTGGCTTAAAACCAAACTAAGTCCAACCAAATCAAACAAACCAAGACAAACCATCCAAACAATAATGTCCTTAACGATGGCCAATATATCTTACTATGTCACCATATTATGGGGCAATGTTATGTGCTTAATAATATGAGTTTTGAAGTTGCAGAAACTAGATACAAATTCACACTTTGCCAGTTTCTAGCTGTAAAATATTGGGTAGTTACTTAACCTTTCTTGAACTCAGTTTTCTCATCTGTAAAATGGGATATTGGGAGGACTAAGTACTATAATGTGTTTGTAAAATAGTGGCTGATTCAAAATAAGTGCTTGATTAGTCTGTTTGGGCTGTTACAACAAAAATGCCATAGACTGGGTGGCTTAAAGAACAAAAATTAACTTCTCACATTTCTGGAGGCTGGGAAGTCCAAGGTTAAGGTGCTGGGAGATTTGGTCTGGTGAGAGCCCACTTCCTTGTTCATAATTGGCCATCGTCTTGGTGTGTCCTCATGGCAGAAGGGACGAGAACTCTCTGGGGTCTCTTTTATAAGGCACCAACCCCATTCATAAGCGCTCCACCTTCATAACCTAATCACCTCCCAAAGAGCATACCTCCTAATATGAACACCTTGGGAATTAGGATGTCAATATATGATTTTTTTAGGGGGGCAGGGGTGACACAAAAAAATTCAATCCATAACAGTGCTCAATAAAAACTAGGACTTAGGAGTTGTAAAACATTGCCCTTCACCCAGTGTGCACCAGGGTCTCATTTCTCCAAACCCATGAACTATGGCCAGCATCTGGACTGATTGGTGATATTGAGACTAATTAATTGCTGTCCTTGGTGCACCTGTGTTTTAACATTTGTTAATATTACCCTTATGTAATAATATGTTGTGAGACTATTTCAAAGTGAAAAAAAAAAAAAAAGCAAAGTAGCCTCTTCATTCTCTAAAACTCCCCCACCTTACATTTCACACTTCTTACCCTTTAACAGACCTCACACTAAAAACAAACTAATAAAATAAACAAAAAATTCAATCCAAGCAACAAAACACTCCTTTCGGAGACTATTGTATTGATGTGTTGTGTAAAGACAAATGTAAAATGCAGATAGACAATAGCAAAAAACTTAAAATCCTCTGCTGGTTTCAGAAAACCTTTCCTAAGTTATTGAAGTTACTTTGAGTTACTTCATATGTTTGACTGAGAGCCAGCTTATCTCCCTTGTTATCTTTTGCTTGATCGTCTGTCTAGAGCAAAGACTGTCTCTCTGTCTGTAGAGGAGATGGCATAGCCTTTGTTGAGTTCTAAATTAGGAAACATTTGTTCTAGTTCTGAATTGGCCCCTGACTTGCTGTGTGACTCTGGCTTCCTCATATAACTTCTCTGATCCTTAGTTTACTCTATTGGTAGCATGGTATATATAAGTGGTAACTATTGGGTCTTAATAATGATGCTATTTTGGCAAAATATATAGGAATTCTTAAATCTATTATTTTCTCAAGAATTCACCATTTGAGATAAACAAAAAGAAAAATAAGAATATAGTGGCAGCACAAATAAGGTTAGCAATGGCTTTGGCCTTCGAATTTAGGCAGTTCTTCTGATAACTCAGCTGAACCTTGAGGATTTTTTTTTTTTTTAATTTAATGCTAAGTAGGCCAAGAGAACTTCAAACCAAAGCTGGCTTTGCTTGTTTTTTTTTTTTTTTCCCTAAGCACAAGCTACAGACCTTGTTCTTCTCACCCAAGAGACCTGAAGATAAGGCGTGAAAGAGAAAACCAGCAGTTAGGATTACCGCCTCAATGAGAGGGCAGGAGAGATGGAAGGAGAGAGGGAAGGAGGGGGAGTGAGAGAAAGACTGAGAATCTGAACAAGAGCTACATGTTGGTCATTCAGAAATCATAGAGTGAAAGGAACACCCCTCATGACTAACATTTACTTGGGTACGGTAACGCCATTAGTGCACTGCCCAGTATACGGGATACTCAACTTTTGTGGTGTTATTTGACAAAGTTGGGGTGCTATACCTTTTCAGTCAAAGAGAAAAATCACCTTTGGCTGTTTTCCTGATTAAGAAATCAGGGGATTGAAACCAGGCTTTTACTGTAAACAATCTGACTTGGATCAGGCTTGGTTGGAAAGTAGCAGTAGCTGGAGGATGGACCGCAGTTATTGGGACTTGTTCTGGATCTTTCTGTGAATCAAATACAGCACAGTTCAGTGCTTAAAAGCATAGACTCTGAGTTTGAATTCCATCTCTGCTACTATTTATATGGCCATGTGTGAGTCATTTGACTGCATATCTCAGTTTTTTCATCTTTAAACTGAGAGCTACTACTAATCTCTATCAATGTAGTAAAAAATTCAACTTTGCACTAAGAGTGTTCTGGCCTTTGCCCTACTTGAGGTTATCTGTAAGCCCTTGGAATGTCTTGCCTGATGAGGGTGTCTTTGTTTACCTGGGGGCTTTGAGCCATGCCAGAAAGTCTAATAGTGTGATTTATGGTGGGGATGTTGAATTCTATGCTATCAGTTTGACCTGTGAAGGCACTGGAAACTGATGTTAGCTGTGCGGGCAGTCAATGATGGAGCCCCAGTAAAGATTCCAGAATTCAGGTGAGCTTTCCTGGTTGGCAATGCTCTGTGTGTATAGTCACCCATCATCACCAGGAGGTGTCAACACTGCCCACGACTGCATGGGAGAGGACACGTGGAAGCTGATGTGGTACCCTCCTGGACTCGGCTCTATGCATCTCCTCACTTGGCTGATTTTTTTTAAAATTTTTATTTTATATTGGAGCATAGTTGATTAACAATGTTGTGTTAGTTTCTGCTGTACAGCAAAGTGAATCAGTTATACATATACATATATCCACTGTTTTTTAGATTCTTTTCCCATATGTCATTAGAGTACTGAGAAGAGTTCCCTGTGCTATACAGTAGGTCCATATTGGTTATCTATTTTAAATATAGTAGTGTGTACATGTCAATCCCTTGGCTGATTTTAATCCGTAGTTTTTTGGTTTTTTGGTTTTTGGTTTTTCTTTGGCTGTGCCGCACAGCTTGCAGGATATTGGTTCCCCTACCATGGATTAAACCCGGGCCCCCACAGTGGAAGTGCAGAGTCCTAACTACTGGACCATCAGAGAATCCCCTAATCTATAGTTTTTAGCTTGTAATAAACTGTAACTGTGAGTCTAACAGCTTTCAGTGAGTTCTGTGAGTCCTTGCAGTGAATTATTGAAACTAAGGGTTTTCTTGAGGATTCTGAACTTTCAGTTGGGTGTCAGCAGCGAGACAGTCTTGTGGTCTGTGTTCCCTCTGACTTCACACATTCTTATAGGGCTTTGTAGAGGATTAAGTTGGATAATAGATGTTAAAGACAAATATGCCTGGCACAGAGCAAACTTTCAATAATTCAGCTATTGTCATTGTTTATTAATTTGAAGTTATACCAGGCAAGACCTGAGAAGTGACTCAGCCAAGGTTGTCAAATTTAGCAAATAAAAATACCGAACATACTTATTCTAAAAAAAAAAAAAATGTTCATCTGAAATTCAAATTTAACAGGCCTTCCTGTATTTTACCTGGCAACCCTAAACATAGCCCAATGTTTTCATTTTCTAGATGAAGAGGCTATATCCACAGGGGTTAATACACTGGTATCCATAGTTAGAATGTGGTTGATGTGGGATAAGAATGCAGATCTTTTGATTCCCACATACTTAGGAAAAACCTAAAATACGCTACAGGTACAGGAGAAATACCTTGAAAGGAAGACTAATAAGGGAATATAAATGCTGGTGATGTATAATGAGGGGTTGAAATTGCCCATTTATAGCCACTCAATCAGGGAACCCTAAGAGGTCTCCTGGGTTCTATCCAAGGAGTGATCACTTGACAGAGAAATTTAAATTTTGTGTGTTAGGACAGGCCATTTGAAATCTATTCTGAGCATTATATCTACTCAATGCTTTGCTACTGTAAATATTTTCCAAACCTGTTTGAAGGAAATTGGTATTTTCTGGGTAACTGTCACATGTACTTTGAATTTTACTGGTGGTCTTTCCTATGGTTGCTTAGTTCTTTACAATTTATAAAGCATTAGTACTTCATCTTCACAATAACTTGGAGGGGTAGGCTGAGCAGATAGTAAAATCTCAGTTTTACAAATGAGTAAACTGGGGCTTCAAGAATGTTTGGCATGCCCACATTCACTGGCTGGTATGCTCACATTCACTGGCTGGTATGCTGAGGAGAAGGTATGGCAACTTCCAACTCCTGGTCCAGGGATTTCTTTACTGTTCAATGGTTTATGATTCCAGACACATATAGCGAGATTATAAATGAATTACAGAACCATTTCCTTCTGTATTAGTCTTCTCTTGCTGCCATAACAAAATATCATAGACTAGGCGGTTTTAATGACAGAAATTGACTTTCTCAAAGTTCTGGAGGCTAGAAGTCCAAGGTCAAGATACCAACATGGTTGGTCTTTGGATAGGGCCCTCTTCCTGGCTTGTAGATGGCCTCCTTCTCCCTGTGTCTTCAGATAGCTTCTTATTTGTGCACTCAACGGAGAGAGAGAAAGAGATCTCTGATGTCTCCTTTTTTGGTTTGTTTGTTTGCATTTTAAAGAATTTTTAAAAATTTTAGTGAAATATAGTTGATTTACAATGTTGTGTTAATTCTGCTATACAGCAAAGTGATTCAGGTACATATATATGTATTTTTTATATTCTTTTCCGTTATGCTTTATCACAGGATATTGAATATAGTTCCCTGTGCTATACAGTAGGACCTTGTTGTTTATCCATTCTATGGGTAATAGTTTGCATCTGCTAATCCCAAACTCGCAAACCTTCCCTCTCCGCCCCCCATTGACAACCACAAGTCTGTGAATCTGTTGTGTCTCTTCTTATGAGGACATCAGTCCCATCACATTAAGGCCCTAACTTTATGATGTCATTTAACCTTAATTACCTCCTTAAAGCCTTCATCTCCAAATACAGTCACATTAGGGGTTAGGGGCTTCAAAGTGTGAATTTTGTGGGGACACAGTTCAGTCTATAACACCTACATTACATACCTTTGCGTGCTCAGTCCTTTGTTAATGTCAAGTGACTTAATGGGAAAGAGTGAGATTTCTAAATGAGACCGATGAGGTCCACTCCTACCTTCTTCCCCACATACCCACATAGTAGTTAAACTATTAATACTTCAGTCAGTTTAACCTCCATGAGCCTCAATAACGACAACACCTCATAGGGCTGTTGTGGGCAAGAAAATGAAATGCTGTTGGTAAAGTGCCTAACATTTACAGAAGAAATTGTTCAAATACTAATGTCCTATCCCTTTTGATGCCACAAATAAGGAATAAAATGAAATAGTGATTAACTTGTCTTGATCATTATATTTTTACTTTTGGGGGAGAGAATTGTGTGATTGTTCACCAATCAAGTTCTTAAGTAATGTTTTTTCCTAAATTGTTTTCCTGTTTCTCATTTTCAAACTGCATTTGCTTTTTTTTTTTCCTTTTAATTAATTTGTTTATTTTTGGCTGCGTTGGGTCTTTGTTGTTAAGCGTGGGCTTTCTCTAGTTGTGGCGAGCGGGGGCTACTCTTCATTGCGGTGCGTGGGCTTCTCATTGTGTTGGCTTCTCTTGTTGCGGAGCACGGACTCTAGGCTCTCGGGTTTCAGTAGTTGTGGCTTGCGGTCTCTAGAGCGCAGGCTCAATAGCTGTGGTGCACGGGCTTAGTTGCTCTGTGGCATGTGGGATCTTCCCGGACCAGGGCTCGAACCCGTGTCCCCTGCATTGGCAGGCGGATTCTTAACCACTGCGCCACCAGGGAAGTCCTGCATTTGCTTTTAAACCATATTTTTATGGTTTAAACATTCATATTTAATTTGAAGGATCCCTGTAAAATCTTTGTCTATGGGTGGCCAAAAAATGGCTGTTTTAGATGAAACTGTTTATTTTGCAGATAATTCAGTAACAGTCCTGTTTTGACTTTCCTATCCTGGATAGTATCACATTTTACAAACGTATGAGTGAAACATGCTGATGTAAAAAACAAAGACACCTTCATTCAGAGCAAACATAACCTTCCCAAATCACAAGGATCAACTATAGACTTGTCTATACAACCCGTCTGACTAATGTCTGTGGCATATTTGGCTACAGAAATCATTTGAATCATCAACATTGAAATATACAATGCTTACTTTACAATGTGCCACAATGTAGTTGTGTTGGGGAAGAACCGCAAGACCACTTTGACCACCTAGAGAGAAAACCAGTTGATTTGGACTTATGATTTTGAGGGTCTTCAACTTGATTTTAGACATTACAAACTTTGAAGCATGAGAAAGGGTAGATTCATCCCTTCAATTTTTCATGATGTTATTTCATCCCCTGCCCTACCTCCTTGAAATATTTAAAAAGAGACGCCTTTAGTTTCTTGCCGCTCTTTTGCTTAGAACATTGGCTGTAGATTGAAATCACCTGGGGAGTTTTTAATATCCTGTTGCCAGAGTCTCACGTAAACCAATTAAATCAAGACCTTTTGGGGTGGGGCTCAGGCCTCCATAGGTATTTGTTAAAGCTCTACAGGTGCTTCCAATCAAGACTCAACCACTGTGTTAGAAGAAAACAGACAAATCTTTTGACCAGAACAGTAGTTTTCAACTGAGCTGAACATTACTATCACCTGGGAGAATATGGAGACGCTATCATTGCCTGGGGCCCCATAGTAAGGTGCTTTAATTTTATATGTTTGGGAATTTTCTCTATTTGACAGCAACTTGCCTGTAATACATATGTAGAGTTAAACTGACAGCTTTGAGCTGTGAGTTCAAAAGCAGTAAGCTCCTTTTCTCTCCTCTGTAAATCTCTAAATGGTGCTTAGATATACAATTCCCAGGTTCTATTGTATTTTATGAATGCTTAAACCTTCCATTTCCATACAAATTCATACATGGTTAAAACAAAAGAAAAAGATGAATATATACAGTACTTCCAAAAAGATGAATTGTTCATATAAGAAGAGCAAAAAAAAAACCCCAAAAAACCCACAAAATTTAAGCCAAAAATGTCAGGAAAAACACACAAAAATAAAAATCAACCATAGTTAACTTACTTGTAAGCATTTACATTTCCAGGAACTGTGCTAAATATTTCTTTGGTGTTATTTAAACATCTAACAATCTTGTGAGGTAAAGACTATTGTTAACCTCATTTTTTAGATGCAGAAACCAAAGGTTCATTTCCAAGGTCACATGCCTATTAAGTGGCATTATTAAGGTCTGAGGTTTCACCCCACTCCTAAGCTAACAGGTTAGCCTCTTACAGTTTCACGGATGCCTGCAAAAGACACAACACTCCTGGTTCAAAGACAAAGGACATAGCAGGTAGCATGAATTTCATGTTCCTGTCAGTTACTCTTGCCCTTCAAGTCCCAGGGAGGCAACGTGGAGACAGACCCAGCTGGATGCTGTGGGTTCACATCACAGCTGAGGAGCCCCAAGTTTAGGAGATCCCAATCTTTTTAATGGATTGCACACAAACTTGTCCAACAATTGACCTGGGTGGAGACATTATTATACTGGGCAACAAATAATATGCCCTCTGCTCCAGAGACACTTGGACCATCTCTGCTGTCCCAGGTTGTTCACTATACGAACAGTTTTGAAAAAAATATTCCAGAATAAAGGCTGTTAGTACCTCTGCTGAAAGGATGTGCAGAAATGTGAGATACCCATGGATAATTGTCTTCCAACATGGAGTCATATTTTCAGCCCAGATGGTCTGACTCTAGCCTGTGCTTTTAACTATCATACAGGCTCTCCTTGATAAACTGGAATAAGTAATCAGAAGAGAAGAGATGGGAAGATGAAGTTCAAAAGCAAAGTGGGAAGCTGTGGAATAAGTTTTGAAGTTGACAAAGGAACTAACTAGTTATGTACCATTTCCATTTGTCATGTAAAGTTACTAATTTAGGGATATGAATCACCTTTATCAGGAGCTAATCTCCATTCTGTTTCTCTTGAGCTTGATTTTCTGGGGATAATTAAGATGTTTTACTGTCTCTACTATTGCTGGCATCTCGAGAAGTCAACGAAGAAGGTACAGGGGTTGAGTGTTTTTTCTGCTAGAACATCATGCCAAGAGATGAGGTCTTAGAGCTTCCTCGAGGATAGAATGACTTTCTTCACAGCACCAATATTGTAGATAGGCATTATTATTGATATACTACATTATTATTGATACAGTATAACCAGGTTGTGGGATCCATAATTGTATTGTTTCCATGTGAAACGGTATTTCAGGCAACCAGCCTTTGAATGAAATTTTGGAGTGAATGGAGAGTATTTCTGTAATATCAGTTGTTGTGTGCGTATTTCTTTAAAAAGGTAAATTTTGAAGTCTAATTTCAATTGTTTCTTGAATGTCGCATGACCAGGTACCATTTACCTCCAATAACTCTTTAGTGCAAAAATAACAAAGCACTAAGAGAAAATATCTTATACTCAGCGAGGCTGTCTGTGTGCTAATATCAACTGGACAATTACCCAAATATAGTTTATAATTTAAGAGTAGAATAATAGAATATAAACTGAAATGGTGCATACATAAACATGACATGAATTATATTGTTTTAAGATATAGTGTCTGTTTCTCAATTTATAGATGGATGCGGAGGTTCAGTGAGTGCTTTGCTGGCTTCTTCCCCTTATGAGAACAGCCAATAATTATCTTAATATCTCCTGAAATGATCTACAAGTAATTCAAATTGATGACAACTTGAGTGGTGCCAAACGACTTGGCAGGAAGTCAGAGATTTCTTTGAACACAGCCATTTGTGCTGGTCTGCTCTGTAACTCTATATAATGGGATTTGACTGATGCAGCATAACATTAGCCATCTAGAACAAAATTGGGAAGCAGTACTCTCTCCAAGCCATCAACATGAGAGAAATATGGCTCTGAACTGTGTGTGTTGAAAGGGGTTCATTTTCTTCTTGCTATTTGCTAGTTTAACCTGCAACCATTGAGTCTAGGACCACTGGCCTATGTAAATGAGCTGGATATGCCCAGGGAGATCTGTGATGCTTCACCATTCAGAGGTAATAAACTGGTCAATAGATGACACATAGTTGAAAGCAGAGACATCTTTTGTCCAGTGTTATTTCCATATGGAGCAATGGCTTAGAGAAATCTATTCCTGAATTCTAAATAACATTTTATTTTCAGGATCATTAATCCCAACTCTTTCCATTCCTAGTTTTTATTAGAGATGAGAAGGTAATCCACTTATTGACAGGAAATTATCCCTAGGACATTCTTGGTCATTACATTACTTCCTTAAATGTATCAATGATTTTTTGTCAAAGAGTAAATTGACATGGTTGTGGGAGTTGGGGAGAGTGTGGCATCTCTTCCACTTATGATAATGGTGATATTTTGTGACCTTTTCATTTCAATGTGTTTCACGTGGGTCAAACTCTTCTGTTACAATCTTCTTTTCATTGACTGCCACATGTTGAATTTTTTTTTAAGGAAAAAAATTTTTTTTTATCTGCTGAAAAAGATGAAGTCCATATTAGGCAATAAAGTTTTTTTAATATATATATATTTTATTGAAGTATAGTTGATTTACAATGTTGTGTTAGTATCAGGTGTACAGCACAGTGATTCAGTTGTATATATATATATATATATATATATATATATATATATACATACACATATATATGTGTGTGTGTGTGTATATATATATATATATATATATATATATACGTATGTTTATACTTTTTCAGATTCTTTTCCCTTATAGGTTATTACAAAATACTGAGTATAGTTCCCTGTGCTATACAGTAGGTCCTTGTTATCTATTTTATATATAGTAGTGTGTGTATGTTAATCTCAACCTCCTAATTTATCCCTCCCCCACCCTTTTCCCCTTTGGTAACCATAAATTTGTTCTCTATGTCTATGGGTCTATTTCTGTTTTGTAAATAAGTTCATTTGTATCTTTTTTTTTTTTTTTAGATTCCTCTTATAAGCAATATCATATGATATTTGTCTTTCTCTGTCTGACTTACTTCACTTAGTATGGTAATCTCTAGGAATAGAAGCTAAATTTTAAAATTTACAAATTTCACATAATTATTAAACAAATATTAAGTGTGGATCAACTAGGCACCAAGCAAAGGGCTATATCTTATAGACAAAGAGATGAATTATACCTAGTCTCTACAATTGAATCTCTACAACTAAGTTCATAGCCCTGCTTGTTTCAGAAATGTCAATTCTCCTTGCTTAGTAAATCACTTGGAATTTTTTTCTAAATTTTAAATTTTGATTTGTTCATCCAGATGTTTATGGAAGTTTGCTAAAAGCCACATGCAGCAGACAGTAAGCTGCATAGCCCAGATTCCCATTACCTGTGTTGACAGGCCTCCTCTCTAAACTCCTTCCTGGAATTGCCCTCAGCTGCCTCGTGCAAGGATGTGTCCCCTCCCGGGACATGCAGTCACTGGAGGACCATGTATAAAAGCTCAGCCCCCCTCACCCCAACTCAGGATGACTCTGCCAGGCCATCCCATCTCCAGAGCTCCCTATGGAATTTTTAAATAGCTTGTGTACATATGAGTTTCCTAAAATTAGAAATATAACGAAATGAAACATGTTAGAGTAAACTCATTGATTTATGTCTGGTCCTTCCTGAAGTCCTACTAAAATGATCCCAAAGGAATGAAAAAGTTTAAAAAGCCCACAGGGGAAAAAAAAACCATGAAGAATAAAAGAGAAGACTACAATAGACTAAAAACATAAACCAATTTTTTAATTGCTGGGAAACTGATGTATGAGTGGGAATGGACTTATCCAACTACAGAAATCTCAAATCTAAGCTTGCTAGTGGAAGAGTAAAGAAGAACCAAGCCTGTTTGTCCTGTGGATGCCTGGAAAGGCTAAAGAGTTGGTGGTATCAGGTACCTCAGGACAAAGGATATAGGATTGGATGAAAAAAGGGAAGATCAGATGAAAGTCTTGAAAGTATCAGACCATGGGATCACCTTCCTGATTGCAAATTGTTACCTTTCTCTAACCCATGAAGAAGCCTGAGTAAAATTTTCTTACTCTAGATGTTGAGTCAGACAAGTTCTGAGTTGGGGAATACTGAACACACCCAGGGTAGCTGTGGTGAGGCACACTGAAACTACAGGAACTAAGTCAAAGGCTACATACTGAATTGTGAGATCCTTACACCATACTTCCCTTCCTTGGTTCCCAGAATGCTCTTAGCTGGGTGATTTCCCCAGGAAAGAGACTGGAAAATTGCTTTCTTGGAAACTGATTAGCCTAAGAAAAAAATCCTACGTGCTGAATCAGGGGTCCTCAATGAAATTGCTGGGTTTTAATTTGACCATGCTACAATAAAGCCCACCAGTTGCCAAGATTAGTCAGGTCTATAGAACTTCCAGTCATCAGTTTAGTGCCTTGCTCTTAAATGTGAAGAGATAGCAAAAAATCACCTAACCTTCAAGGAAGCCTCTATAAGAGAGAGATGGAGAAGAAGAGGAGGAGAAGAGGGAATAAAGTCAAAGAAAAAGAGGCAATACAGATAACAGGCTAACACATGTGCATGTGTATGCTCACATGCACGAGCGCACACTCACACACACACATACACACACACACACACACACACTGCTATAGACTGGATACTTATGCCCCTCCCCAAACACATATGTTGAAACTTAATCCCCAGTGTAATAGTATTAGGAAGTGAAGACTTTGGGAAATGATTAGGTGGATCTCTCACGACTGGGATTAGTGTCCTTATGAAAGAGGCCTCAGAGAGCTCTTCCGCCATGTGAAGACACACCGAGAAGACAGCCCCCTACAAACCAGAAGGAGGTCTCACCAGACATCACATCTGTTGGTGCCTTGATCTTGAACTTTCCAGGCTCCAGAACTGTGAGAAATAAATTTCTGTTGTTTATAAGCCACACAGTCTATGGTATTTTGTTATAGCAGCCTGAACGAACTAAGACACACACACACCCCCAGTTAACATCCTCATAGAGATTGTACACATGAGGTAAGAACAAGGGGCCATAAAATAAAGATGAGTCAGATAATAAGAAATGGTAATATAATATTAAAAAATGGTAATATAAATAAAAAGTCAAAAAGGATTGAAAGTTAACTTCTAGAATATCTTCCAGAAAGTATAAAAATAGTGGAGACAAGTTAAAAATAATACATCCAATAGGCCTGACATTCAACTAATATGAGTTCCAGAAGGAGAGAACAAAGAAAGGAGATGGAAGGAAATTATCAATATATATGAACCTTTTCCAGAGTCTCCAGTTTGAAAAGCCCATCAAGTTTCTAGCAAGAAATCTCAAGTGCCCAACAAAATATATCATCTGGATATTTCAAATGTCAAGGTCAAAGTTAAGAACCTTTAAAACTCAAAGATTCTAAAAAGAAAATAAAAAGTTATATATAAATGAATTAGAAATCACAATGCATTAAGTAGCATCAGAACCTAGAACAGGGAGTGGCAAATTACAGCCTGTTTTTGTAAATAAAGTTTTACTGGAACAGGCCCATGCCCATTTGTTTATAAATTTTCTATGATTCCTTCAAGCTATGATAGCAAAGTAGCTGCAACACAGATCATACAGTCTGCAATGCCTAAAAATTTAATATCTGATTCGTTATTGAAAAAAATTGGCCAACACCTGAGCTAGAATTCAACTGAGTGAGGCCTTCAAAATGATGAGAATATATGATTTATAACCGATAATTTGTTACCCAGCCCCACTAAAAATCAATCATGAATGTAGAAAATGGCATTTTCAGACATGTAAGATCTTGAACATTTAACACCCAAACACCCTTCTCAGAAAGCTACTAAAAAAACAAAATGAAGGGGATTCTCAGAGAAATTAATTAAAGCAAATTTTAGGGTGAAATCTGTAGATCAAGCAATGCAATTTGAAGTAGGTTGATGGGGGATTTGGTAGGGATACTCTAATGACTAATATTGCTAGAACATTGGATACATATATTTAGAGGAAGTTGGAGCACTTGGGATGAATTAGTCAGGTATACATACGTTTTTAAAGCAAATATAAAAGATAAGGCAAGTATACCTGCAGGGAAGCACAAGTTTGTACAAGAAAGATAATGTAATAATAGCATACTTAGTAGCTTAACTGTGAACAATATTTAGCTGGTCATAATAATGTGAACTTAATCCAAAAATATGATATAACTGTATTTGGAGGATGGGGATGAGGGAAGAGTGTGTGTGTGTGTGTGCGTGCGTGTGTGTGTATGCACAAGCTTGTGTATGGAGAATGGCACGTTCTTCCTCTTCCATGTAAGAATTAAGTAATTGATAACAGTATAATCATGTTATTTTAAAATATGGATGTATATACCCTAAGAAAAAGCTACGAGAGATGAAAGTGGCTGCTTCTGATGAGTGAGAATTAGTTGTTGGCAAGGAGAATCGGGAGTGGGGAGAAAGGGGACAGAAGATATCAGCTTTTCATTTTAAGTCTAGTATTTATTTTTAAACTTTGAAGCTCTATTTTTTTTTAAATTGAAGTATAGTTGATTTACAATGTTGTGTTAGTTTCATGTGTACAGCAAAGTTATTCAGTTACACACATATATATATTCTTTTTTCAGATCCTTTTCCACTAGAGGTTATTACAAGATATTGAATATAGTACCCCATGCTATATAGTATGGTCTTGTTGTTCATCTATTTTATATATAGTAGTTTGTATCTGTTGATCCCAAGCTCCTAATTTATCCCTACCCCCCCTTTCCCCTTTGGTAATCATGAGTTTGTTTTCTGTGTCTGTGAGTCTGTTTCTGTTTTGTATATAGATTCATTTGTATTATTTTTTAGATTTCACATGTAAGTGATATCATATGATATTTGTCTTTGTCTGACTTACTTCACTGAGTGTGATAATCTCTAGGTCCTAAAGTGTGAACCTCTATTACTTAAATAAAAATGACAGTTAAATCTTAATTAAAAAAGAGATCTGACGTCTAGCCTTTTACTAATTTGAGCCTATTTGAAATTCTTTAATTATCAGTGTTCATGTACAAAATCAGATGTTCATGGATGCTGAAATTTTTTCAGGGTGAAATGTCACCATTCTGTAGATTAGAAATTTTCCCATTTTCATTGCACATAGCTATTTCAGAATGAAGGAACAGCTCGTAATCATTGAAAATTTGAAAATGGTTCTCCTTCCTCGAAACAGGTCAAATATTCAAGGGAAAAGTGGTGAAAATGTCATTCCTTTCTAGCAGTTCCAGCAATCTATAATAAAGACACTCACTGAAAAGATTTTTAGAATGTGAAACTAACTTTGAGGCAGAAGGCTTAATGCCAGAAGACAATTAATAATCCATAATTATAAGAGATGAAGATAAATATGAAAATGATAGATACAAAAATCTGCTCATTAAACTGAAAGATTAATCTGACCTACAATTTGGGAATTTCAACTACATTCCTAGACAGAGGACTGAATGCACAGTAGCAATAATAACTGCTGCATCTTTTATGCAGGATTAATAATACACTTCCACTGGTGATCATGATTTATAACACAATGCATATTTCGTAGAGGTTCAATCACACATTTTCCAAAGAAATTATTCTCTCAAGTGCGGTCTTGAAACTAGAACCCAAAGTTCACTGATGTTCTCACTAAAACTCATGTTCTTAGAACAATTAGAAATATAATTCATTTGAATGTCAAAAAAAGAATAAAATTTTTGCATAAATTTCTGGAAATATAAGAAAATTATGAGACGTATTCAATTTCCAATACTTTCTATCTCCAAATCTTGGCAAAAGCAATTAACATAATAAAGAATAAAATTTATATATATGCAAAATTGTGGACAAGATTACTTAGAATCCACATCAAACTGTAGAGAGGCACTCATTTTGGAATTCGGTTGTTGAGATCCCTCAGATTTTAGAGTTACATTCTACTGATTTTGTCCAATTTAAGATTATTTTTGTAAAGTAAATGTGGTCCAACTGCCAACTACTATACTGAAGTTTCTCAGTAAACTACAGAAAATGATGGTCAAATGCACTCTTTATTCCTGATTTTGTGTTTCTCCATCCAATTCCCATTTACTCTCCTACTATAACAAGCTACGTGGGAAGATAGGAAATTGCAAGTCTACTGCCACATCTTTCTTGCTCTTTTGTTTTAAAATTTATTAAAAAGAATTATTCAAAATAATTCAATTGGGAATGGTTTCTCAAAGGGGTTTTTTGGGGTGATGTTAGAAAGGGGATTTGGATACTGAAAGAAAAAACGCTCAGCAAAATGCCTAGCACAACTACTCCACTCCTATGGCTGCCACAGCCCTCTTTTCCCAAAAGTAACCAGCCTAACATGCACAGGTATTCTACATGCCACCAGTGTCACAGTACTCCACTTTGCCTGGAAAAAATGATAGCATGAGGTAAAGATTTGTATATACTAATGAGCAATAGGTAACGGTTTGGCCACATGTTTGGAAAATTGGAAAGGGCATAATTGAAGAAATAGTGACAAGATATTGTGGAAGAAAAATGTAGATGAATCTCTCAAACTAAGTCCCCAAATGTTCATGTGTGTCTCCATTACAAAAGAAGTTCTTAAAAATCAGGTGGATAGGATGTGTGCTCTGATTTTCAGTCAGCCATTTACCACTGCCATCCTAATACTTGTTCACTGAGCTCATAAAGTGGTCATATTGGTAGGATGGATGTGGAGTCCATCCTAGGACTCAAGAGCATTTTCTTCTCACCGAGGGTGATCTGGCTATTATCACCGAGAGTCCAATTTGCAAGAAAGCAGCTACTAAGCTGGGGCTTTAATTTGGCTTTATACCTCTGTGACCATCCAACCATATGGGAGAAAATTGATTGCCCTTGAAACTGCAGTTTATTCCCACTGGGATAGATGTCTGTTCTGAATTTGCACTTGTTTTCTATTCACATTATGACTCTGTTTACTGATGAAATTCCTTATACCTTATACCTTGTCATGATATCCCTTATTTTATTATTTCCGACCAAAGAATTTGATTTAAGGTAAAGAAGTTTCACTGAAATCATAAAATAGTGGAACTGACTATTGGTGGTTCAGTTATGATTCCATTTGACACACATCATCTTATGAAAGTTAAAGTTTCCTTAACATCAGAAAATATGGATTAAGTCATCAAGGAAAATAAGTGGAAGGGGCTGATGTTCCTTTTCTGACACGGTATTGCCATTCAAGTTTTTAGTTTTGTTTCCATTTGGGGAATGTTGAGGGACCATAGCAATGGGTTCACTGCTTTGGAAGCTTGGACTACCATCTAGTAATTTTGCCTTTGTCATGCAACTGGGAAAATTGTGAAAAACAATTATGGCATTAATTGAGGTTATTGGCTCTGTTCATCAAGGGGAAATAGGGTTTCTGCTGTACAATGAGGCAGAGAGACAAATGGTAGGAACTTGGGATATTATTTGGGGGTACCAACTTGTTTTGGTATAGACTAGAGGAAACAGTTAGCATAAGACTATTACAATCCAATATATGCAAGATCACCAACCACTCAGGTCTCCATACTGCAAACTTGGATTATATCACAGAACAGGTCATCTCTTCCAGCTGGGATACTGCTGATACCAACTAAAAGCCATGATACTCTATAAGAGGCAATAGAGGAAGGAAGTAAAAAAACAGCCTCATGACCAGTAGCAGAAATGATGGTATTAACCTTTACCATTATTTTCCTCCTTGGGTGTTATGCACACATCTTTATACTTTAAATCAATATGTATTCTCATTTTTCTTCCATTATCCCACTGTTTTATAAAGGGGGTTATGTGGTAATTAGATGTTCCAGTTAGTTTCTACACTATAGAATATTGAGATGGTATCATGAAGGAACTAGATGAGGTAAAGAGCAATGCCAGAAACTGTGGACTTGGATCTGGATGAATTTTGGTTGTTTCTTTAAGGAAATAGATGAATTTTTGTTATACAGGGATATTGTTGAAAATGTACATATGACAGTTTGGGTGTATGGATATCATATAGTCAGAGAAGTAGACTGTAGTGGAATTTATTTTTCATTGTCAATATAGCATAATTTTCTCTTTAAAAAAAACACCAGCACTCCTATTCCCTCTTGAATTACCTTGTCTATTGAATATAGTCTCTATTGAATATAGTCTTGTACACCTCTTGTCTATTGAATATAGCCTTGTATACCTCTTGTCTGTTGAATATAGTCTCTATTGAATATAGTCTTGTACACCTCTTGTCTATTGAATATAGTCTTGTACACCTCTTGTCTATTGAATATAGTCTTGTACACCTCTTGTCTATTGAATATAGTCTCTATTGAATATAGTCTTGTACACCTCTTGTCTATTGAATATAGTCTTGTACACCTCCTGTCTGTTGCATATAGTCTTGTACACCTCTTGTCTATTAAATATAGGTATGCTTTAATTGTTCACATCCTCCCATAGCCAAGGGGTAGCACATCACCCAAGATAAGTGAGTTGGATGCTTTCTTCAATTTTGATCAAGTAGACAAGACAACTGGCTGTGTTTGGAAGGAGATTTTTACCCTGATGGTGGTGTATTGACTAGATTGTCCATGTTACGGGCAAGTTTCTTCCCCACACAATTTCCTCAGCAGGCCTCCTACCTTCAAACATGTTGTGAGACTCCAATAACTTCTCTTTTGCTTAAGTTAGCGAGAGTATTTCTGTTGCTTGCAATTATGTATTGGCACAGAGCCAAAAGATGCGGAGAGTTCAGACAAGCATGCAAGATGCTGAGTGGTATGTAAGGTTTAAGGGTTATGGAAAAATAATGAAGTGTAAATAGCAGGAGATGTATAGGAGACTGCAGACAACACCTTTTCTTGTAATGGGCAATTATATTGGACATTAGAAGGTGCAGATTGCACTCAAGAAGGATATAAGGGGGTTATGTGGTTGGAGGGACAGGTATCAATGCATGAATTGATGTATGGAAAATTCTGTGAAGAGTTCAAAGATAATTCCTACTGAGTGTGGGTGTAGGGAGAAATTAAGAAGGAGTCAATTTTGAGAGTATTTCATTAGGCTATTCACATAGTTATATTAAAGTAGGTTTTTAAAAATTCCTAGGGACTTCCCTGGTGGCACAGTAGTTAAGAATCTGCCTGCCAATGCAGGGGACACCGGTTCGATCCCTGGTCTGGGAAGATCCCACATGCTGCAGAGCAACTAAGGCCCGTGCGCCACAACTACTGAGCCCACATGTCACAGCTACTGAAGCTCGCGCGCCTAGAGCTTGTGCTCTGCAACATGAGAAGCCACCGCAATGAGAAGCCTGAGCACCACAACGAAGAGTAACCCCCGCTCGCCGCAGCTTGGGAAAGCCCGTGCGCAGCAACGAAGACCCAATGCAGCCAAAAATAAAATAAATTTATAAAAAAAAATGTTTTTAAATAAAAATACCTAAAATGATTTTTTGAAAAGGCTCTTAATAATCTCACGTTATAGTCTGTGTGCAAATCTTACATTATAGTCTGTGTGCAAATCAAGTATCATAAAAGTACACTGGAAATATATGATGTACCATACAAAAGCATAAATGTTATTATGATTATTATGACTATGATTGTCATTGTTATTTAAATCCAGTCATGTTGATTCATGAAACGTTCTCTTTGAATCATTACAAAAAAATTTCCAGATGAAAAATGATGCTCTAAGTCACTGGGTATAGTAGTCTAAATACACCCTTCATTATTGAGAAGTTAAAAAATACAACACCAGGAAAAATTCTATTGACTTTATGGTTTCTATGTACATGAATGAATATGGAATGTGAATATGTGCCTTTAATAACTTTTCTTTTAAAAAATGCATTTTTAATTACTTTTGCTTATTGACTCCTTAGGAAAAATCATAAATGCTATGGTATGATAGAAATATCTGTGAACTTGGAATCAGAAAACCTGGAATCAAAACTCAGCTTCACATCTGTGTGAGCCCTCTCAGTCACAATATTCTACACTTTTGTAAAGAGAGTAATAATCTCTACTCCCAGGGTTGCAATGATCATTAAATGAGACATTTTAAATGAAATTATTTGCAAAACATAAAGCAGCATAAGTAAGTGTGCAATTATTATTAATAATTAATAGACTTTTTAGTATATTTCAGCTTGTTTTTCAGAAAACCAACCAAAGTAAGACAACATGCATTCTTTCATCCAAAAAATAGTTGCTAAGTTATTACTATGTGTTTGGCAGTATTCTAAGTACTAAAGATAAAACAGTAAACAAAACAGGCAAGGTTTCTGCTCTCATGCAGCTTATCCTAATAATCAGATAGAAAATAAACAAGAATCAAATAAATGGAAAAAAAAGATTATTTCAGATTTATTTGTGTGTGTGTGTGTGTATGTGTGTGTGTGTGTGTGTGTGTGTTGGTCATATAGTAAAACAAAGTAATGTGAAATAGGGTTATTGGGAGAGTTACCTTAGGTTACATCTACCTGGAATGGCTATCAGAATTAAGGTAGTCAACAGCAGAAATCAAGAATTTGTCCATGGACATATTCAAGTGGGAATGTCAGGTAAGAACATGATGTTCAAAGGAGAGGTTTAGGCTCAGATATAAATCTGAGCGTTTTCAGCATCTGGAAGTTGTCTAAAGCCATTGGAAAGCATGAAATTGTCTAATGAGGAAAAAACATTACAAAAATTAGAAATGACTCCAGGTGGTGTGAGCCTTGGGGAACTCCTGTATTTAGAGATTTGGTAGAGGAGAAGAAATCACAAAAGAGAGTAAAATTGAATGGCCAGAGAGGTATAGGGAAAAAAAACTCAAAGAGTATGAAATCATGGAGCAAGAGAAGAGAGTGTTTCTGGAAGGTATAAGTGATCAGCTATGGAAAATACTGTTAAGTTTGTGAGTAGTATGAGGAAAGAAACGTGTTGATTGACTTGGCAACATGGAGGATATTGGCGACCTCGAGAAATGCGATTGTATGGAGTGTTAGCCGTCTGAGGAATGAATGGAAATTGAAGAAAATTGGATTAATGGTGTCATTTGAGAGCTTAGTTTCTCAAGATGCTTAAGAGATGGAGCCTGGAGCTAGTCATCCTGAGAAATAATTGAGGAAGTAGGGAACATGAATGGAAGGTAGTGTTGTTGAAAATCTGAGGAGCATTAAAAAGTGTTGTGCATGTTTCCATGCAGGAGGAAAAGGGACTGTTGGGAGATATAGAGGACTAAAAATCAAGTTACTACTATGTGCCAGGTATGTCTAGATGTTGCACTTAATTCTTATAATCCAATGAGATATGTTGGAGTGTCATTAATTAGTTGATGTGAAAAATGAAAGGAAGATATGCACAAAATCTTACAGACCATCCCAGTTCCCAATACTGTACAAAAATATATGCCCCTCATTCTTCCATTTGTGAAAAAAAAAAAAAAATCACAGGCCCATGAAAAGATTCAATAGATTCCAATGAGCACATCATTCCGTGGCATCAATGAATATGTTTTCTCATAAAAGAATGATACAGCAAAACTTAGTAGAAAACTTTAGAAATGTCATTGTTGGATAGTGGTTAAGGGCACAAGCTTTTGTCCAGATTTAACGCTCTGTCATGTAATATATAAAGAACGTGCATGAGTGAATTTGATCTCCAAATTCATCCCTTTTGTTCTGTAACATAGAGATTCCTCCCACTAAAGGGTCAGGATATATTTCCTTGCTTCTTGACTTTAAGTTCAGCCATGTGACTTTAAGAATCGTTGATGTGCCATTTACCAGCATAGGCCCTAAGAGTCCTTGCATATTTCTGCTTGTCTCCTTGCATTTTTTCCTATCATCATTAAATGACCGTGTGCAGACTGGCTTATTGGTCCCAGAAGGAGGAGTAGAGACACATGGAACAAAGTGGAACCACCTGGATAAGCCCACCTAGATCAGCCAACCTCCACCCAAGCCCCAGACCCTTGAGCAAGCCCAACCAAGATGAACAGTTCCTTCCAAATGAGCCCAGTCAAGTCCAGCCTGGGGCTTTGTAATGTAACTAAAGCTTTATAAATCCCAGGTTTCTTGTCTGTTAAATATGAATAATCTAAGGATATAATGTATGCAAATCTATGAAACATAGTAAGCTCTTAATGAAATTATTTAATATTGCCTGAAACATATCATTTAATGAAATTATTATTATTACTACTATTATTTTTATTAAATTATTTAATAAGATAATATTCTCAATAAGATTGAGAGAAAATTGGCTGTTTTGGAGATGAGAAATGAATGGCAAATAAAATATGCAATAAAAGTAGTGAATAAAAGTTTGGATGTTTGAAAATAACCTAATTTAATTTTGTAATAGTTTTAAATGAAGGCTCAAAAACTCAATCAGAGAAAAACATAAAGAGAAGAACATAATAAGAGAAAACACAAAAGCTTATAAATATACATCCAGTAGATCCAAAATGTATAAAACAGGAATTCCAAAAGTCAAGAACTAAGAAGGCAGAAGGAAAAAAAAATCAAACACGTAGTAAATTAGTTGAGCCCACATACAGGATTTATCTTCTGAATTATAGGATTTATTAAGTAGTGGACACTTTTCAACTTTTTCTTATGAAAAATTGCAAACCAATAGAAAGGTAGACAGAATAGGTTAATGAATCCCCGTATACCCATCACCCAGCTACAATTATTAATCCTTGGCCAACTTGTTTCATCTACATGCAAATTAACTTCTTCCTCCTCAATTATTTGGAAGTAAATCCTAGATACCATATCATTTCTTCTGTAAACATTTCAGTTCTTATTTCTAAAACAAATGCTTTTAAAGAGGCTAATCATTATCATTCTTAAAAAGTTGAATTGATAATATCTCCTTAGTATCATCAAATATTGTCTTGTTTGAATTTCTAATTGTCTCATAAATGTCATAAAATTATTATTTTTTTTTTACAATTATTTCTTATTAACGAAAGAGTGGGTTGTTTTTGTTTTTTTTTACTCCTGGAGTTTTCCAGTCTGAGTTTTGTGAATTGCCTCCCTGGTGTGTTGAATAAAAAGATCTTTTAACCTCTGTATTTCCTAAAAGTTATTACATGGATCTAGAGGCTTGACCAGAAAAAGTTGATTTTTTAAATTTTTTTCCAGATAAGGCTGCTTCATAAGTGCTTTGTATTAGGAAGCATGCAATGCCTGGGTTTTTATCTTTTTTTGATATTAGAAACAGTTGATGATCAGTGCCTAGACTCATTATGGTTTGAAAAATAGTAATATTCTAATTCTATCATTCATTCCTTAGTTAACAAATAGAATATTTCTCTAAAAGAAGTTTCCTTTCATTACTATCTGGTTACCCCACTGTACAGTATAGGAAAGGCAGAATAGGTGTATGATTCTTTCCCTTTGTTTACTAGTTTTCAAAATTATGACTTTGTTCACTAACATCCTATGTACTTAATTTTTTATATCATGGAGACATAGATTTAAGTGTATGTGATGAGTTTCAAACCACTTACTTAATTTCTTATTAATGCTGAAAATTTGTCTTTGACCAGTGTGAGCCTCTTTAGGTTGACTTCTGAGTCCTTTTGGCATGACCAGTCTCGGAGTGTTTCCTTGCTGTGTGGTCTGACAGTATACTGAGCTCACTTTGTAAAATTTCTACTCTACACCTGGAATCAGACATTTCTTCAAGAAGCCTCAGTCCCTTTTAATGAGAAATAGTATGTGGTGACCATAATCTAAGTGGTAAGACCATTTGTTACAAATGGGTTTGTCATTCTCTCTTGGCTTTTTTAGCATGCAGTTAGGAAATACTTTTTTTAAAGGAAAATTAATCACAAGTTTGCATTGGTACTTTCAATTCAAATTCAAGATTACAAAAGGTTTTACTTAACCATTTCAACATTACATTTGTATCTCCTCTACTCATGCGGAGAATCCTGGTTCTGAGTAACATGGGAGAATTATAGAATAAGAATATCACATTTATATTTTTTGTCCCAAAATATACCCATAGCAGATTCAGACTAACAATATCAACACCTTGCTAACAGTATGATTACTAAAAAATGAGTTTTAAAATTTCTTTTACTTCTTGGGTTATATCCTTCTAGGAATGTACAGTCAAATTACTATTTTTAAAAGTCATTTGGAAGAATCTCTGTGCCATCAACTAAACACACATTAAGTTTACTCCCAAACTATTATTTTAATTTTTTGGAGATTCCTTTAAAATAAATTTATTTATAAATATGTAAAATTTAAAGGCAAGACATATCCAAAGAATGAAGATTTTTATGTTCTTGTTCTCCTTTTAAAGGAAACCACTTCTTTTATTTTGTGTTTTTTTTCTATTGTTTACTTTTTAAGATTGGAAGGTAATGTATTTATGTTCATACCCTTCCTTTTTGAGCTGAATGGTAGCATTCTGTATGCAATTTTCCCCACCTTGCTTTTTTCTTCTTTTTTTAAACTTAACTATATTTTTTGGAGGTCACTCCATATTAGCACTTGCAGATATTGCTTATTCCATTTCAGAGTTACATAGCACTCTACTTTGTAAGTACTTTATTTAATTAGCTCTGTTGAAGGACATTTTGGTTTTTACAAGGTAATAATCTTGAAATCAATAACTCTGTGCAAATTACTTCATTTTTTTGCAAGGGTATCTTTGAGAAAATTTTTAGAAGTAGAATTGCTGGTCAGAAATAATATTTTATTAGATGTTGGCAAATTACCTGCCATAGAAGTTATGCATTACATATTCATATGAGCAATATATATATATATGAGCAATATATATATATAATATATGAGAGACCCTGTTTCCCTATAGTTTCATTGACAGAGAATGTTGTCAAACTTCCAGATTTTAATTGCAGGCAAAATTAACAAAAATTACACATCTAGAATATATCTTGGTAAAAGTTGAATTTTCAGAACCAAAAGGAAATCTGCACACATTTTTTGCAGGTGGTAAATCTCTCTCCTTCTTAGCCTTACTAAGCTAAAGCAGGTTATCTAATAAGGAGTTAAGAAACACACACACACACACACACACACACACACACACACTCACTCACACACACCGGATGTCATTGAATTCCCCAAAACATTGAATGGAAGAAACATTGGAATAGTTTCTTCAAAGTTTTAAGGGGATAATTGTCACCAAGGCATTCTATAACTTGTGAATTTGTATTTCTTAAATAAATGCTTTAAGAAAGAAATTTTAGACAGGCAATGATCTAGAAAGTAGATAACCCAAATAGACTTCCCGGAAAAAGTTAGTAGAAAACTTTCTCTAGCTACTTAATAAATGAAACCAAATAAATATCTAAATTATATGGAAAGTTTGAGTTTTGGAAAAAAAAGTTAACATAGTTATGAAATATTATGTGGCAAAATATTGTTATTATTATTATTTGGCTGTGCTCTGTGGCATGTGGGATCTTAGTTCCCCAAACAGGGATTGAATCCATGCCCCCTGCAGTGGAAACACGGAGCTCTGACCACTGGACCTCTACGGAATTGCCAAAATATTATTTTTAAAGAGAGGATACAGTAAAAACAAATAAAACACTCGGGATGTAAAATTTCCAGATTATTTTAATGAAAACTATGAGTCGAGTGTGGGCTGAAACAAATAATAAAGGTTAAATTTCTTATCCTGCTGATGGGAGGTTTCTTTTCTTTGATTGTAATAGAGAAATAATAGTTCAGTTTTTCAAAGTTAATTTAATGGTAAATACTGAAAGCAAAAAATTTAAACCACTTGACAAAAAATGTGAATAAAACTTGAGTAAAACAGCAATATTAGAAAGCAAGAAAGCAAAAGAAAACATAAACACCAAAAATCCCACGATAAGACCAAAGAAAGAAGACTTTATGCAATTTATATCCAACATACTTCAGACAAAAATTATTCACAGAGGAAGATGGAAAATAAGAGTACACATCAGTAATAGTGAATATGTTATATATTTTGATTATCTAGCATTTTTGAAAACTTTCCTATGTTTGGAGAATTTCCTACTTATGTGTTTAGCATCCTCAAAGTAGAAACCAGAAAATTCATTTTGTCACTTTCTTGCACTTAAGGCACAAGTGTGTGACCTGGGTAAACCCAATTACACTCAGTGCCAGACTGTGGTTCAGAAGTGAGTAATGTCAGAAAGGAGACTCCATGGAGAATTCATTTTACTAGCTGTGCTAGCCAGTACAGTACTTCAGCATTTGCCTCTCAAGTGTGAATTGCCTCCAGGACCGAATTCCTGGCACAAAAGTTTCATCAGTATCAGATGCAAATAGTCTTTTCACTGGCAGTCACATAAACTCTAGTTTCAAGTGCTTAGTACTGGTGGCAGTGACTATTCTCTCCTTGGGCCAGTTCTATGATATGGTGGTGGGCAGTAATTCTGGAATCTTTAGCCTGTTCCTCCATCCCTCTCAAAATTTCATCAGCTGCCATATCTTTATAACAAACTCATTTTCTGCTTAAACTATTAAAATTAGCTTCTTTTGCTTACTACTTATAACCCTAAATGATATAGACACTGACTCCAGAAGATATATTATAAAATAGAACCTCGGGCAAATAGGAAGTATCTGGAATTGGTTACCTGGTCTGATTTAGGCTGAGGGCTCTGAAATCTAGCCAATATGAAAGGCTCTTGGCAAGCAGTGTGAAACGGCCCTCTAATTTTCATCTGTGGCCACCTGCAATGAAATAGTCACAGAAGGTGAGTCTTTGAGGGAACCAAGGCCACAGCCAAAAAACCATACGCAGAGACATAAGGAATTCAAGGAACACAGAGTGTTTGATTCTAACAGCATTTGATGACTTAAAAAAGAATTACAAGTTCAAAATCTGAAGTTCGTATTTCAAGAGAGAGAAAGAAAGCCATAGAATTTCTTTGCTAAAAAAAATATTTTATCAATTGTGGCATAGGGCTGAAATACATAAAAAACCAAATTCAAATTTTGATCCTGCAGTTGCCACTATTTTGCAGTTAAATTCACAGCCTTGTCTGGTCTCTTATGTGACAGTTAGGGCTTTGGGAAGGACTTTAGACTTAGAGAGATATGAATTGAAATGGATTGCTCACATACAACATGTTCATTTTTGCCTGCCCCCTAACCCATGTTTCCCAAGAGGGCTCTGAAAAAGACTCTCTAAAGGGCATAATTATTGAAAAAAAAAATGCATTGGTAACAGCAGTTCTATCATCTTTGAAAAGCACTCTTGAAATTGTTCTTTGTTAACTTGGGATGCTGGTAAGAGACACTGCCTTTGAAATGGGATGCTTCATTTCAAATGCAAAGACAGCTCCAGGAGTGGTAGATTCAAGCCCTTAAATGCCAGAGCGTGGACATGACAATAGTAATTGGTAAAGGGATAGGCGTGTTCATTAAAGTGGTTTGACTCACAGTGATCCATGGTGGGTAATTGGTTATTGATCACTAGGCCTGAAAAAGATGAGAAGTCCACCTAATCAAGAAGGATCCTACTTGATTCTTATAACTTACAAAAAAAATTCTGGTGAACAGAAACCTAAGAGTCATAGCTTTTCCCAAATCTTGAACCTTAGTCTATTCACAAACCTAGAGCCCCTCAAAAGAGGAAAGACTTTCTTGAGGAAAAAGCAGGTGCAAATTTCACAAACATATACAGAAAACCTCCTAAGTCTCTATGTGGCCATTTACCTGAGTCACTGGACTGGGAAAAGACAAATAAGCAGACCTTTCAGGCATTGTTGGAAATGGACTTGAACAGACAGAAAAATCTTGGGTCCCAGAGCATCACTTTTGTCCATCAGTCAGAATGGAGTCTTGTGTGGATCAATGAAAAGGATTTTGACTCAATTCAACTTCATGAATAACTTATTGGTACCTCCAAACCATTATCTGGCTATTCTCCAAATTCTGAGTGTATAATTTTATATAAATATACTTAGCAAATGATAGGATTTCCATAGTGACTTTCTAAATCTTTGAGCAATAGGTATTAGGATGCAATGAACCATGTAGAAGCCCATCAAGATTTCCCTTTCACCAAAGCTGAAAACCAAGAGCAAATTTCTTACTAAGACATTTTGGTAAGACAAATGCAAAATGTAAGCCAGAAGACGGGAGTTCAGTTCCATGAAAACAGAAGAGCTTGCTTTCTTACTGAAATTTCTGAGGTCCAGTAGTCTGGGACTTGCAGGAAAATCTCTGCCAAGGTAAAGGACAAGTTGCTGTAACTTGGATTTTGGAGGCAACATATATTACAATTGGGAGTGTTACTACATTTGCTATTGTTTATTTATGGTTAAATTACTAGAAAATTCTGTAGTGAGGGAGAAGGAGCTGACACCCAGCTCTAGACTTATACTTTTAGATTTGAGATTGGAGGAAAATTGACCAACTTTAGAGGCATATCTTAGAAGGGGGACAGTTTGACATTTGGGGCAGGTTCAAAATGTAGAACAGTTTTATGTGCGATCCAGGCAGTATTGTGAGGCCCTATTTGATTGTGAGAAGGAATTTACTTGGCATTGATATTCTAGAATTAAGTTTGTCAGTAATTTTTCTTCACGTCTTTTGTCATGCACAAAAAGAACAAAATTGTGCAAATAAAATCTTAGGAGCAGGGCCATGAGAGGACATCAGAGAGAGAGAGCTGTCAGATGACAGCTCTCCCAACGCCTAAAATGCTCATTATGAATGATGAAAGGGGCAGAAATAGTAGGGTAGATTTCTAAATTATTTTAGTATATTACATAGAAATTGCTAATTTATGGTGGCTATAAAAGTACGTTGAAAGATAATAAAACTTTTGAACCCACATTCTTAGATAAATTTTCTGCAGAAGTTCCATAAACTTTAAGTAGTACTTCAAATAAACACATCTAGCGTTATGAGACACAGTCAGATTTGATAATCCCTTTTCTTAGGACTATTTTCTAATCACTTGTATTGTTATGTTCAATTTTATGTCCTATTCATGAATATGCCTATGATCTAGCTTCTTGTGTCAATCCCTACTTAAATTTGATTCCTTTAATTTCAGGGTTGTGCTAATTTGGAAATGGAATAGAATGAAAATTAAATACCATTAATGCATACCTATAATTATTTTTAAAAATGAAAAATAAAGAACACTGAAAAATAATAAAACAAATACTCATAAACCTCCTTGAAGATTAAACAGAGGTTAATTTTTACTAATTATTCCAGATTTTTAAAAAGTTAAATATTACATGTAAATCTAATTCTCTTCCTTCATTCTTTCAGCCTGTTTCCACTCTTGAGGCAATCCTAATCTGAAATTTTGGGATATTATTTTCTATAGCTGTGTATCCATATACAATATAATATTATTATGTGTACTTGAAAATGGACATGCACATTTGCAAGTTTAAGTCTAGAGCTGGGTGCTAGCTCCATCTTCCTCACTACCATGATTTTCCAGAAATGTGCACCATAGTTTTTCCCTATTTTTTTTTGTTTCTGAGATTTATATATATATAGTTTAATAATCTGTAATATATCATATTAATATATGTATATATTTCATTGACTTTTATCTAATGTATAGGATTCCATTGCACATGTAAACCATGGTTACTTCTCTTCCTACAGCTAAGAATCAGATTATTCCTCTTTTTCACTATTACTAACAGAGCTGCAATAAATAATTTTGGACTTGTCTCCTTGTACACATGTAATGTCTTCTCGAGGGTAGACACCAAGAAATGATATGGTCAAAATAGTCTCCAAGGAGACTGTAAAGTTCTACATGTTCACCAGTAGAGTGTAAAAGTCCCCTTTACATTACATTTTCACCCATACTTGCTGTTAACAGGCAACTATTTACTTCCTAATCTGCTGTATAATAGATCTCATTGTTACTTTAATTTTTTTATGTTACTCTGGTGGGAGGCAGACTAATGGTCCCCCCAAAATGTCCATGTCCTAATCCCAGGATCCGTAAATATATTCCCTTACATTGCAAAAGGGACTTTGTAGATGTGATTAAATTAAGGAGTTTAAAATAGGAATATTATCCTAGATTACCTGGGTGGCCCCAACAAAATTACAAAGGTCCTTGAAAGATGGAAGAGGGAGGCAGAAGAGTCAGGGAAGATGTGAAGACAGAAGCAAATGTTAGAGTGATGTGGTTGCTCTTCTTGAAGATAGAGCAGGGCCACAAACCAAAGAATGTGGGCAGCCTCCATAAGCTGGAAAAGTCAAGTTAGTATTGACTGAATGCCAGACTGTGTATGTTAAATTGTAGAGATCCAGTTAATACTATATTTCTTTGTCAAGCTCTACTCTTTGCAAGGCAGGTAAAGTTGGGGCTGAACTCATTAATCCAGTCAGAAACTAAGCTGGTTCATAATTGGGTTGCAATTTTGGTAGAGCTCAGTCTACCTCTCATTCTTCTCTGTTCTAGGTCATAGCCCTCCAGAGCATTCAACTGGGAGGGTATTGTATGCCCTCAGACTCCTCCCCCTGGTTATTCCTGAACTTCTAGTCTTTGCCTCCTTGGCCTGATGGGTTTCCAGAAAATTCTGCTCTGAGCCTCCTAGCCTCAGCCTCCTGCCTTTTGCAGCATCATGATTTGGCAAATGTCTAGAGGAGAACACCATCAAGTGTCCAGTTAGAGAATTATTGAGTCTCCAATTTTCTCTCTCCATCTTTTTAGACTACTAAAATCTCTGATGGTTTTTCTATTCCTCGAAGAATTTTTCTGCCCAGGCAAAATCTAAATTCTTAGCCTTTCACCCAGTTCCCCAAATCAACAACTGGGCCAGGGAAAAAGCAGCTGCAAAAAAGTCAGCTCATTTCTTCATGGTTCTGCTGTCTCCACAATCCAGACCCTCTTGGATGTCACTGATCTGTAGTCCTCCAATAATATTCCCAAGCTTAGCATTCTTCTTATTATCCAGCTTCTCCTACTGTTCTGATAAGGAATAAGACTTCAACTTACCTAGAAATTGAGGTATTGTTATATTACATAAAATTCTATGGGATCAAATCTTGTTTTTATGTCTTCTGACTCTTGCTTATGTACATTTTTCCACGTGTTATGTTAACTTTGCCAACTAAGTTTTAGCAAGGTCTGCTTTATCCATTAGTCTTGTGTGGCTAATTAGTATTTATGAGCAGAGCCGTCTATAGGCATTTGGGAATTTTTTCCCCATACTCTGAAGCCACCAATTCAGAGTGGGCAACCATTCAAGTATTATGATTTTTTGCTGGGATCTCAAGTGCTATGGTTCCATTGCTACTTTTCAGTCCCTAGATTAATATTAAAATTCAAGTCCCTAGATTAATAGTACTGATGCTCTCTCCCTGGGTGTTTTCAGTGTTATTTCACAGACACACAATGGGGTTTTCAGAACTTTCTTGAGGTTAACACCTGATATTTCCCCTTACTGTTTTATCAAGTTATGCTGTGTATTGAAAAACAAACTTGTTATATTTTACCCAGTTTTCCTAAAAACTTGTATTAGAAAATTTTTTTTTATGTTATAGTCTACCAATTTGCTTTTTCTACTGATTATGAAACAAAGATTGGGAAGGATAATTTGCTACAAAAAAGTCTTTGTAATTCGGTGAACAAACCATATTTACACTAGAGAATACATTTGTTGTACTATTTAGAAATACTTTTCATTGTTCGTATTCACTGAAACAGGTTGTTAGGAATATTTTTGGTCTGGTTTGAGTTACTACATATACTTGAAAGAAAAAAAAAAAAAAAGATACAAGAAGCAAAGCAAGACAAAACAAATATTCCGTAATTCAGAGTTATCATCGTCCAGAATTGGTGAAGATACACAAAATTATATGTATACCAGGAAATAATTTTTAAATAATTTAAACTTCAACACTTGAAGCAACTTGGCAATCATGAAACTTATCTAAGGGCTAAAGTTTTTCTGATACTGCCTTCTACAAGCAATGAACAGAATAGGAAAAGTCCTTTTGCAATCATAACAACATTTGAATGTATCATCTAATTTCGTGGAGCTGTATTCTTACTTATTTATTTATTTATTTATTTTTGGCGGTGTTGGGTCTTTGTTGCTGTGCACGCACTTTTCTCTAGTTGCAGTGAGCGGAGGCTACTCTTCGTTGCAGTGCACGGGCTTCTCATCGCGATGGCTTCTCTTGTTGCGGAGCACTGGCTCTAGGTGTGTGGGCTTCAGTAGTTGTGGCTCGCGGGCTCAGCAGTTGTGGCTCGCGGCCTGTAGAGCACACGCTCAGTAGTTGTGGTGCACGGGCTTAGTTGCTCCGTGGCCTGTGGGATCTTCCCGGACCAGGGCTCGAACCCGTGTCTCCTGCATTGGCAAGTGGATTCTTAACCACTGCACCACCAGGGAAGCCCCTGGAGCTTTATTCTTTGTCCTTTACTAAATTTAGAGCCAAGATTTTTTTTGTATAGGATTAAAATACTTAGCAATATTGGAAGGAATAGAGGCAATTAACACAAGAATGAGGTATTTTGATTACAACAAGGCATTTTGAAACCTTTATTGTTGCAGAATTTTTAGCCTGTCTGACAGACTATACTAAAATTGATGTGCAATTTTCCCATTGCTTGATGAAATGTTCACTACATGGATTTTTCCCTAAAAGTCAGAACAGGGGTCCTTTTATGATCCAGTAGTAAACATCATTAGTAGAGATGATGGAGATTTCCTGAGTTTTTAATGCATTCTGAGAAACCACCACAATTCGGCAAAGTCTCTCTGTGGTTGCTTTATTATGCAGAGCCTCACTGTGTAGTAAAAATAAAACCAAATTCATTTGGGCACAGTCTTTTTGTTGCTTTATTTAATTTTCACTTTGGCATATGGCCCTGCAAGCTTTAATAGGGCAGATGTAGCTTTGGAAGAGTTTACTAATCCAACTTATTTAATGACTTCCAGGGTAGAAGCCAGCTCAGCAGTTTTCTCTCAGTCCATCTTTAGTTCCTCTTCTCTTTGATTTTTCCTATGGTAGGAAACCTCCCCGTGGGGCTACCTATTATCAGTAGACGTTTTCTTGAATTTTGAGGTAACTGCCTTCAGGTTTCTGGGCTGCAGAAGCACAGGCAGAGTAAATGCTACTAAGGTTGAGTTATTGATTCCTGGAGGGAAAATGCAAGTTGCAACCCCTTTCATGATGCACAGCATGGTGGCTCCAGATTGCTCTGCGGGAGAGAGAGTTGATTATGTAGGGTTAGCATTTGGGAAAATCCTGCATGAATTAGAATTTTTGATGATCATTGGCCTTCCTGATGTTAGGGAAAGACCATGGAGGGAATATGGGCTGCAGAGCTAAGCAGTCCGTCCTTCAGGTCCTGAGGGACTGGATAATGTTCTAGATTTCTCTGAGTCTAATTTCTGACAGTAATATATATGAGTGACTACTTCACAGGATTTTGTGAGGTTTCAGTGGCTGAAAGTGGTGTTTCCCAAACTTTAGTTATTCACACACCATATGAGCAATTTTTAATGTTGTTATCTGGGTTCTATCTGTATTGCTATTTACTTACCATGTTTTAACAAGTAACTAACTCTCCCCCTTCCCATGTTTTAACTTATTGCTTCTTTGGCCTTATCTCAAGAAATATTTGCCAAAATTTGATGCACTTGATATATTTTTTTTCTATTACACATTAAAATGAATGTAAAATTATCTCTTGTACATTTTGGACAAAACTGATATTATGCTTAGTTAATACTTAATATGGTAGCCTTAATTGTACTAGCCTGTGTCTCCCACTAGACTGCAAGTTACATGACAGCTGGCAATTTTATCCAATTTATTTAATCTTATATTCTTGATACCTAACATAAACTGTGGCATACAAGAGAGCCTCAAATTGTCTGAAAATTATCCTGGTAGTTTCTTATTTCCTTGAAAAAAGAACCAGATGGGAGAGGAGACTACTGCTTCTCTCCATGGAAGGTACTGCGCCCAAGCTCAGCATCCCACAGGACTGAGGGCAAAAGGGGCTCTGGCAGAAGGAGCTGTGCTTGAACCAAACTTCCCATGAACTCCAAGAGCTGGATTATTGGCTTTCCCAGATGACTACAGAGACCTCTAGAACTGTACCTGGTGTGCCTGGTTCCCCAGTATTCTGATTACTACCACACTCTCACTTCTGCCAGACTTTCTCTTTTCTCCCCTACCCACATCCTCTTTCTCTCTTTCAAACACACATACACACACACACACACACACACACACACACAGTTGTCTTCATGACTGCCTGAGAAGGAGGGAGATCAACATAGTGGCATGGGCCCGCCCCTGAAACCTTCACCCGTGGTGTGGCCAGGCACACCCATCTGCTGGATGACAAAAGGATGGGGCCTCTGCCTTCTCTTGTAATCCCAGGCTTGGCCTGTACGTGTCTCCAGTGTAGCCTTTTTCTTACTCTATAGGATACAATATGGAAATCTTCCCAAGCCCTCCTTCATGACAGCTGGCAAGCAAAAAGGGACACACTCTGTATAACCAAAGGATGGCAGCATATATTTGTAACCTCATGTTCAGTTAAACAAAATACTCTGAAATCAGAATATATCCCTACCTATTGCCCAGTCTCTGGCACATAGCAGCTTCACAATAAATATCTGTTGGCCCGTGATGAGTGAATAAATGAATACTTGTAGCCAGTGAAAGAATAAATGGCTGAAAAAAACTTTTCACAAGTTGTTGTTTCATGTTTAATAGAGTGAAATGCAGAAATCTCAGAGGAGTAGTAAACCAGAAGTTATGTTAGCTGGCACTTTTAGAGGATGACTTATTCTAGATAACCAATTTCCAAACAAGTGAAATTTATTCTTCAAAGCATATATGTATTTACTTTTGAACACACTCTCTTTAAAAGGGCACCCTACTTCTCTGCCTTATTAAATTCAATATGTTTTATATAATTCAACATTGTCCTTAATACTTATTAGTAAAAACCCCATATTAAAGACAATTAAAATTAGATATAAATCTAGAAATTCCAGGAGTCTCCTTTTGTGTAATTTTTGCTTCACTGCAAAAATAACCTGTGTATCCAAGGGGTACAGACACAAAGTGTGTAGAATGTGAATAGTCTTTGGTAGGAGTTGATTCTTTATTTCCACAATGTTTATCTTACATGGATACTTCTTTAGAGAAAGGAATTTGGAAAGATCATGCACAAGCAAACCTCAGAGATATTTCAGGTTTGGTTCCAGACCACTGCAATAAACCTAGTCACATGAATTTTTTTGGTTTCCCAGTGCATATAAAAGTTATGTTTACACTATACTGTAGTCTATTAAATGTGCAATAGCATATGTCTAAAAAAAAAAACCTTAATTAAAAAAATACTTTATTGCTAAAAAATGCTAACTATCACCTTAGCCTTCGGGAAGTTGTAATCTTTCTGCTGGTGGAGGGTCTTGCCTCATTGCTGATGCTGCTGACTGATCAGGGTGCTGGTTGCTGAAGGGTGGGGTGGCTGTGGTGATTTCTTAAAATGAGGTAACAGTGAAGCTTGCTGCATTGAATGACTCTCCCTTTCACGAATAATTTCTCTGTAGCATGCAGTGTTGTTGATAGCATTTTAACCACAGTAGAACTTCTTTCAATACTGTAGTCAATCCTGACTATACTACCCAAAGCAATCTACAGATCCAATGCAATTCCTATCAAATTACCAATGGCATTTTTCACAGAACTAGATCAAAAAAAAAAAAAAATCTTAAAATTTGTTTGGAAACACAAAAGACCCTGAATAGCCAAAGCAATCTTGAGAAAGAAAAATGGAGCTGGAGGAATCAGGCTCCCTGACTTCAGACTATACTACAAAGCTACAGTCATCAAAACAGTATGCTACTGGCACAAAAACAGAAATATAGATCAATGGAACAGAATAGAAAGTCCAGAGATAAACCCACACACCTATGGTCAAGTAATCTATAACAAAGGAGGCAAAAATATGCAGTGGAGAAAAGACAGTCTCTTCAATAAGTGATGCTGGGGAAACTGGACAGCTACATGTAAAAGAATGAAATTAGAACACTCCCTAACACCATACACAAAAATAAACTCAAAATGGATTAAAGACCTAAATATAAGACCGGATACTATAAAACTCTTAGAGGAAAACATAGGCAGAACACTCTCTGACATAAATCACAGTAAGATTTTTTTTTGATCCACCCCCTAGAATAATGAAAATAAAAACAAAAATAAACAAATGGGACCTAATTAAACTTAAAAGCTTTTTGCACAGCAAAGGAAGCCATAAACAAAACAAAGAGACAACCCACAGAATGGGAGAAAATATTTGCAAATGAAGCAACCAGCAAGGGATTAATCTCCAAAATATATGAACAGCTCATGCAACTCAATGTCAAAAAAACAAACAACCCAATCAAAAAAAAAAAAAAGAGGTGGAAGATCTAAATAGACATTTCTCCAAAGAAGACACACAGATGACCAAAAAGTACATGTAAAGATGCTGAACATCACTAATTATTAGAGAAATGTAAATCAAAACTACAATGAAGTATCACCTCACATCAGTCAGAATGGCCATCATCATAAATGCTGGAGAGGGTGTGGTGAAAAGGGAATCCTCCTACTGTTGGTGGGAATGTAAGTTGGTACAGCCACTATGGAGAACAGTATGGAGGTTCCTTAAAATACTTAAAATAGAGCTACCATATGATCCTGCAATCCCACTCCTGGGCATATGTCTGGAGAAAACCATAATTCAAAATGATACATGCACCCCAATGTTCATTGCAGCCCTGTTTACAATAGCCAGGACATGGAAGCAAACTAAATGTCCATCAACAGAGGAATGGATAAAGAAGTTGTGGTACATATATACAATGGAATATTACTCAGCCATAAAAAAGAATGAAATAATGCCATTTGTAGCAACGTGGATGGCTCTAGAGATTATCATACTACGTGAAGTAATCAGACAGAGAAAGACAAATATCATATGATATCGCTTATATGTGGAATCTAAAAAAATGGTACAAATGAACTTGTTTACAAAACAGAAATAGAGTCACAGACATAGAAAACAAACTTACAGTTACCAAAGGTGAAAGGTGGGGGGAGGCATAAATTAGGAGATTGGGATTAACATATACACACTACTATATATAAAATAACTAACTAATAGGGACCTACTGTATAGCACAGGGAACTCTACTTAATATTCTGTAATAACCTGTATGGGAAAAGAAACTAAAAAAGAATGGATATATGTATATGTATAACTGATTCACTTTGCTATACATCTGAAACTAACACAACATAGTAAATCAACTATACTCCAATAAAAAGTTTTTTAAAAAATTGGAGTCAATCCTTTTACACCTTGCTTTGTAAACTAAGTTTATGTAATATTCTAAATCCCTTGTCATTTCAACAATCTTCTCAGCCTCTTCACTAGGAGTAGATTACATCTCAAGAAACCACCTTCTTTGCTTATCCATAAGAAGCAATTCCTCATCTCTCAAGGTTTTATCATGAGATTGCAACAATTCAGTCATATCTTTAGGCTCCACTTCTAATTCTAGTTCTCTTGCTGTTTCTGCCACATCTGCAGTTGCTTCCTCCACTGAAGTCTTGAACCCTTCAAAGTCATCCGTGAGGGTTGGACTCAACTTCTTCCAAACTCCTGTTAGTATTGATATTTTGGCCTCTTCCCATGAATCACAAATGTTCTTAATGACATCTAGAATGGTGAATCCTTTCCAGAAGGTTTTCAACTGACTTTGCTCAGACCCATCAGAGGGATCACTATCTATGGCAGCAAGAGCCTTTAACAATATACTTCTTCAATAATAAGACCTGGAAGTCAAAATTACTCCTTGTTCCATGAGCTGCAGGTTGGATGTTGTGTTAGCAGGCATGAAAGCAACAATCTCATTGTACATCTCCATCAGAGCTCTTAGGTGACTGGGTGCATTGTCAATGAGCGGTACTATTTTGAAAGGAATCTTTTTTTTTCTGAACAGTACATGGCAACAGGGGGCTTAAAATATTCAGTAAACCATGTTGCAGACAGATTTGCTGTCATCCAGGCTTTGTTGTTCCATTTATAGAGCACAGACAGAGTAGATTGAACATAATTCTGAAGGGCACTAGGATTTTCGGAATGGTAAATGACCATTGGCTTCAACTTCAAGTCACCAATGACATTAGCCCCTAACAAATGAGTCATTCAGCCCTTTGTAGCTTTGAAGACAGGCATTGACTTCTCCTCTCTAGCTATGAAAGTCCTAGATGGCATCTTATTCCTATATAAGGCTGTTTTATCTACATTGAAAATCTGCTGTTTACTGTAGCCACCTTCATGAATGATTTTAGGTAGATCTTATGGATAACTTGATGCAGCTTTTACATCAGCACTTGCTGCTTCACCTTGTACTTTTATGTTATGGAAATGGCTTCTTTCCTTAAACCTCATGAACCCACCTCTGCTAGCTTTAAACTTTTCTTCTGCAGCTTCCTTATCTCTCTCAGACTTAACAGAATTGAAGAGAGTTTGGGTCTTGCTCTGAATTAGGCTTTGGCTTAAGGAAATGTTGTGACTGGTTTGACCTTCTATCCAGACCACTAAAACTTTCCACATATCAGTAATGTCTGTTTCACTTTCTTATAAGTCAGGTGTTCACTGGAGTAGTGCTTCTAATTTCCTTCAAGTATTTTTCCTTTGCATTCACAATGTGGCTAACTGTTTGGTGTAAGAAGCCTGGCTTTCAGCCTATCTTGGCTTTTGACGTGCCTTCCTCACTAAGCTTAATCATTTCCAGCTTTTGATTTAAAGTGAGAGATATGCAGCTCTTCCTTTCACTTGAACACTTAGAGGCCATTGTAGGGTTATTGATTGGCCTAATTTCAATATTATTATGTCTCAGGGAATGAAGAAGGCCAAGAAGAAGGAGAGAGATGGGGGTACGGCCAGTTGATGGAGCAGTCAGAACCCACTCATTTATTAATTAAATTCTCTCTTATATGGGCACGGTTCATGGTGCCCCAAAACAATTACAATAGTAACACCAAAGATTACTGATCCTAGATCACCATCAGAAATATAAAAATAAAGTTTGAAATATTGTAAGAATTACAAAAATGTGACACAGAGATACAAGGGAGCAAATGCTGTAGGAAAAATGGTGCCAATAGATTGCTAGAGACAGAGTTGCCACAGACCTTCAATTTGTAAAAAACACAACATCTGAGAAGCACAAGAAAGCAAAGAACAATAAAATGAGGTATGCCTATACTATATTTACTTAATCACATATCTGTTCCGGACTTTGGATGTTAGCTTGAATTCTTGATTTATCCCAGTTTCTTCCTTGCAGAACAACAAAAACCTAATTTTATTTTGATTAGAAGTTCTTTTGGTGACTTTGTAGGGTACTACATTCAATCATGGATGTGCACAAGGATATTCATTGGAGTAGACTTTTATAGTTAACCTTTATTGAGCACATACACTATTACCAGTCATCTTCTAAGCATTTTAAGTTTACATTGCAACTCTATGAAATGTGACATCGTCACCATTTTCAGATTGACTGATGCATAGCATGGTTTAGTAACACCCCTAAAAATCTCACTGCTAGAAACAATGTTGGCTTTTCTTGGTGCCCTGCTTTTCTAGACATATATCCTCCTCCAATCCCCTATGTTATCATTGTTATAAATGTCTTGTCAGAGATAATGAGGTCTAGGGATAACCAATGGGAGGTAGATCATAGTACCAGAAACAGCTTTGACATTGATGTCAAATTTCACCATGACTGGAAAATTATCCCACACGTTGGGAAATTTTTTGCTGACGTGTCCTCCATGGAGCCCCAGCCCATGTCACGCCCTTCTAACCATGGATCCTCTCCTCCCCAAGGAACCTCTGCGTCTCCAAACCTCACCTATTCTCCTCAGGCAACCTGGGGGCAAAATGCAGTTTTCTTCCCTCTACTATGCTGGGCAGCTCACCTTCATTTTTGTAATTTCCTCTTCCTTTAGACCATGAATGGATTGGTATTCTTCATGCCTAAAGAGGCTTTTCTAGATATTTTCCTAAACAAAAAGCCATCTCCACTAGTATATGGAAATAGTGATGGTTAATGTTTTTTGTCTGTTTTAAGTATGGATAGTTTCTTCTCACTACATCTATTATTATTAAAAAAAAATTGAAAACAACTTAAGCGTGTGATAATAAGACACTGGCAACCAAAAGATAAGGCCATAGGATGAATTGTATATTTAATTTCACAGGAAAGTGTTCACTAAACATTAAGTGAAAAAAGCGGATTACAAAAGATTACAAAACACAATGTGCAGTTCGATACATTTTTTCTTTTTTTTTAAGTCTATTAAAAAAAGACTACAACAGGACTTCCCTGGTAGTGCAGTGGTTAAGAATCCACCTGCCAATGCAGGGTACACGGGTTCAAGCCCTGGTCTGGGAAGATCCCACATGCCACAGAGCAACTAAGCCTGTGCGCCACAACTACTGAGCCCGCACGTCACAACTGCTGAAGTCCACGTGCCTAGAGCCTGTGCTCCGCAGCAAGAGAAGCCACCGCAGTGAGAAGCCCGCGCACCACAATGAAGAGTAGCCCCCGCTTGCTGCAACTAGAGGAAGCCGGCGCGCAGCAACGAAGACCCAATGCAGCCATAAATTAATTATTTAATTAATTAATTAATTAATTTTTAAAAAAAGTCTACAACAGAATGATCCCCTCTGGGTCTATCCTGATGTGTAAGAGCCTTTGTTCTTTGTTCAAATACTTCTAACTGCTATGCTTTCTTAATACCACCTTCACTAACAACTAACAGTTACAGACTCTGAGGGCTTACTCTGTGCCAAATACAGTTCTGTGCACTTCACAGGAACTAACTCATTTAAACTTATTCAAAACAACCCACGGAGGCATGTATCACTGTTATCCCCACTTTATAGCTGGGTAAACTGAGGCACAGAGAAGTTAAGAGCCTTGTTCAATTCACCAAACAGTCAGTAGCCAAGCCAGATTTGAACCCAGAAAGTCTGGTTCAGACCTTACACTCTTTCTAGTAAGCTGGGGTGTTTATCCTCTTTCCTCTCTACATCTCAGCTTTTTCTTCCTACTTCAGTTGGTTCTGCTTCAATCAACCTTTGCCATTTTTCCTGTGTGCTCCCTGTTTGTTAGGGTAGAGTGGGGATGCTCAGAGTAAACATAATCTAACTTATTAAACCAATAACCTTAATTTTATGTACTATACTAAATCAATAGCTTCTGGCCAATAGATATCTTATGATATTGCTTATATGCGGCATCTATAAAAAGTGATACAAAAGAACTTATTTACAAAACAGAAACAGACTCACAGACTTAGAGAATGAATTTATGGTTATGGGGGCGGGGAAAGGGTAGGGGGGAGGGGTAGTTGGGGAGTTTGGGATTGACATGTACACACTGCTATATTTCAAATGGATAACCAACAAAGACCTACTGTATAGCACAGGGAACTCTGCTTAGTATTATGTAACAACCTAAATGGGAAAAGAATTTGAAGAAGAATAGATGCATGTATATGTATAACTGAATCACTTTGCTGAACACCTGAAACTAACAGCATTGTTAATCACCTATACGCCAATATAAAATAAAAAGTTAAAAATAAAAGCTTCTGGTCAAAGGAATGTTTATTAAAGCTGCCCTGCCCCTCCCAAATAGAAAGGGAATAAGTCTTTCCTTGTCATTTAGAGACCTCTTCTTGTTTAATACATGTATGAGGCTGTTTCCAGTAGCTGAGTGGCTGGACGTCTGACTGTTGGGTGTCATTGCTGTGATGATTGTATATTTAATGCTATTTGCTCGTCGACCCCTTTACTGTCTATGGCAGAGCTCAGAGATAAGGGGATTAAGTGAGCATCTGGTGCCTCCAGTGATAAACTTGGAGAAGGCGCAGGCCTGTGAATAATAGATTGTGGGTGGAATATTTTTTTTATTTATGCCTGGAGAGTCTTTGAGGTGAAGAATCGTGGGTGGGAGATGCCCATACAGCCTAGGGACACTGAGAGCACACTTGACAGTGGGCAGAGCCCACTTCCCTGGTCCATTGTAGTCAGGCCCTCGACAGGAGTCCAGAAGCGTCCCTACCCCCCAGTTGTTTTCTTCCTCCACAGGAGAAGGGAACGGCCCAGCTAGCAGGAGAACAGTGGGCCTCACAGGACGTTGTTATGAGGTTATGTTTTCATCTTGTTCCAATCTCTGCCTGGCTGGATAGAAGTTTCTTCTCCATAAGGGTGCATCGTAAATGTGTCACCACGTGAATTCTCGGTAAGAGCTGGTAATTCTTCATATCTGCCTTCAAACATTTTAGTAATCAATTTCCCTGAAGTCTCCTGCTGAAGAATATTAAGAGAGAAGATCAAAGGCAGCTGCACAATTGATGGTGCTAAAAAGGGCGGAAAGTGACACTGATTTCCGGTAGATAAGATGATGCTTGTTGTTTCACCATGGTGTCCAAAACAAAATAAATGATAAGAACTAAATAAGGAACTCCTGGAGCTTGCTTGTACATGAACTGATTTCCCTTCCGCTCTCTGTGGCTGCAGTGGGAGAGAAGCCCTTGGAAGACTGTGTGAAATGATTGAAAAGCAAATGCCTTTGCACTGAATTTATTATCTAGTCTTTCCAGTTGTTTGACTGTGGGATTCTGCTCTGCTCACCTCTCACTGCTCCACCATTTCTTACCTTATTTATTATTATAAGATATCCTTTAAGTAAATACATGTGAAAAATTGAAATGTAAGACCATAACATAATCTCCCTTTAAATCATGTGTTCATCTTGACATGTACGGATTGCCTTGTTCTTCTGTAAGATGCCAAACTTTGGGTATGAGAATAGCTGCCCCATGGCCCTTTGACTGGGTTGCTTTTGTCATCACAGTACATCAACCTAGATTTGCCCTGTCACACAAATGTGCCATCAGTAGCTTAGTTTTGACAGTTTTAGTTATGTGTCTCCTTGTAGCATATTGTCACACACTGACAAGAAGAAATGTAGTTTGCTAAATACAAATCCTCTGGGAAAAAGAGAGAAGTAGCTTTTGGGGTAAGAACTATAACCTATTTTTAAGTTAATTTGTTTCATGTTGGATCAAGAACCATTCCTAGGTGATAGAAAAAAGTGTTTTAATATCTAGTTTATAAAAAACGAAGAGTCTTAGAAAACTAGCAGATGATTTTATAACATTAAACATTAATCCTTCAGTTATGCACAGTTACCATAAAATATTAGTGAAAATAAGGATGTGGTAACACCAGCATCACTTCTGGCACTAGAAATTTATACATGCTCTGCTCTACCAAAGGAAGTTCATGGTGGTGTGTGACGCCAAAGGTAAAGAACCATAGTGTGATGCCAGCGTAGACATAGACTGACCATTTGGCACAGAGGAGGTCAGTTACCTTGGAAACATCTGATCTCAAGCACAGATTTGTAAGGGATACAATAATAGATTGTTTTTTAAAAACATGTTGTAACTGGCTGGCTCAGGTGGAAGAACATGAGACTGTTCAGCTCATGGTTGCGTCCACAATGGACTCCCAAAAACAGCAACAACAATAACAACGGGTTTCCGTGCTTAGGCCGGTAGCATGTTTTCTCCGCCTCTATTCCCATCAGCCCCAGCTCGAGTTTCCTCATTTTATTCCTTGTCTTTAGATTATTTTTTACTTAAGCAGCATTTGACATGATAAAAGCCTAGCCTTATGAATGAAATGTGTATTATCTGATATATCTTAAGTCTGAACTTAAAAATATAGCTTTCCAAATAGATCAAGCTTCTAAAACATTCTAACAAATCAAGGTTTTCCTGATTGGCTCTTCACTGTTTCACAAACAAAAGACAAATCTTTAGGGACCTGCCGCTTTGCTCAGGGTGGCCCTTTGGTATGGGACATCTGATATCCTCTTGGTTTCTCTCAATCTATTCTTCCTTTATAGTCAATTTTGTCCTCTATCTTATCATGCAAATGTACTTACCTTCCTAGAGCCTACTTATACTCTTTTTTTTTTTTAATCGAAGTATAGTTGATTTACAATGTTGTGTTAGTTTCAGTTGTACAGTGAAGTCATTCAGTTATACATATACATATATACATATTCTTTTTCAGATTCTTTTCCTTTATAGGTTATTACAAGATATTGAGTATAGCTCCCTGTGCTATACAGTAGGTCCTTGTTGGTTATCTATTTTATATATCATAGTGTGTGTATCTATTAATCCCAAACTCCTAACTTATCCTCCCCCACTTTCCCCTTTGGTAACCATATGTGTGTTTTCTATGTCTGTGGGTCTGTTTCTGTTTTGTAAATAAGTTCATTTGTATCATTTTTTTCTAGATTCCACATATAAGTGATATCATATGATATTTGTCTTTCTCTGTCTGACTTACTTCACTTTGTATGATAATCTCTAGGTCCATGCATGTTGCTGCAAATGGCATTATTTTGTTCTTTCTTATGGTTGAGTAATATTCCACTGTACATATATAACACATCTTCTTTGTCCATTCATCCGTTAACGGACATTTCTTACTTATATTCCTGTTAACTGAGTTCATGTCTACCTTCCCCACTGACTGTAAATTCCTCAAGTGAAAGAAATGTTTCTTCTTTACTTTTGTTTCCTGCAGGGAGAGTAAATGCTCAGTAATTGTAAATGTAAATAGAAGGCCCTGAAAGAGGCCCTGGAGCATGGAACACGTGGTATTGTTAACCTTGTAGGAAGGGGTCCAGGAGCTTTGGGTCTGAGTGATGTTTCATTTCATGGTGTCTCCATATCTCTGGATGATATATTAGTAAAGTGGATGAATCTGAAAATAATTTTTTGTTTTTTTTCTTTTATTCAAGAGTACATTCACCGTAAAAGATACAGAAACAATAAAACTAAACAGAACAAAACAAACAACAATAAAACAAATAATAAAACTAGACAAAACAACAACAACAACAAAGAAACATGAAAACCCAAATGAAAAAATAAGAGCCAAATAATAAAAGCAGGTAGGGAAAAAGAAAGCTAGGAAGTTTAGCTTAATTAAGGCAATCTCTTGTACATTTACTGTAAGGGAACATTAAAAGCCTTTGCAGTGTCTCTGACATAATAAACCAGTTGTTGTTATGGCAACTCTTCGGGGGCCCAGATGAATTAATTAGTCTATTCCATAGCATTAATAAGGTCAGCTGGGCTTTTCAGGACCCGTACAAGAAACAAACATTGAAATCTCTAGTAAGTATCTCAAGTGGAGATATTCTGAGCTGTTGATAGAACTTCCCAAGCTAGGGCCCCTGCTCCTTGGATCACCTGCTCCAGGTCTGATAGGATTGAATTTGGGTGGAAAGGCAGCCCTAACAAATGAAGCTGTGATCCTGGGTGTTCTGTAACCCATTGGTAACCACCTCCAGGTATATAAAACATGTCAGTGGTATGTCCATGTACATTCTGCCACCAGTTAAAACAAAGGGTCACAGCTTCAGAGGTAAGACTTGTAAAGCACTGACAGATCCACTGTTCATAGAACAAAAGTTTTCCCCAACTCTGTCCAATCCTGGCCAATTTAAGTAAAAGGCAGGGTGAAGGTAGGGGATGTTTGTAAGGAACCAGTGGAATTTTACCAAATGGAAGGACAGATGGTGGATCCAGAGCTGAAAGGTCTGAGACAGAGGTTCCTCCACTTCTCCCTTGACTGTGTCTATTTTTCTCGGCCCATCTGCTTCACCTACTAGTCTCTTTGTAGATCACTTTTCTCTGCTTCTTCACGCAAGGACTACAAATACCAACATGAGACACATCTCCCCAGTCACCACATTTATATGTCCTTAAAAATTCAGTTTCATCAGGTAAGTGACAGGAGCCCCTGAGTCTTAACAGTAAACTCACAGGAAGGAGGATCTCATTAATCCAGCTCAGGTCAGTGGTTATCTTAATGGAATGATTTGGGCAAAAGGGGCAGGGTCCCAGAGGTTGACTGCTGGAGAGGAGTTTTAGAGAGAAGGGCAGAGCCCAGGCAGCATTCACAAAGATCTCATTTAATGAATGTAGGACCAACCACATTTGCAGTAAGTGAGGACCATGTGGAGGCTTTTGTCTGTTGCAGGAAAGGACATCTGGAATATTAAGGAATCAGCTTTCATTTCCTTCTAGGTTAAGGAGGGAAATATTTCGTGTCTTAATGAAGGCTGGGCCTTGATCATCAGTGACATTACTTAGAAGTACTGAGTCTCAGTCACTCCTGTAGGAAGCCAGAGAGTGAAGTTCAAACACACCTGTGAAATTTAAAAGGCACGAATAATCGCTTCCATAATTGTTTCTGCACATGTACCTTGAGAAAAGCAGTATCGGGAACAGCAATTAATGATTTTAATAATAGTTGTCATTGCTGTGGACATGAGTCAGTATCTGGCCTTCAGCTGTGACATTATCCTCTCAGCCACTGTAATCACTTTTTTTTTAAATCCATGTAGAACAAGACACAAATGATATCCCTTTGAACCATCAAAAATGATGATGGTTGTGGTGACGGTAGCGATTGGCAGCAGCTACTTCCTTTCCCCTGCACTCCTCCGGGGCCTCCCAGCAGGACTGCTGTCTTCCTTTGTCACCATCGGCTCCTTGCCTTCGCCTCTCCTTATGGGTCCTTGTTCTGTTTTTAATTCTATAGATACTGCTCAGCTCTACAGACACAACCTCCACACTCCCAGCCAGAACGTGGAGCCACGCTTTATGCTTTACACTTTTCACATGAAGTGTAGACCTTTATGGACATGATGTTTAAAATATAATTTGTGTATCTGAGTCAGACCAACCTAGAGTGAGCACATTTTAAGAATTACTCTGTAAACATCTTTCTTCTTTTCCTTTTTCCTTAAGTGATGATTTTTTTTTTTTTACATTATACTGTGACTTTCATTATTATGCTTTAGTTCTGATGACAGAGCTACCAACACAATAATAGTGTCTGCTCCAGTAATTTAACAGAGGAAAACTTACCTCCAGCCATTCTGAAGCATTAATAAAAAGCCTGGGGCTAAGGGAGCTTCAATGGTGTTGGAAGGAAAGGTATTAGACGTCAAGGTGTGGAAAAGTTACCTCAAAGCAAACAATGTATTATGACAATTTGAGAATCTAATAGTTATATAGTTTCCTTTTTGTGTTTCTGCTGTTATGGAAAATATAGGGAACCTTTATTATTCTACTCTTTGTTTAGTTTCCCATCTAATTTCAAGTAGCTGCAAGACAGGAACCTTTTTCATATTTCTAATGCCTCAGCTGAGCCCACAGAAGGTGTTCAATAAATGTTTGTTGATTGATCAATATGAACAAATATTTATCCTTGTAAAAAGTTTTCCTGGGTTTTTAATAATACTGAGGAGAGCTCAGTGTAGCACAGAATACAGGTTTTTTTCTCTTCCTGTTTCCCTTCCCTCCCTAAATAATTCAGATGGGGTTGATAAAGGTGTCCATGTCATTGGGAGTGGGGAGCCAGGGGGGGCCCAGAGTGGGCTGGCACTCAGAGGTCTCACAGGGTGAAACGGGCATCTACACCTGAGGGTGGCCCAGCATGGTTTCCTTAGAACCTGAGCAGGGTGAGAGAGAAATTCACGTGGATGGGTGGTCTTGTGTAGCATGTCAGAGTCTGAGCAAGTTGAGGAGGTATTCACAGACAGGGGCAGCTGCCATCAGGAGTTGGAGCCCGAGTGGGCTGAGGAGGACATCCAAGCTGGCTTTTGAGTCTTTGGATGGGGAATAACCAGAAATGGGATATTGGCTATATATATGAAGAAATTGATCAAATAAATATTCTAAAGATAATGGGAACCAGTTTCTCATGGTTGGAAGAGGTGTTACAAATATAGCAAGGAAGAAAACTGGAATGAACTCTGTAGATTGGATTCAACAGTATTGGTGTGAATTTATGGCCTTTAGTATAGATCAATAAAGACAGGTAACTATAGAATTAAATATAGTTATGTGTTTGTAAACACACTGAACATTGTTGTATATGTGTGTCTGTGAACGTGTTAAGTGTATACACACATAAATTCCCTAGCTCTGTCCACTGAGAGGAGTCTGGAACAACTATTCTCCACAAAAAGGATCCAGGGCTCCTTTGAGAAATACTGCTTTCAGGGATGGGGCAGGAGAAGTTTGATAAGCCTGAGTCATCTGTGGCAGAAGACAGAACTCAGAAATCTTCTTGGATGGGTTCCCAGTAACCAAACCAAGTACAATTTGTGTATCAAAATAACTAATGATTTTAATGAATTATAACTCATTGGCAAAATAGGAAACCATGAGTCCATGATGATACAATTAAATAAATAAGTAAACAAACTAAAAGCTTGATAAGAAACAGGATATTTAGGTCCCATGTTAATCAAGTGATCAGTGAATACCATTATCAGTTGGACAAACTGAAATTATGTCCCAATTCTCATATACTAGATATATAAGTGAATGACTAATAAAATATGAAGAAGGAATTAATGCAGATGAAAGTTGAAATATATATAGATTAAAAGTCTTATTAATAAAAGCAATAGACAGCAAAATTGACAAACATTTGCTACTGTGATCAAGGGAGAAAACAACATGAATGCTAATATAGTAATAGAGAAGAAGAAATAGGGCTATTAACTAGAGCTGTGGAGATGAAGAAAATGCCATTTACAGATTTGGACTAAGTACATTTGCAATTCTAAGAGACAAAATTATTTTTCTAAGAAGATACAAATTAATAGCAATGACTCAAAAAGAAGTAGAAAACTTTAAAACCAACAGACCACAGAAGAAATGGCAAATGTAGTCAGAAATCTCCCTCAAAGGAAGAACTAGTGCCCGTTGGTTTACTCTGTTTCATAAAAATTTAAAGGAAGAGATAATTCTCATGTTTTAGAAATTCTTTCAGATGATTAAAAAAGGTGGAAAGCTATCTAATTAATTTTCCAAGGCTAAGGTTAGAGTGATACCAAAACAGAATGATTTTAATACAAAAAAAGGGCAAACTTATAGGAGTATTCTAATTATAAACATAGATGCAAAACTTCAAAATTGCAGCAGAGTATTGAAGGTATGACTAAGTAAGGATTATCTTAGGAATTTAGATTTTTCATTAGGAGGTCTAATGTAATTCTCTGTAGAGAGAGATTAAAGTGGGGAAATACCATATAATTGTCTTAACTGTTGCCCTTCCAAAACAATTAATAAAATCTAATACCAGTTAATATTAAAAACTCTTCACTTGGAACAGAAGGGAAGTTCCTTAATGTGCTAATGGGTATCCATCAGCTATCCACAGCAAGTGTCAGAGAAACTGGTGTAACTATTGAAGACTTCTTAAAGTCAGGACTAAGACAAAGATGTGAACGATTACCGCAAGTCTTCAACACTGCTAGAGGATTAAGCCCAAACAATAAACTTGATAAGAAAAAAGAAAGAGGAACTGTTGGAGAGTAAGAGGCAACTGTCATTATCTGGAGATGACACAATGACCTTAAATAGAAAACACTGAATTTAAATGGGAAGCATTTTAGGCCAGTGAGACTTAAATGTGCTATTAGAACAAACGATCTGGGCTTATGAGGAGGATCACTGTCGATGATACCACTGGTTTTAGCCCCATTCTGGCCAGGTAACAAAATTAATTTTATATTGAAAAGCATTATTAAATATTTGTCCTATGTTAACTCAAGTTGTTTCCATAAGAAGTCACTGTTATCTTTAGAAATGAAGCTTTTATGTGTTATGTCATTATTTGGGAAATGTTTCTAAATAGAAAATAGAATTGGGCTGGATTCCAATAGTTTTGCTGTTCCTTCAAAACAACCATTTCCAGATATTTGCTTTCTTTTTCATCTCCTTATGGAAAGCCAGCAGATGCACATATGTGAATATATACAAATTCATATTCTATATTTGCCGTGGAGTTCCATTCTCTTTTTATTTGTATGACCTTCTGAGTTGTAGAAATTATTATTATTGTCATTATTACTTTCATGCATCATTGAACCCTTTTCAAGCCATTGATCTAAGTTTTCAAACGGGCATTAACTCAGCATGATACTTACATAGAAAATATTAAATTCACAATTATGAAAAATATATCACAAAAGTTGGGAAAATTCATCAGCTGAGGCAAAAATACACTCTGTTAACTGAAGCATAGTCAAGAAGAATTGATCAGCACACTCACAGTACCTAGGACAACATTTCAAAATGTGATGATTATTGGACATGTGACAAGATTTCTGTGAAAATCAAATCATTTCACGTTTCACTTCATAAGGTTCTGAAATGCTTGTTAGCATAATCATTTCGTTGCTTTCTCTTTTAAAGCTTCCATGTTATCTGAGACCACTTTATTGACAACTGTGGACCACCAGATGTCTGGAAACCTCACTTCAGGTTTCGAAACCCTGCTCCACAAATTTGAGGAAGGAAAGTTGAGACAAAATCTGAGTTGAAATTACATAGAGAAGTGAAATCGCTGAGAGAGACCACTCACCTCTACTCTGTTGTCAGTGGAGAGGCTCAAAGCCATTCCCTGGAACGGAGCCTAGTTGTGATGCTTTCTCCTCCATATTTGAGGACTTATAAATAAGTTTGCAAGCTTCCGTGGTGATGATGCTTTAGAAGTCATTGGGAGTGGGAAAGCAGAACCTCATAGAACTTTTTCCCCAATAAAATCACCTTTAAAATTACCTATAACTTGTTTCTGTTTTCAAAAAAGGAACACATCAGTCTTCAGTTTAAAGGAAACTTTCCAAAAACATTTTCCAATAGTATTAAATCTACTTTTTTGTTAATACAATAATCTAGATATAAATCTGAGTTCATTCAGTATAATACTTGGTGCTTGTAGACAAAAGAAAGTAAACAAAACCCTCAAATTGCTTAGGAAAATATTCAAGCTTGATAGAGCCTTTAGACATTGATATAGGCATGTGGCTTTTGGTTTCTGTATATTGAAGGGATTGGCTATGGTAAAGTCAAATAAAAATGTATGGGTGTGTGAGTGGAAAAAGAAAAGAGAGAGGGAGAAGAGACCTCTGTGGATGATTCCCTTTGCTAACCTCATGTTTTCTTGGCTTTGAAGTCGAAATATCTGGTATTTCCAACTTGGACTAAATCACAGATTTCTAATGAGTTTTCTTGATATTTGCTCTAACCTGATTCAGGTCAGCTTATTGCTTTTTCTTGTAGTTGAAAAGCAGAGGAACAGGAGGTAAGCCTTCCTTTGCTCATTAAGGTTTCAGCGAGTGATCTTAACTCAAGCATTTCTAATTAAAATGTAAAGATCATTAGTAGGCGCCATTAATAGAGGTTTGTCTTTGGACTCAGAATACTCTGATGGAAGTGCCAGGCGCACTCCTGCACCCACTGGGGCTGAACAACTGCTGCTCTTGGCAAGGTCTCAGAACAGGCTGGGGTTTCTGTCTGCTACCTGAGCTGCTGGTGACAACTGAAACTTATGTCAGGCTCAGGGGCAAGGAGAAGTGGAGAGGAGAAACAAATTGCAAAGTCACCTTTTCCTTTTTACTGCTACCAATTTTCAGCACCGGCAATGCTGAATGAAAAAGAGGCAGAGGCATAGTGAGGCTGATAAGAAAGACATTAAATACTATTTAAAAATTATTTATTGCCTCCCCCTCCCCCCAAAAATAAGATATATATTCATATGGTGGCATCATTTTTATTCCTTTTGGGCTTGAGGAATTCAAGTCTCTATGTAATCCCCAATCATGTGGAACATTTTAATATGTGTTATCTTTTCCCAAAGATGAATATTACTTTTAGTTTGACATTTTAAATTGAGAGATTAACTGAAAGAAAATTCTAATTATAATGGCTAAATTATTTGATTTTGAATATGAAAATTGTGATTAATTGAATCTTTAAAGGTATATCATATATGTAGAGGAATTAAATGAAGGGTTTAACCCAGAACCTGTAATACTTATGGCTTGTTTTATATATGTTATATTAAAAGACTAAATTGAAGAGACATAATAAACAGCAAGTTAAAACATAGAGAGCTATGAGAATGGCCTATTACTTGGCCTTCATCTTAGACGTATTAATGTGGGGATTTAAGACAAATAAGAATAAAATTAATGGTGTTCTAGACACTCTGGTAATTATAGAAAATTTTTGCTAATTTATTGCTTTTGTTTGCTTCTCCATACAATCATCTGAACTTCTGACCCATTTCAATTAAGTTACAATAAAATTAGTGTTTCTATTAAAGTACTTGGAGCTAATAGAACAAAATTGTTTCTTCCATAATCAAGGCTACAGTGTTGCCTGGGGAGGGCTTTTTTGGTGTTTGTGTGTGTGGGGGGCGGGAGGGAGTTATTTGTAATTTCAAATGCGGTTAGACTCAATGGCAAATACTCATAATTTACATGTACATTATTATGCCTTTCATCTTATGGATTAAATTTGTTTGAATTATTTGAGGAAGAATGTGAGCATTGACTTTATACTGTGGCTTTATATAAAATTCATAGAAGGTTTAGAAAGTTTAGAGACTTTGAAAATGTACACCATGCTATGACCGGAGGAAGAAGACTATTATTCCCCAATATACGTGAAGTAAGAAGGCGCTGGGTTTTCACCTGTAGCATGAATGAAATGCTCACTTCATAAAAGGCTATTAATAATTTGAGGGCATCAAGGAAGATAATCATCTGACTACTGTGACAGAGTGAAAGAGCGGTAGAAGCAGAATTGAGTCAAGGAAGAGGTATATTACAATCACTTTCCTTTATAATGAGAACAGATAGTGTCCAGTTTTCATTTAGATATGGCTATTGGAATATACTGGGATAGGCCCAATTACTATAGATATATATTTTCAATAGAGATGATTTGTTAACTATAAATCAATGGATTCAATTGTCATACTTCTATAAGACTTTAAACGTAAGCATTTATAAATCAGAAAAAACTAGATTATATATTTCACTGTCATCATGGCTCATATCAAATACTTATCCATTTTAAAATATATGTATGCATCTAGAGTGACCAAGTGATTCCCTCTCAAATACCGAGTACGCCCAATATGACAGATGTAAAAAAGTCCTATTAAAGAAGACCTTGAGTAACACATGGGGTGAACTTACCCCAAGTTGAGTTTATCAGAGCCTGCAAGACCATAACCATTAGAATGGTGGTTCTCAAGCTTGAGTGGTCATCAGACTCACCTGAAGGCTCATTCAATCCATATTGCTGGCCCCCACCCTCAGATTTTCTAACAAGTGCCCAGGGAATGTTCATGCTGCTTTCCGGGGACCCCATTTTGAGAACCACTGCATTAGAAGTTGCCTAAGAGATTTTGAGAAAAGATTTTTCTGCCTTATTCCAGTTTTCACTTGACTAGATTTTTTTCCTTTTCTTTTCTTTCTTAAGAAAAGAATTAATTAATTAATTAATTTTTGGCTGCTTTGGGTCTTCGTTGCTGCGCACAGGCTTTCTCTAGTTGCGGCAAACGGGCTCCTCATTGAGGTGGCTTCTCTTGTTGCGGAGCACCGGCTCTAGGCATGCGTGCTTCAGTAGTTGTGGCACATGGGCTTCGGTAGTTGTGGCTCGCAGGCTTCAGTTGTTGTGGCGCACGGGCTTCAGTAGTGGTGGTGCGCAGGTTTCAGTAGTTGTGGCGCACGGTCTTAGTTGCTCCGCGGCATGTGGGATCTTCCCAGACCAGGGCTCGAACCCATGTCCCCTGCATTGTCAGGTGGATTGTTAACCACTGAGCCACCGGGAAAGTCCTAGACTTTTTTTTTTTCTGTGTAGCTTATCAGAAAAAAAATATATATATATATATTGTAACATCACTATAAGATACAATCTGCAATTATTTTCACATTGTGTTTTACATTACAACAAACACGTATAATGTATATTTAAAACATATATGGTTTTATAGCTCTCTGTCTATCTCTCACCAATCAAAATATAGCTTTTTACCAGATTGGTCTGAATTCTGTTAAACTCGTAAATACCTTAGTGATTTTGAATTTGAATTTGGAGATGGTGGTTAGAAAAGGATTGGAAGTTGAAGGAAAATCTCTAAGGAGATACCACAGTTTTTTCTCAGGGTGATCTTAATGACCCGTCATCGGCTTTTGCAGAGAGAATTGGTAAGAAAAATTCATAAGAGAGCTTAAAGATATCAGATATCTTGAATACTTCTGTCCTTTTACGAAAATGCTTCAGCACTGACATGTTTTAATATCTGAGATTGATGATACTTTAAAACTATAAAATTAGTTAAATGTGAATAGTTACTTTGGTTCAACTCATCTACATGTTTGGGTGTCTTTCCTTTAAACTATGCACTTTCTAATCAGCCCTCCTCAATCCAATCTTATTGTCTATAAAACCCTGTCTGGCAAATGGGTTGACGGGAGCAGATGTTAGATGAATAACTGTAGTACATCTCTTTGAGCTGCCCGCTGTTCCCTGCTGTGGGCTGCTGGAGTGTGAGTAAGGGCTCCCACTCTCTCCTTCTCTGGCTCCCACCTGCCCACACTTGATTAGAAACTTAAAAATGAGAGACCCTTACAAGGGGCAGGCTTCCTAGCAGAGAAGATTCCCCCAGCCTCCTCCCAGGAGTCTGTCTGATCTTGGTGGAGGGTGTCACTACTATGGACATGCCTTGGTGTATTATCTCTGCGTCTCGTATTGTCTGGAGACAGACTAGGCAAACAATTGAGACTCCAAGTATTTGCTGGAAAATTGCCTCTGATTTTTTTGTTGTTGTTGTTCCAGCGTGGTTTTTGCATTTGGGGTGTGGCAAGTTAGCCATATGTTTCTGAAAGTTCAGCACCCTATGTTCACTGAAAAACATTTTTTTTGGTTGTCCCTTTTTTTTTTAAAAATTTTTGTTTTTTATTGAAGTATAGTTGATTTACAATCTTGTGTTAGTTTCTGGTGTGCAGCACAGTGATTCAGATATATATATATATATATTTTTTTTTTTTCAGATTCTTTTCCCTTATAGGTTATTACAAAATACTGAATATAGTTCCCTGTGTTATACAGTAGGTCCTTGTTGGTTATCTGTTTTATATATAGTAGTATATATATGTTGATTCCATCCTCCTAATTTATCACTGCCCCTGCGCCTTGCCCTTTGGTAACTGTAAGTTTGTTTTATATGTTTGTGGGACTATTTCTGTTTTGTAAATGAGTTTGTATCTTTTTTTTTCACTGAAAAACATTTTAATCTTTATTTGATCAGAAACTACAAAGGTGTGATGATAGTGGAATTGTAGGTGTATTCTTAAGGTATGGATTTAAGAGGTGGATATCATATTCACAGGGAGATTGAGAAAGGTTCAAAAAGGAGGTGACTCATACGCAGGTTGAAGCATGCGGTTGTATAATTACAACACGTGTACCTTCATAACATTACATTCATTTTTGAATTTGTATGGATAGGCATTCAACGCATACGGTTCTAAAACATTCTTTTTTGACTTAAAAGTATATCATGAATATTTGTCCAACTCGGTCAATACAGATATACTTTATTCGTTTTAATAGTGGTCTGATTTTTTGTTGTATGGTTGAATTCTAATTGTTTTAACCAATCTCCTGTTGACGGACTTTTGTTATCTCTATTTCATCGCTATAGCAAATGATACTGCAATGACTGTGTGTGTGTGTGTGTGTGTGTGTGTGTCTTTGTACACATGTAGGAGTATATCTATGAGATTCCTCAAAGCTAAACTTTCTGGGTTGACATGTATGCCCATTTGGAATTTTGAGTTATTGTCTAATTGCCCTTTAAAATCCTTATACTTGTTTAGAATTTCACCTACATTTGAGAATGACTTTTTCCACCCCCTCACAGATTTATAAGACATTCTGATAAGTGATAATTCGTATAGACTAGATATTTTGATGTACATTTATCTAATCATTATTGAGGTTGTCATCCTGTATATTTATTAGTTATTTGCTTTTTCCCATAAATTTCCACATTGTAACTGATTTTTAGAAAAATTATTTTCATAAATGATATTCTAATAGTTGTAGTTTTGTTTTCATTTTCACCCTGCTAAACCTCTGGAATCTAGTTTTGAATAAGGCATGAGGCAGGGGTCTAAGTTTACTTATTTTCCAAATAATTAGCAAATTCTTTCAATACTAGTTGTGGACAAAATAATTAACCCACTCATTTGAATTGTCACCTTTATAATATTAAAAAATTCTCTTACGCCTAGGTCAGTATCTGTATTCTCTTTTATTCCATCTGAAGAAGAAAATTCCTTGTTGGCTAGTTGTCTGTGTGGCAGGAATTGTGAGGAATGCACATCCTGCACAGAAGAAATAGTCAGTGCAAGGGCTCAGGGCCATGGGGCAAGTGCTTTGTAAAATGCAAAAATTTTAGTGTGGTTGGAGTTTTAAGCTTAGGGAAAAAAATTACAAACATTATTAGGAAGTCCCGAGCAAAATTAATGAAAAAATAATACTGTAAATAAAACAGCACTCTCCAACAGAAACGTAATAATTATCCTTTTCGATTTGTTTTAGATCATACATACTTGGCCTTATTTCATCCCTTTGTTATTTTTTTATAGAAGGTCAGTATATTTAAGTACAACTTTTTAATGTCTTTGCCTCTAACTCATTATTGTTAGCTTCTCCAAGTAATCATTTTTTATCAGTTATATTTCAGTAGTTTTCCTCTCTCTCCTTGGGAAGAAGAAATACTGAGGAAAAAAATGTTCTGGGATTTTGGTGTTTGCATCTAATCTTCCTGAACTTCTCAGTTTCTTCCTTCATTCCTTCCTCCCTTCCACCATTCCTTCCTTCCTTCCTTCCTTCCTTCCTTCCTTCCTTCCTTTCTTTTGAGTTCAAGCAGAACCTAAACGTAACATCATATGACAGCAGGAGAGAAGGCATACATGCAGACAGAAATTACGTTACAATCTTTGTCATCAATTTTTCATCCTTAATGTTGACTTTTTTGTAAAACAAATGTAAACATGGTATCCTGCATGCTGACACGTCCAAATGTTTCCTATTACTCCTAGATCTTTCCATCACAGTTATCAACTTTAATTCAAATAAACAACAAAAACACCCCCAAACCCACAACTCACTTTTTTTTTCTTGGTGAGAACATCATTCTCTTTTTACTCTCTCTTTTCCTATTTCCCTCCTGTCAGGTATCCAGATAGCTGCAGGCAAGAAAAACACTTTCAAAGGTTATTTTGACTTAAATCAGCATCACTTCCAAGGTTTTACCATTAAAATGTAATTAAAATGTCATAATACTTACTTTTAAATTGCTGATTTAAATTCACATATCTCCGTGTAGTCTAAGTTTTTCAGAAACATCATGCTTCCCTACACCAAACAGACAAAAAAAAAAAAATGTTGTGTCAGATTTGCTAATAAAATCAATGTACTGTTCTACAACTCCAAAATATTCACAGAAAGAAATTTAAGTTCCTTTTCTGTTGAAAGTTTGAATGTTTAAGGGTATTTCCTTTCCAACATCACAGGTATGGTACACAGAATCCTGGGAAAATAACATAAGAGGAATGTGAGAGTATGCTATTCATAATGATTGATAGCTTCAAAGCCCTGCATTGGAACACCATGTAAATATGCCAAACTGTTGCAGAATAGACAACTTGTTGTGAAATTTTGGACATTTTCCACACCCAGTGGTGCCAGACCCTGGAGGGGGTGGGCATTCTGGTCCAGGAGCAAATAAACAAGTCAATAGAAAAACTAATTGTTTGAAAGACTGACCTCTGAACAAGGGTATCTCTGAGCTCCCCAAAGGGTCAGCTTGGATTTGGGAAATATTTCAGTTCTCCCTGTGACATGTAAACTTGGGTGCTGATCAAAGTGCTTTGTTTTGGTATCTAAAAGCTCAATCTCTGAGACTGTGCCAAAGGTTTTGCTGTCATGATGTGTTGGGTATATTAGCCAGCACTGCTGGCTTGAGAAATCCACATATTGTTCTAAAGCAGAGAATTTGCTTCTTAACCGTTCTCTTGCCTGGTTCTGTATAATGAAAAATTCGTGACAAAAAACTGTTCTTTTTTTGTTTGCTAATAGACTTAGAAAAGGATTAGGGAGCAGCCCTCTTAGTACTGAGGTACTTGGAGAGCCCAGGGAAGACAGTGACTCTGTTGAAATAAAAGAAAATTATAAAAAAGACTCCATGGAGACCACTAATGTGAGTCCCAAACAGTTGAGTTGCAGCTTAGGTTGAATGTTTGGGGGTGTCTGACACTTGCTTTTCACGTTTCTATTTATAAAAGGGAGGCGAATAGGCTGTGATGTTTCTTGTTTTCTGGAAAAGTATTAGAAACTTGTTAATTATGGTAGAGTGAACATGGCAGGAAAAGGAAAAATATATTTTAAGTATAATGGTGCATGCTGGAGACACAGATTGGCAAGCATAAGGGGTTCTGGCATCTGGACAGAAGGCTTCGTAACCATCTGCTTCTCAGAGGTTATTTTGGCAATTTTGGCAACAATTCCAGTGATTCACAGGTCTGGGCTAAGGATGTTAGAAAACAGCTAAAGAGGGCACAGGTACATAGAGGCAGTTACTGGGTTTTCTGTCCATACGTTAGTTCCGTTGTTGTGAGTGTTGTCACTTTAAGATGGTCTATGTGCCAGTACTTCATTGTGATGGCAGCAGATGTTCCTTCATGCTAATATTTTTTCCCAATTTTATTCACCCAGTGACACTCATTTTTCGCCTTCAGAATTAATTTGGTATATTGCCTCCCCTGGCTGTGGAGATGTGAGGAATATGTGAAGGGACTCATGTTTTTGTGCTGCTGTTGGTTCTGAAGCGTGGAGACCTAATGAGTAACCTCCAACTCTCCTTGACTTTCTCATTATACCAATGTTCCTTGGGGATTTTGAGACTTACAGCATGTTACTAATAGTGTGATGTCATGTAATATTCTAATAAGAACTCACATGCATAGAAAGTCATTTAACATAGGACCTTTGTGGTTAATCATAAAGCAAAATATTAACTAACATGATGCATTATAAAATGAAAATCTATGTCAATTTTTTTTAATTGAAGTATAGTTGATTTACAATGTTTTGTTACTTTCAGGTATACAACGAAGTGATTCAGTTATATCTATCTATTCTTTTTCAGATTCTTTTCCATTATAGCTTATTACAAGATATTAAATATAGTTCCCTGTACTATACAGTAGGTCCTTGTTGTTTGTCTATTTTATATATAGTAGTGTGTATTTGCTAATCCCAAACTCCTAATTTATCCTTCTGCCACCCCTTTCCCATTCTGTAACGTAAGTTTGTTTTCTATGTCTGTGAGTCTGTTTCTGTTTTGTAAATAGGTTAGTTCATTTGTATCATTATTTTAGATTCCACATATAAATGATATCATATATTCCTCTTTGGCTTACTTCACTTAGTATGATAATCTCTAGGTCTATCCATGTTGCTGCAAATGGCATGATTTCATCCTTTTTTATGGCTCAGTAATATTCCATTGTACATATATACCACATCTTCTTTATCCCTTCGTCTGCTAATGGACACTTAGGTTGCTTCCATGTCTTGGCTATTGTAAATAGTGCCACTTATGAACATTGGGGTGCATGTATCTGTTCAAATTAGGGTTTTCATCTTTTCTGGATATATACCTAGTCTATATCATTTTTTCATCATAAAAATACTAGTTCTTGAGCATTTACAATGTGTCAGATAATAGGACAAATGTTTGAAATGCAAGATTGTCAATACCAGGATGTGAGTAGAAGGGCTGGTGGTGAGAATGAAAAAATGGGAGTGGGAGAGCCCTCTGCAGGACCATTTGGCAGTGTCCCTCAGTGTCTTAAATGCATGTGTCCTATGACTACCCAGCCCTACTTCCTTCTTCTTCTAAGACTCCATCTGTCCTTTAGAAATATTATCACATACGCATAAGGCTATATATGCTAACCACAAGATTATTTTTAATGGAGAAAAATTGAGAGCAACCTAAATGTCAATCAATAGAAAAATGGTTAAATAAATTTTGGAAATGCCATACTATGGAATATCATATACTATTTTAAAAAGTGAGATTGATCCACAAAGACTGACATGGAAAGATATCCATGGTCTATTTTTAAGTTAAAAAAAAAACTTTAGAAGAATACATACAGCATATTCCTACTTCTTTGTAAAAACCAATATTTATTTATTTAAATGTGTGAATGTATAGAAGATATGTAGAGTGGACCAAGTGTTTGCACCCTTCCAAAATTCATATTTTGAAACCCCAATCTCCAGTGTGATGGTATTTGAAGGGTCTTTGGGAGGTAATTAGATTTAGGTGAGATCATGAGGGTGGTCACGATCGCATTAGTGTCTTTATAAAACAGACCAGAACCTCTGCCCCCTCACCCTCTATTGTGGAGGAAACAGTGAGAAATTGGCCATCTGCAAGCCAGGAAGATGGTACTCACCAGAAACCAGCCATGCTGGCACCCTGATCTCGGACTTCCCAGCCTTCAGAACTGTGACAAATAAATATCTGTTGTTTAAGCCTTCCAGTCTGGGGTATTTTGTTACAGTGGCCTGAGCTGAGATGATATGGAAGGATTCTAGGTAGACTCTAAATACTGCGTGATTACCTCTGGGGGTGAGATGAGGTGGGCAGAGGGAGAAAGTCTCCTTTTTTCAATATATGCTTCTTTATTGTTTGAATCTTTGGCAAATATCCATTATATTTGTGGAGGAAGGAAGGCAGGAAGGAAGGAAAGGAGGGAGGGAGTTAGGGAAGGAGGGAGGGAAGGATGGAGGGAGGGAGGGAAAACACCACTGTGAAGTCCCAAAGTCCATGTTGCATTTTTAGGAGTTCTGTTTACCCATCTGCAGAATATTGAATATCAACTTCTCAGGCCACTTCTTCCTTGGATGATCTTAAGAATAAAACTCTTGGGTCCTCAGCGCCTCCTATGATAAATGGACTTTACGGAAGAGCATGTTGTGTTTTGTGAAATATTTTCAGATGTATTGCTGAGGAAGACGTAAAACAGGATATTCAGTTGGAATTGGACTAAGTTCCTGTTTTAAGGAATCAGGTTCTAGAGTCACGCCTCTCTTGTCTATTATGTCTCTTTCCCTTTTTTCCGTCTAGATTAAGCCCTAGTGGAGCCCTCCAACACAGGACACTTCTTTATCTATTAAGCCAAGCCATCAGTGATTACCTGTTTCCTTTTGTGTCAAAATGTTTGGCCTTAATTTTCTCTTCAGACTATATGTAGATGATTTAATTTTTATTTTGATCTTGTGAGAAATTCCAGGGGATACTTTTGGTTCTAAGACATCAAGAGAACCTCTCAGGATTTTGGTGGATGCTATAAATGAATCAACCATTAATAAAATAAACTGAGTAGAAAGATAATTTATAAAACAATAGATGTTAAAGCTCTTTGAAGAGCAAAATCATAGTCTACAAAGAGAAGTGCTTCTTTTGTAAACTATTATGTTTGTTTTATAAAAATTAATACGGGATCCTGACACAATACATACAAAACTTTCTCATATACTGCTGTTCATTAGCCAGGAAATAATCAGGAACAATCAAAATAACTTTGAATATTTGTACAGACTATCAATAATTGGGAAAAATATAGTTATCCATAAAAGAATCCAATTATCTATTTATTTATTAAAATTTTTTTTAAATTTTTTATTGAGATATAATTGACATGTAACATTATATTAGTTTCGGGGTACAACACAATGATCCCATATTGGTGTATATTGCTACATGATCACCACAATAAGTCTAGGTAACATTCATCACCTCACATAGTTACAAATCTATTTTTCTTATGATAAGAACTTTTAAGATCTATTCTGTTAGCAACTTTCAAATATACAATACAGTATTATTAACTATAGTCACCATGCTGTACATCACCTTCCCATGACATTTATTTTACAACTGGAGGTTTGTACCTTTTGACCCTGTTCACCTATTTTGTCCACCTCCCACTCCCCCACCCTACCTCTGGCAACCATCAATCTCTTCTCTGTATCTATGAGTTTGTTTTTTTGTTTTTGTTTAGATTCCACATATAAGTGAGAGCATACAGCATTCGTCTTTCTCTGACTTATTTCACTAAACATAATCCCCTCCACATCCATCCATGTTGTCACAAATGGCAAGATTTCCTTCATTTTTATGGTTGAATAATATTACATTGTGTGTGTGTCTATACACGTATAGTATAGACACATACATTTTCTTTATCCATTCATCCATCAGTGAACTCGGGCTACTTTCATGTCTCGGCTACAGTGAATAATGCTGCAGTAACATGGGGGTGCATGTATCATTTTGAGTTAGTGTTTTCATTTTTTCCAGATAAACCCAAAAGTGGAATTGCTGGATCATATGGTAGTTCTAGTTTTAATTTTGGAGGGAAACTCTATACTATTTTCCCTAATGGCTGCACCAATTTTCATTTATTTTTTAATAATTTTCTTAACAAGCAAAGTCCTCAAAAATATGAATGGCATTTATTGGGTTTTCTTCATTTACTTGTTGTTTATTAACAATGCATTAATAACAAATTTAAGCCTACAAACTGTTTCAAAGTGGATGCTGATTATTTTGTTTCTTTATTATTCATTCATACATTGAGTTTAGGAAAGCCTGCCAGACTTGTCAGCTCATTTGCAGATAGTTTCCAGGGATGACCTTGACCATCAGGATTTAAGTAAAACTGCTCCAACTTCCATCACAAGACTAGGAAACCCTGTAAGAAATTCTGTTTCCATCTTAATACTTCAGGGTTCTTTGTAAGATTTACATTTATCATTGTCTCCTCTTGCTCTACTTTTAGTGTCTCCCAGACTCTCAACTCTCGGGCATTCTGTTACCTTCATGCCTAGCATTGACCCACACTGGACACCTCCCAGATTGTTTCACCTTTCAAAGGTCCATCCTCACGAGACTGCATGTGCAGCCAACTTACGCTGGTGTTTTGGGAGTAACTCAAGAATCATTAGTTCGTTACTGCCCCAGCTGCCTCTTGGACGTCGCTGTTCTCTGCTCATCTCCCTGGCTTCACCCACAGAGGGCGGGCCACTGCATCCAGTCATCCTGTTGGGCGTTTTCTTCTCCTTCTTCCTCCTTAGACCCTTCATCATGTATGATGATGTTAAGCTTCAAGCTGCCCTTGAAGCTTAAACTTCTTCTTACATATATTCTGCTAAACAATTCAGTAATTTTTGTTTAACTTATCTGGCTGATGGGCTGGGCCGGAGTGCTTCACTTTTTATATGTAGGAAGGAGTTTTTCTGAACACACAGTGTCCCAAAGGGAGAAAACTATCTCATTCTCCTAGAGAATGGGGACTCTAGTTAAGTGCAGATTAAACAACAATTTTTACCCTCTTGGCTACATTCTCCCTCTCTCTGTCTCTGTCTCTCTCTCTCTCTCTCTCTCCTTTCTTTCTCTGTTGCTCTCTCTTTTCTTGCTTCTCTCTCTCCATCTGTCTCTATTTATCAACCCACCCAACCATCTACACAGTATCACAAATGTGTGAGCAAGGGCAAGCTCATATACACATGTACTCAAACATTACCTCAGCTGTTTCTGAGCTCACTTTTCCAAAAGGCATGTAAGAAAATATCATGTGGGCAAGTTAAGCTCTTGTAAATGTGGGAAAATTCTTATATGGATTGCTTCTCGCCTATGCCCCTGTGGATGATAAAGCAGAGGGATTCTGTGAAGATTGTTTTACTGCTGAGTAAGTGGTAAATTATCAGAAGCCTTCACAGATTGATAGAGTTTTGGAGAGAGACAGAGAGAAATAGAACCCCAAACTGAAATCTCTTTGCCACATGGTCACTTTACACCTCTGCTTATATACCTCTAGCAATGTAAGCTTCGTTCCTTTGCAAGAGGGCCAATTTTATTTTTTCAATAGTCCTAATTGTAAATGTTCCCTTTACGTTGCATCAAAATGTGACTCTATACCATCCACTTACTGGCCTTGGCTTTGTTCTATGGAGTCTCATAAAATAAGCTTATTCATTCTTTTGAAGAATAGCATTTCAGACGTTTGAAATTAACTCTCATTAACTTCTCATTAACTCCCTGAAGTCATCTCTTTTCAGGTTAAACACCTCTTTTCTCTTCAGGAATGCCTTTTATGTTGCAGCTTCCAGAACCCTCACCTTCCTCACTGTAGTGCTTTGGAACCATTCCTTTGCATCACTGTACACTCTCAAAATGCCATATCCAGCTGAATGATACCCACGAAGCAGACGGATAAATGCTGACAGAATTTAATGTAACTGAGCCCGTACACTATATCCAGTGTCGAGTCCAGAGGAACTATCCCATCTTTCTTCTGGACATTACACTTTTATTAATACAATATAAGATTGCATTAGCTTTACTGTAAATCAAATGTGCTTATCATATAACATGTCCTGAACTTTTTCTGTTAATCTCCATCCCTTTGTCTGAATCTGGACATCAGATTTCCTGACTCACAATGCAAAGTTTTACATTTATCCTCATACATTTCATTTTGTTGATGTCATCTCATGTTTTCACCTTGTTGAAATTTTGAATCTCTAGCCTATCATCAAAAGTACCAGTTTTCCCACCACTCTTTAGGGCATTTTTTTGCCTTTGTTCGAGGATTTGATTTTTTCAATGAAAGTCCATTGCAATGATGGAAACTGGATTTCTTTGTTTCTGGCTCTGACTGGTATTACAGGACCACGTGTCTTTTGGGGAGATCACAGGATGTGATCACACCTGGTCCTACCCAAGTATGGTCAGACACTGACCATGTGTGGATCTGTGAAGTTGTCCTCCCCTCTCCCACCTCCTGTGGGCCTATTAAGCATCTCCATACAGAAATTCCCACTACTATCGCCACTCAGTACCTGTGAGAGAATGGCCAATGCCACCCGTTTCCAGGCAACAGGCACTGTGGTCTCTCCCAGGTCCTCCTGTCGCTTCTGTTGCCCTGAGTCACTAAAGGTGCTACAACTCTGAGTGTTCAGTAGCAAAATAAGGGATGAATACATCCTTCGAACTCCAGTGTTTTATATGCCCCGGTGTCCAACTGCATTTTAACAGAAATTGCTTGTATCAATTGGTTTTGTTTCTCACTGTGACAATACTGCCCAACACATAACACCAAAATATGTTTGTCTTACAAAAATCAGCACTGAATTTTTACTTTTGGATTCATGGGATGGCTATGGCTCTGCTGGGCTCGAGTAGCGTTGCCTGGGCTTAGGCTACAGGTTGCATTCAGATATACGTTCTTATGGAAACGGCAGAAGCTCAAGTACTGAATGGAAACAAATGATGCCTCATAAGGCCTCAGAAAACACTGTAACTTTCATCCATATCCTATTGGCCCAAACAAGTCACGTGACCGAGAAGTATATACTCCAGTCACAGTGAACCATGGCAAGGATGGGAAGGAAAGGAGTCTTTGGAGACACATCTTTCATTTTTATACAGCCTTCTCTTTCATTCTCTTCTTATATACTACAGGAGTCTAGAGAGGGCAGCAAAAGAATCCCTTTGACAAATGCCATATCAGAATCACCTCTTCACCCTGAGGCATAGAGCTTTGTCACTGAGTCAAGCCTACTTTTCCATTTCAAGATATTTTGTCTTCCTGAGAGTGTCCTAATAAAGAGATGCCAGCAGGCTTACTCCACCAGTTCCCCAGGCGTGTCCAGACCTGTTTGAAACTAGCAGTAGGTATATTTATGCTCAAGCTGAGGAGGGCTTTGCACCCTTTGATACCTTCTAAATCAACCTATTTGTGGAAAGAGGTGGGACTCCCTAGGGTACCACAGGAAAGCAACTTTTTTTCCCCTCCGTCTGCCTCTTTTATCCGGCTCAGGGCACTAGTTTCCCCCCCTACTCTTTGGATAAAAAGTTGAGTAGATTTGTTGACTTATCTTCTCACTCTCAGATAATGGACTATCTTCCAGTCGTTTCTGCATATTAAGATAACTTCATTTCGGTAATTAACATGTTCAGTCCAATACGAAATCCAAACTCCAAACCTCTTTCTGTTTTTCCAGCTTGGCTTGGCTATGGCTGCAAAAGCCTACTGGCTGGTGAGCACGTGGTCAGCTTCTTCTCTATTTTCTTAAGTGTCTACCTCTCCCTGACTCTGTAGGCTGCCCTGACCCGCCAAGAATGGAAGCAGGTAGGGAGGAGAGGTAAGGGGCAAGGTTGGTACTAAGGAAATCTGACCTTGGTTTCTCTTGGCCTTGGCAGGTACTTAAAGCTGAAATTTTATCTTGTGGGGACATCTGTGATCATCTTTCCTGAGTACCCAGATTAATCCCTTGATGTGGTAAGACCCACCCCTGCAAATGGTTGCTTATAATATCCTCCCACTCCCAACCCCACTCTGGCCTCTTTCTGCTGGCATAGCCTTACCCTGGCAATGCCCAGGTAGACTGCTCTATAGTAGTGTTGGGCTGCACCCCGCAGGCCTGCAAGCCCTGTACTTGCCCAGCTTCAAGACTGAAGAAAGAGCCCGGAGTCAGCAAGAGAGACATCAATGGTTTAGTGGATAAGAGGATCTTACACATCTGAAACAAGGTCCTGGAGCGACACCCCGTTGTGGGACAGACAGTGGGCAGGACATGGTGGCCGTCTTTGATCCCTGGGGGGAAGAGGAGGTTACCAGTTATAGGGGGAATTGATATCAGGTAGGCTCATCAGTTACCAGGGGAAAGGGCAGAGGGGTACACCCCTCACCACCCGTTTGATAAGAAAAATCACCTGCTGGGGCCTGGAGCAAGTATATCAGAAGGTCAGTCATATGTGTAGGGTGCAGGCGAAGCAGGCACTGGTCTCTCAGGGGATGTACAGAGAGCAAGAGAGCAGCCATCTCAAGTGGCCTGACTCTACCAGTAGGCTTCACATTGGGACTTTGGGAAATACACACACACACTCTTGATCTGCTATCAGCGGTACTGCAGGCATTTCGCAAATCCTACCTTTTCATCATTGCTGCAAAGTGTTTCACCTAGGACCTTGTCAAAAATGAGACACCATTTTACTGTAAATCTTAATTTCCAAAGGGCTACTCTGCATCATCCCCAGGAAGCTCCTTGCATGTAACTGAAGGTCAAAGGAAAGGACTTCTTTTCCCTGCCCTCCCCAATAGCAGGGGGCACGGCTGGAGGGGAGGGGGTATGGGAGGTACACTGCCACAGCACATCGGCGACTTTCTTCAATGAGACACTTTTGTCTTCTTCAACCTTCATCTTGTTAAACCCTCAGGGTGGGTGTTGGCTAATGATACAGAACACGTTTTTGGTCCCTCTTTGGTAAGTCTTAAGTTGTCTAGTATCCTCATATTGGAATGTGAAGATACCTCCAAGGTATGGCAGCATTCTTTCTATTAAACCTAGGATCATAGACTCTTTGAACTTGAAGAGATCTGAACATCTCATTCATTTCATAAATGAGACAAACAAGTCTCTGAGAACTTAAGCAAATGTTGCAAGGTTACACAGCTTTCTGGTATAAAAGTACTCAAGCTGTGTATAATCTGTGGTCTTCATAACCTCTCTTTCCTCAAATTGATCACCTTTAAAAGGAGCTAATAATTATACAACAGAAGGTGGCAAGTCAGGGCTTACGGTAAAGGTTAAATGACTTCAAGTGTTGAAAGCTTTTAGCAGAATGTGTTACAGAGGAAGCACTCAGTGATGACCCTTTCTTCTCTTTTCTCTTTCTTCCTTCCTTCTCTTTTAACTTCTTCCGCTTTCTCCAAAGACTCATGTGTGCAATATTGAGTATACAAGCAAGCAGAACAAAAAATACCATTAATCACAAATCAATTTGGCAAAAATCATCTTTAAAGTTATAAAGCCTAGTTTATCCTTTATACTTTAAAGTTATAAAGGTATATGTAACAGGAACTTCCAAACTGCAACATTACCTCTTCTCTGTCTATAACAGCAAATGATTTAAGAAAATCTAAATGTCCAAAAGCAAAGGAATCTTTAAAGGAATTAAGAGACATCTGTACAATGAAATATGACATGGACACTAAAATCTCATAGACAAACATAGAAATGTATTAAATGAACAAAAAACATTTTTCAAAACTGTGGTATAGTGTGATATCAATTTTAAAAATAAACATTTTTATTTTTATTTTATTCACTTATATTTTGTTTCTGGAAGGATAAACCTGGGGTTGTGAACCACAGTGGTCATCTTCTGGTTGGGAGCTATTGGTGTTTTTATTTCTATGCTTGTCTGTGTTTCCCAAACATTTGTACAATAAACTTTTTTGTTCTTAAAGTACATGAAAAGGGTGGGAGGTGATTGTGAAGCTGAAAGACAGTGTGAACTTTAGAATAAATGGGTTTTTGTCAGAATTATGCTTTATTGGCCAGAGGAAGACCTAACCTAACCCCACAGATATGCAGGAGGCCGTGCTCACTGATTCTCTGCCCAGGAGTGATGGTAGAAATGTCGAGAATAAGAGGCTCTTTCAACCAGGAGCAGATGTTCAGTCTGAGCACAGGCCTCTGAGGCTTCATATCGTGCTCAGAAAACTGCTGTATAAAGGTGGTAAATCTGACAGGGGAGGTAAAGGAATACTCCCAGCCAGTGAAACAGTTTTAAATGTCTGCTTTTCCAAAGAGGCTGATGAGAAATAATAGTTTCTCCACTCATTTCATTTTTCACTAAAGAAGCCGAGACAGAAAAGTAAATGTGACGTAATAGAAAAATAGAAGGGACAACAGGCTGCACACGCTGTTTTTTTGATGTGCAAGGGAGGGACCATTACACTCCCAGTGGGGAGAACTCTTCTGTATCACTCGGAGGGCGTCCGTGTAACAAGTAAGTGTTCAAACACTCACAAAATGGCTGTGGGTGAATTCAATGAGACTGCTGAAAAGGTTTGCAAATTTGGTACTTCACTGAAAGGCAGGAAGAAAATCTCTACATTAAATTGAATTTAAAAATTTCTGACACTAAGAAAGGAACCAAAGATCAATGACAACTGAATTTCAAGGGATTTCTTTTAAAGATATAGTGGTGGAAAAGTTGCATTTGTAATAAAATTCTTAAAACGTATATATCAAAGCTATTTACAGGCAAAAATAAAATTCCTTTTCTTTGGCCTTTATACATCTTGTGTGCATGTGTATGTGTATGTGGAGGGATGGTTCTTTGGAAGAGAAAAAGCAAAATGAACACCTGCTATTTTATAATCCTATGGAAATCTAAAATGGCATAAAATGAAATGAAAGTTTGGTTCATTGGCTCATTATGGAAGAGGTTCAGACTTCAGAGCTCTTGAGACAGAGCTTTATTCAAGATGGCTCAAATCAGGCAAGTGTATCTGCAATATACAAACCACTCATTTGTTAAACGATTCATCACATATGGGTCAGTTCCTGTTGCGAGGACCAATATTTACTCAGTGTAGAAACAGGTGGAGGCTCTATATCTTCTGTCTTGATCATGGTAATTAACTTCTGGTCTGTTGTCAAGTACCGGTCAGGGTAGTGTTATGATCCAAGATAAAGCAAGATTGACAAATAAATTTATCCCTGGGATAAACAATCCATATAGCAAAAGGACATAGCAATGAGAATGGTGCTCAAGAAATCCAAATCTTGCCAAGAGTAGTGTTTATCTCAACCCAAGGAAAGACCCAGAGAAGCAGTCAAAAAAACCTCTACAGGTCGGGAAGGAGAGGAAAAAGGGCAGCTTAGCAGGCAATGATCACAATTGATCCAATGATGTTTAAATGCGCCCCATAACTACTAAAACGACACCTCATTCAGAAACCCATAGAGATACAGGCTTAAAGGCCAGGAAACTGCAAAGCTGTGATAAACCTTTCACTACCCATAATTGCTCTGCTTTAGCTAAAAGGCTGAGAGTGCATCAACATTTCAATTATTAGGCTAAATTGGTTAATATGCTTTCCAAATAATAAAATGGCTATTGAGGAAGTCAGAACAATCCACAACTTTTCTTCCTATAGTACCTAGCTTTAACCAATTTCAGATATAGGGAATTGAAATGACATCCCGTGTTAAATTCTCCTTAATATTCTCCTGACTTAGGGCATTCTTTTGTTTTGCACACTTATTATAGGAAACATATGTGTTGGCCACTGATCTGTTATAATAAGGGGCAGATGTATTTAAAGTGGACAATACATTAGTGTCTATAGAATTATGTTCACATTTACGGTGATTAAATATTAATCAGACTCCTATATCCAATGAAATGCTAGAGGGAAAATAACAATTTAGATGATATTCTTAGCTTCTACCATGATGCCACTTATCAAAGACATCAGTGATATCAAAGAATTGCTTATAAAAATGGCATTTTGCCCATAAAGGAAAGCAAAGCTGTTTTAAAAGCTTTGTAAATGTTTTAATTCTGCTAAAAGTTCTCTGAGCCCTCAAAGAGAAAGAAGTTACAAAAAAGACAAAGTATTTTTGATAACCATAGTCCATTTGGGGTCTTATTAGAGTACAACTGATTAGTAATAAAATATGAACGCATTACTTTTGGTTAACTGCCCGAGTTTTTGATAGAGTCTAAAGACTTTTCCCTTTGCTTGTACAGAATGTGTTCGATAGTGGAGGAGAATTTTCTGCCACAATATATTTCTATCACTGAGACATAAATGGATGTTTTCAAGGTTTGAATTGAAAATACGTTAATTCTCCAAACTCTCCGATTTCAGGAAAGACTATAATTGCCAAGAGAAGAACAAAGAAAATATGAGATTTTCTACACTCTTAAAAATCCAAAGCTGTTTTTTTTTTAAAACATCCTTATTGGAGTATAATTGCTTTACATTGTTCTGTTAGTTTCTGCTGTATAACAAAGTGAATCAGCTATACTTACACATATATTCCATATCCCCTCCCTCTTGCATCTCCCTTCCACCCTCCCGGATAGGGAGGTCACCCCTCTAGGTGGTCACAAAGCACCGAGCTGATCTCCCTGTGCTATGTGGCTGCTTCCCACTAGCTATTTTACATTTGGTAGTGTATATATGTCAATGCTACTCTCTCACTTCGTCCCATCTTACACGTCCCCCTGCCCGTGTCCTCCAGTCCATTCTCTACATCTATGTCTTTATTCCTGTCCTGCCCCTATGTTCATCAGAACCTTTTCTTTTTTTAGATTCCATATATATGTTAGCATTCAATATTTATTTTTCTTTTTCTGACTTACTTCACTCTGTACGACAGACTCTACGTCCATCCACCTCACTACAAATAACTCAATTTCACTTCTCTTTATGGCTGAGTAAATTTCCATTGTATATATGTACCACATCTTCTTTAGCCATTCATCTGTCAAAGGACACTTAGGTTGCTTCCATGTCCTGGCTATTGTAAATAGTGCTGCAATGAACATTGTGGTACATGACCCTTTTGAATTATGTTTTTCTCAGGGTATATGCCCAGTAGTTGGATTGCAGAGTCGTATGGTAGTTCTATTTTTAGTTTTTTAAGGAACCTCCATACTGTTCTCCATAGTGGCTGTATCAATTTACATTCCCACCAACAGTGCAAGAGGGTTCCCTTTTCTCCACATCCTCTCCAGCATTTATTGTTTGCAGATTTTTTGATGATGGCCATTCTGACCAGTGTGAGGTGATACCTCATTGTAGTTTTGATTTACATTTCTCTAATGATTAGTGATGTTGAGCATCATTTCATGTGTTTGTTGACAACCTGTATATCTTCGTTGGAGAAATGTCTATTTAGGTCTTCTGCCCATTTGGGGATAGGGTTGTTTGTTTTTTTGATATTGAGCTGCATGAGCTGCTTGTAAATTTTGGAGATTAATCCTTTGTCAGTTGCTTCATGTGCAAATATTTTCTCCCAGTCTGAGGGTGGTCTTTTCGTCTTGTTTATGGTTTCCTTTGCTGTGCAAAAGCTTTTAAGTTTCATTAGGTCCCATTTGTTTATTTTTGTTTTTAGTTCCACTTCTCTAGGAAGTGGGTCAAAAAGTATTTTGCTGTGATTTATGTCATAGAGTGTTTTGCCTATATTTTCCTCTAAGAGTTTTATAGTGTCTGGCCTCCATTTAGGTCTTTAATCCATTGTGAGCTTATTTTTGTGTATGGTGTTAGGAAGTGTTCTAATTGCATTCTTTTACATATAGCTGTCCAGTTTTCACAGCACCACTTATTGAAGAGGCTGTCTTTTCTCCATTGTATATTCTTGCCTCCTTTATCAAAGATAAGGTGACCATATGTGTGGGGATTTATCTCTGGACTTTCTAACCTGTTCCATTGATCTATATTTCTGTTTTTGTGCCAGTACCATACTGTCTTGATTACTGTAGCTTTGTAGTATAGTCTGAAGTCAGGGAGCCTGATTCCTCCAGCTCCATTTTTCTTTCTCAAGATTGCTTTGGCTATTTGGGGTCTTCTGTGTTTCCATACAAATTGTGAAAATTTTTGTTCTAGTTCTGTGAAAAATGCCATTGGTAGTTTGATAGAGATTGCATTGAATCTGTAGATTGCTTTGGGTAGTATAGTCATTTTCACAATATTGATTCTTCCAATCCAAGAACATGGTATATCTCTCCATCTGTTTGTATCCTCTTTAATTTCTTTCATCAGTGTCTTATAGTTTTCTGCATACAGGTCTTTTGTGTCCTTCAGTAGGTTTATTCCTAGATATTTTATTCTTTTTGTTGCTTTTAATTTTATTAATCTTTGCTTTTGTTTCCTTCATTTATTTCTGATCTGATCTTTATGATTTCTTTCCTTCTGCTAACTTTGGGGTTTTTTTGTTCTTCTTTCTCTAATTGCTTTAGGGGTAAGGTTAGGTTGTTTATCTGAGATGTTTCTTGTTTCTTAAGGTAGGATTGTATTGCTATAAACTTCCCTCTTAGAACTGCTTTTGCTGCATCCCATAGGTTTTGGGTAGTCGTGTGTTCATTGTCATTTGTTTCTAGGTATTTTTTGATTTCCTCTTTGATTTCTTCAGTGATCTCTTGGTTATTTAGCAGCATATTGTTTAGCCACCATGTATTTGTACTTTTTACAGTTTTTTTCCTGTAATTGATATTTAGTCTCATAGCATTGTTGTCGGAAAAAATACTTGATATGGTTTCAATTTTCTTAAATTTACCAAGGCCTGATTTCTCTCCTAATATATGATCTATCCTGGAAAATATTCCGTGAGCACTTGAGAAGAAAGTGTAGTCTGTTGTTTTTGGATGGAATGTCCTATAAATATCAATTAAATCCATCTTATTTAATGTGTCATTTAAAGCTTGTGTTTCCTTATTTATTTTCATTTAGGATGATCTGTCCATTGGTGAAAGTGGGATGTTAAAGTCTCCTACTATGATTGTGTTACTGTTGATTTCGCCTTTTTGACTGTTAGCATTTGCCTTATGTTTTGAGGTGCTCCTATGTTGGGTACATAAATATTTACAATCATTATTTTTTTCTTGGATTGACCCCTTGATCATTATGTAGTGTCCTTCATTGTCTCTTGTAATAGTCTTTATTTTAAAGTCTATTTTGTCTGATGTGAGCATTGCCACTCTATCTTTCTTTTGATTTCCATTTGCATGGAATATTTTTTCCATCCCCTCACTTTCAGTCTGTATGTGTTCCTAGGTCTGAAGTGGGTCTCTTGTAGACAGCATATATACAAGTCTTGTTTTTGTATCCATTCAGCCAGTCTACGTCTTTTGGTTGGAGCATTTAATCCATTTACATTTAAGGTAATTATCGATATGTATGTTCCTATTACCATTTTCTTAATCATTTTGGGTTTGTTGTTGTAGGTCTCTTCATTCTCTTGTGTTGCCTGCCTAGAGAAGTTCTGTTAACATTTGTTGTAAAGCTGGTTTGGTGGTGCTGAATTTTCTTAGCTTTTGCTTGTCTGTAAAGGTTTTAATTTCTCCATCGGATCTGAATGAGATCCTTGCTGGGTAGAGTGATCTTGGTTTTAGGTTTTTCCCTTTCATTGCTTTATATGTGTCCTGCCACTCCCTTCTGGCTTGTAGAGTTTCTGCTGAAAGATCAGCTGTTAACCTTATGGGGATTCCCTTGTATGTTATTTGTTGCTTTTCCCTTGCTGCTTTTAATATTTTTTCTTTGTATTTAATTTTTGATAGTTTGAGTAATAGGTGTCTTGGTGTGTTTCTCCTTGGATTTATCCTGTATGGGACTCTCTGTGCTTCCTGGACTTGACTGACTATTTCCTTTCCCATGTTAGGGAAGTTTTCAACTATTATCTCTTCAAATATTTTCTCAGAACCTTTCTTTTTCTCTTCTTCTTCTGGGACCCCTATAATTTGAACATTGATATGTTTAATGTTGTCCCAGAGGTCTCTAAGACTGTCCTCAATTCTTTTCATTCTTTTTTCTTTATTCTGTTCTGCAGTAGTTATTTCCACTATTTTATCTTCCAGGTCACTTATCCTTTCTTCAACCTCATTTATTCTGCTATTGATTCCTTCTAGAGAATTTTTAATTTCATTTATTGTGTTGTTTGTTATTGTTTGTTTGCTCTTTAGTTCTTCTAGGTCCTTGTTAAACTTTTCTTGTATCTTCTCCATTCTATTTCCAAGATTTTGGATCATGTTTACTACCATTACTCTGAATTCTTTTTCAAGTAGACTGCCTATTTCCTCTTTATTTGTTTGGTCTGGTGGGTTTTTACTTTGCTCCTTCATCTGCTGCGTATTTCTCTGTCTTCTCATTCTGTTAAACTTACTGTGTTTGGGGTCTCCTTTTCACAGGCTGCAGGTTCGTATTTCCCATTGTTTTTGGTATCTGCCCCCAGTGGGTAAGGTTGGTTCAGGGGCTTGTGTAGGCTTCCTGGTAGAGGGGACTGGTGCCTGTGTTCTGGTGGGTGGGGCTGGATTTTGTCTTTCTGGTGGGCAGGATGGCATCCGGTGCTGTGTTTTGGGGTGTTTGTGAACTTAGTATGATTTTAGGTAGCCTCTCTGCTAATTGGTGGGTTTGTGTTCCTGCCTTGTTAGTTGTTTGGCATGGGGTGTCCAGCACTGTAGCTTGCTGGCCATTGAGTGGAGCTGGGTCTTAGCGTTGAGATGGAGATCTCTGGGAGAGCTCTCACCAATTGATATTACATGGGGCTGGAAGGTCTCTGGTGGTCTGATGTCCTGAACTCGGCTCTCCCACCTCAGAGTCTCAGGCCCGACACCATCTGGAGCACCAAGACCCTGTCAGCCACACAGCTCAGAAGAAGAGGGAGAAAAAAAGAAAAATAAATAAATAAATAAAATAATTAAAATAAAAAATTTATTAAAATAAAAAAAATTTTTAAGTAATAAAAAAAAGAGAACAACCAAACCAAGAAACAAATCCACCAATGATATCAAGCGCTAAATACTATACCAAGATAAACATAAAAATCAGAAACAAGGCAGTCGCATACATCAAGCCCCAAGTCTACATTTGTTCCCAAAGTCCACCGCCACAATTTTTGGATGATTCGTTGTTTATTCAGGTATTCCACAGTTGCAGGGTACATCAAGTTGATTGTGGGTATTTAATCCACTGATCCTGAGGCTGCATGGAGAAATTTCCCTTTCTCTTCTTTGTTTGCACAGCTCCTCAGGTTCAGCTTTGGATTTGACCCCGCCTCTGCGTGTAGGTCGCCTGAGGGCGTCTGTTCTTCGCCTAGACAGGAGAGCGTTAAAGGAGTGGCTGATTAGGGGGCTCTGGCTTACTCAGGCCAGGGGGAAGGAGGGGTATGGAATGCGGGGCGAGCCTGCGGCGGCAGAGGCTGGCGTGACGTTGCAACAGCCTGGGGCACGCTGTGTGTTCTCCCAGGGAAGTTGTCCTTGGATCATGGGACTGCAGGCTGCACAGGCTCCTAGGAGGGGAGGTGTGGATAGTGACCTGTGCTCGCACACAGGATTCTTGGTGGCGGCGGCAGCAGCGTTAACGTTTCATGCCTATCTCTGGTGTCCGTGCTGATAGTCGCGGCTCGCGCCTGTCTCTGAAGCTTGTTTAGGAGGTTCTCTGAATCTCCTCTCTTTGTGCACCCTGAAACAATGGTCTCTTGACTCTTAGATAGTTACAGACTTTTTCCTGGACTCCCTCCCAGCTAGCTGTGGGGCACTAGCCGCCTTAGGTTGTGTTCATGCAGCCAACCCCAGTCCTCTCCCTGGGATCTGACCTCCGAAGCCCGAGCCTCAGCTCCCAGCCCGCCCCCGCCCCGGTGGGTGAGCAGACAAGCCTCTCAGGCTGGTGAGTGATGGTCAGCACCGATCCTCTGTGGGAATCTCTCGGCTTTTCCCGCTGCACCCCTGTTGCTGTGCTCTCCTCTGTGGCTCTGAAGCTTCCCTTCCACCCCCCACCATCCCTGCCAGTGAAGGGGCTTCCTAGTGTGTGGACACATTTCCTCCTTTGCAGCTCCCTCCCAGAAGTGCAGGTCCCGTCCCTATTCTTTTGTCTCTGTTTTTTCTTTTGCCCTACCCAGGTATGTGGGTAGCTTCTTGCCTTTTGGCAAGTCTGAGGTCTTCTGCCAGCGTTCAGTAGGTGTTCTGTAGGAGTTGTTCCACATGTAGATGTATTTCTGATGTATTTGTGGGGATGAAGATGATCTCCACGTCTTACCCCTTTGCCATCTTGAAGCACCCCTCCCCAAAGCTCTTTAATTCGTGTTTTATCATTCAGAAAAAGCCAGAAACTCCATATTCTCTGAGGTAACATTCTCACAGTTAGATGATTAGTTTTTGGAAAGCCTTACCAGATGCTGTGTTTCATATGTGTTTCAACAGGTGGTTAAGCTAATAAGGGGAGTTAAGTTCAGATGTAGTAGAATTTCTTGTTAATTTTTAAAATTTCAATGCAGTACACTCTCCCTTTGAATTTTGAACAATCTAAAGTGATTCAAAATATTCTAGTGTATCAAGATTATTGTGCTTTTGAAACATAACTTTTCAATGTGAAATACATAGACCATGTAATAGTAATGTCCAATTTGAAGAGCTTCTCAACGTTGATTTCTATATGGTTCGTAGTAAATAGTGGGTAAAATAATACCAGGAAGACTGTAAGTCTGTGTTTCCGTACTATCAAAAAGAAACTTTGAGATGAAGAATTACACACAGGAAGTTTAATGGGGAGTGAGCTCCAGAACAACACCTGTGGGGAGTGAAGGAAGCAGGATTGTCAGCAAGAAAAGATGGAAAGTTTTCAGGAGTCCAAGTAGTACTCTCTGTTTTTCTCTATTTCATTCATTTGTTTCATTCTTTGCATCTCTTTCATTTGTCTTTCCCAAGATCTGGTTTATCTCTTTGTCCAGGCACATGGCAAGAAGAAGATGACTGACTGACTGGTCCTCTTGTCCTCAGTTTACATCCCTTCTCTACAGATTCCTGGGGAAGAGAGAATCTGATTGGCCCAATTTGGATCAGGCATTAATTTTGTTCCAGTCGTCTGTGGCCAGAGTTGCAGTGTCATATGTTTTACACATGGGTACTGAAGTCCTTCCCTGGTGGATATAATTAGTTCTCAGAAGAAGGGGCTTATCATAGGCTGAGCAGACAGCACAAAAACACCTACTGTACCTGTTTTATTCTCCTTAGGTCTCCTGTGCATCCCTGAACATTGCTGGACATTCTTGATTGAGAGTTTCCTTAATATTTTTCAGGTTTACTAATATGGATGCATAAACCTAGATATAAATGTGAATCCTGCTGAATTTAAATACTATTTCAATCTTGTGTAGTGATGTTGCATGCCATAGTAGAAAATAAGTTTTTTGAGTAGTTTCAAAAGAGGTGCTCAAAATGGATTCTCTCTCCTAAGTGAAAGAAAAATACACTGAAGTTGATCTGTGTAGTGTTTAGAGCAGTACATTTACCAGAAACCACGGAGAATGTTCTTCATAATCCTTGACACCCAGGTGTTCACCCTGAAAACTAGATCTTTCTGAATAAACCAGAAAAGCTTTAGGTAAGGTTTCCTTTATTAATTATCCCTTTCTACTCCTTAAGTTACTCTGCCTCACTGCTATAAGCAGTGGGTTTAAGTGAAAACAGGAAGAAATGTGTAAGCTGGGCCCACAGATTGCAAATTGTGTGACAATCTTCTTTCTGCTTTTTCTCTTCACCATAACATTTACTCATACCTTGTCTTAACTGCCAGTCTTTATCCCTATAGTAAAAGTAAGCTACCAGACGTGATTGTGGATAATTTCTTCTTTCAAAAGACAATAAATCCCTCTGACTCTGCCAAATAAACAAAAGCCCTTATCAGTTAGCTGGCCAGTTCCTCGGTTTCTCGAATGCCCCATCCCTACGTACACGTGGGCAGAATCAGTGCAACTCCCTGTAAAGGGAATGTCAGTGCGTCCCCAGGAGAGTACAAGGATGACAACTTTCTGTGATAATTGCCTTCTGTTCCGTTCCTACCTCAATCTTTTAAAAAGAAAATTTTATCATGCCAGCCCTGAGCTTGGAGCCTCAGCTGAGGACTAACAAGAAGAGAGTCGTATTTCTTAACATGGGTGAACATGGTTTGCAGAATAAAGAGTGTCTGTAAAACATGCTGGGGTGGGGCATAGAGTGCAGCATCCTCTGGGAGAGGGGGAGGGTATAGGAGGGATGTTGAAAGTTGGGTAAGTGGAATCATGTAACCGTCTAAGGCAAGGTGACAGGTGACCTTCCTTATACAAAATTCAATTCTTATTGAAGGAAGGAGTGAAAGAAAATGCAGTAAAGACGCTGCTACTGGAACGGTCACACCACCCCGTTTCTTCTCTCCCTATTATGGACCTGAGTAGGGAATCCAGTTGCAAGATGGAACAAGTGTTGATTTCTCTTGCTGGGAAAACAGACTCTTGTTTTTATGGTCATGATATATCACCGGGTTTTTAAAGTGGAGCTAAATGATTACAGGAAGATGAACATAGAAAGGACAATGTTAGAATGTTATCTTGAGACCCTTCTCATGCTGGCAGCTTCCCACTTTACAATGGCTAATAACAAATGTTTTCCTTTTGTCAGAGTTTTTAGGGCAACATCACTGTCTTTATACTGATTTCTAGCCGTTGGCTGTAGCTGAGTGCTAATGTACCAACTTATAGGCTTCTACTGTTTTTCCATTTTGTATTTGATTATTTTGTCAATCATTTCTGTCACTTCTAGTTACATTCCTTTTGTGCCTTTGAAAAATTTCTCTTATTTTCTTTATGGATTTTATTTTCATTGAAATACTTGAATGTGGATTTTGTGATTTGTATACCTTTCCATACTTCTATACTTTATTCAATCTCCCTTTTTAGTCAGTCTCTAAATTTGATTACTAGTATTCTTTTTTATGGTTACCTTAAATTAAAAACAGTAACATTTCATGGTATAATTTAAGCCAATAAAATCACCATTAAATATCACTTATGGAAATGGATTTCACTCTTACCTGGTAAAAAGTGCTCAGAGGGCTTTATAGTTATTCTTTGGTGATTTTACCTAAGGATCTTAGTTTAGTTAATGATACTTCATTATTAGTATTTATTGACATTTGTCCCATTTTTTATAATAGTTCATTTTAGATTGATCTTGAGAATTGGTTATGTATTTTATGGTTAGAGAAACTGAGGCATATTCATAATTAGTGAGAATTCTCAAGTTTTTCATAAAAATGCTACTAGTACAATTGCAAAAATAACATGGCTTTTCTGAGTCCATTCTATTATGGCCAAACTTACCTTGTCACTTCAAGAGACCCCAGTGAGTACCCCCAACATTTGGGATTGCTTTCAATCAACCATCTTTGTGAACAGGATTGCCCTTGTTTGCCATTCCTGTAGTACAATTTTTAAAAGCATATATAGATATATAAAATATCATATATATCTCCTTCAATTCACTGTATTAGAATCATTTCAGAATTCTAAAAATGCTTTCAGTAATCTCTTATTTTTAACTTACTGAGAATTTTAAAATCTCATGTGTCTGCAACGACCCTGTATGCTTGTGAGAAAAGACATCACCACATGCAAAGTATGGCTTTCCCACGTACCATTCACACCTCTCTGAGCAGTCTATGAGGTTTGGCTATTGTTTTGCAAACTGGGATTTAGAGAGAAATGCTGAACCTGTGAGTCTCCTGAGCTGGCTGGTGAAAACCCTAGGAGCCAAGGAACCTGGGCTGTTAGAAAGCAGGCTACCCCTTCCAGCTGCCTTTCCATTGTGAATCCCATTCCTCCTCCCTCACACTGACTTAAAATCCATGCACCTGCTGCTAGATCATTCTGGTAGTGCATGCATTTTAAGGTTTCTGTCTCCTGTAATGCAGAAGCCTTATGGAGCTACAAATCCATTTCTTCCAGGGAGGTCTAGAGAAGGAGGCCCAATCAAGGAGGCCTAATATAAAACGCTGGAGCCCTGGGCCTGTTGATTTCCAGGCTGCCCCTGTGAATTTCTCCTTTAATATCCATGGGCCTCAGTAGGAGCTTGCACAACTGGAATTTTGATAGGATCTAACCACTTCAAATTCTGCTGTGGAGGAAAAGTCCAGAGCAGTTGTGCTGAGGCAGTTCATGGCCGTAAATTGTACCATGTTATCAGTTGTAGCATAATCCTCTATTCCATTCCTACTTTTGCCAGTGAGCCTGACTGTTTTTTTTTTTTTTTAATTTTTTTTTAAGTCTTTATTGAATTTGTTACAATATTGCTTCTGTTTTATGTTGTGGTTTTTTGGCCGCGAGGCATGTGGGATCCCAGCTCCCTGACCAGGGATTGAACCCGCACCCTCTGCATTGGAAGGCGAAGTCCCAACCGCTGGACCGCCAGGGAAGTCCCCCTGGCTGTTTTTTGAGTGGCTTGCTTTATCATAAATATTTTGTTTCTGTGTAGGATTTTTATTTGTGGCAATATTCCCTTTTGGTATAGGAAACTGAATCAATACAAAGAGAACAATGTATTCCCTGAGGAATGTTTTAGAAAAGATAACGTGCGTGTGCACGTGTGTGTGTGTGTGTGTGTGTGTGTGTATGTGTGTGTGTTCCTCCCTAGAAGAGCTATTCAAGTGTTGGATTATGAGTAAGATTCTTTTTTGTTGTTTCCATGTCCTCTAGGATTATGCTAACTATATTTTAAGCTTTATCGTGTTTCATTTACTTCTGCATTTTAAGGTTTTGAGGGGCATAGCATTGAACCATTAGCAATTACTGAAAACTTTGGAAAGTAAATAAAATTTTGTTGATTTCTTTCTAAACTTAGAATATATTTTCCTTTAAGTATATTCAGGAGAGATTTCTATATACCTCCACTAAATTAAGCTTATTTTGTTAATCTAAATCTTCTGAAACTTACTATTTTTTAAAAATTTATTTATTTTAATTTATTTATTTTTGGCTGTGTTGGGTCTTCATTGCTGTGCATGGGCTTTCTCTAGTTGCAGCAAACAGGGGCTACTCTTCATTGTGGTGCGCAGGCTTCTCATCATGGTGGGTGGCTTCTTGCATTACAGAGCACAGGCTCTAGGCACGTGGGCTTCAGTAGTTGTGGCACGCAGGCTCAGTAGTTGTGGCTCACGGGCTCAGTAGCTATGGCTCACGGGCTCTAGAGTGCAGGCTCAGTAGCTGTGGCACATGGGCTTAGGTGCTCCGCAGCATGTGGGATCTTCCCGGACCAGGGCTCGAACCCGTGTCGCCTGCGTTGGCAGATGGATTCTTAACCACTGCACCACCAGGGAAGCACTTACTTTTTTTTTTTTTAATCTACACAATTTTTTGATTTCTAAGAATAGTATAGATTTCTAGACAGGTGAAGTCTCTCCTTAGTGAAAGTTGACTGGTCAGTTTTTATTGTGTTCTGAAATTGCAGGATGATATTTTGGGAGGGTGGAACAGTTTGGCAAACGTCCTGCTTGGTTGGGCCATTTCAAACTGAAGACATATTTTTCTAGGACTTTGGGATTTTTTTAACTTCTTGATTATTTCTTACATCTAGCTCTCTGATCTCTTATTGCATCCTTCATGTCTCTGAACCTTTCTTTTACACTTTAATAATTTTCCATTTCCATGCTTTTGTTCCATTCTGCTAATTAGTCCTTTTGCTAATTATATTTTTGATAATCATATTTTAAGCATTTATGCTTTCTAGTTGTTTTCTTTCTTGAATGAATGATCTTCTCAACTCTCTCTGAAGATATCAATTGTCCTTATTTTAAAAGTTCTTCTGTTTGTTATAGTACCTCTGTTTTCTTGGGTGGGGTTCTTCTTTTGCCCGGGGTGGAGGGGGATGGGGACCTACCGCGCAGCTTGCAGAATCTCAGTTCCCTGAAGAGCGACTGAACCTGGGCCACGGCAGTGAAAGCCCAGAGTCCTAACCGCTAAGCCACTAGGGAACTCCATAGGGTTCTTTTATTTTTTTTGTTATCTGTGCTTATTTTTCACAGTGTGGTCTTTCCTGAATCACATAGTGAGTCTCAATCATGTGTTCATCTTGTATTTGGGAATCTTTATTCCCCTGTTGCTGGAGGCTATTCTGATAACCAGAGGTCATCTACAGTGAATGCAACGGGGTTGGGTGTGTGAGAGTTGCAATGTGTGGCTTTTACCCATAGTTTGCCTTCAGGTAGTTCATGACTAGGTGGGGCATGCCTATCCTTAGTACTCCTCTTTATGGACACGTGCTTCTACTGCCAGTTGCTCAACACAAATGTGGAAGGAGAGAGGAGCCATGCAGCATATTTCCTTCTAACACAATTTCTTATTTCCAGTAGTTGCCCTGGGGCCTCTCGTGAATCCCTGAAAAAGTCTGGATAACCCTGGAAACACCCTCACCTCTGCAGCAGTCCCTGCCTGCATGGGTGTGATCTGTAGTTTCTTCTACTAACTTTATCTCGGTTTCTATTTTTCACAGATTCATCCACATTTCTGATTCACAATGGACAACATTTCTTGGTTAGTAGTGATGCTATGGATATATTTTAAGATGAATTTATTTAAATATCTAGCTAACTCTCTATATATCCTGAGAAATTTGAATGGCTTCAGTCAGCCATCTTAATCTTTCTTCTCTTGTAATATTTCTGTATCCTTCAGAGAGCTAGAAGCTTGTGGTTGTAAATAGCATCCTCTTCTGCTTATCCTTTCTATTTTAAGGCTGAGGATCTATTTTGATTAATTTCATGTTACATTTTCTATTACTACACTAATGGAAATATGTTTTAATACAAAGAATTACTGTTGAACTAAACAGAGCTGTTCTTCATTCAAATCGGAGTGATTTCTAATTTTAGAATTTAAGAAACACTTCAAACCCTCAAGCAACATTTTATAATGCAGCACAAGTAGAAGATTTAAGAAACTAAATCTCTTCTTCACTAGCAATCAATGAAAACATCATCACTAATAAATGCCCAGAATTACTAGCTATGGGAGAAAAAATTATGACAGCCTACAGTAATTTTTTAGATAAGTCAAGACCATCTCTCTAATAAATGATTTTCTTCTTTGGAGTTGAGTGATAAGACAGTTTTGCCTTTTATCTTATCCTGCTGGAGTAGACTGACATGAGATTCAGTGGAACGAGTTTTAAGTTGCAATGGTACCATGGAAGACTAGTGGACTGGCTCCCAAGATGTTTCTGGTAACTAGACTTATAAGAGATTAAAATGAATACACCCCTAAAAATATTGAGCTCATGCTGTCAGTTTCCTTAGTGCTGTTTTCAGAGATTCAGTTCATTCCAGAGTCCAAATATTTTGTTGAGAGACAAGATATTTTTGGCTTTTTGTGTATGAATCTTCACAAATCCAGTCCAGGTGGAACTACTTAGAAATGAAGTAAGGAAATGCAGCAGCTTAACAACCTTGGGTTTCCTGCCAGAAATAATTTACTAACACAAAGAAAAGATGATTAAGCAGAAAGAAATGCCTCTATTAGTGGATGCCTTAATTGAAGCTATATTATATATTAGCTATATTATCTCAAAACTGGATAATTTCTATTTTTGAGGTGCTGGCGCATACTGTGTGATTTCCTCAACTCGATGAGGTACGTTAAGATGATTAGCTGTATTAGTAGCTTCTTTCTTGATACCAAACAACTTTGAGAGGAGGGAAGTGGCGGAGGAGAAAATAATACTAATAGGCCTTGGATGCTGAAGGAACTACTCAGTTGTTGTCAGGCCAAGGCGGCACAGGTAGGCCTTCACTGGAGGACACTGACGGGGTTCTGGCTACAGAGAGCAGAATCCAGAAGAGAGGGCCTTAGCATGTTCTGGAGTGTGGCTAGTTTCAGCCTCATGGAAAAAGACGGCTCTTTGCCAAATGGAAAAAGAACTATGCAGTCACAGTAGAGGAATCTGAACTCGAAGAATTGAAGAATATGATGCATGATGATCATACATACATAAATGGAAACCAAAAGGGCTAATTAGCCCCCAGTTGATGGGAGCTGGTCCCTTTCAGGTGTAAAATTCTACTGACAAAATAAACTGCGTCAAACAATCATGACCTCTGTCTTCTATTTTCTTGGAAACACAAAGAGTAGAAAATGAGAATATCTCATAATCTGTTTTTTCAATACTTTCATTTCCTAATATATTATTTTTTTTCTACTCTCCATGTCCTGCAGCTAGATTGGAAGAAAGGTCTGGAAACTTAGGCATTCTGGGCTGGGACATCAGGTTGAGTCTGAGCTAATTCTTTGCCTCCTGCTCGCTCTCCCTTTCTGCCTTCTTTCCACAAGTGTTTATTATTTTCCCACTATGTGCTGATATTCTCTGTTGTTCACAAAGGCATAAAAGAAATAAAGGGATTAGACAGAGTGAAAGAAGTAGGAAGATACTGAGGAAAGAAACAGTGAAGGGGAGGAGAGAGAAAAGAAAAAGAAGTGGGAAGGTAAAGAAGGAGCCTGTTCTAGGCAAGAGGAGAGGCAGTTTCAGTTGGTGATGAACATAATATTTGGGTCTAAATAAATTAAGTATCAGACAAAAACTTTAGGTGAAACACTGGGTTTCTCTAAGAGTGTTTGGTGAAGAACGAGTGGATAAATGTAAAGAAATTTAATGAGGAAATGGGTGACAAGAAGAGGCTACAAAAGCAAATCACCTATTTTAAAACTTTTCCCAAAGCCAATCCATTTTTGGATTATTTCTGCATTCTACTGCAGAATGTGTAATATCTCTGTGCCATTTCCTTGAGTCTATGTGTTTTGTACTAATGAGTGTATTATAAATGAAAGGGAGCATTGGGGAAAGTTGATATTCTCTCAGTTCAGGTTTAAAATTGAAGGCCTCAAATTTAGTTTCTAAGTTTTAGTCAAGTTAGCTAGTGAATGAAGGGATAGAAATGGGAGAGTGGGGAGGAGTGAAAAGTGCCAAGCATGTGTCAGTGTCTACAGGCAGGTATTAAGTGTCTTAGGGCATGTGACTAGTTGAAATTTAGAATAATATTAAAATGTAGATAAGTAACTCAGAGTTAGCTCTAAATGTTCCCAAGTATTTTGGAGCTTCAGCATCAATATATCCTCTCACTAGTAGAGATAATGTCTCCCCCTCACTTCAGAGGTGCTTAGCAGTAGTTTGGAATAGATGAAGATCCATCACAGCCTAATGATCAGCATTATATCTTCAATCTGTGCTCCAGGATGGGTACTGATTAGATATAATCTGCAGAAATGAAAATGAAACTAGGCTCTTAATATATATTTGAAGATAAGTAGATGAGAGAACCTCTGGACAGCAACTGTCTAAGCAATGAAGATTATGGCTTAACTCAGCATTTATTTGAGTGTGTTTTCTCCCTTTTTGGCATGATGATAATGGCCAGTGTGATGCTTTTCATTTTTCTCTAGAGTAATGATGCAGCCTCTAATCAGCTCATTGCCTGAAATTACTTTTGATATTCGCTAGAGAGGAGCAGGATGCTCTCATGGTTAAAAAAATATAAAAATAATTTTACAAAAAGAAGAGGGAGGGGGCAGAAATGTGAAAAAGAAGCCATTTTTAGGAGTGGAGTAAAAACAAATAAATTGTTAGGGTGAGATTCTTGAATTTTCTTCAAGGGAACCATAGATATTTGTTATTTTAAAAACACTTCTCTGTTTTGCTTTCCTCATTTTGCCAAAATGCTTTGAGAGCATCACTGATGTGTTAGTCCCGAGAATCTTTTGCTTCTCCTAATAACATCCAAGAGCAAAGTACCATCCATACAACATATCATAGTAGGGTGGGAGATGTAAAGAGAATCAGTCTTTAGTGAACTCAGGTTAGGAGAGAGAACTGGATTTAGTTGCCAGAATAACAAGTCACCCAGGCGTCTGAGGGTCAGTCTGTGCATGAGTGTGTGCACGTGGCGTGAATGTGTTTGTGCCCTCAACTTGCCCACCCATTAATCCAGAATATGACCTGAAGCCAAACATTTACCCTGGTTTATTCTAAAGATGTGAGAACATTGCCTTCATCCCTGTTATGTATGTTCTATCTTAATTTAGTTTGGTGATAGAGGTCATTGAAGTCTGAAATACATGTGCCGCAGGATAGGAAAGATCTCCTGCTAAATTCGTTTAAGACTAAAAATTATTAGAATGATGAAATTTGTTTTGAGTAACACCACAACCCGCAAACAGGCACACCACGCAATGCCTCATTTACGTGAAAGTTGTTTAAATGCCACATTCGACTGCTCAGGAAATAGTCGAAAAGTTCAAAAGCCTACTTGGAAAGGCTTCTGAGTAGCCCAAATGTTATGGCCTTGACCAACGAGAAAGAAATCCTCACTTAGAATTTATTTATTCTTAGTTTAAGTTGACTTTTAACAAACTTGTTTATCTAGTTTCTGAGACTACAGCAGATCAGAGTATCCAATTAAAAGAAGACTCGTTCTAGTAGAGCCTTACAGAGTCTGTTAGACCCTTTTCCGTATAGCGAGGGAGAGATGACAACTTGACCAATAGGGTGATGAAAAGCTATTAGAAACAGACAAAAGTCATTACAACAGCGACACTGCATTCTGTGGATATATAACATTCTTCAGGAGTCTCTAACTATATCATTTTAGAACAATTAATGCCAAGGATCTTGAAAAACACAAAACAAAACAAAATAAATTTTTTAAAAAGTAGAAAAGTGTGTAATATTTTCAAATGGCCAGATAAGCTTTGATTATGAGAAACATGGCAGATTACCTGCTAATGTTGAGTAAATAAGGATTTGCTGTATATAGGTACTGCTTTCCATTTCTTCATAAAAATATATCTCCTGGGGGAGAAGCTGTATACTTTTTATGTTAAATTCATTCCTTTTTAAACAATTTTTCCACTTTCTGGAGCTAAACACTTTGGCAATAATCTTTCTTGGTGACATGCTTGGTAAGGTAAACAATGTTTTAGAGCAGAACCAATTATACCTCCGTATGTAGGTTTGTGGTTTCTAAGTTATAAATCGTGAAGTTCCGAGAGGTTGAAGCCAGAATGGTGAGAATTTTCTCTGTTACTTTCCTCTTGACTCCTTTACCCATTTCTTTTCCAAATAGGGACCTCAGTTACACGTTCCAAATTCTTCTCAAGGCAATAAGTGATTGAACTTTGGCCAATGACAAGGGAAAAAATGAAGTTAAAGAAATGGGGCAAAGATAATGGGAATCAGGGTTGAAAAACATTTATTTAGCTATAAAAGTGTTCCAGAATAGAATTAGTTTCTGGCTTTCCCAGAACACAAATACCCTTGCTGCCAGTCAAGTCTGATTCATTTATACCTGACTTGGTCCTTTTTGAAAGGGCAAGATTTCTCTCAATATATTGGCATGTTTCCCTTTATTCCTTCCACGAGCATATTTATTCATATTGTACTTTCTTATGTGTGTTTTAGTTCAAGAACACATTTTTAAAAATTTGATGAAGCTCATCTTTTCTTAAAGGAGCATGTAATTTTTCTTTAAATGGTTTTGTAGATAATAAATGGAAATTTGATATGTGCTCAGGGATGAACATTATGGTGCTATCATTCCCTGGGGTCTTAAGCCTCTTCTTGTAAAACTAACTAAAAGGCCCTCAATGGGAAACACTGTCGAAAGATTCACCAACCAGAGAAGCTCAGATTAGGTTGGGCAGCTTGAAATTCTTTCAATTGGATACTACATGCAGTTATCAAACATCCTCATAATGTGATGACTGCAGAAACGCAGATGTAACCTGAGCTAGAGTGTTGATCTCTCTTCTAGGTTGTAAGTAATCACACATATTTCACATTGGCAATAACTTGTACTCCATTATAGACCACATGTTGTGCTAACTGACTTGAAGAACCTCACTAGTCTCATTTTTCATTCATTCTGAGAGATCATTGGTTTCATGCAGTCTCTTTAGCTTCAAGAAATAGACGTGAAAATTGTCTCCACTTTTGCCCATGTGCTGTGCACACATAATATTGCTTACTTTAACAAGCTTAAAAAGAAATTCTATTTTTGTTTGGAAGTTTGTTTGTGATCATGCTTGACATACATAAATCTTGCTTATGAAAATTCAGTGTCAGCTTTTGACTACTTCTCAAGGTTATCACAGTCTTTTGGAATTCTAAAATTACCTCGCTTACAGCCCTCTTCCCAATCTATTAGTGTAATCATGAGGTGGGTGAGATGAGGCCTCACATGCATACCCTGCAAATCTTTCCCATCTAAGAGAAGATTCTTATAAGCATCTTTTTCCAAATTTTGTTCTCCAGGAAACTAGCATTCAAGAGTGTACAACTGGAAATATTCTAGGGCCAGCAGTGAATAGGAATAAATTAGCCTTTTGGCTGGAGGCCATATCATTATACTCTTTTATTTTTTAATCTTCTAATGTATAAAGTGATGACTATCTGTGTTACTCAGGCTAAACTACAGATTCTATTCTTTGGGAGAAAGTAATACCTGAGAAAAGGGAGAACCCAAACTGTACCCAGTAAATAATTGCATAACTAAAGATGGGGCTTGTAAAATCTGGCAGCACTCTGATATGGCAGTAACTATTCATGTGTATAGTCTCATAACAGCAAAACTATATTTCAAGGAAAACCTTATTATTTGAACATGTTAGCCTTTCCTACAAATAATCTGAGTTAGTGAAGTCTTATTATATTTTATAACTAAGCTCTTAGACTTTTCAGAGAGACTCAAGAAGCTGATGATCTGGGCCAAGTCAAACCTGGTTCATGAACTTTAGAGGTATCTTTGAAGGATCACTCTTGAAAGGAAATGTCTTCCTGAAGAGTTAGTAGTCATAGTTGGTTTCATTTTTCTTTATGGGTTCTAGTGAGAACAGCAAACAAGTAATATGATCCTGGGAATTGACAAGCTTGTATTATACAGAGTGTAATCACAGTGAGTCCCTTACATACAAACGAATTCTGTTCCGAGAGCACATTCATAAGTCCAATTTGTTCGTAAGTCCGACAAAGTTAGCCTAGGTACCCAACTAACACAATCAGCTATATAGTACTGTACTGTAATAGGTTTATAATACTTTTCACACAAATAATACATAAAAAACAAACATAAAAAATAAAGAAAACATTTTTAATCTTACAGTACAGTACCTTGAAAAGTACAGTAGTACAGTACAACAGCTGGCATACAGGGGCTGGCATCGAGTGAACAGGCAAGAAGGGTTACTGACTGGAGGAGGGAGAAGAGGTGGGAGATGGTAGAGCTGAAGGATCGTCAGCAATAGGAGACGGAGGGCAAGCTGCAATTTCACTCACGCCTGACGCTGATGGCACAGGTTCTGGTTCCTTGCTGGATTCAATTCTATCTACCCTCTTGAAAAAACTATCCAGTGATGTCTGGGTAGTAGCTCTTTTTTTCTCGCCATAGATGACATGGTAGCACTGGATTGCATTCTGCACGGCTGCTGCAACCTTCGTGTACCGTTGTATGTTCGGGTCCTGTGCCTCAAAAACTAACAGTGCCTCCTGAAATAAAGGAAATCCCCTTGCCATTTCCTGCGTCATAAATCTCTTCGGTTCTTCAGCAGTACCAGCTACATCACCGCTACTTTTACACTTGCTTCCGGACATCCTGGGCTTGAAATAAAGATACTGTACTACTGTACTCTATACAGTACTGTACAGTAAAGTACACAAAAGCACAACCACTTGTAGAGGATGCACGCACGTGACAATGTACACCAGACACGTGAACTAACTTACGTGATTGGACATGTAAATGCACATTCGCATCTTTAAAATTTCACAACTTGAAGGTTCGTATGCAGGGGACTTACTGTACTTTGGAAAGCTTACAATGGGCACACAATATTTTACCACAGCACTTTAGCATGTTTCCAATATTTGGTTATTTTTTTATCCTGAGGCATTTTTCCAACTATTCTAGTAAAGTTTTTGAGGTTTTAGCTTTTATTTATTTGCTCCTTTGCAGGAAAATTTCACAGTAAAACCAGCTGGAATAGTTCTTCAACTAAAAGGAACAAATGAAGGATGTTGCTCTTGAATATACTATTCTATCACCTCTTCCATCATTTCTGTTGCTATTGTTTGAGTTGGTTATTTATCTGTAGCTACTTCCAAAAAAGAAATTACAGCCAAAAATTGAGTCTACTGTATGCTGTTGCCCATGGCCTTAAACAGACATCTGGTTTGCATTTTCTGTCTGCTTCAGAAATTTACTGGCTCTTGAAAACATGATAGGAAAATTAAACCATGAGTAAAAAAAAATAAGCTGTTTCAGAGTCAGACTAAGGATTAAGAATGAAGTTGCAACACGAAGAAAAAGTAAAAGACCTAGCTCCTTCAGGGGAGGTAAGAAGATCTCACATCCTCCTCCTCAAAGGGAACAGTGCATTTTTGCATCGTGTTCTCTGGGAGCAGGGCCTCCATATATTGCCCCTCTCTTGCATCAGAATGAAGGCATTAGGACCAGTACCTTCTGTTCTGGTCAAGCCTTCCTACTTACCTTTTTGCTGCCTTCTTTTTTTAACCCTAAGGAGAAGAGAGGAGGATCTGGAGACAACTGAGGCATATATAATTTGGGGAAAAAAATACATTTACGTCCTTTTTTTTACCCCCGTTCCTTACTTTACTTCTTACCTAACTAAACGTCCACAAATCTAGTTAACAATGTCTTGAGGTTGTGATATTAAGAAGTGGTACAAAATAATTTCCAGTTTAGAAGGTACAGCTCTGAAGATAAAAAACAACAAAAAAGAGGACAGTGACAAACAGTACTTTAGGGGAAAAAAAATGTGTTGAGACTAGGTGAGGGCTAAAAGAATCAAACCATGACAAAGGGAAGACATACAGCATCTGCTGTTTTTGGATTAAAAACCCCTTTTTGCAAAGGACTGATAATGGCTTCAATTGCTTTAATGAATAATGTCGTTAGTTTTACCCCAAATCTTAAGCAGTACACAACTCAATAAAATATCAGCATGGGGACCCTTACTTGTTTATCTGCTTTCAAGAAGTGCTTCTATTCAGAAATGCATCCAGGTTTCCAACGGTTAGCAACATTTAGCTTAGCACAATCTGTATCCTTTTTGCACCAGAATTGAGCAGTTTTGTGCAATCTCCTCCAGGATTTGTGATGTAGACATAAAAGCTTGTCTGAGATTTGGGGGGGTTTTTTTGGTTTTGTTTTTAAATTAGCATACCTTATTTTGTTCTATCTCCTGATCTGGAAAACCTAGGATGGGTCAAGAAAATGGGTTTTATCCATCAGAGCTTTTAATGATTTAGTGTGCCCACTTTGAGCCATAAATTGTGGAGGCAGAGAGATGGAAGAGCTCTGTTTACAGACCGGGCCTTCAGAGGGGATGCACCCTGATGCAGAGGTCTCGAGCTTCAGGAGGCCTGGTTTTCCTCCTCACAGGGATCAGGGATGGTGCTACAGAAACGGTTGAGCAGTCCTTCTAGTCTCATTAGTTTAATTTCCTTACATCTTATTGGGAATCATAACAAATACAAAGCATACTCATATTTTATTATCTCCTTTGACACTCTCAGGGTTGTCCATTTGACATTCTGGAACAATATCTCTTGTTTCCCCCCATTTTCTGCCTTCTTCCTGTTTGTCTCTCCAGTTTCCTTTATTTTCGCTTAAAGATTGATTACCTGGGTTCAAATATCAGCTCTCCTACTTCCAATATGATCTTGGGCAAAGATGTGCTTCCATTTCCTCTTCTGTAGAGAGGAGATGATAATAGCGTCTCCTCTTGCACACATGAAAGATTTAGGTTGATGTGTGGCTCATTGTAAAGACGGGCTGTTACAAGTGGGAATGGGGAGTTGAAGGTATTGGTGGAGTTTTGTGACAATGGAGTTAAGTGAAAGAGCTTTACCAATTTTCTTTGCACAATCCTCAATCTCGTTCATGAGAAGAGATTTTTAGGTGCTCTTATTGAGTGCTTTAAGGCTTCTTTTGTGGTGGTACAGAACATAAGAGGCTTTGGCCAGGGAAAATTGACCAGTAGCCAAATAAATAAATAATATGCAATAATAATAGAAGGGGGAAGTGCCATGCTCATGAGTTGAGGACTGGCAAGTTATTTAGTACAACGTTTCTCAAGGTCAATTTGGCAATCCGTATCAAAAGACTTAAAATGTGCATGCTTTTTGACACAGTAATTTCGCTTTTGGGAATTGTTCCCGAGGACATAACTAAGGATGTGGGAAAGATTGAGCTCCCAGAGTATTCACTGGAGTGTTCTTTGAAAAAGCAAAAGTTGGAAATCGCCTAGCACTCAGTTGGTTAAGCAAAATATAATGCTTTCAAGCAATGAACCACTATGCTGTAAAAATTTTGAATTTATTAACATGGAAAGATGATCATAATATATTGGTAAATGAAAACAGCTGCTTCAAAAGCATCAGTGTTTGATTTGCACATGGTGATAGGGAGGGAAGTTTAGGGGATTAGGCACCAAGATGCTATGGTGGTCCTCTTTGAGTGGGTTAGATTGGGTGTGGTTTTAATTATTTTCTATCTTTTTCTACATGTATTCTGATTTCTGATAGTAGATAAGTATCACTTTTTCAGTTTTAACTAAACTGTCAAATGAAAAATGAAAGTCTTTAAGCCCAAATCTTATGTTTGATTTTTTAAAATTCTGAACATATTTCGAGCACACATTGTATGTAGATCTTGGCTTCCGGAAATCTAGCAAATGAGACTATACAATTACAACCAGTCCAGATCTTCATTTTCTTACCTGTGGGATGGTTACAGTGATGAGAAAACTGCCTCTGTGAGTCTGTGTGGATCATATAAAACAATAAATGTGAAGGTAGTTTGAAGCTTGTATGAGTATCATTCAGAATTTGTGATTTACCTGAAAGAGCAATTTACTTAACCCTGATGAAGAGAGGGATAAATTATGATAGAACAGCCAAAATGATATGATTCCTTTTAGCCCAGTTTGTGCAGAACTATTGCTTCCCAGGATTCTTTAGACAATACCTGGTCATCTCATGAGGTAAGTACTGAAGAACCCAATTGCTTAAGAAACTGCCAACATTGGCTAACAATTTAGTGAAAGTTCAGATTTCCTAATACAGAAAGATTCAGAGTGAAGAAATAGTCAAGGTAGGATTTTCTAGACATAGATTTAGCAACTCACTCATACTGGCAAATAAACATGTCATAGGAGAATAGTCTATCACCAAAAACCACTTACATGCCTTGACATGTAGCTATAATTACATTTATGAAAGATAACTGGCTAAGGTCAGCACAAACTCTCTGCCAGCATTAAGAATGATATAGCAGATGCTTCATTTAAAAAACTCTAAAACATAATAAATTTTTTGCATTAAGAATAAGTCAAAATATAGCTTAAAAATAATAGCTAAAACATATTTACTCCTTGCTTACTGTTTCCCAAGAATTGTGCTAAGTAACTTGCTTGCATTATCTTAAGTGGTTCTCAGAGTCTGGTTTCCAGACCAGTAGCACCCGCATCATCTGATAACTTAATAGAGATGAAAATCCTTGGGCTCCATCACAGGTCTTTTGCATCAGAAACTCTAGAGGTGCGGCCCAGTGATCCATGGGTCAACAATTCCTCCAGGTGATTCTTTTTTTTTAACCATCTTTTAAAATTGAAGTATAGTTAATTTACAATGTTGTGTTAGTTTCAGGTATACAGCAAAGTGATTCAGTTATATATATATGTATTCTTTTTCAGACTCTTTTCCATTATAGGTTATTACAAGATATTAAATATAGTTCCCTGTGCTATACAGTAGGTCCTTGTTATTTATCAATTTTATATATAGTAGTGTGTGTCTGTTAATCCCCCCCATCCCCTTTGGTAACTATAGGTATGCTTTCTATTTTCTGTTTTGTAAATAAGTTCATTCATATCATTTTTTTAGATTCCATATATAAGTGATATCATATGGTATTTGTCTTTCTCTGCCTGACTTACTTCATTTAATTTGATAATATCTAGGTCCATCCATGTTGCTGCAGATGGCATTGTTTCATTCTTTTTTATGGCTGAGTAATATTCCATTGTATATATATTCCTCCTCATGATTCTTACGTGTGCTCTTTTTGAGAATGACTGATTGAAATTAGCCCTCATCCTAACTGTATGTGTCTGCTGTTACTATCCCTGTTCTATAGCTGAGGAAATGAAAGGTTGGAGATTTTAAGCACCTTGTCTGAGGGCACATAAGTAAGTATTAGATCCAGGGCATGAAATCATGTCTCCCTGTTTTCAAGGCCGGTGAACACTACCACTATTCAACCTGAAGATTTATTGATCTCCTTTTCCTTCTCTTCTTTCATCTCCAACCTACGTGGTAGCATGAGTTGTGTTGAGATGGAAGAGACTCGGAAGGGGCTGGGACCCAGGATTCCAAACATGATCCTGCCCTAATGCTGACACTTGGTTCATTCCACAAGCAATTCCTGAGTGAGAAATAGTTCAGTCAAAGGAGGATTTGGCTCCAAACTGCAGTGTCAATCTTTAGCTCTAATAAACTGACCTCAGTTATATGGAGCCAGAAGGACTTTATTAGTTTACTGGTGGCCTCAGTGTCACAAGTAAAACTGGGGTGGCCTTGGAGGTAATCTCTTCAACCCATTTCCTTTTAAGCCCTCACACAGATCTCAACTCTGTCTAGCATCTCTTAATAGCAAGACAAGGCAGATTGAAAAGAAAGCACACCAAGGAATGGAACAGAAAATCCCTCTGTTCCAGAAAATTGGTACAGATTTTCCAGACTGGGCTTCTTTCCACCAATTTTATAAGGAAAGACAATTTTCAAGAAAAAGTTCTGAGATTTCCAAAAGGGAGAAACACTGATTCCACATAGGCCTCAAACTTAATCCCCTTCCCTGAGTACTGAAAGTTCAATGCCCTTCACCCCTCCGATGTGACATCCCTTTTAGCCTGCCTGCCCTGAGCCTCCCAGGGAGAGTGAAGAGGAAACCTGAGCTCCCCCTAGAGGTCACCAAGATAGTGGACATAAGGTCATCCCCTACTGTTGCCAGAAGCAGATATCAAACCTATTACTAAATATTTCGAAGAGTGACTTTATTTTTAGAGGGAGAAAGATTAGAACATTTTTATTTGGAAGAAGGCTTCACAGAGAAGACTATAGACATTTTAAAATGTTTGGTTTATCAGTTATCAGAAATGTAAATAAACCCTGAATTTAAGTGTTTTCCAAAAAATCTTTTTAATTTTTTTAATCTTTGGAATTAAATCAATTGCTCACCCCTTTCATGGATCTTCTTTCAAGGGACAACCCAGATTACTTGTGGTATGTTTTATGGTCCATCTAATATTTATTTTCCTCTTCCTCTTCCTGAACACAACCCTGCTCTTATTGTGTTACTTCCTCTGGGTGGGCAGGTGTTTGAGGCATGATAAGTGTCAGGGCCAGGGGTAAATCATGATTGATACAGCCTTAACTACACATTAGGATCACCTGGGGAACTTAGACACCTCTAGCACTCAGGCCCCACCCTACTTTAATTAAATCAGGATGTCTAGATGTGGGCTGTCTGCTGATTCTCATGAGCAGGCAGGATCTGCTGAGAGACAGTTACGGGGCCGTCCTGTGAGTGGTGCTGTGCTTTGATAAAATTTCCGGGGTGCGCCAGCCATTAAGGCAAATGTAGCTGAGGGCTTGTTGAAAGGTTTTTCTCACTGACATCTTTCAAAAAGAAGTTTACAAGAAAAATGTATAACTGAATCACTTTGTCGTACCCCTGAAATTAACACGGCATTGTTAATCAACTATTCTCCAATATAAAATAAAAAGTTTTAAAAAAAGGATATATTGTACAGCACAGGGACTATAGCCAGTATATTTTATAAAAACTTTCAAGAGAGTATTATCTACAAAAAGTTTTAGTCACTATGTTGTATACCTGAAACTAAAATAATATTATAACTCAACTGTATCTCAATAAAAACAAAACAAAACAAAAATAAAAACGAACAATGGAAAATAAAGTGATTATTGATAGGTCTGTACTTAAAAAAAAAAACAAAAACCTTTCTTCCTCTGGGTGATTCTATGTTTGCCTGTGATACCTACAACTGTCACAGTTATCTTGAAACCATGAGGTGCCCAGCCCAAGAGGATGAGTGGTTGTGCTATGGGGAGCACAGATGAAGAAGGTAGAGGCTTCCTTCTTGATAATGTTGGCTTAGAGCCACCCTATCTTCAGATGTATTTCTGTGTGCATAATACATACTCTTTGATTTTAAGGTATTTTCAATTTTTTAAAATTACTTGCAGCCAGAAATATTGTGATCAACTTACCTGTCTTTCAGGGACTTACTCATGGTACTACCTCTGATTTACTATACAGTTTTAGTCAAAGACTAGGCTGAGGCAACTGATAGATTGATTAGGGCAGTTCTCAATTCAGGAGATGGCTGGCCATGTAAGGAGTGTAAAATTAGAATCATCTAGGGGGATTTTACAAAAACAGACATATATCCCATCTCAGCTGGTTAGGAAAAGGGGGTGTATATTGGAATCGTGGGGGTAGGTATTATAGACAGAGGGAGAACTAGGGAAACTTATTTTGAAAAACTTCCTAGGTGATTTGAATATATTTCCACACACTCATCTACTGAGAAATATTAGCTTAAGAAATATGAATCATTTAGATTACAAGACTCTCTAAATTTCAACTCAACAGTAAGCTAGAGCACAAGAAATACCCAGTCTGTGTTATAGTCTAGGAATAACTAGATTATGTTAAACTGATCCTGCTCCCATCAGTTTCCTCTACAGAACCACGATTAAACATTATCTTCATTATCCACAAATCTCTACATACGTGGATATAAAATATATATATGTATATATATATATATATATACTTATAAAATATAATTTGGACAGTGTCTTGGCTTCAAGAATTTCTAGGATTTTTTAGGAGACTCAAATGTTTCTTGACAAATATAATCACCTTGTTGCTTTCTGTGGCCCCCAGGAGGCCAGATCCCCACAGCCAATGTCTCGAGGGCAGAGTTGTCACTGAGGCTGAACTGGAGCTTGCTTCCCATGAACTAAGCTACTTTGGGCTCCACTGGAGTGTTACTGTGGCCCAGTGCTGTTCTTAGCCTTTGTAATACTACAGCAGTTCAGTCAGCGTTCATAAATGTAGAGGGAAAACTTCCTCCCTCTATCCTACGCTGTTAGGCTTGCCACAGTGGGGTGTGTTTGTCACTAAGGGTCACTAAGTGTAGAGTTCATGAAGACATTACTTTCAGCTCATGGGTCCCTTCCTCTCAAGTGCTCTGGAGTTGCTGGCTGAGGACAGGTTGTTATGGCCAGAAACCACCACTTCCGTTGGACATGCATGCCTTGGCTGGTGACCGGAAGCCAGATTTTTCTCCCTTAGAGCAAGTTTTCTTTCAGTGCTCTCATGGTCCTTGTTCATTAGCCTGGCTGGTATGTCCAAATATCAGTGCTGTGTGTGGAAGGCTTTTTCCCTCCAGAAGCTTTTCTAAGCCCCACTGTATGTAAATAGATGCAGTTGGATAAATGTAAGATGGGTGTGTCTAAGTGGGCACACCCAAAGCCACTATAGTCCCTGCCCTACCAAGACACCTACACTACTACATTTGTGGAATTAGGATATTGTTTGTCCATCACAGTGTTATGTTCCAGATATAAAGACACTCATGTAAAGTTTTTCTTTGGGCTCGGGCTATTTTTATTGTCTTTCATTTAGCAAGCATTTATTGACTGCCCATTTACCAGGTACTAAGGTATATGCTGGTGATGCAAAGATGAAGAAGACATAGACCTAACCCTCAAAATATTCAGACTGACATCAGAAGGCAATGAGAATGCCACTGGAGAAATGTTGTGATAGGGCACTCCAACTTGTTTTTGCTATTGCTTGAAAATGAATTCTTCCACTGCCTCTTTCTTGGAAGTCTCCTGTAGTTCACAGCTCAGCTCAATTATCGCTTCCCCGAGCGGAGCCCTAGGTAAAGCAGGCCGCCACTGCCCCTCACCATCCACCACGTCCTCCTGCATCATTAACTCTCCCTGATGCCTTCTCATGGTACTCACCAATATCCGAAATGATCCTATTTATTTGTAATATAAACTCTATGAAGGCAGAGCTGCAGGCCTTGTGCACTGCTGAATCCTCAGTGTTTGTAAATGTGTTTTGGATAGTATCATGAATGAAATCACACAGTTGCACCTATACCCTTTTAGAGGAATTAGAAGTTTTACTGAAGCTGGAAATGTCTGAGCTGCATTTTAAAGCGCTAAGGTAGGAAAATAAGAGTGCAGGAGGGCACGCAGGTAGATAGAGCAGCATGTGAATCTCTCTGGGAACTGCAGGAGTTCCAGCAGTGCAAGGTGTACAGTGGCTAGTGAAGGGGGAAGCTGGCCAAGTATCCATGAGTCACATCATCAAGGAGCAAGGGCTGAGGAGGGGGCTGGAAGTGGCAACATTTATGTGTCAGGACAATCCAAAGTTATTTCTCCAAGTGGGATTAGCAGTACATGGCTTCTTAGGTTTCTCCAGCATATGAATCTGGTATTGCTGCCTGGGCTTGTCTGGGATGGAATAGAGATTTGACTCCGAGAAGCATTGTTGTCTTACTGCAGGCTGGCATCTAAGGCGACATTTGTGAAGTTGCACTTCACCATTAGCTGGTCTTTTCCATCCTTCTCCTCTTTCATAATGCTTAGGTCCACCCAGAACCTTAGAGATGGTTGTTACCACCTCTCACAATGTGGCATTTTCACCAAGGTATACGGCTGCTTGCTCATCTCTTGGGGAGCACGGGTATACAAGGCGGACAAGGTTAGTGGAGGAGTTCCTCTTTCTTGAGAACCTGAGTACACCACTCATTGTAGTTTCTCGCTGCCTTGGTTCTTTTGTATTTTAATTATCTTCCTGACCATCTGCTGAGCTCAGAATATGGGGCCAGGCCATATTCATCGTTGTCTCACCCACGTCTAACAGAGTATTTTGCAAATAAGTACTCATTAAGATGTGTAAATAAATGTTGTGTTTAGACTCAAGTTTTCCTTTTGCCTACGGTAAACATCTGCACCTGCGTTCTTCCGGGTACAGGCTGGATTGATTGTATTTTTTTTTTAATTTATTTATTTTATTTATTTATTTTTGGCTACGTTTGGTCTTCTTTGCTGCGCGCAGGCTTTCTCTAGTTGCGGCAAGCAGGGCTACTCTTCGTTGCGGTGCACAGGCTTCTCATTGCAGTGGCTTCTCTTGTTGCAGAGCACAGGCTCTAGGTGCACCGGCTTCAGTAGTTGTGGCACACGGGCTCAGTAGTTGTGGCTTGCAGGCTCAGTAGTTGTGGCACACGGGCTTAGCTGTTCCATGGCATGTGGGATCTTCCCGGACCAGGGCTCGAACCCGTGTCCCCTGCATTGGCAGGCAGATTCTTAACCACCGTGCCACCAGGGAAGTCCGATTGATTGGTTTTTGTTTGTGATAACAGTTGTAATTTTATTGGATCTGTGTAAACTGCCTCATCTTTAAAGTGAAACATTAAATAAAATGCCACCCAAGATTTTTTTTTTTTTTACTTTAGAAAACTCTCCCAGCTTTCCTATCACTGGTGCAGGGCAGTGGAGATAGCGTTGCCTTCCAAAACAGATAATCCTGGTGCTGAATCATGGTTCTGACACTAACCAGTGATGAAAAATGGTAAATCATCACACTACTCTAAGCCTAACTGTGCCCCTCTATCAAATGGAGGCAATTAAGCTGTTTTATATAGAAGGTCGCTGTGAATATTAAAAGGAGATAATAGGTGAAGAAAGTTTCGCACCCTGACACATGATAAGTACCCATTAATGTCAATTTCCAAGTTTGACATTCCTCCATGAAAATCAAGAAAGTAAAACAGCACCTGTAAGGGGTGTGCCAAGTGGAAAACACTTCATCCCATGGTAACTCGAATTTGTGAATTTCTCACTGAATTTCTTGAGTAATTTTCCTAGATGGTCCTCAGAGCTACCTTGATTACTTGCTTATTTCAACACTTTGAAACATAAGCTTTCCAAAGGTCGTTGCTGGTGAAAATCATGACCGCCTACGGAGAGCATAAATCTCTCTCTGAATCCTAGGAACTGAAGGTGAGCTATTGCCTCCCACTAGGTAATTCTAGATTGTGCACGAGCATCAGTTAGGAAAACAAGCATTTTATTTAAGACTGCAGAAGTTGCAGTGTTTGTTTAATGATTACTACAGCTTGCTTTGTAATTGTGATTGCATGGGTAATCCTGCACCATCTAGGGAACTTTCAGAAAGTAATGACCGTAATTTACGGCCATGTGGTTTGTCTGGATGCTTAAGTACTTGGTCAGTGGCCTGCTTGCACGCTCCATTTCCTGTCTGATGGACCCATTCCCCACCTGCACTATTTTCCCCCTTCTTGGTGGAACATTGTAGAATGAACCCTGAGATTGTGTGAAAGACAAAGGAAAGAGAATGTGTGTTGGGAAAGGGAGACTAGAAGAAATTCCTTTCACTGTATTTTTAGTTTTTCAATCAAACAAATCACTGTTTTCTTCTTTTTTTTTTTTAAAGACAATTGAATATAAAGTCAGGGCAAATTAGGCCCCTTGATGGCTATCCAAAGTTTTAGAAGAACTTGGAAAATTCCTGTAGGCTTCAGGTAAACTTCTGTGAATGGTTCCTTTTAACTGTGTATTTTTAGATAATTGAAAACGAATTGAGGTAACTTTCCATGGCTTACGGTTACTCGTAAGCATGTTTTATTCATGATGACAAGCTCCTTCAAAAAAATAAAAGTACCATGTTTAAGTCAAATTCAGATTTTCAGGGAAAGACAGTTCCCCGAACTGTCAGATGATAAAGTTAAGAGAAAACAGTAACTGAGCATCTAGTTTCTGTCTATTGCTTTTGAAAATGTGCCACGTCCTGAAAGGAAATTCTGTTTTTGTGTGCCATGGTCTCCAAAAGGAAAATGAAGATGTTGGTTCAATTCTTCAATAAGGCAGTCCCAAAGAATTTCCTTTGAAGTTGTTTTATATGCTTCTTCACTGAAAAACTTTAAGATAAGTTATAACCCTGCTTTGTGCTTTGAAAATAAATTCAGCGCATTAATTGTATTTATAGGAGAAAGTAGTAAATGTCCTAGAATGAATACACAGCTGTAATTTACTCAGAGGCAACTGCTACTGCCCATAAACTTCTCCTACTCACCTCTCCTGGTTTATGACATCAGCCAGCCTCACAGATGAATCACTGCTTTGTGCACCATCAGGTCCCCGCTCTATGTAAATTTCTACCAAATGCTTATCAAAGAGGATTATTACTTATTGCATATTTTCTTTGCTGATTTTCCAGGAGATTAAATATAGTCTCTATTTTATAGGGAGGGCTTTGGCTTATCTGAGCTACGTATTCATCTGGGTTCAGAAGTACTTGAGCACCACTGACAGAATAGGGAGTGGATGCTAGGAGTCTCTCCGCATCAGAAATTGAGAGGCCCTGTAAGAAAAACTCATCTTATGGGGGAGAAAGTTGGGTACCTGAACTTGGTCTAATATCTAGCCACATCTTGCCATCAGATGGAAGAGGTGACTAATGCATTACAGCGTGTGTAACAGTAGTACGATGGTCGTATATCCAAGTTTGAGTTTTAGGGGGAAAATGGCGCATGGGTAAAACCAAACGAGAGCTTTCTACACAACATCTCTGTGCTCTGTTGAGAGCAAAAGGCAGCTTTTCTTTGAGGTCAGGATAATAGAATAGCAGTAAAGGGGGAAGGAAACAAATGCCACTTTGGCCCAGGGGCACTTCTGGCTTGAGTGAACTGAAGCTCCAGGTAACCCAGGTGAGGTTCTGTGAGGACTCCAAGGCCACAGTGGTGGCAGAGGCCCTCAGCCACGTCACATCGGTACTAGGAGGAGCTCGGGGCTTGAGGGAGCTGGGAGGCACAGTCTTTGTCATGACCCCATTGCCTTTCTCCTTCCTGGAGAGGAGGTAAGGCTGCTTCATATACCACTGGGGGCAGCTGAGGCCTCTGCACTTAGCAGCTGCTGAGAGAAGGGGCTGTAAGCCCACCTGTGCTGGTCCACGGAGACTTAGAAGCAAGTGTGAGGTGAATTTGAGGACTGAAAGGTATTCTCACACGTTGGGGAATGAAATCCAGAATAATGCCACTTATTAGTAATACTGGAACACCATTCTGCCTCTAAGATGGTGTGGCCTGAAGAAATAGGGATAACTGCCTTATATTCTTTAAGTACTTTCCCCTTTATTCAATTTATACTTGTCAATATACTAGCGGGTAAAAAAAAAAAAAAATCACCATCCATTGTAGTGCCTTTTCTATCCCATTTTTGGAGCAATATTAGACTGTAACTTAACTATGTGCTATCAAATATTGCAAATGGTTTTCCAAAGAAATATCACTTGATCCTGACAAATTATCTATGATCTCCTACACTTGCACTGTCTGTCTCCTATGTCAAAAGTGTCTACTTTTCTAGTGCTTCCCGTGCCACCAGACCTAGAAGAAATTGTAAGAAATAAGATTTGTGGGTCTTCACATCCAAAGATGAATTAACAAAAAAAAAAGCAAATTAAAAACCACAACCTTTCCCATTTCTACTTGAAGAGGATGGAGGCTAGAAAAACAGCATCAACGTATTTAAAATACTTTTCAGGCCTTTTCTCTGATTTCTTATTGGTCAGGGTGTTTGATTTCCCATGAGGCCATCTTAATTTTTCAGACATAGGCAAGTAAATCAAAGTTTGTTTTCTGTCTCCTAGCCATTATTTGACTCTAAGAGATGTTTGCAACCAACTCACAATTTATTTTTTTTTTTTATTTTTTTAAAACTTAAAAAAATTTTTTTGGCCGTGCCTCATGCCTTGTAGGACTTTAGTTCTCCGACCAGGGATCCACCAACCCGGGCCCTCGGCAGTGAAAGCACACATTCCTATCCACTGGACCGCCAGGGAATTCCCCACAATTTATTTTTAAATACATAGGATAGTGTCAAAAGTTTGAACAGATTCTAAACAAAATATCAATCAATAAAAAACAATTAAAAAGAAAGCCGAAGCCATGTAAAATCTTATAACAATTAAATTTAAAATATTAGCAAAGAAGGACACACATATGCCATCCTCTATCACTACTAGCAAGTCCTTGTCCCATTAAAGCAGCTCTCTAATAATTTAAAAATAAATGACAAAGGAACCTGTGAGAAGTGGTCAAAGAGAAACTATAGAGGTTTTGGAGTCTGGAATATACTTATTATGAAAATAAATGAAATGTGTTCAACTCAGGAAGATATTACAGCAAAACTTATTCAAGGAAAGTAGAAAGAAATGGTTAAATGCGAAAGTTGAAATTAAAGAGAGAAAACTTTCAAAAAAGATGTTAAAAAATAGGAACCTGGTGCTTTGAAAATAATTATTAAAAGGCATCTTTTGGTTGATAGAACAGACATCCAAGTTGATAGAAAATTTAGAAAACATGAGCAATGAAAATATAACTGCAGAAACTGAAGCAATTAAAAATTATAATTCTATGAAAAGCCTTATACAAGCAACTTGGAAACTTAGATAAAATAACTTTTTCATTTAACATTAACTCCAGAAGAGCTGAAACATTGGGATAGACCAGTGCCATTGAAAAACTTAAAATAGTGATTGAAATCTGTTTCTATTATTGGTAATAAGGCAAATTAATTATCCTGGAAAGATCTAACAATGTACAAGGACTATATAATTTCCATATTAGATAAAATTTTGCAGAAATAAAAAACAAAACTTCAACCTCAATGAATGAGCTGAGAGTTATCCTGATACCAAGCCCTAATGAAAATAACACAGAATGGATACCATAGGTTTTTGTTTTTTTTGTTTTTTTGGTAGTTTTGAGTTTGTACTTCACAACTGATTACCCAGTTTGCAAGATGTTATTAAAAGTTAAGTTTACCTAGTATATTTAAAATGTGATTTAGTTTTCAGAAACTTTATATGTATACTTTTCCAAAATATACCTGATTTGCAAGCAAACTTTACTCATGAAAAATATCAAGTCGGGGAGCAGCATTTGAGAGCAAGCAAAGATTGAGTTCAAGTTGCCACCTGGCAGAAATGCACTTCATGAAATTACAAAGAAGATTTTGAAAAAATCTACATAAGCATAGGAAAACAAGAGTGCTACATGCAAGCTCTAAATTTCTGAAAGAGAGAAAACAGATAGGATCAGATCTATGGGCAAAAATAAGATGAAATGACAGCCAAAACACATAGGGGAATATAGCTATGGCAGTAGAATAGTTCTAGGAGCTAAAAACCAAGAATAAATGGACTAAAAAGTCAAGATAAATCAATGGGTAAACTCTTAAATTTAATAAAATTCAGTAAGTCTATCAGATCAATTTATAAAAATAATTTAATTTTCTATATTCTACATAGTTTGAAGCAATACTAAAGTAAATGGTGCTATTAAGAGAAACAAAATAACAAAATTTAAATTTCTAAAATACCAAGAAATAAACCTTATAAAGTGTAAGAATTTTATGAAAAAAAATGAACTTTTACTGAGAAACATAAAAGAAAATCTGAATGAATAAAACATACATAGAAAAATTAAAATAGTGTTATGGAATTTTGAAAGGATATAAAGCTAGAAAAAGAGCATCTCCCATGTTAACAACAAGAAAAAGCCGAAAATCTATGAAATCATCGTTTAACTCAAACCCATAAAGAAGTTCAAGAATGAGACTCAGATAAGGTCTCTGGGCAACTAACTAGCCAGAAATTTAAGGAAAGGAAGGTCTCCGAGGAGTGTCAGGATGCCAGTACTATTTCACTTGTAGAACAGAAGGAAGATAGTTTCCCCATAAAAACTGGAGAAAGAGTGGTCTTTTCAACAAATGGTACTGGAACAATTACACCAAAAAATGAATTTTGATTCATGTTATAGACTGAATTGTGTCCTCCTCACTTCAACTTCATATGTTGAAATCCTAACCCTCAGTACCTCAGAATGTGACTGTATTTGGAGACAAGGCCTTTAAAGAGATAATTAAAGTTAAAATGTGGCCATTAGAGTGTGGCACCTACTCCAATCTGACTGGTGTCCTTATAAGAAGAGGAAATTTGGGACACAGAGCGAGACATCAGGGAGGCATGCTCAAAGAGGAAAGGCCACGTGAGGACATAGCAAGAAGGTAGCCATCTGAAAGCCAAGGGGAGAGCCCTTAGAAGAAATCAAACCTGCTGATGCCTTGATTGTGGACTTCTAGTCTGCAGAACTGTAAGAACATAAATTTCTTTTGTTTAAGCCATCCAGTCCTATGTCAGTCCTAGCAAGCTAATACAATCCGAAAATCAAATTCAAAACTCAAAAGAAATCATAGGCTTAAATATAAAACCTACACAATAAAACTTTTAGAAGAAAATATAAGAGAAAATCTTTATGACCCTGGGTTAGGCAAAGATTTCTTAGATAAGTCACTAAAAGCATAATTCAAAAACAAAATACATTGATCATCTAGACTTCATCAAAATTAAGAATCTCTGATCTTCGAAAAGTGTTTAGAGAGTGCAAAGGCAAGTCAAAGGCTGGGAGAAAATACACATATCTGATACAGAAGTTGTATCCAGACTACATAAGTAACATTCAGAACACAATAATAAGAAATAACCCAATAAAAATCGGCACAAGATTTGAACAGATACTTCACCCAAGAAGATATTGGAATGACAAACACGTGAAAAGATTCTTAACATTAGTCATAGGGGAAATGCAAATTGAAACCAAGGTGTTAATCAGTGCACACTCATTAGAATGGCTAGAGAAAAATCAATTAAAAACCACAGTAATATCAAGTGCTGGTGATGAGGATGCAGGGCAATTGGAACTTTCATATATGGCTGGTGAGAATGCAAAATAGTATACTTCCTTTGGAAAACAGTTGAGCAATTTCCTTTTTTTTTTTTTGGCCGTGAGACTTGTGGGATCTTAGTTCCCTGACCAGGGATTGAACCCTGGCCCTAGCAGTGAAAGCACCAAGTTCTAACAACCGAACTGCCAGGGAATTCCCATACACTTTCTTTTAAACGTTCATTTACTATATGATTTCACATTCCTACTCCTAGGTGTTTACCTAAGATAAATAAAAACTTACGTTTATCCAAAAATCTTACAGCGACTATTTCTAGTGGTTCGTTATCACCCAAACAAAAACTACCCAAACGTTTTTCAACTGGTCAATGGTAAAATAAGATGTGGTCATCTGTACAATAGAACACCACTCAGCAATAAAAAGTAACCATTTACTGATACCTTCAACTAAGGAGATGAGTCTCAAGCGCATTATGCTAAGTGAAAGATGCTAGACCCAAAAGGCTTCATGGTATATGATAACCATTTATGTAACTTGATGCAAAGGGAAACCATAGAAACAGAAAAAAGATCAGTAGTTGTCCATGTCTGGGTATTGAGGTAAGGGTTAACAAAGGGGGCTTGAAGGAATTCTTTAGGGAGATGGAACTGTTCTGTATCTTAAATTGTGGTAGTGGTATCATGACTGCCTGCATTTGTCAAAACTTGTGCACTAAAAAGAATGAATTTTATTGCCTGTAAATAATACTGGCTTCAAAAGACAGGGTTTGGAGAAAGAACAGGATAGTATTGGATTAATTTGGAAAGTCTTCCTAAGCAAACACAAAGACCACAGATTTGGATACAAAAAGATTTAAACTTCTGTATAACAAAATGCACTAAATATAAAGTCAAAGTTGTTTTAACCTGGAAAAATACTTACAACGTCCTTAACAGAGACCAGGTTGTTATCCAGAGTATCTAGACTCTTTCTACGAGTTAATAAGAAAACTACAAAAATCACAGTTAAAAAATGGCTTCAAACATGAATTTTAGTTCATCAAAGTATAATTCAATGAAAATGTGCTAACTTACCTTGTTAATCAGGAAAAAATTAATTAACAACTGAGATGTTTTTACACATTAGATTGGCGCAAGCTTTTGAGGGTGAAGGGCAAGCAGGTGCTGTCACACACCCTGGCCGGGGTGTAAAATGGGTGAATCTGCTGGGAAGGCAATCTTACAGTATCTCTAAAAAGTTTAAATAAGCGTATCATTGACCCAGCAATTCCACTACTAAAATTCTACCTTAAAGGTATATTTTTTAAAAATTGCACCTTATCTTTAATAATAAAAATTTGTGAATGGGCCACATAACTGTCAACAGGGAACATGGTAAATAATAATGCTTAACTATATTATGCAGCCAATTAAAAGATAGGGTAAAGCTATATGTATTTACATGGAAATCTCTGCAAGTCATATTGTTAAGGGAAAAAATAAATTATATTTTATTATTTTTAAAAAATTTTATTTTATATTGGGGTATAGTTGATTAACAATGTTGTGTTAGTTTCAGGTGTACAGCAAAGTGGTTCAGATATGCATATACATGTATCTATTCTTTTTCAAATTCTTTTCCCATTTAGGTTATTACAGAATATTGAGTAGAGTTCTCTGTGCTATACAGTAGGTCCTCGTTGGTTATAAATTATATTTTAATATATAGACTTTCATATCATTCATGTAGAAAAAGACTTTACACAGGTGTGTGTATGTGTACGTGTTCATTATTGTGTAAATAATAAGAAACTTGTCAAGTTTAATTAGAGGTCACCACTATCTGTGGCGGTGAGGTAAATGAAGAAGGATTTGAGGTTTTGTATTGTATGTTTTTATGTTTGAATTGTTACACTGACAAAAATGTTGGTAAATTACTTATGTAATTTGAACAAAAGGAACAGAAAGTGGAGAAAATTAATTGTATAATATATAATGTGCAGTGCTGCACAATGCCTGTTTATTGAAAGGCTTTGTTTAAAACAATTTATAATTGTCCAAATATTTTGATCTGGTAGTGTTTCAGTTGGGATCACTTAAAGCATCACAAGTTATTACTAACAATGTCTGCTTCCTGCATGCCATTATTTACAACCTTGTTAGAAAATAGTTTGTCTCTATAGAAATCATGTCTGCTCCCCCTCTTGGGACTCTTTACTAGGTAATGCAGACATTCACATTGGGATATGTGATAAATACAATATTGTGTAGCTAGTTCTTGATAATGCCTGTATTACTACAGGGAAATTCAGAGCCAGATTTGAACCTGTAAGTTTTCTTTTTCCATCAGTGTGAAAGAGAGAAAGGAATATGACATGCTCATGTATAATTACTCTTTACAATATAGACAGCCCGTCACGTAGGATTTGAAACACTTTGCATGTCAGTGTTTTGCTTCTTTAGTGTCTGTCACCGAGTAGTTCAGGCTTCCATCTGATGGGAAGATTTCACTATTAATCTCAACCACCTCCTTACTCTGCTCAGAAATGTTCCACCATCAATCAGGCATTACATCTCCTTATTTTCTTGAAGGATGGTGTTATTTAACAACTTGCCTTAGGCCACAGAAGATATCAGTTGTAAAACCTAGACAGAAATACCAACTCCTACTTCAGTACTTGTATCAACAAGTCTTGTTCCCTTAAAGGAACCTTTTTCTTTGGCAGATCTAAGTTCAGATTTGCTACTGAAAGTATGATACCTCTTGCAATTTCCAGAGAAAGTTCTTACTGCCTGTTTATAAAGATTACTGAGAGCTAAGGGTTTCTTTCCATTCAAGGAGTCAAAGGAACTGGGTACTGAACTCTCAATGTTAAACTCAAGGTTGGCAGCTATCAGGGCTGTTCACAAATATCCAGCTCTCTCTCTTCTTCTGAGCACGTGGTAGGGTTACATGACTGCACCCAACTGCAGTTATGTATAATCACATGATTTGCTTTAGCCTTTGAGATGTGAAGCAAGTGATGCCTGTCACTCCAGGGGCCAGCTTTAAGAACCAGTGTGTGCCTTGCTACATCTTTTCCCAATTAGAGTGATGGGCACCATTCCAGATAGTGATTGCTCCATCAGCCAAGGTCCTAAAGTGAAAACAACATGAGTCAGAGCCACATGCATGATAACATGTGACATAAGTGAGGAAAACCCACAGAAAACTAAGTTTTAAGCCATCGAAATTTGGGGATATTTGCACATACCATTGTGACTAATGACATTTTCCTAATAACATAATATTTCCCTAGACCAGACTCTCAAAGTTTTATAACGGACATGCGAAGCTCAAAAAGTATACCACTGCCCTTAATAATTTTTGGCTTATATATTGGTATAATAGATGTTGAGGTTTTTAAAATATGTGGTTTTACCATCTCTTATTTAAGGTAACATTTTGCATTTCAGTTTCTTGATTATTTTTAAGTTCTATAACAAGGGATTTTTTTCATATCAAGAAATATAATTAGTCTGTATTTTATTTACATTTATTTCTTTTAAAGGTTAAAGTTGTGACCTTTTAATTTTTATATACTCCTAAGGAAAGCTGACTGGGAATCATTGCAGGTATCTTCTTTATTATTCTTTACCTGGGACTTATAACTGTCCCCTGATATCATGTTTGCTACTACTACTAATAATAACCGTCATTCACTGAACGTCTGTGACCCAAACTTAATGCTTGGTTCCTGATATATTTTATTTCATTGAATCCTCCTCGTATCTAAGCAAGGTACACCACAAACCGAGGCTCAGAGAGACTCAGTAACTGCAGTGTTTCAGAGACATTAGGAAAAGACTCCCAGCTGAAAACCTGGAAAGGAGTATTGAAGTAAGAGAGAAACCAAGAGAGTGGTGTCCTGGAATCAAATTGAAGGAAGTTATTTTAGGGAGAAGTGCTCAACTGTGCAAAATGTTGCTGACAGTTCAAATCAGAGGAGGCCTAAAATTTGACCATTAAATTTGGCAACATAGGGGGCATGGTGACGTTGACAAGAGAAGCCTTAGGGTGGTGGCAGGAGAAATCTGGCTGGAATGGGTTTAGAGGGAATGGTGGGGGGATGACGGGAGAGAGCAAATACAGACCACTCTTTGAAGGAGTTTTGCACTAACTGGAAATAGAGGAGTAGGACAGTAGCTGGAGAGAAAAGTGATGCAGCGTTTTTTGTTTGTTTGTTTTCGATTTAGCGTTGGAGAAATAATAGTATGAGTGTATGTTCAGGAATTCAGAGAATTGCTAGAACAATGTCCCTGAGCAATTGGGAAGAGAGACATCAGTGCACAAGGAGGGCTGGGCCTTCCACAAGAGCTTGGAGAGCTCATCCACTCACCTGTTGGGAGGGCCAGGTGTGTGCTCACGGGTAGATGTGGAAGAGTGTGGGGGAGTTCTGGATAGTTCTATTTTCTCAGGGAAGTAGAAAGCAAGGCCCATTGTGAGAGAAAATGGGAAGGGTTTGAGAGGAGAGAATGTGAGCATATCATCTCTGGGAGTGAGGGAGAGAACAGACATCAGCAGAGGATGGCAACCAACCTTGAGCAGTGGGTATGAGGCACTGTGATGACATGGGATTCAGAGATGCAGGATTTTAGGGAGGAGACGGAGAGAATGGGCTGGAACCACAACAAGGCCAAAAAAAACCTACACCTTCTTCAAACATGGGAACAAAGGATTGAGGAGAAATAATAGCTTCCACTTGTGAGAACTACAGGAGATGTAGTGTCTTCTGAAGGGATCCAGGGCTCAATTAGAGCTAGAAGATGAGAGACACACAGAAAGATGAGGTTTAGATAGAGACACCGAGGGGTAGAGAGGGCTGGGGAGGCTTGTGCAACTCGGATCACATTGGGCTTCCTCTTGATCTCTCGAGGTGGAAGGCAGCAGGTCGGTCTTGGCAGGTGTGTTCTTAGTGCACAGTTCTCAGGTGGGACCTCTGCTAGTGGGCAAGCCTCACACTGGAGCATTGTTGAAAGGGAAACCCAAATGACTAAGTATGTAAAGGAATGTTCAGTTTTACTTTAACCTCAGATTCCAGAGAAATTAAGTCATAACAATGAATTCCTCTGGTGTCTCATTAGATTTGCAAAAACTGGATGATATTAGATGTTTGAGAAAATGAGAAGAAATGGGATATTTTGTGCTTGATGGTAAGATGGTAAATTGTTGCCCTCATTCTAAAGAGCAACCTGGCAGTAATTAGGAAAGTTAACATGCTTGTACCCTACCTTAGCATTTCTATCCCTGGGTGTATCTGTCAGGGAGGAACTTTCACTGGTCCATTAGGAACGTACAGGAAGATGTTCACTCTAGCACTGCTTATAGGAGCAAAAGTTGGAGGCAGCACAGACATAGTCGCTAAGGGTGTGGATAAGAAAAATGTAATGTGTGCACGTGATGGAACTGGCGTGGCTGTATCCAAAGAAATGAGGACGAATTAGACACAGAACATGGACACATTTTATAGTATAATGTTGAGTGTGAAACAAAGAACTGTGTTGAAATTTACCGTGCAATTTAACTCATGTGTATTAAGTGTCACACACAAGAAATACTACATATTTCTGGAGATGCATAGATAGTAAGGACATGTATTAAATATCTTGGTCACAGAGAGTGACCAAGGGGGAAAATGGGGTTGGAGATGGAGATGAAGGGAAATACACTAAAATAAAGTAGGAGAGCAGTTTGCAAAGATAACAGGCCAAAAAGGTAGGAGTCTTATTAACTCAACTTTGTACACCTGAAGTTTAAAAGAAAAAAAGATAATTCCTTTATCATCTATTTCTTGGATCATAAATTCTATTTCTTGGATCATAAATAAGGCGTTTTATTGGCCTGTTTTCAAAGATAAAGATGTAATCAAGTGCTGTAATGATTTCAGACACTGTATACATGTTAACTTAATAGATCTAAATAAAGAACAAAGAAAAAATGCTGGTTGAACCTAAGCATTTCTTGTTACCTCCCTGCTTTTCTCTAAGATTATTTTTGTAGTATGTATTTATTTATTTATTTGTTACTAGGACTTTTTTTTAACATAACTGACCTACAACACTATGTTAGTTCCAGGTATACAACATAGTGATTCAATATTTCTATACATGTAGTAAGTGTTTATATCAACATCCAAAAAGTGTAAGCAGTTACTTTGTACAAGGTGGTGAGCAACTCAAGAATTAGGACAATGTTATTATCAAGTCTCCAATACAGTACTCAGCAAGGGAAATACTTGATAAATGTTTGCTGAACAAAAGTGGGCTTCACATATTGAGGAATAATAGTCAACAGTAATGTTTTCAAATGCCAGAGAATGAAATCCTTTGTATGATGTTACACATTTTGTTGGTGGCTGTCAAGGTAGCGTGAACCAATCACTGAGTTGTAGGACTACTGGCTTCTTGTACAAGAAGAGTCTGTCCCACGGAGCTCATATTTCTTGTTAATACTGCATATTCCTACACCTGCAATGAGAACTACTGCAAAACTTGAGTAGGTCCTGTTTAATAATTTAATATTTAATCTATGAATCATGACAAATGAAACATTGTTCCAATTGGCAGATCTGAAAGCCTTGTTTGTGCGGATTGCAAAATCCAGAACATTTTTAGATAATACATTCTAGGCACAGTGACATATCACCACGCTTACTTATTGATTTCTTTTATGAATAGGACTGCAGTATGTGCTATTCTAACCATTCCAAAATATTATTTATGACATTGAATCTTATTCTTATGTGTAAATCTTACACTGGCTATGGTCCAAAAGTAGTGCATTATTGACCTTTCCTGGGGACACAGTGTCTATCCCCACCTGCAGAGGATGCCACAGCCCTGGGAGGAGTCTGAGGAAAGGCCAGGAAGACAGGTGAGACTAGATACACATGAGACTGGAGAACCATAGAAGGCCAGAAAAGCTGAAATCACTCCTCTGTTTGAGAGAGACTTCTACTTTAAACAGAGATTGGATAAACTGAAAAAAAGCATGATTGCCCTTGCCTAGAAAAGCAGAAATTTGGCCAGCTGGTCCTTAACCCAAAGCAGTATTTGTAGCAAAGTCATTCCACAGGGTCAAGATTTCAGTTGACACTAGAAATAAAGATTAGTTTAACCCACCCATAGACTGTAATGTTTTACATTTTGAATATTTTGTACTTAATATGCCATTCTCTTATTGTTGGACTTTAGAGTATTTCCATTACATACATTGCTGCAATAATTGTTTTCAACACATCTTTCTTTAGATATCTTAATAATACTTAGGGTAGATTTCTTTGAGTGGAATTTACTGGTTTCAAAAGGAGAAAATGTTAATGGTTCTATATTACCAAATTATTTTCAAGAAAAAAAAATTCCAGTTTATCTTTTCATACTAGTTTATAAGACAATTGTTCTCAACTTAATAATTTCAGCAACTTATATAATTTTTGGAACTTTTGTGAATTTGGCAAAATGTTAACAAATTATTTTTATATATTTTTTGAAACGTGCAATTTACCAATATTTATATGCTTTGGGGATGTATGTTTCTTCTTCAAATTTCTTGTCTTATTTGTATCTTTTGCTTTTATTTTAATATTATTTTGCATTTTATAGTGGTGTGTTTGTATTTTTATTATTAAGTTATCTGTGTTATTAATACTTTAAAATACCAATGTATCATAGCTGGCGAATAGTTATCCCTGAGTGTTATTATTTTTTCTTTATTTTATTTATGGTAGTTCTGGAATAATTTTTTATTGGATTTTTGAAATCACAGAAGGAATACATGTACCTATAACAAGTCAAATAATACAGAGATCTCTGCCCCAGCCCACATATTGCATGCCACCAACTCAAAGATGGCCAATATTAATTGCTTGATCTGCAACCTTCTACATATTCTCTGTTTATATAAGCATATGTACACATATGTTGGTGTTTTAAAAAATCTTTTTTCTTAAATGTAATTGTAACATAATGAAATAATAATAATGTAATAATGAAAGTAATTCATGCTTATTTTAGAAAACTTAATAAGGTAAAAAATACTATACTACCCAGAAATAGTCCTTGTTAAAATTGCTGTATTTTATTTCATTCATCATTTACATTTTATATTCTAGAAATGTCTAATAATTGCTGATTAATAGCACAAATGATAGGAACTCTTTATAATTAAATTCTCTGAAGCCCTTAAAAGTCATGCAGATATTTCATTTTTAATTATCTGCAACATCATTCTTAATGGTTATTTTATATCTAACACCTATATTGCTAAAGTAGTCCCCTATTGTTAGACATTTTATTAATCCTAGAATAATATTAAGCCACAAACGTAATAGGAGCATTTGTGTCTTATTACTGCTTTTAGTAGAAAGACCTCTAGTCTACACTGACCTTGAGAATAATGAAATAGCTACATTATTCGGTATGTTATTGACTAGCGGTTTTAAATGTTCTTTATCATGCTCCCTAATTACTTCCTAATTCCCGTTTTCTAAGTTCTTATGTCTAGTTTGTTAAAATAAAAGGTTTAGTGAAGGATTTTTAAAATGTTGTTTCTGTATCAATTGATGAATTGCTTTATTTTCTTAAATGATCTGCTGTCTCTAATAGATTGTCCAATTTTAAACCTACTTGTATTTGAAAGTCTTATTAAGTTCAAATTCTTTTACCAGAGCACATCATCTGAAGAATTTAGAGTCCCACTAGATCCCATTAAAAGTTAAAAATTTAACTGCTGGGATAAAGTAGTGAGTACAGATACTCGAACTCATATTTACCATGAACTGTGAGATCCTACTGTGCTTGTATGTTACCCCCCTCCCTACACTGCAGTCTGGAAAGCGCTGTCAGGCAGCGACCTAGAGTGATTAAAGGGCTCATCTCATTTGCTTCTGTTCTCTCAGGGATCGTAGTACTGCCTTGTATGTTATCCAATATCTACAGTTATTTTGTGTATTTTGTCTAATTTTTTCATTGTTTTTGGTGGGAAAGCGATTTGGTTCAAATTACTACATCATGGCCAGAAGTGGAAACCTAACAGATACAATCTTAAAGCAAAATGCAGGCAACAAGTTATACGTCTTAACACTATTCCTTTTGTTCCCTTTTAATGGACATCTATTTCATTTGGGCAATTGTTAGGAGAGCTAGCTGCATGTTCTACTATATAGTACACAAGAAAAGCTTCTCATTTTAATCAGGAAGGATCTTAAGATATAGACTATTAGCAAGTCATTACATAAAGGAACAACTCAGCATCAATTAAATATAAATTGAAATAATCTGGACACTCACCACTATTTAACTAATTGAGATTCATCCAACAAACAGATTGGTGGGTAGTTATATAAGGGTACATTTACAGCTCACAATCATGAGGTCTTTAGGGAAGTGTTATTCTTAATATTTAATCTTTAAGAGGTATTACACTGAGGTTCTTCAACAGTTGAGAATAACTCATCATAAAACAAAACAAACAAAGTCATTTAGGCTTTAAAAAAAACCTTTCAGAGTGAAACTATTTTCCTCACGTTAGCAGATACAGATGATAGAGTCTTTACTGAGATTCTGTCCAAGGCCAATTACAAGAAAAACCGTTGTTCTTAGGCTGGCATCTCTGCTGTAGTGAGACTACTTGCTTGTGATGAGAACAAATGTGGTTATTGACAAAAATGACGTCTTGACTAATAATTAAGCAAGGAGGTTTACTTTTAACTGACAACCCAGAATATTTACACTGCAGTTTCTTGTGAGAGTTTAATCATGAACTGATGATAATCTAGCTTCAGCCACCGTGTCTAAGGAATCTGGTATTTGAGAGAATCTAATAGACATGTTCATTGTTTCACTATTGAAAATGATCCCCATCTTCACTTAGATCCTGAGAATGTGAGGCTCTAGACTACCTTGTCTTACCTTCTCTCCCCAATGCTTTCATCAAATTTTACTTTGACTTTATGCATGCTGTTTTGACAAATTGTGGTCTGAATGGATTTTTTGTAATCACATAATTCTATAATCATGTAATTGAAGTGGTGTGTTATTTGCTGTGTCCTCTACAAGGTTTCAAGTCATAAATTCCTGCTTGAATTTCATTCCAGGAAATAGCACAGACTACAGAGACAGTTGTGTGTACCTTTGCTTGTCAGATAATGAAAAGAATGTAGTTCAACATGTTTCCCTTGGTGTTTCAGCTGGTAGAAAATGTGGAACTCAGTTCTGCCCAACCTAAACGGCCACTTACTTCAAGCAAGGGATGATATCTACTTGCCTTTGAGTTCAGGTGTGTGGTTAAAATTGTTTTATTCCTAACTGCTCCATTGTATATTATGTTTACCTTGTAAGACAGTTTAAATGCTTTTGGAAGAACATGGGATATACAATCTAAATTTAAAAGTCCATGTAATTTTCTTGTTTCTAGTTGTGGCCTTTTCTTTTTCACCTAGAGAAGTTCCTTTAATATCTGTTGTAAAGCTGATTTGGTGGTGCTAAACTTTTAGCTCTTGTTTGTCGGTAAATCTTTTGCATCTCTCCATAAAATGTGAATAAGAGCCTTGCTGGGTGGAGTATTCTTGGTTGTAGGTTTCTCCCTTCCATCACGTTAAATATGTCATGGCACTCTCTTCTGGCCTGCAGAGTTTCTGCTATTATGAAAAAGAACACAAATAATAAATGTTGGCAAGGATGTAGAGAAAAGGGAGTAATCATACGCTGTTGGTGGGAATGTATATTGGTGCAGCCACTGTGGAAAATAGTATGGAGGTTTCTCAAGAAACTAAAAATAGAACTAACATAGGACCCAGCAATCCCACTCCTGGGTGTATATCTGAAAAAAAGAAAAACACTAATTCAAAAAGATACATGCACCCCAATGTTCATAGCAGCATTATTTACAATTGCCAAGCTATGGAAGCAAACTAAGTTTTCATCAACAGATAAATGGATAAAGAAGAAGTGGTGTGTGTGTGTGTGTGTGTGTGAATGTATGTATATATATATAGTACAACATGGGGAATATATCAAATATTTCATAATAACTATAAATGGAATATAACCTTTAAAAATTGTGAATTACTATATTGCATACCTGTAACATATAATATTGAACATTAACTATACTCAATAAAAAATAAATTTTATAAAAGTGAATGTTAGAAGAGAGAGGGGGTTAGAGTGGGTGATCTGGATTGACCACAAGCTAACAAGAGAAAATGATCAGAGAGAGAAAGTGATTTTTTGACTAACAGGAGTTAGCATTCAGGAGTGTTGAATTTAGCAAAAAACCGTGATGCTATTAAAAGCTGAGCCGGGACCTTGGGATTTGGCCACTTCACTGAATCAGTGGATCAATGAAAAGGTAACCAGATTTCAGGGGGTTGAGAAATTAGATGTTAAGAAATAAAGCTCAGAGAATTAGATTGTCTATTTAATTAATCTAAAACATGTAATGTGCAAGAAACAAGAAACATTGTAGCTGGGTCATTTGCAAGCCAGGGCTCTGATTTAGGGCACAGGAGAAACCTGTAACTTTGTATCCTACTTCAATTTCTCATTATCCTTTGCTAAATATGTTGTGCGCTCTGGCCTAAAAGTACTTGTTATCTTTTAATTTTAAAGTTTTCGTTTTTGGATGATTAAGAAAATCTATCTTGTCTTGGGGGGGAATTTATTTTCACATGCTTTGGTGTAATTAAGTCATTTTCCAGAAAAAAGTAACTTGCTAGCTTTCCCAGTCTTTTCATGCATGCAACTAGTTTTTTGTTATATCAATGCATATTTTTTAACTCTTGAGTAGAGCTTGGAGAGCAGCGTAGGCAAATCATAAAAAGATTTGCTGCAGGGAAAGTCCCAAGAAGACTAGAAGTATCAGGTTTGCTCCGGTATCTATCATGATGTCTGGCTCAATAAACGCTTGTTAAATGAGTTGCAAATGACCATGTACATGAAAGAGTAAATCCATGTTAGTAACCTGATGCTCAGAGAATAACCGGTGTGTGATGAAGCAGCATCTAAGCACATATAGGGGACGGGCAGCATTATTTCTTCGAAGTACTGATGACACAACTTTAGAAGTGTTTGTTTCATGTTCCTGCTGCTGTTTTGGACTGGCAAATGGAGGCGTTTTTGCCTCTGACACTGGCACAGTATTTCATTAGCGGCAGAATACACTTGCGGGTGCATCTTCTGTATGTTTTAACTCATGTGCTTGGAATCTCCCCAGAGCGGCTCCCATTTGGAAAGCTGAGATAACTCAGCACCTGTCAGGACTTAAGACGAGCTAACTTCTGGGTACTTGCTACTTGTGAGAAAAGCAAATGGCTGGTGTCCTCTCTCTACATCTGGAGCCCAGAGTTCCAGGCTAGTTCTGCCCCTCTCTTAGCTGAGTGCCAGTTTCACGGGCCAAATGCGAGTCACTTTCTGAGTATCGGCATGCTTTTCTACCGCAGCCAGGAGGTTGCTTTTCTAATGTCTTTTCCGGCTCCAAAGTTTGATGATTCTATTTTAGGAATCAGGTCTGCAATATTTCTGATACTCACCTATACAGGATCCACTCATTCCTTGCTGAGCTGAGAAAGCACCTATTATTAGTCACTTTCTTTCTGGAGAATTAGGCCAAATCAGGCCCTTGTTTGTCCTTTGTGCTTATTCTAAGGCGCAGGTTCTGAGAACATTTCTAGTGCTTTAGGAAGAGCTGAGCCTTGCATTCAGAAGCAGGTAGTTTTAGTGAGTTTAGTTGACAGAGACAAGTGCCCGCCTAGCAGAATTGTCACATACTTGTTTATGAGATCTTTGTGTCTGCCAGCTGGGTACAAAATGAAGAGAGCAAGACTGTGCTTTACTACCTCTGCAAAGCAGAAAGTGCTTTTGTTGTTTTTAAAGTTTTCTATGTTCTGGCATACGACTGTGAGAGAGAAACTTTATGCACAACCAACAATATATTTGAGCTTACAAATCAACAAAAAAGAATGACTCCTCTGTTCGTTTTCAGGATTCCTAACAGATAAAATGTTAGATATTTTGTAAAGAATAAAGAAAGTTTTTGTTGGTTTGTTTTGTTTTGTTTTTTACTGGCTTCTAATGACATTCTTTTCGAGGTATTCAGTAGAGTGAAAGAATAGGTTGAAGCTGAAAGAGCAAATTCCCACACCAACATTAATTATTTTTATTTCATGCCTCCAGAAGCTAATCTCCTCCACCTGCGTCTCTCTCCATCCCTTTCCAATCCTTCTGTCCGATGAGGATAAAAAGGTAAAATTGTCCCTCTCGGAAGAGGAATGGAGAAGGCAAGCTTGGAGTGAGGGCAGCCAGTTAGGAATAGTGATTATGGCTGCATTAACCCAGGTAAGTAATGAGAATCAGAATGAAGACAGGGTCAGTAAGAATAAGAGGGGAAGTCGTTTCGAGAAACGCCGACTAAGCAGAAGGTCTAAATTGTGTGACAAGAAATCCAGACAGCAGGTTTGGGGAAAGATGCTGAGGTTCCTTAGGAAAACTTGTAGTTTTGAGCTGCCGGGGTCTCTTCAAGTGGTGATTGATGTCTAAGACAGTTGAATATGTAGGTCTGTTGCTTAAAAAGATTTGCAAGACTGTGAGCTTGCAATATTATTGTTTCTATTTTTAAAGCCAAGCAACTGAGTCAAAGAGGTTAATTCATTTAGCAAAGTAAATTTTCAATGGATGGCACATGGGGCACTCAAAGTCATATGCATTCTTTCTGTCCTTCTTGCTGAAACAGCTGCAGTGAATCTTTAAAACAAAGGCTTCTGAGCAAGCAAATTTTTTTTCTCTGAAACATCCGTATTAGAGTGTCTTCCTGCCATCAAAGGAAACTGTGTTTGAGAAAAATGAAGGAGTCTGGAAGACGTTTCAGTGCTAATGTATCATGACCTTTCACCTGTCTCTTTCAAAATGGGTACTTGCTGCCCTAGAGTCATCACACATGCAACAAACACAGGCTTTCGGGAGGATCTGGGAGCAACACAGACCTTGGTGGCTCTGGTGTTTGCTGATTCGACTTCCTATCAAATAAACCCTTTCATTTGATGCTGTAGTCCCTGTGGTTATCCTTCAGGTAGGGGGTCAAGAGAGTTTACAAGCAAAGCAACTGAACCCTTTTCTGTTGGTAGCCAGATGGCTTCACTCCGTTCTCTTTTTCCTCTCCAGGCTCTCCTCCCTCACAGCCCTTTCATTGCACTTCCACTCAACACTGAATCTGCTCCAGCCCCAGCACTGGCCAGTCAACTCCCTTAGACATGAGCTTTCTACCTGTGGGCTCTCTGTTGCACTTACCTGAGAGATAGGAGAGATAGTGGGCACTTCTATACCAGGAAACCTGGATCTTGACTAAGAAGTGAACATGCCACTTATAAACAGAGAGCGTCCTGCAAAGATCCCTTACCTTTGAAAAAAAATCCTATCCCGTCTCCTAGCTACACATGGACTTGCAGACCAGGACAGCCCGATATATGATAGAATATCTAACCACTGCCATTATACATTCTCTTTAAGAGATGGTTATAGCAACTTTTAAAACGTATTTCCCAAACACGTTTTTAAAGTCTTAGTTCTTTGTTCTAATTTCACTTGTGCCACCCACCGGCATAATCTCAATAACTTTTTTCATTTCAAGCCATTTCATTCCATTACCTACACTTTAATGCTTTGAAGTTGCCATGAAAATTTTATAGACTAATTTTATAGACTAATTTTTACCACAAAAGTGAATGAGAGGCAATATATCTTGTACTATCAGAATGCAACAGCATTACTCTATATTTTCAGGTCTCTTTGAATTTGATGATTCCTTGGGACTTTATGGAATACACAGTAAAATATAGCCTGGTTAGAAATTTTTGGTACCCAAGATGGCATTTCTCATTAGCACCTTACCAAGGGTTTTAGTAACTGTATGAAAAGGGAGGCTCACTAACGCATGAAATAACTTTAAAATGCCCATTTTTCACTTGCTGAGTTTAAAGTAGAACTTCTTAGCACTGGAACAGCTGAAAGAACATGCTATTGACTAAGGTGAATAAAAACAAGCCCCGTACCACTAAAAAGTACAATGTTAGACTTGTCAGGTAGGAAATGGGTGAGGCAAGATGTGCAGAAAACTTACTCCAGTGCCCTTCCAACAGAGTATGTCTTTTCTTCCAAAAGATGAAATAAATTTTCAGTCTTTTATTTGCTGGTTTTTTTATTAACTTCCACAACAGGATTTTCCTGATAATGCTAGTCTTTTGCTGGAATCAGGGCTGTGACAAAACTTCAAAAGTCTTTATACAGCATTGTCCTGTTTGCTTTTCTATTTCATGTATTTTATCTTTTTCTATCCACTTTGCATAGGATCGACTGAGCTTTAGCAAATAATGTCCTTCGGTGCTGTGGGTAGAAATGGTCTGGTGGGAGCTATGGTGACAGGGAAGGGTCTATCTAGGACATCTTGTTCCCAGTTCATTGTGCAACCCATCAAGTGCTGTTTCCTCTTCACTTGACAAATACTGTTCTGTATTGTTCTGATCTTATTATTTATTCCATTGGACTAATATGTCTATTCTTTTGTGAAAGTCATGCATGGCATGACTGTGATTAAAAATTCACTGTGATTAGAAATTGTTAACCTTCACTTTTACTATAAATTAGTATATTTACTATAAATAACTTGCAAATTTCAGAAGTCTGGAATTTTCGATTTATGTAGGTCTGTCCCAGTCTCCTAGCCTTTGCACCCTTCTCCCTTATCTTTTTGGTTCAGATAGGGACATAAAAAGACATTGTCAATTGGAATAAAAAGTGAGAAAAATGATGAGAATTTTCCTCTAAAATTTACATACAACAGAACCACCAGGAGGGCTTGTTCAAACATAGATTAATGCCCTTCCCAACTGGCCACACCCAGAGTTTCTGATCCAATAGCCTGGAGTGGGGCTGAGAATGTACATTTCTATCAAGTTCCCAGGTAAGGTGATATTGTGGGTCTGGAGACCACACGTTGAGAACCACTGCTCTAAGTCAAGTGAAGTGCTGAAATGAAACACTTCTCTTGATCCCTTGCTTTTCTATTTCATGTATTTTACCTTTTTCTGTCCACTTAATCCTATCTCTTTAAATGGATAGTGGCATCCTTGATCACGCATATCAGGAAAACAACAAAGCCCACCTAGCCTCAGTCATGGCCACCTCAGCCCTTCACAGGTTTTTTCTCCATCCCCTCAGCAGGCCATCACATACCCCTATTGACTCCACAATTGGGCTTCCACTGTATCCCTCATCGTCTTGATGATTCCTTTCTGAAGAATTATCCTGGGTTGACCCAGGGACTCTCCTTAAGGTCAAAATCCAATGTTTTCACCCATTTATGCTACACAAAATAGTAGATAAGAGACACTGGCCATTTTCCATCTCCTCCTCTCGGCTATAGCACGTGGATTGGAATTGACCAGTGAACAGGCTTGATCCCCTGGATGGATCCATACCTAATTCTTTCCCAGGGCGGGGTATTGAATTCTTAATTTTTCTCTTTAGTTTCTCTTTCCATGAGTTTTCACTTGAATGCAGGTGGCTGTAGTCAAATAGCTGAATAGAAAAGCAAACCTAGGGAAATAAAATGAAGCAAAACTATTGCCCAGGTGCAATAATCTTGCTGACCTCTGAGCTCTTTCTACTGTGTTGTGTGCATGCACCACAAAGCCTTCAGAACATATAATAATATGATATAATAGATAATGATGATTGCTGTAAATTATTGAAGGTTTTAATAAATGCCAGGAGTATAGTGTTCTTTCATGCCTTTTCCCTTAGACCTCACAACTCCACTATATAGTATCACTATATTTTTCATCTAGAAAAGTGAGTATTAGAAATTTAAAGAGCTTGCTCAAGATCCCTCCATTAGTAATTGGCAGTGCTGGCATTTGTGCTCCCGTCTGTCTCATTTCAAAGTCCATCATCAAGATACTTTAAAAAACAGATTACTTTAGAGGGAATAGTAATTTTGCTGTGGGAAACCAGCTGCAGCCAGTGATTTGGTAACTCATATAATAATAGTAATAATAAATATGAATAACATTTATAGTGTGCTATATTCCAGGCTATGAGTTTAACATGATTTTTCTCATTTAATCTTCAGAACAACAGTATGATGCAGGTACGATTATTATCCCCATTTTACAGATGTGGAAAGTGAGACTCAGAAAGATTAAATGAATTTTCCCAGGGTTCTCTGTCCCCTGACACTAATATCTAAGTGAGTCATAATGGCAGGCAACTCCGAACGCATATTGTGAGAAAGTAACAGAAGCCCCGACCTGCCGATGAGAAGAGCTTAGTTCTAGGCCTGGCTCTGGCACCAATAGTGTCCAAACTTGTATTTGTATAGTGCTTTATAGTTTTAATGACTGTATAACTATATATATAACTATATATATAGTTTTAATGACTATAGTTTTAATGACTACTATGTGCATTTCTACTTAATCAGTTTACTTTCTGACCCTTTACTTTCCACGTTTCGTAAAATTTCTTGGCCTCAGCTTCCTCATCTATAGAATAAGGCAGTTAGGTGATAGGTGATTTTCATACTATTAGCTTCAACATTTTCTAATTATGAGAATTAGAGGCAGTCATGAATTTTGTTCACAATTCCAAATCCTTGCTTTCATTTCTAATAAGCAAAGATGAGAGACATTCTTATATTGTTTCATAATAAACTTTTACTTACACAAGTCTCCCATATGTTTTTAATAAAGAATGCTCATAAGAAAACAAATAGTTCAGAATTCTAAAATGTAAAATTCCTTCTTCCTCTATTCTCATTCTCCCCATCTCATATCCGGAAGAAATATTCTTAAGTTTGTATGGATTCTTTAAAATAAATTCTGTATAACGAAATAGATTTCTAAACTTTCACTCCTGTAGACACCCAGGCCTTCTTATATCTAAAGGCTGAGTAAAACAGAAACATGTTATGGACCAGTGGTATACATGTATGTTTTGTGGATATGTGTGGTCACATTTGAAAAAAAGAAAACAGCGACAAAACATGATCAAGTCTAATCCCTGGAAGCATATTGAATTTGGGGAAAAAAAATGGCTTCAGTGTCTTCTGCCACTTTATGAGTGAACTCATAGTCTTCTGGGAGTGAGACATAGATGCACCTTATTATTCCCATGGTCCAGCTTCATCCACTGGGGCTGGTGACCGCACAGTCATAGTGGCCAAGAGCACAGACCCTGGAGCCAGACCATCTGGATTTGAATTCCAGTGCCGACACTAACTTGCTCTTGAATAAGTTACCTCTTTTTGCCTCAGTTTCCCTATTTGTAAGGTTGTTTTGAGTATTAAGTAAATTCATATTTTTGAAGAATTTCAAACAGTGATTAGAATGTAGTAAGCATTATATAAGGGTCTATTATATAAAGTAAACAATGTGGAATCCCTTTCTATAATCATTTCTGATGTATGGTCAGCAATGATTGTTGTTGTTCCTGAATGCCTAGCATAGAGCTTGGCAAATTTTAGTTGCTCAGTTGAATAGTTTTGAATGAACAATACTTGAATACTTCCAGAGTTGGGGATCATAACCCCATGAATGAACTCATTTCCTAGTTGGATAGCTTTAGATAATAGAAAATATTTCCTTTGGTAAGTCAAAAACTGTACCTCCTCTAATTCCTACTCATTATTCCTAGTCCCAAATTCTGCAGCAACTCACTAAGAGTTCAGCCCATTGAATGGATGGCATCTCTTTACATATTTTGAAGATTGTCTGCATACTTTTTCTCTTTTTAGGGCTGAGCAAAATAACTCCTCAAGAATTATTCTATAGTCTGGCATCTAGACACCTTATTATATTCACTACCAACATATTCCTCTCAGAACTTTTCCTCCTTTGACCCTAGTCCACTCATAAAATTTTTGCACTATCTGGGAATCCCCAATGTGGCATCCTATCTGATTAGTGATTTTTTTAACTTCACCCAATGAAGTCTTACTTGACCATGATCCATTCTTAAAAACTCATTTCTATGATAATTCAGTGAATTAATTCAAAGTTTATTTATGCTTCATAGGTATTTCGTTTGGTATCTAGAAGTAAACTCAGTAATTGCAACAAATACATTAGGGTTTTAGTATTTATATTTGGTTTCTGGTTTTCTTTGTAAATTGGTGATCAAGGCATAAGAATAAATAGTTGTGGGCTCTGGAAGCAGGCTGACTCAAGTTTTCATCACCAGCTGTGTTATCATGCACAGTGTGCTGTTCAAGCTTCATAATTCAGAGGAATTACCTGCAGTAATACATGTGAGAGCAGTTAGCTCAGGACTTGCTACACTGTAGCGCGCTTAAGAATTTTCATGGTCTTCCAATGTGTGTTTCAAATGCGTCTCTAGTTATTTATTTATTTATTTTTTCCTTGTTCTTTAGTTTCAAGACCCTAGATCAGGCCCTGATCATTTTTCATCTAGATGATTGTGTTTACTATCTTCCCTCCAATCTTTCCTTTACACTGCTACCAGAATTATATGTCTAAAATAGATTTTGTCATATTATTGCCTTCTTAAACCTCTGATGATGTATATTGCTTAAAGAAGAAAGACATTTTTGCTTAACCAGATACATGACTAGCTTTTCCACCTATCTTGCTGGCCTCATTTGTGACCATTTTTCCTCTTATACTTTACTTTTGTCACATCAAACAGTTAGGCAAGATGCCATATAACACGTGTTTTCATATCTTTATCTTTGTACAGGAAGTTTCTTTAACCTAGAATGCCTTCCACGCTCTCCTTCGTAGTAACTTTTACCTTACCAAATCCTTCCTATTCTTTTCTGTTTGATTCAAATACCTCCTTCTCTATAAAGCCATTCCTGAGTCTCCTGGACAGAATTCATCATTTGCTTTTTTGTGTTCACTTACATGTTTATACCTTTCTCGACAAATACATGTTGTAGCTATTTGTTTATGTGTAATTGCAGTTGTAATCACACTTCATTTAGTATCTTATAGTCAAAAAATATGTCTACTTGCATTTGATCTTCACAATCATTCTGCAAATCAGAACTCCTGTTTTATTTATGAGTAAAGTTGGAGACAAAAGTGTCTCAGTTGAACATGGTAACACCTCAATAAATAATTTAGATAGCATTTCTTAAGACTGACCATGTAGGAAGCATTATTCTGAGTGCCTTAGAGGTATTAAGTCAAATAATTTCTTACCATAGCTCGCTAAGGTGATACTAGTACTGTATTTCATTGATTTTAAGATATATGTTATTTAGCTAGCTATTGTATAATAAAACTTCCCAAAATGTAATGTCTAAAATAATAATATTCTTGCTCACTAGCTTATAGGGTGGTTTGCTTACCTGGGTGGGTTTAGGTGATCTTGTATAAACTTGCTTATGCATCTGTGATCAGCTCTTGTGTTGGCTGGGGGTTGAGTTATCTAGCGAAACCTTGGTTAGGATGAACTGGCTTTATTCCACATGGTCCCTCAGCTTGTCAGCAAGTTAGTGAGGGTTTATTTTCCTGGAAATGGCAGAATTCAAGGACCACGTAGAAGTGTGCAAGGCCTCTTGAGCTTACATATACAACGAGCACACCATTATGTCTGTCATTTTGTATTAGCCCAAACAGGTCACGAGGCAAGCAGAGATTGAAGTGTTCGGAAAATAAATAGACTTCTTTATGGGAGAACCTGCAAAGTCATGGTGCAAAGAATATGGATTCAAGGAAGAAAAGAATGGGGGCTATACTTGCAATCAATTTGCCATACACCCTTTTTTCCTCATTGTAACATCTCTGAAATTGGTCTTATAATCAGTGCTGTCCTGGGGTGGCTTCAGCCTGGATTTCCGTCAAATTCTTCCAGAGACAATATGTGTTTGCTTCTGCCAGTCACCTGGAGCATGACCAACCTAAAGCCACTTTCAAATAAAGTCTCTCCAGGTTTTTCAGACCATACTGATAGTGTAAATTCAGTGGGCTGAACAGCATGATTACTGGCTTCTTGTTCATATTTTAGGGGACATATTTTTTCTCTCTCTCCACTCTGTGCCAAGATGGAGGTGTGCAAGTTTTCTGGTTCCTTTTTACGTGTATCAACACTTTTTCTCATTTTCCTCATGTTGAGGTCATAGCCCTTTGGTATATCCACTTAACACAGCATCATCTTTTCAACTCCTTGCTTTGGGTGATTTTTCTTTTGTAGTAGTACATAAAATAATGGTGTCTCTTATAATCAAAGGCATCTTAGATAAAATATGGCACATCTCTACTTTACAGATAAGGAATTTGATCCATGGGGCTTTTAATTAAGTTGCCAAAGTCCTATCAGATACGACTGTTAAATAGTAGATGAAGGATCGAATTTCAGATACTCTGACTATAGGACCCCTACTACTAACCACTGCCATTATTGAATTGTGAAACTGAATATTTAACTTTAAAAATGCATTATAACTTAGAAATTTCCTTATATTTTGCCTTTTATCACCAGTTGTCTTGACAGTCCTTTCTGATAGTACAGAAAAATAGATAAATAGATAATTTAATACATACATACATATAAAGGATCAAAAATAAATAATATTCTTTATCTTCCAGGTAATACACATTATTTTGATAGTGACTTAACTTTATGAGGTTAATAATATATGTGGTTCCAGACCTGTAGTAAGTCCATTAAGAGTGACTTTCTAGCAGTATTTTAAAAAATATTTCTATAGTCGCCCTATTCGAATTATCTGTTTCCATCACTATATCTTTTGTCTAATATGTGTATCTATCTACTAAATTATTCACTATCAAGAACAGAGAGCACATGATTATTTGACTCACCCACTCTTCAATTCAAATAATTCATGTACAATGGAGAACCAACAAATATTAATTAAAAGATAATGAATTAAAACCCCAATAACAAGAATATTTTTATCCAGCTGTGAAAATCTGAGTCTGAAATTTTAATATTTAGTTTTTTAATTTTGCAAAGACAGAATTACCTTGTTGCCCTAAGCTGTTGTTTTATCACCTAGCTTTATATTTTAGAAATATTAAACATTTTTTAAAATTCCATACAAGTTGAGGTAAGCTCTGAAATATTTGCCAATAAAGAATCACAAGTTTTTCTCAAGCTACAAAGCAGCAGTGGGATATTAAATATTTAAAAACCCCACAAAGTGTTCTCTCTGAGCTGCCAACCCTTTCTAAAGAAATGTATTAAAAGAATTCCCTCCAGTCTCCATAAGATCCTCGCATTTCATGAATAAAGGTAATACTTTTTCCTCTATGCTGTAAATAAATTTAAAATTTCTTCTTACTGAAACTCCTGAAAGTAAACATATGATACTATTTCTCCTAAGCTATACGTAGGCCCCCAATGTATTTTCACCACCTACAAATATCCAGGCTTTGGTTATTGGAAAGTGCCATATGTTTCTCAGTCTGGCACATTGGTATGTGGGTTTTTAGTTTTCTTCCAGTTGGAGATGAGTAGTGTCAGACTGTAAGACTAATAAATAAGACAAATAGTTCAGAATCTTTCTAATTTCTTAAGTAGATTTCTGGGCATATTTAACTCAACAGATTTGGAAGTTGACATATGTTATATCCATATTTCATTTTGGGTAAATAAAACAGTGATCTTCTAATGGATAAACACTCTTCAATTATTTTTCGACACTAAGATTCTCTCTGAAATGCCATATTTTACCAAATTTAGCCTCACTTTTTTTTTTGCTAGCCTTTTACTTGGTAGTTCTTTCTTCTTTGTCATCTTCTTCTTTTTTTTTATTTTTCCCACTGTATTATGTTAGCTCAGATTTTTTAAAAGAAGTCTCAAAGTGTGACTAAAATGTTAAATATTTAGCTGTTATTCTTCATAATCATTTAGTGGGTATAATAATATATCTTTTTCTTTTTAAGTCAGCTTTTCGGGCAACTTCCGTTGCCTTTAAAGATTCATTTTTGAGTCTAAGCTCATTTATTTTTAACATAAATCCTTGAAAATTATTCTGTTCAACAAATTATTGGTAGATATAATAACACTTAGAAAAGGAATAGTACCTAACATTTTACTTAGTAATGTTTTAAATGCTTTCTTTGCCTCAAAATAATACAATGAAACAAAGAAAATGTATAATGCTTTTTAGTTCTAAGAACTAAATAAAAAAAACTTCTTACACACAAGACAAACATTACACAAAGAGATTTATTGTGTTGATTTGGGATTTACAGAGCTATTATAGTGTAAGCCAATTCTGAAAGCTTTCTTTTGCTTTTTCTTAACCCCTTCAGAACTGAAATCAAATTAAGTCCGTGTGGTAGTCTCCAAAGGTGGCTTCCATCAGTTCCTCTGTCTCTGTACATACATGCCACTCTTCCATCCAAAAGAAGAATGTAATTCTTCTTTCTGTAATTCTTGGCTAGCCCTCTGACTGCTCTGATCGATAGAATGTAGCCTAAGCAGCATTCTAGGTCTTCTGAGGCCAGGCCTCAAGAGGACTGGGGGCTTCCTACTTCCTCCTTTCTGGATCTCAGCGGCCATACTGTGAGGAAGCCTGAGTAACCATAAGGATAGGTCCACATGGAGGAGAATGGAAGGCTCTGGCTATCAGCCCCAACTGAGCTCCCAGCTGGTGGTCAGCATGAATTTTGTGCTGTCTGAATAAAGCCTTTTGGATCTTGCAGCCATCTCAGCATCCCAATCTGTCATGGAAAACACAAAACACACCCAATCAACCCACATGTGTAGGAGTATGTAACTGGTGTAAGCATGTGATTCTGTGTAAGGGCAAAGACTTGGACTAGGTCAGATAATCAGGATGAGATCTGAGGGATCAGGGAAATGGGACACCAGGGTGGGCAAGGCAGTTTGGCATTCTAAACTCTAAACTGTTTAGTTCCTCCAGGTGAATCTGGGGTGACTTTTCCACAATTCTACAAGTAATGTCCTTACCGTACACTCCGGGCTGAAAAGAGAAAAAGCTTAGTTTATTATCTAAAAAGCGTGTCTTACTTTTAGCCAGTCAATACACAGAGAAGCCAGAGGGTGTGCAGAAGGCTCTTCTTAATCTCTGTAATTTGTGTGCATCCAAAGGACAGTGGGGTGGGTAAGGGTCAGGGCTTCACCCTATTCAGCTTGTTCTACGGGTTTCTCAAAGAGCATTAATCTCATCCCCTTTCCTCCTTTAGCACTAATTCTGTTCTATCAATCTTGTTCCCCCACCCCCTCCTGCTGTTCTAGAGAGGGGTCCTGATCCTCTCCTTTGAAGGAGATAGTTTGAGGCAACCTCCCCTTAGGAGTGCTAACTCAAAGTCCGCTGTCTCCAAGATGGTCCCATATTTTACTGCAGTTTTTTTTTTTTTTTTTTTACTGCAGTTTTAATGCCAGTTTCACTTGGCATTATAAAAGCTGTTATGCTAAAATATTGAGTCTCTTTTTTCTGTTCTCAGCTGCTTTACAGAAGGCAGCCTTATTTTTCTGTGCATTGTATATTCTGTATCCTAGGCAACACTTCCTTGCTTCCCCTCCCCCCAACAACCTGCCACTAAAAGACAGCCTACTAATTGCAAATTAGTAGGTCTTTTGGCTGATTTATGTTGGAATATTTTTAGGCCTTCAACTTTACCTATGAAATTAGTCTACTCATATAGATAGGAACCCTTTTTTTCACCCATAAAGGAAAAATGCATTGTTTCTGTTACAGAGATACCAACAAGGCTTTCTTAAATTACTTTCCATGCAGCTCAGAATGACTCATCTTATTGGCCTAGAGACTTTGCTTAGATTGATGAAGTTTCTCCTTTATTAAAATTTTACTGCAAATTCTCAAGATTCTGAGACATCTGCAAGAGAATTTTCAGGGGCAGGAGGTTCGTTAGAGTTATTCTCTCCATGTCATGGTGAAACCTCTACTCACCTAACCCTGGGAGCAAGGGCTAAGGCCTGTGTAAATATCCCTGACATGGTACCTCCTGGCTTCCCAGGGTCTATGAGGTTGCTCCCTTAGTTATTTTGACAAACGCTGCTACTGGCTACTTTATACTTTAAAGGTTTGGTGAAGTGTACTAGCCCCTAAAGCTATTAACTGTAGGAAATAACTTTAAGAATTTTAAAGTTGATTAGAACATCCACACAGGTACGACTTAAAAAAATTAAAATAAGGATATTATAGCAAGAGGGAAATATTTTTCTGTAATAAAACCAAAATAAAGTCAAGATTTAAAAATCATTGAAGTCCATTAAGTCATCATAAAGGAGTTCATGCGTTATTGGTATGAGGCAAAAATTCAGACAGTTAATAGCAGGCACTGAAGCCAACACAGTAACACCAGAATCTATTTTAATTGTATGAAAGCTTTTATATATATTAAATCAAATAGCACTAGTCAAGCTATTCTAAATGTTTAAACATATTAGGAAATTATATAATCTGAAATAACCAATTAAGACTTTTTAAATAATTAGACTATAGTGATTTTTTTATGGAGTAAACATTTAGAAATATTGGTGTTATGTAAAAATAATGTCTTGCAAATGCATAGGAGCTTTTCCTAAGGAGAAGGGGAATAAAAATTATCTTCCAAACATTTACAAATAAAAGCAAAGCTGGCAGATAAAATTTTTGTCAGTTCAGAAATAGAATCAATCAATTTCTTGGTTAATTTGATAAAATGCCTGACTCTCAAAAATGGAGAGAAGCCTATTTGAAGAACTGTGACCCTTGGGTATATAGAGGTCATTTCTATATTAAAGAGGACAATACGTTATTTGCAAAATGCCACTCTTTCTACACGTTTGTGATGAGTTTCTTGAAAATTAATGATAGTCTTCAGAAATAGCTGCAGTCAGTCCCTGTAGATTCTGACAACATAGATTGTACCATACCACATTCATTAGAAGGAAGATTAAAATATATGTCAGCAGGACAAAAAAAGCCCATGGCAGATGTTTTACCTCTGTATTAACATGTACCAATGGAAAAAAAAAAAAGGTATTTTATTCAGGAAAAGAGACACAGTGAAGGATGATATGAAAACTAACTTATTAAAAATCCAAATGACCTTAGTTGCAAGTAAACTTAAACTTCAAAAAGGTCTATTTTATTTTCACATTATCCAGTGCTTTCTCTCTTATGCTATCTCAAATACTTTAAAATACTGAAGTATCTTGTAAATCCCCACATCAGGATTCAGGAATTCGAGGTTTGTTTGTTTGTTTTGTTTTGTTTCTAAATTCTAATCATTCAAGCATAGGCAGTACCTCATTTCCTCTAGGTTAGCCAAATACTTTGTTAACCAAAATGCTTCATTGTTTAAACACTTTAGGTAATGAAGGGTGGCATTCACATTGACCACACGTCAAGATGAATTCCCTTCCTAATATGAGACCATATATTGAAATCAAGGGGGTAGAGGGAGTCAAAGATACGTTCAGGAGAAGGATGTTGTGTGTATGAGAACCATACAGAAGTGCAGTGATAGGATTAAAGAGAGATTTGGGTGTGAAAATGTTTCACAATAATAGTATAATTTATTAAGCACTTTTCATATAGTCAACATGCTCAATACTTAACAAATTGAGGCAACGTTAGGTTACTATTATTACCGTGGTATGGTGTTTATGCTCATTTCATAGGTGGGTACATTGAGTGACAAAGGACTTAAATGACTTGTCCATGGCCACACAGCTGCCAAATGGTGGTTGGTTGATTGAACCCAGACTGTGAGAATCTAAATGGCAAACTCTCAAATTAGGGATTCAGAGTACAGCAGAGGCAGGGCAGGGATGGTGGTAAACATAATTGCAAACAGAGATTCTTGAACAATGGGTGAAAATTGAGCAAATTGATGTCTCCAAAATAAATCCAAGTAAGTGCTCTTATTTAAATACATGAGATGCTGTGCAATTTTACCCTTTAAATTTATGTGCTCTTGTTTTTCTGCTTTCTTTCTTTTATGTAAATTACGGCATTGATTTGAAACCCAGTTCACCTAGAACTAAACAGGCCCTGCTCAGAATTCCAGGGTGATGAGAAGAGCTTTTGCTAAAAGCAGATTCTTTCTGTTTCTCATTTTGTATTCCTATGGCCTTACATTTGCTCCCAGAATTCTCAAATTTCAGGTTCCAACCATTGTTCATATATTGACCCTTTTGCTTTCACTGTGAGAGTGACAAGTAGGTGACAAACAGGAAATGTATAGGTGAGCTGTTGCAGAGCTCCCTTTGAAGCATGTCACAGGTTTTAGGAGAAAAATCTGAGCCTCTGTGTAAAATGTTACCAGGCTCTTTAATCATAGAAGCTTCTACATGATTGTTAACTCTCTTTATTAACCTATGACTACACATTTCATAGGATAACTTTAATAAAAGTCTTAGAAAATGTCACCATCCCACCAACTCCCAGCACTGCTCAGGAGGGTTCCAAACTTTCATACATTTATTCTAATATTGCATGACGGAAAGGACAAGAAGTTCAAGGCTGGGGCTTCCTGCCACTTTGTATTTTAAAAGCCTTATGAAGATAGGAATCTGCACAGGGGAATTGAATTGTCTGCTTTTATTCAGTCATGTTAAATGTAATGACAATAATGCTGTTAGGTCGCATGTATTGAGTCCTTGTTATACGCTTCTGGGAACTGGGCTTAATAAATACTTCACATTTATTATTTCATTTACTCTTCCCAACAGCACTAAGTAATAGTGTTCCTATCAGCCCCCTCTTAATGATGAGACTTGGAGATTTTAAATAGCTTGCTGTGGGTCAACCAGTTAGTAATAGAGTCTAGTCATAAAACCTGCAGTCTCATTCTAGGTCCTATATATTTTAGTTTCTAAGTAAAAGGCAAAAAGTCCAATCAGTTAGCTAGATGTTTGGGCAATGGGTTGGCTGCTTGCTGTGTTAGATGGCTACAGCTGCCATAACAAAATACCATAGACCAGGTGGCTTAAACAACAGACACTCATTGTCTCACAGTTCAGGAGGCTGGAGGTCCAAGATCAAGGTTTCAGCAGCTTTGGTTTTTCCTGAGGCCTTTTTCCCAGACTTGCAGATGGCCACCTTCTCTCTGTGTCCTCATTTGGCCTTTTCTCTCTGCATCCCTATCCCTGGTGTCTCCCCTTTTTCTTATAAAGCCACTAGTTTTATTGGATTATGGTCCACCTTATGACATCATTCAACTTCAGTTATCTTTTCAAAGGTCTTACCTCCAAATACAGTCACATTCTGAGGTATGTTGGGCATTAGGATTTCAACATATGAGTTTTGGGGGGATGCAATTTAGTCTGTAACATTTGCTATCATAGATCTTAAATATCTGAGAGACTGAGTTTTCATATTTATAGAGCTATATCAGCAAGTAAAGGTGAGCATAGGTCACTGCTTTATTTGTGATATTAGTATAAAATTACTATCATTCATTAATCCACTCAGTTAACGCACAACACAAACACAAAACCTCACAACATTGTTCAAGGAAGGAAAAAGAGAAAAAAATGCCAAGAACTAATCATTATAAACTATGGGAGAAAGCATGCAAAGTACTTTCATTTCTGCAAAAGGTTTGGGAGTTTTCTATTAATTCGATGATCAACCTTTGTTTATGGTCTCTGATTTTCTTAAGTGAAATTTTAAAGAGAGTAAAAAGCCTTGAATAAGAGTAGAAAATTGCCTGCAAACTGTATTTTTTGACTGTCTGAGCTATCTGCTCTAGTTCTACCCATTCCCTCATCTCTGAAACTGGGGAGTTCATTGTTCTGAGGTGCAAAGAAATACACTGGGCTGCATTTATGGAAAACAAGTCATTGTTATTTGAGTCCTAGGTCTAACTTAGGACAACTGATAAAGTAAATAGTCCAGAGCAGTGCAATTCAGAATGCATTCTGAGGACGAGTTTTAGGAGATGTTCCATAACAGAAGTTCTCTTATTAATACATTTGGGAAATTGTACATAACATGTTCTCCTTTTGAAGGCTGACAATCTGACAATCTGAATACAACATGCTATATTAGTTAGCTATTGTTGCAATCATGCTACATAACAAACCACTTCAATAGTTTGTGACTTAAAAACAATGACCATTTATAATTTCTCAAGAGTCTAGGGGTTGACTGGGCTTGAAGAATCTGCTGGGCTCTCTCCTGCACTCGCAGTGAGCTGGTAGGTCAGCTGAGGGATGGCTGGTCCAGAATGCCCTCAGCTGGGCTGAGACTTGGCCCTCAGTGCTCTTCCATGTGGTCTCTCACCTTCCAGCAGGCTAACCCACGCTGGTTCTCATGGTGGTGGCAGGCATCAAAAAAGAGACGCACACAGCCTCTTGGGGCCCAAACTCCGATTTGATACACTGTCAGTTCTGCCACATTCTATCGCCCAAAATGACTTAGAAGGCCAGCCCAGATTCAGTGGGTGGGGAAATAGATGCCATCTGGTGGGAAGAGCTGCAAAGTCAAGAGCTAGATTAAGGTGGGGGAAGAATCGGGACCATTTTCATAAATATTCCACCACATGTACCTTAAGACTAGTCCCAGTGCCCCTCTGGTTACCCCACAGCAGATTCCAGGGCACCAATAAATCCAAGGAAAATGGAGTGGGGAGACCTGGCTTCTTATTTGGGGTAGTAATGGGGCAGCCTTCCACCCTGTACTTGGGGGAGATCAATTGACTGAGCTCAGATCACCTAACTCTGGACAAGGATTAATTACACTCTTATTTTAACTTCAAAGCTGTTACTAAGAGTAAAAACAGAGAGCGACGCGAAGTGCAGTGTGAAACACACAGGGGAAAAATTTAGTACAAAATAATGGACACATTGTACGAAAGTAATTTAACATTTAAAGCCAAAGGCAGAAAGACAGAATAACAAAGAGCAAAACCTGAAAAGAGAGTCCGACACATTATTCCTTAGGCACAAACAAATTAAAACTTTGGTTGAAACGTAGATGAAGCTTGTCACGGATTCTGGGCTACATCCCGTTGACTGAGGTAGGAGGTTGCTCTGACAGTACAGGGAACCCCGCTGGATGCAATGGGGTGCTTCTTGTCCCATCAGCGCTGTCCTCCTCCTTCCATCACTGAAGTCCCTAAAGAGCCCATGTGGAATATTAAAATGCTTGGTGGTTATCTACAAACTCTAGGGAATATATCAATTCTGTCCATTATTATTAATCAGAATAAACGACATATACTTCATCTGCATTTCATCAAAATGTACGTGCTTGGGAGAGATCACCAAACATCCTTCTCTTTCTTTTTAAAAAATAGTCAGGGGCCACATTTTTTTTCCCCTAATTTCGGATTAGGCAAATTATAAAAGCAATAGAATGTTGTATTCGGAGAAAAGGCTGAAGAAACTGGAATAATTTAGACCACAAAGCACAAGATCATTAAAAATTATGCAAAAATGGGAGGCCTTATTATGGAGAAGATGGTAACCATTTGCAACTTGACAGGAGGGAGAAAATTAGCAAGTGAATACAAACTGTAGAATTCAGGAATCTGACTGGATATAAAGAAGAACCTCCCAGTTGTGAGAAATAATAAACCTTCTCTCACTGTCTTTCAATGTCAAGGATAGTGAATCACACTCTTTCCACAAATTCGAGATTTTGTTTTACTGGTTTGAGTCTGTATTTTCCCATTTCACCCATAATAAAAATGTAGTATGAAATACTTGCTTTTTTTATACTCTCACTGCTTATAAATTTGTTTTGTATATATTTTCACATACCTTATTTCACTTTTTCCACAATACCCCTAGAGCATGGGAGATCGGCTTTATCATTTCTTGTGTGTGTGTGTTTAAGATGAAGAACTTGAACATTAGCATCTTATTTAAGTATCTTGCCCAAGATCAAATAAATAATATTAAATCTGTTGCTTTTAAATTAAAAATTTGGTCCAATTTGCTATTCAACTGTAATTTTGAGCTTGGAATAAGGATAGATTACTTGTTTTTATTCAAGCCTACTTGCAGGATTTTGTGGCATCCTTTTAGGATAATGTCATCTTCCTACACAATAATTTCAGTGCCTTCTGGTTGCCTATCAGACAAATTCCAGACTCCGCAGCCTGGGTCCAAAGGGCTACAGATTCTCTCTTGTCCTCCTCCCCCAGTCTTCCATTTGCCAGCCTCCTAGCATCCCTGCGGCTTTCCCTTCCCCATCCCTATAACCACTCTGAGTACAGGGCAGATGATACAGAATGTGAGGAATGGGGTATTCTTAATTCATATGTGTATGCTATTAAAAATTATAAGGAATCCTCAACAAGAAAGAGAAAACTGTCTTGCCCATATGCATCTTTGGAAGGGGCACTGATTTAGAAAGATCAGGGATGTCATTTTAATATATAGGTAATTCTCCAAGCAGCTGATGCTGCTATCCCAGAGGGGTATTCATTACCTGGCAGCTGGAGAACCATGCTTTCTTTTGTCTAAGCATAAATCTTGGCATGGGAGGTTGCAGGGTGAAAGTCTGTGCCCGGGAAAGATCATGGCAAGCTCCCTTTCATGCAAAAAAAAATAACAGAAGTCTAATTTTAATACAGCTTCTCCATTTAAAATGTCTCCTCTGTTTTTATGTCTTTAAATTCTACCTTATTGGACAGGAAAAATAACAGTAGATTTAGGGTCAGACAAACCCAGAGACCATCTTGGTTCTACCATCTGCCCGATGGACCGTCTTGGGCAAGCCTTTCCTAAAGTCAGTTTCTTTGCTCTCAAATGAATGTAGTCTATTATCTACCTAACAAGATTGTTGTTAGGATTAAATAAGATACACTGTTTAGAGATGACCATCTACACAGAGCTTTTCCCACACATGCTAGGTACTCAGTCAAAGGATAATTCAAAAAATGACAATATTTTTTGTTTCCGCTTTTCCAAAATAGCTTCATTTTTGTAAACACTCAATCTCCATTTCTATCTGTACTTTGGGCTTCCATCTTAGTGTATAGTAGAGCACTTTTCATATTAATAGATTAATGATTTAAGCATATATTGAACAGCTTCTGCATATTGAACTACTTGCTATGGAGATGTCAATATACAGGCAACAATCAGAGTAAGAACACAACTTACAAAGTGCTAAGTGAGGAGGTGTGTATAGTAAGTGCAGTAGGATCCCCCAAAAGACTCTAAGTTATCATAGTCTAAGGAGACATGGTGGATGCAAGGTGACTTAAGCTGAGCTAGAAGGATGAGTGTCGTCAAGCAGGGTAGAGAAGGTGGAGCCTTCCAGGGTGGGGAGTGGCAAGAGTGGAAGCATAAGTATCAACCCCTACATGGCTGTGCCATGATGGGACTGCTCTCTTTGAGCCAAGGATGTGTTTAAGACACAAGGATGTGTGGGAGCACTTGTATCTTTTGATAGGAAGGGGAGATGCACACTGTAAAGGGCCTTCAAAACCAAGTGAGATTTAACTTTGATTCAAAAGGAGCAAGGAGGTAGTATAGTTTCAAGAACAAAACAGTGATATAAATGAGGCCTGCTTGTGTAGAATAAATTGGATAAGAAAAGAAAAAACTTATTTAGTAGCTTTTGATGCAATGCATGTTGTGATAGTGAGAATCTTTACTTGGTTGTCTTCAGGATGAGGTAAGGAAGACCTTGAAAACAAAGGAGGTTGGTAGTGGGAAATTATTCACAGGACTTAGAGATACACGAGTTATAGAAGGAGACAGGAAAACTCCAGTGTTTCTGGGCTGGAAGGCAACATAATGGTGAAACTCTCAAGTTGGGAAGGTCTGTGTTTTAGGAAGATCCTTAGTTAGGCTTTGAGAATGTTGAATTACACCATGAACTACCCATATGGAACTGTCCATTAGGAACTTGTAGCTATTGGAATCAGTGTAAGTTTAAGGCAAATTTTTTCATGCTATCCTGAACCTGAACTGAAACCCTAAAATCTAGCCTCAACTCTAATTCTAACCCTTGTATCAATTTTATTCATTAATGATGACAAGAAACAACTGGCACAAGCAGAAAGAGAGAGGCTAAATCTTCAGCCATTGGAGATTGATTTCATTCTCTAATTGCTTCTGGCCAGCCCTTTCATTAATGGATTCAATAGTTACCAATAGTGATGGTGAAGGAAAGGTCTATTTGGTGTCTCCCTCTCATATAATGAGCAATAATATTTCTTCAGATAAACATGAGTTTTGTAGGATCTAAGCTTCCCCAATCTTTCATAAACCATAAATTAAAAATGAGCACATCTTTCTGATTTTGATTCAACTGAGCCACTGAATAGAAAAAAACCCATGTTATATCAAGGTTCTCCCTCCTCTCATATTAACTGAATTGTATCAATTGGTAACTGGTGAGTAGTTAATTCAGTAAAAATCCAATCAAATTCCTCCTAATCCAATGTATTCTAAGCCTTCATTCTATGAGGTTATTTGGCGTATTCTCGATGAGTTCAAGGTAAAGTAACTGTATAATTTGGGGCTGGCTACAGAAGTATCCAACAACTTTTATGTGTTCTCTACAACATAGCTAAGATAAATATTAAGTTATCTAGGTTCTACCTTCGTCTTCTTAAAACAAGTCACATGCTCAGAAGTGTTCCTTCATCACTCCTTAGTCTTCTCTCCTTTTTAAATAAATAGGACTTGCAGCAGGAGAATCTGAGATTTAGACGAGTTACTGACCACTAAATTTGCTTTTGAGTATTGCGTTGATTTCCTTAAAGATCAACTGAACTCTTTCAAAGTCTGTAAGTAGTTTTTGAGGGATAACATCTCCAGAATCCTGCTAAAGATGATGCATATTGAAAGAAATGTAGAGGGGCACCTCGATAGCCATCATTCAGAGAAATCTTGGTGGGGAAGTTTCTTAAAGAGAGTCTGGATAAAACTGATTCCTCTCCTGCTTCTCAAGGGAAGGCTGTGAAACCCTCGTGACACATTATTACGGTGGATTCTGTCACTTACCAGTGAGCCTGACTCCAATGATGAAATTGACTCTTCAGGTCATTGATGATCTCAGCAGTGGAGGGGAGTGTGATGTGGTCACCAGATAATTCCCCAATACCAGTTCATGGACCAAGGAAATTATCTCCCTTTTAGTAACTTATAGGTGTCCCATCAAACCTTTCTTTTTCCTTCTCATAAATAGGGGTGGGGAGGTGTTCAAAGAGGAAACTTTTATTTTACTTCCTCAGTTGAAAAACACACAGTATGGTGACTCAGTGTTTTCTTACTATGCAGAACCTGTTCCATGCATTATTTCGAGGAAACCATATGCAAAGATTGTTTCTATTTAAGAATGGTTGATGGTTTCTGCTGCTTATATGCTATGTTTCTCTTTCTGATTGATGGCAGTGGAATAATTCCAGGGTGAATATGATATAAGGCTAAGAGATCAACATAATTTCCTTGGTGAATTGATTACTTTCCTCTGAATTTATAGTTCCTACCAGGACTGCAAATTAATGTGGTGGACGCGCTTAGTTATTCTGATTGTGCCTTACATTTAAATGCAGGCAGCTTAGACATTAAATGTTCCATGTTTATAACTCATAATCAGATGGTAGGTCCTGAGAACAAGAGGAGGTAATTGTATTATGTCTGAACAGAAAATGTTTTTGAAATAGTGGTGGTAACTATGTTGGCTACTGTATTCTGTAACATGAAATATATGTCTAGCAGCCATCTATTATTCATTACATCAATATGTATTTAATTCAACATCTGACTCCCAGTTCACATCGAGGAGAAATGAACACATGTACCAATAGCTTGGGAAGGTTGTATGCGGTATATATACACATAAGAAATAAATTATATATGCATATATGTGAAATTACTGTATAGGATTAATATGATTTAAAAATTGTGCTTGTGTATATGTTATGCTTGTATACAAAGAAAACTTTTGCTTCTTCAGATGTACAGCCTATCTATTTTTGAAGGTGAATTACTGGGAGAGGGGAAATTAATCGTAAAAGTTGTGATTTTTGGAGGGGGTGATTTTTGCTACTTTTGCAAGTTATGATATAACTTAACCTTCTCTTTACCCAAATATAGGGTTTTAGAACTAAGCAGGCTTCTGAAGTGAACTTCCCTAACCTTCTCAGATTCCAGGTCAGTCAATGGAGACCCGAAGCACCAAATGACACAGGTGGGTCAGGCCACTCCTCGTTGGCAGAGCTGGAAGTCTGACCTAGTTTATTGCTTTTGCTAATTTATGCTCTGTAGTTTCTTTCATCACAAATACCTGCAAAGTGGAATCTCAGTTCCTACAATCTGTGGCTACTTTAACTATGGCTGTCTTCAGGATTTTCCTAGGGTAAACTAAAATAATCAAGAATTTGTTAGCCTCTATATTTTTCACCCTGAATTGTGATCTCCACACAAAAACAAAAGAAGATGTTATTATGACTACATAATATTATTATTTTGAAAAAAATTATTAAGGAAAAATGATTGTGTTTGCCTTAGGTCTGTGAATACAACTATGAACAAATGTTGGGTCAAATGTATCTTTTCCTGTTAATATATATATATATCTTTTATACTAATTGTAAAGTCTGCAGTGGGTATATAGGTGTTCAACTTTTTTCCAGATTTTATGTTTTTGTTTTTTTTTAATTTTTAATTTATTATTTATTTATTATTTTTATTTTTGGCTGTGTTGGGTCCTCGTTTCTGTGCGAGGGCTTTCTCCAGTTGCGGCAAGTGGGGGCCACTCTTCATCGCGGCGCGTGGGCCTCTCACTGTCGCGGCCTCTCTTGTGGCAGAGCACAGGCTCCAGACGCTCAGGCTCAGTAGTTGTGGCTCACGGGCCCAGTTGCTCCGCGGCATGTGGGATCCTCCCAGACCAGGGCTGGAACCCGTGTCCCCTGCATTGGCAGGCAGATTCTCAACCACTGCGCCACCAGGGAAGCCCTTCCTTTTAATATTGATCACCAAGATCATGAGACAGAAAAACCCCACACTGATACTATTGCACAGTAAAAACTTTTGTTTTCTCAGTTGTGATGGCAGAAAACGCTCAAGTCAGGGTCCAGAAGCTGTCCTTTTAAATGACTGAAATCCGAATGCTATCCTGGGGCATATTGAATACATTTGGGGATTTGTTGAACGCATAATTTATTCTGGGTATTTTTTTTTTTTTTTTGTAGGGGTGTGAAGAAATGCCCTTTAACTCTTGAGGTAATTGATGTCTGTGGGGTAAATGTAATTGCAATAGAAATGCATGTGCATTTCTTGACTAACTTGCCAGAACTTGACTCACTGGCAACTTTATTAGCACAGCAGCTGCAGGCTGGAATTTGTCACTTTCACATGACTTGTCTGATACCAGAAACATAGAAACTGCAAGATACTATGTGTATATTTTTTCTTAAATTGTTGATTAGCTGACCTTTAAATGATTTGTGTAGTCATTCTCCAGAGCCAAAAAGCTAGCTGTATATAGAGGTGGCACCTTGAACACCATGATACATTGTTTTCCACTTACTCCACTGTTTTCCAAAATTATATCCAGTAGTTATAAATCCGCAATGTGCTTATCATCTGATGTATTACCTGGTATTTACCTTTTAGGACATTATACATTTCTCAGAACTGTACAAGGCAGTACAGGAGAAACTAGTTTAACACAATAATTTACTTAATAGCCCAAAGTTACCATACGCTACTTTTAAATAATCTCACGTCCATTTGCTTTCATTCTTTTTGCAATTTTTTACTCCAGAAGCTGCAGAATATCTTCTTACGCAGTGGGATAATTCCAATCCAAAACATATTCATTTGTTTTTCCAAAATGTATCTCCAAAGAACAAGGTATTTCCTTAAAATATGAGGAAACTGATATTCATTCCTTTGTCTTTTTCTGAGTTTTAACTTTTTTCTCCCTTTATTGTCTGTGCTCTGCATAGAGAAGCTGCAGTTTGAAAAAGTAGGATGTTATCTAGCTGCTCCTCGTCAGTCATTGTAGAGCTAAATACTGGCAGAGGCTACTCTGCCACCCTCAGCAATGTCAGTCCTGTGGCATGGTGGATCTTCAGCTCCTGAATTTCTGCTGCTTCTGGCATTGGTTTTCAGTAGATTCAGGGCAGTAAAACAGGAGGGAAGAAGGCCTTTTCTTGCAGTCGGGGACTCTGAGTACTTGCCTGGCTTCGGAGCCAGGAGTCTTGCTGGGAGCTTGGCTATCAAGGAGCCAATGCCCATGGTTGGTAACAGCTGCTGCACTTGGCTTTTCCCTGCACGCATTGAGAGAGTGATCTGTGTTCCTTGCCTTCCCACTCCACTGGCCAGAAATAAGTAGAAGCTGTGTACAAGGGAAACAGCAGCAGAGAGGTCTCCACTTGACTTCCTTCTTCATTTCTCAAGTTCAAAGTCTCAGTTAATCATATTAGAGCCTTTAAAGATGGTACGTTATATCTTCTCCCATTAATCTATTAGTCTTCAGGAAAATGCTCTGTATTATAATGATACTATTCCCCCAAGAAGAGAAAATATGTACAAACAGAAACTTTAATAATAAATATGAACATAGGATTTAGAAGTCTACAGAGTACTTCATGTATGTTATATTTGTTATATTTAATACTTAACACATTTTGCAGTAGACATTATGATGAAATGGGGGCCAATATAACCTAAGTGATTCCTCCCCCCACATTCCACAGCCAGTTAAGAAGTGGATTTAGAACTTGACTCTATATAGATTTTGAATCCATGTAGACCCCAAATTTCAGACTTGATTCCAAGGATTATATTCACTCCTGTGTGAACTATAAACTACGCATAACATGAAGATATAATGCATTACTACTTTTATTGAATTAAGTATCTTAGTTTTTCATATGATGCTCAAAGGTTATATTTAATGGAAGTGTGTTTTAACAAGTTCTTTTTATTTCTTTGTAGTTCTGCATTTTATTTCATTTGAATTTCTGTGTTTGGGATGTTGAAATGTTAACATCTTGTATAACACAAGCTGTGCCAGGTTTTATAGGTCATCTCAACTTTGGTTATAGTTAATCTTACTGTTGCTATGCAAAAATCTATAATAAGATCCCATCTGCTTTATAACTGCTCAAGAAAAATACATTATCGGTATCATTTGGATAAAGTGGAATTCAAATGAAATCGCCCTGTTGAAAATTATTACTTTTGGAGCTTGCTTTTTATAATCCTATGAATATCTGATTCAATATATTTTATAGCATATATAGTGCTTGGAAATTTAAATATGCTATCTGTATGTAAAAGAACCATACATCAATTATATATAAAACTTTTATTTCTTCTTTTTTAACTGAAAATGAGACAACCTGGTTAGAGAGAAGAACAAAGAAATACATATTCTGGTTTCTTTTCTCTTAGTGAAACTATCAATTTAAGAAGACTACAAGTTATAAGCAGAACAAACAGAACTCATAGGATTTTTATCAAAGACAACATCATTTTTATTTCCAATTAAACCTTTACTTAAAAATATATTACAGGAAGTATTCCTCTATCCCCGGAAAGGTAATTTTGTCAGATACAAGACATTTATGATCACTCTCAGGTTACTGAAACTTTTAAAAAGTCACTTTGTATTGCCAATATGGCCTCTGCTCAGAAGTTAAAAGGGACAGTCCCATGTAGTAATGAGAAATTTGGAGCTGAATTTTAGTTAACTCTTCCCCCCTTCCTTGGCTGGGGTTCTGCTGCAGGCTGGTGGTTGACAATGAGAGACAGAGAAAGGTTGCCTCTCTAGAAAAGCATTTTTTAAAAAGTTTAGAACATGACTCTCTTGAAATCATAAAATGAGCACATATCAAAAATGTATGTACTCATGAATGAGGAAATCAGTAGGATGATAAAGCAGGTTTCAGAGCATTTGCAGAATCAATATAGTCGCTCAGGAAAATAAAGCTGAATTAAGTTTCCTAAATTTGTCCTAAAACTGTACCTTTTGGGTTCTGTTTTCTCCTGGACAGAAATCTATAAGTCACTGTCAAATTCTAGAGTCCGGGCCCTAATCAGTAGAGATAGTAAGTGAAATAATGATTCCCCCTGGGTAAACCTGTTAGCTGTGCTTCAACGGGACACTGAAAGGACATGCAGTCTGTCTGTCTTTTCGCCTCTTTCCCAAGTTTTGGACATTTTCCCCTAGCATCCCTGTTCCAGGCTTTTTATTTTTTCCTCTTTTCCCTCTGTTGCCTTGTTTGGTTTCTGACTCTGAAGGCTGAAAAAAAAAAGAGGAGGAAGGGGGTAAGAAGGGTTTTCATAATTGCCTCTGTGGGCTTGGCATCTGTTTAACACAGACTCTCAGAAGGGTGCTTTTGTGGGTTCCCAGAGGTCCCCACTGGGTACATAAGGTGGTACTTGCCCGATGTGAGTGCTGCTTTTCTTCTTGTTTTCTGTGGGCCCCTAAGTTCTGGTGTTTCAGAGGTCTCTTCCCCCCCAGGTTCTCTCTGTTGGAGTTCAAGGGGCTTTCTACGATGGTTTTCTCTCAGGTCGGTCCTCTTCAGCAATTTTGGTTGGTTCTCTATTTTGAGAGCTCACATCTGGTCAACAGGAAACACTTGGGCACTCTGCCCATACAACTTCTGGGCGAGCAGACCAGTCCCAGTACAGAAGCAACCCTCATTCTCTGCATCATCAAAACAGCTCTCTGGCCCATCCCTCCTGCTTACTAAGCCTCCTTTATAAATGGAAAGCAGACCCTAGTTTACTGGGTCACCTTCCCTGTAGGGAGTGGTCCCTTTGAATCCTCCTTTCTTCTGACCTGAGTTGAAGAGGAAAAAGTTTTCCCTCCCTCCCTTTGGTGTAAATGGTTCCTATAGAATTCCTCTTGCCATACGAGTTCTTCTCCCCAAATTCTCACTTGACTCTTTTATATTCTTAATTTGGATGTAAATAAAGCACATCTTTAACCTTATATTTTACTTGACAATTTCCTTCGAAAATTTCTTTGTCTTGTATCTTGCCTGGGTGTCTGATATCTATGCTAATGTCTCAGATGAAACTTCTGCTTTAATGGACCATGATACTGGTTTTTGGAGACTGGGAGTCCACAGGACACACGGTCTTGCAAGCATGTTGTACTCAAGTGAATTTTTCTCAGAATGTTTTTATCTGCTTGTTTTTGGAAAACTATCTGTAGGACACAAAAAATGAGTGCACCTGTCTTGGAGCCTATGTTTGGAGGAATATGGGGGACAGATATGAAGAATGCAGGAGTGGAGAGAGGGCCCAGAGGGGCAGGGGGTCATGAAATATCTGTTTTCATCTCCTGATGTAAAAAGATACATGAATTTACAGCATCTATGCCAACCCCATCTCCCCTTCTGAATGCAGACCTGTTTTGTCTTTTCTAATTCCAGACACTCTCAGGATTTTGACTTGTTATCACAAATACAGTACTCAGAGGGGAGAATTTAGTGTATTGTATTAGCTGAATTTAGCTGTATTGTAATAGTCTATAGATTTCTCTTCCCCCTAGATAATAATTTCCTTGAAGGAAGAAACTCTATTATTCTCATTATTATATCCCTAACCCTAGCTGATACATAGTGTACAATCAATGCGTATTTGCTGAATGAATGATTGAGACAAAGAGGGAGGCATGTAGAGTAAGATTTCCCCCGGGCCCTGTTTTCTAGAAATGGTTTTGTTTCTGTTTTTCCCTTTTAGAAGATTTGGGATTCGAGAGATGGTGGGGAAGTAGAAAACCGTACTTACCATTGTTTGTAACAGTTGTTCTTCTATCAACATGAGTCCTCATTCATCTGTGCCCTATGAATGTGTGTAGGAGGAAGCTATAAAATTACATGTAATTTTTTTGAATAATATTACACTGCGTGAATATACACATACACCCTGATTTTTACGAACTGTCTGCCTTAGGTTGAAAAGCTTTTTCTTAAGACTATAATGTCATCTTTCATTATAATCCATATTCATGTTTAGAATTCATTTATTCAGTTGAATACAATGACATCAGCTTTCTCTATGCTGCGCTTGGTAGGTTTGATCTCCTACTTGGAAGGATTATTCTTATTTTTAGTCTTTTCTTTAGCATGGCAATAAATCTTTTGAATGGTGCCCCCTTTATTCCTTCTTTTCCTTTACTAAATGCAAAAGAAAACAGCAACCCATATTTAAAAGGTAGACATTGTTATCCTTTATGGCAATTTCCCTCTCCTCCAGAGATTAGAGTTTACTGTAGTACAGCAGCCCAATAGGATTGTCCTAGAAATGGATTTTCATGTAAAGTATTAACTTATAGTATTTTGTGTAGCAAAAGGAAGGATCAAAATATTATAAAGAGAGAGAAGCTACATTATTATTTTTAATAGGATTGGTATTATAAATGGTCCTTAAAGAGCATATATCTGTCAATGCTTTCTTTCTGAGTTTACCATGAAATGTGTTTTACTGATAAGACACAGCATTCTGATCCATTATTTCGCTAAAAGCCTTGTTAAGAGATGTGACTTACAAGATACTGCTCATGGTCCGTGGTACTTCTTTGAAAGAGTTTCCTTTCTGAAATTGAAGGAAACAAAATATATATTCCACAGGTATATGTTTTTAGTGCCCCTTCCCTCCATTTGGATTATTACATACTAAGCTTTAAATAGAGACATTTTATGTAAGTTTATATTTAGGAAACATAGCTGCTTATTTTCTGTTGGGAAAAGAACAAATTTAAAACTTCTCTAATAAAATGTTATGGAAAAATGAAATCGCGTAAGTGACAAGATCATTGCAACCCTCAGAAAATGGCACTGCTACTTTTCTGAGAGACTAGTGAGAAATTTGAGTGGAACCGAGTTTGTTACTGAGTACGTGTCTCTCCCTGACTTGAACGCTTATTTTTCCAAGGAGGGGTTGGATGTCATTTGAATTCTAGACTATGATTGAATGCTTGGTTTCAAATGGGAGTTCCCTGCCCCAGAATGAATCTGAATGTGCTCATCAGTAAAATAAGGGATGAGGGATACAGGTCTCCTCTGTGCACATCAAAGCCTCAAGAGAATATCAACAGGCTAGAGCAGGGTATGTGGCCCTAATCTTGCCTCTTGCTTCCTTTTTCCTGCCTGCTAGTGAGCCTGAAGAGATCAGGATGTCCTTCGGCCCAGTTGGTGATGGTTCCCCTTCAAGGACGTGTTCCTGGAATAGCTGGGTGAAGCAATCCCAGGGACCACAATGAGAAACGTAGGGACTCCTATCTCCTAACTCGTATTGAGTGGAGCCCTCCTTGGACTCCATATATACATTTTGGAGAAATTTAACATTTTTGAAGTTTTGAAGTCCTGTCCATAAATATCATCTGAGCAGTTCTGAAATAGGACCCAGTGGACCATGAAGTATATTTTAAAACTGCATGTACAGAGTTGAGGATGTTTGACTTGTGGATGTTCATTTTGAGGGCTGTTTATTATAACTGTCTGTCTCCCAAGTAATGTTCACAACCCGCCTCTCAGTGAATTCTGCTGACCCACTCCCTCTTACCAATACGAAGGGCCTTAGAGAAACTAATTCTGCAGTGTTAACATTCAGAGATTTTCTGTGGTTTTTATGTATATCAGTAATAGAAATCAGCAACAGAAATTTAAAGATGGATGGTTCTAAATTTTGAATGTACATTGGAGTAAGAAAATAAGTGATATTTACTGTAGAGATATTTAAAAAAAAAAAGAAAGAAAGCATTTTGAGGCTAGATTTCATTGTACTTTGGTTGATTTTATATGTTTAAAACATGTTTATAAAACATATTTCTAACTATTTTCTCTCTATTCATGTTTGTTTTCTCTCTCTAATCAGTTTTGGTATTTTTTGGTGTAAAGTACGTTTCCAAGAGTGAATTACCCTACTCACAGCATTATAACTATAGGAGATAAGAGTTTAATGTATAGTGCTTTGAATTGTGACTGCTGCCCATGAAGGATTTGCTCATAAAAATGAGATCACAATAAAAAGGTAATGGGACCAACAAGAAAATGGAACTCCTCATGTCTAAAAGGGAGCACAGGTCAACAATAATTAAATTCTAGAAAGTTACAAGTACATATAAATATAATAAAGGATAGTAGAGACGGTTGATATAAAGAGATCATCTTTATGGGTTAAGGATAAAGTTTTCATGGATCACATGTTGGCTCCCATTAAAAAATGGTTCAATAACTATTGCTCAGTTCTGATCTGATTTTGACTTCTCCCATCATTTTCTATTCAGCCAATTCTCTGTAGCCATTGAGAAGGAGCTCAGAAGAAGAAAATTCTGCTGTATTATGGTTGGAAAGGTGCCTGGTAAATAATGAGCATTTTGGTACAACGGGCTCAGATTTCTCAAAAATGTTGCAAAATCTTGACCGGATTAATATATTTTCTTATGTCACTTAATTGCAAAGAGTCATTGCCAAGTTCAGGTGCTTCCTATACAATCCTAATGTGGCAAAGGAAGCAGCTTCTCTCCATTTTGAGCTCTGGACTATCTCCTAATCCCAAACTTCAAAAAATATATATTCTACTATTAATAGAAATATACAATTCAAGATCCCATTTGTTCCCATGAAATTTCTCCACGATTTTAAACTGCTGAGATACGAAGGTAATCTTTTTTTATTTTCCATCCTCCTTTTTCCAAAGCTGTGTTTTTGTAATCCTAATATCTAATAATAAAATATGTATATGTGTTTTTTGACTCTATCTGTTCGACATCTGAATTATATGTAACCTAGTGCTATATAATGGAGCCAGACTTCTTTTGAGCTTACAGTTTTGGGAGCTGATCCTAGTAATAATTATTTCCTTACTTTTCACTGCATTTTTGTAGAAGTATTTTAATGGAAACTTTTTTTTTTTTTTTTTTTTTTAATTTATTTATTTATTTATTTATTTTTAGCTGTGTTGGGTCTTCGTTTCTGTGCGAGGGCTTTCTCCAGTTGCGGCAAGCGGGTGCCATTCTTCATCGCGGTGCGCGGGCCTCTCACTATCGCGGCCTCTCTTGTTGCGGAGCACGGGCTCCAGACGCGCAGGCTCAGTAGTTGTGGCTCACGGGCCTAGTCGCTCCGTGGCATGTGGGATCTTCCCAGACCAGGGCTCGAACCCGTGTCCCCTGCATTGGCAGGCAGATTCTCAACCACTGCGCCACCAGGGAAGCCCTTAATGGAAACTTTTAATAAGAAAAACAAAAGGTAGTATTTTTTAATTCACAAATTCCAAATTCCTAACTTAGGGAGTTGAGAAATAACCTAGGTCTGCCATTTCATTTGACACTTGAAAAGTAGGTCTAATGTTTTTGGAAGAAAAATCTTTGTGTGTGTACATCATATGCATTCTCACAACTCTAAGATAATTTGGAATTTGATGAATTAAAAGATACTACCTGTTGTTTTTCTTATTGAGTTTCCGTTAAAATATTTCTACCAAAAAAATGCAGTGAAAAGTAAGGAAATAACTCTTACTAGAATCAGCTATGTCTAGCTTGATTAACTATGTCTAGATCCCAAAAATGTCAGCTAAAAAAATTAAATATATATGTATATATGTGTATATATGTATATACACACACATAAATGTATATATGTATACATACACACATACAATATATCTGCTGAAGACATTGGTATACAGTTTTAATATATTAATCTTCTGACTTTATTTGCTCATTTCAAGCAGAATATAATTTAGATGCCATTCTACATTAATTGTGTTTTATTCCTAAACAACCTGTTAAAAAGAACACGTTGAATGGAGTCTTAAAATGGGATAATATGCACTCTGAGATCCTACAGAGGAAAAAAAAGAAAACCCCTTTGTGGAGTTACTGGATAGTAACTCTATTTTGAGACAATATTGCTAAAATGTTTCTGTTTTGTTTTGTTTTGTTTTGTTTTGTTTGACTGGGAAAAAATCTTTACTTTGTTTGGGGCAGTGGGCAGGGGTCCAGTCTCAGAACTTCTGGAACTGCTTCTTGGTGCCGGCAGCTTTGGTCACCTGGAGCACCTTGAAGCACACCGTCTTGCTTAGGGGAGGGCACTCGCCCACTCTGACAGTGTGGCCGATCTGGACGTCCCTGAAGCAGGGGGAAAGATGCACGGATACGTTCTTGTGGCGCTTCTCGAAGCGATTGTACTTTCGGATGCAGTGGAGGTAGTCTTAGCGGATGACAAGGGTTCTCTGCATCTTTACCTTGGTCACCACGCCAGGCAGGATCTGCCCTTGGACGGCAACATTACCAGTAAAAGGGCATTTCTTGTCATTGTAGGTGCCCTCAATGGCCTCCTTCGGTGTCTTGAAGCCCAGACCAATGCTCCCGTAGTTATGCGGGAGCTTCTCCTTGCCAGTTTCTCCAAGCAGAACCCTCTTCTTATTTTGAAAGATCGTCGATTGCTTTTGGTAGGCACTCTCCACCTGAATGTCTGCCATCTTCCCCGCCGCCTGAAAAAAGGTAAAATGTTTTAATATTTAAGAAAGAAAAAGATTCAGAAGATTTAAAAATCTCACAAAGTCTTTGCTATAGCTTATAGATATGTGTTCTGATGGTAATTTCATAAATTATTTTCAAATAATTTGTTCTAAGGTAACTTATTACATTAAAAAAGAACCGCATAAAAGATGTGTTTTATCTTGTACTTCACTCAGAATAACTTCTTTTCCTTGTTTCATTTAAATTCTCGGTTTTATATTGTCATAATGCTTGATTCTGTTTTACTTCTTGAAGTGCTTCGTGATCATATAACTGGGACTAAGTAGGAACTAAATGCACCTAAACTTAATGGTTGCTGCTCACCAACTACATAATTATTGTCAGGGTGGCTAAAAATGCAGAAAGTCTGTCAAATATAAAAGAAGCACACCCAGGGAGCAGTGGCTGGGAAGATGGAAATCACAGCTGGAGGTAACGATTGCTCTAAATGTCTTGCTACAGCAAACATAGCATTTGGAAATTCATGAACATTTCTTTTAAATGTGCAAAAGTCTTTGCAAAACAAACCATACATTAACTAAAACACTCATGACTGCACTGCCTACACACTAAGCCACCTGTAATTTGGGGGAAAGTTCTTTCTATGCAACATCAAAAGAAACAACCATAGATCTTTTATTTCAGAATTGGCTTTGGTGACAAATAAGTTGGAAGTAAAAATACAGATAGTTCCACTTCTCTGACACCCAATATTCAATGCTATGCCACATAACTTTCCTAAAAAAATAGTTTATTTTTTATGTGCAATATGTATCCAGTAATCATTTTTAAAATGTGGCCATCCTTTGCTAAATAATGCATAGTACATGAGTCTTTCTGCAATCTCTCATAAAAAATTAATCACCCCAGACTGATTCTTTAAAAATCCATTTGGGTTAGTAAACCCCTCTTTTGGGGAGAGGATTTGGCTTTTTTAGTAAAAAGGGAGGTTGACTCATATCCAGTCCAGTTCATGTGTTCCTCTGCTCTTCTAGTGCCACCATGAGCTACTGTTCACTTTGGTGCTGGCCACCCCATGGCTTCCTGGGACACAGAAGACAACCCCAGGACTGCAGTAACTGAGGGCTGAAGATGGAAAAATCACCATTTCCTTTATTCCTCTGACTCCTGGTAAGTGGTCAATAAATATTTTATGAACGAGTGAATGAAAAAAGAGAGAGAGAAAGAGAGAAAGAAAGAAAGAAAGAAAGAAAGAAAGAAAGAAAGAAAGAAAGGAAGGAAGAAAGGAAGGAAGGAAGGAAGGAAGAAAGAAAGAAAAAGAAAGGAAGGAAGGAAGGAAGAAAGAAAGAGAGAGGGAAGGAGGGAGGAAGGAAGGAAGAAAAAGAATACCCTTTATTTTTCAAAATACACCCATGCACTGCTACTGGGTTTCACTGAAGAAGTGGTGTGAATGTTTGGCCTTTTCTTTCTTCACTTCCTAACTCCATTCTAAGTATAGTCAGAAGGCCTCTCCTGCCTGAGAAATGAGAGTCCATTGTAAAGCCCTCTACCCCATTGTAGTCACTGTAGTTCACAGTCTTGGAACATACTGCTTTTGCCCTATACTGAAGATTACATTTTGCAGAAGGGCTGTGGGTAATGATGGTGCTGAGATGGCTCTTCTCCTTACTCTATTCACCATTGTTTTCTCAAGATAACGGTTTTGCAGCAATAAATATCAATGTAATCTTCATTTTTAGCTGTTTGCAATTCTGTTGATGGTGTAAGAAAATGAGAGCGGGGAAGAGGTCAAGGGAATATCAGTTCTACTGAAGGTCTCTATTCTAGATCAAGGCGCTGTTGTCCCTGGAAAGTATAGCTGTCATCATTCTCTTTTCAAGAGGAGTAAATGAAATCACAAAAAGTAACTTGCATCAACAAGGACCTACTGTGTAGCACAGGGAACTCTATTCAATACTCTGTAATAACCTATATGGGAAAAGAATCTGAAAAAGAATGGATATATGTATATATATAACTGAACCACCTTGCTGTACAACTGAAACTAACACAACATAGTCAGCTATACTCCAATATAGAATAATTAAAAGAAAAAAAAAAACCTAAAAAAAAGTAACTTGCAAGGTCTTCAAGTTGATGACTTACAGCGTAAGGATTGGAACCCAGGAGTGTCTAACTAATGTTATTTCCATAATATAGCACTCCTCCAAATCTTGAGAGAGTGAGGGAAGTAGGAGTCATTGGGAGCATAAAGGTAGTTACTGCATAGGGCTATGTGGGAAGCATGGGGAATTTTGGCTGGCAATTTTCAAGGAATTGACATCTTAGGGACATGGAAGCGTGGCATGGCTTTAGCCAGAGAAGATCTTGCAAACTGAGCAGTTTATGACTATTATTGTGAGGTCAGGTGATTTTCCACTGAAACCAAGTGCAGAAGTCTCTTGAGTGTTGTGGTTTCCTGGTGTCATTTTAAAATAAAACCCATTTCATGGAATTGTAAATATCAGTTAAAAGGTATTTGAGAGAACAAATCTGAAAACAACAAGGAACCATTGAAACTCTGTTGTTATTTTTTCACTAGTCTGGAAGGCTAGAAATCAAAGTCTACTCAGGTTTAGCCTCTTTGCAGAATATATATCAGGATTTGGAAATTATTTGAGGTCAGTGTTTCCCAAAGACTGTTCTAAGGAGGTTATTTCCATGGGATGCAAGTACATGTTGTGGTTAAACATGTTTGGGAAACACAGTTAAACACAGCTTACAGAGAACCTTCAGTTTGTTCATGTACACTCTCCAAGGGTAGGAGCCCTGTTTACCAGAATTCTTTGAACTTGGACCCTTTATACTTAAAGAATCACTAAAGAGATAAATGCCTTCCAAAATCAACAGAACTTCATGTCCCATATTCAAAACATTAAAATCTGAACCAACAAAGAGATTATTGGTTCCTAGAAACGCCCTGTTACCTCTTTACTGATAACAAAACTTACTGATTAATATTTTACTGTGTAAATACTGTGGCCTCTTTCATCTGTATCTTAGCAGAACCCTTTCTAAATAGCCTTTTGTAATTTGTTGATTTATGATTACATAGTCCAGCCTCACCTTTGCTGCTGAGAGCTGAGGGCCCTCCTCTCTGCTGACCATGGGGCAGGGATTTGATGGCGTTCATATGCATAAGGAATCCTGGTTCTGATGTGATGAGGAAATGGAGTGTGGAGTCTCCAACTTTTGGGTGAAAAACGGTCCCCTTTGTCCTCTGTAACACAGGTCTTATAAGTGGCAACATCTTTTTAAAAAAATCTGACAGTGCAGTAGGTTTTTCTACACCAAACAGGACTAGTATCCACAGACCTATCTTGAGAAATGCCATTTTTTTCCAATGATACATCTTTTCAAATGAGAAAAATCAATGCCAGAATAGGTAAGCTCTTTGCTCAAAGAAGACAGAAGCTGGCATCTCTGTGGGAGAGTAGTTATCAGTTTGGAAGGACCATAAGAAGTTTCCTCAGTTTGCTTGTTCTTTTCCAAAAGAAAATTGATATCCTCATTATTTAAAAGAGAAAGTGAGCCTAGAGCTTAAAGGATGAAATCATTATCTTTGACAGGCTGCAAATATCCAAACTGAAATTTGCCCAAATACAAATTACTGAGCTGGAAAAGAAAAAAAAAAACTGTCTCTAGCGGATTCTGGGAAGAATTTTTTTATATAGCTCCCCAAAATTTCTACCACCGTATAATACCATGCAATAAAGATAAGATTGTGTATCGCACAGACTCACGAAGGAATGTGAAGTGAGCACAGCCATGGCTTCTGATGCATGTGTTTGTGGGTCAGTAATACTTACAGGTCCCCATAGACCTGCAAGGGAAGCCCCCATTTATTTATTTATTTATTTATTTATTTATTTATTTATTTATTTAAATTAGTTTTACAATGCTGTGTGGGGAAGCCTCCATTTTGAACACTATTGTTCATTCGGAAAAACTGATTACCTTGTTGAAACATATGAATTTTTTTTTTGCATTCTACTAGTCTCTTTTTTGTTTTCTTGCGGAGAAAAATAATGATGAGGTACCATGCAAACTCCAGAGTTCTTTGAGAATTCACAATCGAAGGTTTCTTTCTTTTAGGAAATAGAACAGTAATATGATGAGCCGGAGGTTAGCGAGGGGGACGCAGTTGTTTCACTTGAAAATATTTAATTTAGCTATCTTAGTAAGTAGGAATTTCCTACAGCGAAATTTTCAGGAAATGATATTTTTATTTATGGGATAATGTTGCCCGCACTTCTCTCCTCCAGTCTGAGTAGCATCCTTACAGATGAATGATCAGTTTACACGGGGCTTTAACAATAATGGGCACATGTAAAAGACACATCCCTAAATTAGAACTTAAGCCAGTCCTCCTCTTTACTCCCTTTGTTGGCTGATGATTCATGTTCATTTCATTATCTCAGTTGTAATGCACTCGCCGTCAGGAACTTTGTTTAAACTGAGCTCTGAGAAAGATCTGCCAGCTAAGCTGATTTCCTGACTCTGATGCTGAAACATCTGATGACACAGACAAAAATTCTCTGAAATATGCTCAGCCTGACAACACTAGGAAAGGATATTCTGTTGATATATTGGGTTGGCCAAAAAGTTTGTTTGGGTTTTCTGTACCATCTTATGGAAAAACCCAAACAAACTTTTTGGCCAGCCCAATATTGTCTCTGAGGGCAGGGCTTAGGTCTCGAATTTCAGGACTTACTGCTTGATTCTGTGAGAAGACATTCTGCAAGAATTTGTTACCCTCTACATCATTTCCACTCCTCAAGCCAGTGGTTTCTCTCTGTGGCACCGCCATTCTTCCAGAGACACACTATGGGACCCCTCTTTCACTCTTCCCTATCTGCTATGCCATTTAGTTTGTGTATTAGTTTATTCATCATACATTTGTTGAGAAGTTGTTCCGCTCTCTAATACTGTTTCGGACTAAGAGAAAAACTTAGAAATTAAGAAAACATTTTCGAGGACAAAATAGAACAAAGACTTTGATCACAATGAATCAGAACAACTGCAAATGTTTCAAGTTCATCCTCATGCCCAGCGAAAGTTCATTTAGCTTTGGTTCTGACCATTAGTACTTGATTTTTGGCTCCCTACACAGAACGTTAACCCTTTATGTACTGAAATAGTCCTTTTGTATGATTACTTCAGGTGCAGCTAATTCTCCATCTTTTACGTGTATCAAAGAAATCAACACTTAAAAGTTTTCTCTTACAGATCAAGAGGCAGGACTTATTTCATACATCCTTCTGGTTTTACAAACCATGATGTTAAGACACAGAAAAACTTGAGTTCTTCTGCACTGAAATAAATAACACTGTTTAGTTCGTTCTTCATGACCAGTGCTTCCTTAGCAGAATATTGTAAAACACCTCAGAGGAACTCTTTGCAAACTGGGCACGATACCATCTTAAACCATTAATTTTATTTTACAGATTAGTACTTGACACTGTCATTTGCTCAGATTTCTATGGGTGCAGAACACTAATGCCAACAGTAGATTTAGACCTTAGAAATATATTTATTACAGGAGAAATATTCATGAAACATTGATAAACTTTGATATTTCAGTTTTGAGAGTTACATTAATTTCTTATTCCAAACCATTATAGACTAGTAATTTAATTCAAGGGAATATTCTACATTATTTGTTGATATATATGAATTTATAAATCATGGGATGTCAGTCACAAGAATTTAAGCATTCTAACAGGTTACTATATTTTATTTGCAGGATCAGCTGAAATGTTAATATACATATTAAGCACAGTGAAACGTATACTTTTATTCCTTGATTCACTATTTCTTTCGGAGTATAGCTATAAGTTTATATTTATTTTCAAATGGATTTTTTTTAACATCTTTATTGGAGTATAATTGCTTTACAATAGTGTGTTAGTTTCTGCTGTATAACAAAGTGAATCAGCTATACGTATACATATATCCCCATCTCTCCTCCCTCTTGCATCTCCCTCCCACCCTCCCTATCCCACCCCTCTAGGTGGACACAAAGCACTGAGCTGATCTCCCTGTGCTATGCGGCTGCTTCCCACTAGCCATCTATTTTACATTTGGTAGTGTATATATGTCCATGCCACTCTCTCACTTCGTCCCAGCTTACCCTTCCCCCTCCCCATGTCCTCAAGTCCATTCTCTATGGGATTTTAAACATTGTCTCTCAGTTCTACTACATTTCACTGGATAACTCCTCCCTTCCCCTTTCTGGATTTTCAAAAGGAATATATTTATTTTTATTGCGGTAAACTTTTTTTTTTTTTAATTTTGGAATTTTATTTTATTTATATTTTTATACAACAGGTTCTTATTAGTCATCAATTTTATACACATTAGTGTATACATGTCAATCCCAATCACCCAATTCATCCCACCACCACCCCCATCCCCCCGTGGCTTTCCCCCCTTGGTGTCCATACGTTTGTTCTCTACATCTGTGTCTCATTTTCTGCCCTGCAAACCGGTTCATCTCTACACTTTTTCTAGGTTCCACATATATGCGTTAATATACGATATTTGTTTTTCTCTTTCTGACTTACTTCACTCTGTATGACAGTCTCTAGATCCATCCACGTCTCAACAAATGACCCAGTTTCGTTCCTTTTTATGTCTGAGTAATATTCCATTGTATATATGTACCACATCTTCTTTATCCATTTGTCTGTCGATGGGCATTTAGGTTGCTTCCATGACCTGGCTATTGTAAAGAGTACTGCAGTGAACATTGGGGTGCATGTGTCTTTTTGACTTATGGTTTTCTCTGGGTATATGCCCAGTAGTGGGATTGCTGGGTCATATGGTAATTCTATTTTTAGTTTCTTAAGGAACCTCCATACTGTTCTCCATAGTGGCTGTATCAGTTTACATTCCCACCAACAGTGCAAGAGGGTTTCCTTTTCTCCACACCCTCTCCAGCATTTGTTGTTTGTAGATTTTCTGATGATGCCCATTCTAACTGGTGTGAGGTGATACCTCATTGTAGTTTTGATTTGCATTTCTCTAATAATTAGTGATGCTGAGCAGCTTTTCATGTGCTTCTTGGCCATCTGTATGTCTTCTTTGGAGAAATGTCTATTTAGGTCTTCTGCCCATTTTCTGATTGGGTTGTTTGTTTTTTTTAATATTGGGCTGCATGAGCTGTTTATATATTTTGGAGATTAATGCTTTGTCCATTGATTCACTTGCAAATATTTTCTCCCATTCTGAGGGTTGTCTTTTCGTCTTGTTTATGGTTTCCTTTGCTGTGCAAAAGCTTTGAAGTTTCATTAGGTTCCATTTGTTTATTTCTGTTTTTATTCCAATTACTTTAGAAGGTGGTTCAAAAAAGATCTTGCTGTGATTTATGTCAAAGAGTGTCCTTCCTATGTTTTCCTCTAAGAGTTTTACAGTGTCTGGTCTTACATTTAGGTCTCTAATCCATTTTGAGTTTATTTTTGTGTATGGTGTTAGGGAGTGTTCTAATTTCATTCTTTTACATGTAGCTGTCCAGTTTTCCCAGCACCGCTTGTTGAAGAGACTGTCTTTTCTCCACTGTATATCCTTGCCTCCTTTGTCATAGATTAGTTGACCATAGGTGGTGGGTTTATCTCTGGGCTTTCTATCCTGTTCCATTGATCTATGTTTCTGTTTTTGTGCCAGTACTACATTGTCTTCATCACTGTAGCTTTGTAGTATACTCTGAAGTCAGGGAGTCTGATTCCTCCAGCTCCGTTTTTTTCCCTCAAGACTGCTTTGGCTATTCAGGGTCTGTTGTGTCTCCATAAAAATTTTAAGATATTTTGTTCTAGTTCTGTAAAAACTGTCATTGGTAATTTGATAGGGGTTGCATTGAATCTGTAGATTGCTTTGGATACTATAGTCATTTTCACAATATTGATTCTTCCAATCCAAGAACATGGTATATTTCTCCATCTGCTGGTATCGTCTTTAATTTCTTTCATCAGTGTCTTATAGTTTTCTGCATACAAGTCTTTTGTCTCCCTAGGTAGGTTTATTCCTAGGTATTTTATTCTTTTTGTTGCAATGGTAAGTGGGAGTGTTTCCTTAATTTCTCTTTCAGATTTTTCATCATTAGTGTATAGGAATGCAAGAGATTTCTGTGCATTCATTTTGTATCCTGTAACTTTACCAAATTCATTGATTAGCTCTAGTAGTTTTCTGGTAGCATCTTTAAGATTGTCTATGTATAGTATCATGTCACCTGCAAACAGTGACAGTTTTACTTCTTCTTTTCCAATTTGTATTCCTTTTATTTCTTTTTCTTCTCTGATTGCTGTGGCTAGGACTTCCACAACTATGTTGAATAATAGTGGTGAGAGTGGACATCCTTGTCTTGTTCCTGATCTTAGAGGAAATGCTTTCAGTTTTTCACCATTGAGAATGATGTTTGCTGTGGCTTTGTCATATATGGCCTTTATTTTGTTGAGGTAGTTTCCCTCTATGCCTACTTTCTGGAGAGTTTTTATCATAAATGGGTGTTGAATTTTGTCAGAAGCTTTTTCTGCATCTATTGAGATGATCATGTGGTTTTTCTCCTTCAATTTGTTAATATGGTGTATCACATTGATTGATTTGCATATATTGAAGAATCCTTGCATCCCTGGGATAAATCCCACTTGATCATGGTGTATGATCCTTTTAATGTGTTGTTGGATTCTGTTTGCTAGTATTTTGTTGAGGATTTTTGCATCTATATTCATCAGTGATATTGGTCTGTAATTTTCTTTTTTCGTAGTATCTTTGTCTGGATTTGGTATCAGGGTGATGGTGGCCTCATAGAATGAGTTTGGGAGTGTTCCTTCCTCTGCAATTTTTTGGAAGAGTTTGAGAAGGATGGGTGTTAGCTCTTCTCTAAATGTTTGATAGAATTCACCTGTGAAGCCATCTGGTCCTGGACTTTTGTTTGTTGGAAGATTTTTAGTCACAGTTTCAATTTCATTGCTTGTGAATGATCTGTTCATATTTTCTATTTCTTCCTGGTTACGTCTTGGAAGGTTATACCTTTCTAAGAATATGTCCATTTCTTCCAGGTTGTCCATTTTATTGGCATACAGTTGCTTGTAGTAGTCTCTTAGGATGCTTTGTATTTCTGCTGTGTCTGTTGTAACTTCTCCTTTTTCATTTCTAATTTCATTGATTTTAGTCCTCTCCCTCTTTTTCTTGATGAGTTGCCTTAATGGTTTATCAATTTTGTTTATCTTCTCAAAGAACCAACTTTTAGTTTTATTGATCTTTGCTATTGCTTTCTTTATTTCTATTTCATTTATTTCTGCTCTGATCTTTATGATTTATTTCCTTCTGCTAACTTTGGGTTTTGTTTGTTCTTCCTTCTCTAGTTCCTTTAGGTGTAAGGTTAGATCGTTTACTTGAGATTTTTCTTGTTTCTTTAGGTAGGCTTGTATAGCTATAAACTTCCCTCTTAGAACTGCTTTTGCTGCATCCCATAGGTTTTGGGTCGTCGTGTTTTCATTGTCATTTGTCTCTAGGTATTTTTTGATTTCCTCTTTGATTTCTTCAGTGATCTCTTGGTTATTTAGTAATGTATTGTTTAGCCTCCATGTATTTGTGTTTTTTACATTTTTTTCCCCTGTAATTCATTTCTAATCTCATAGCGTTGTGGTCAGAAAAGATGCTTGATATGATTTCAATTTTCTTAAATTTACTGATGCTTGATTTGTGACCCAAGATGTGATCTATCCTGGAGAATATTCCGTGCACACTTGAGAAGAAAGTGTAATCTGCTGTTTTTGGATGAAATGTCCTATAAATATCAATTAAATCTATCTGGTCTATTGTGTCATTTAAAGCCTGTGTTTCCTTATTTATTTTCATTTTAGATGATCTGTCCATTGGTGTAAGTGAGGTGTTAAAGTTCCCCACTATTATTGTGTTACTGTCGATGTCCTCTTTTATAGCTGTTAGCAGTTGCCTTATGTATTGAGGTGCTCCTATTTTGGGTGCATATATATTTATAATTGTTATATCTTCTTCTTGGATTGATCCCTTGATCATTATGTAGTGTCCTTCCTTGTCTCCTGTAACATTCTTTATTTTAAAGTCTATTTTATCTGATATGAGTATTGCTACTCCAGCTTTCTTTTGATTTCCATTTGCATGGAATATCTTTTTCCATCCCCTCACTTTCAGTCTGTATGTGTCCCTAGGTCTGAAGTGGATCTCTTGTAGACAGCATATATATGGGTCTTGTTTTTGTATCCATTCAGCAAGCCTGTGTCTTTTGGTTGGAGCATTTAATCCGTTCACATTGAAGGTAATTATCGATATGTATGTTCCTCTGACCATTTTCTTAATTGTTTTGGGTTTGTTTTTGTAGGTCCTTTTCTTCTCTTGTGTTTCCCACTTAGAGAAGTTCCTGTAGCATTTGTTGTAGATCTGGTTTGGTGGTTCTGAATTCTCTTAGCTTTTGCTTGTCTGTAAAGCTTTTGATTTCTCCATCAAATCTGAATGAGATCCTTGCCAGGTAGAGTAATCTTTGTTATAGGTTCTTCCCTTTCATCACTTTAAGTATATCATGCCTCTCCCTATTGGCCCTGTAGAGTTTCTGCTGAGAAATCAGCTGTTAACCTTATTGGAGTTCCCTTGTGTGTTATTTGTCATTTTTCCCTTGCTGCTTTCAATAATTTTTCTTGGTCTTTAATTTTTGCCAATTTGATTACTATGTGTCTCAGTGTGTGTCTCCTTGGGTTTATCCTGTATGGGACTTGCTGCACTTCCTGTACTTGGGTGGCTATTTCCTTTCCCATGTTAGGGAAGTTTTTGACTAAAATCTCTGCAAATATTTTCTCTGGTCCTTTCTCTCTCTCTTCCTCTTCTGGGACCCCTATAATGTGCATGTTGTTGCGTTTAATGTTGTCCCAGAGGTCTCTTAGGCTGTCTTCATTTCTTTTCATTCTTTTTTCTTTATTCTGTTCTGCAGCAGTGAATTCCACCATTCTGTCTTCCAGGTCACTTATCCGTTCTTCTGCCTCAGTTATTCTGCTATTGATTCCTTGTAGTGTAGTTTTCATTTCAGTTATTGTATTGTTCATCTCTGTTTGTTCTTTAATTCTTCTAGATCTTTGTTAAACATTCCTTGCATCTTCTCAATCTTTGCCTCCATTCTTTTTCTGAGGTCCTGGATCATCTTCACTATCATTATTCTGAATTCTTTTCCTGGAAGGTTGCCTATCTCCACTTCATTTAGTTGTTTTTCTGGGGTTTTATCTTGTTCCTTCATCTGGTACATAGCCCTCTGCCTTTTTATCTTATCTATCTTTCTGTGAATGTGGTTTTTGTTCCACAGGCTGCAGGATTATAGTTCTTCTTGCTTCTGCTGTCTGCCCTCTGGTGGATGTGGCTATTTAAGCAGCTTGTGCAGGTTTCCTGATGGGAGGGACTGGTGGTGGGTAGAGCTGACTGTTGCTGTGGTGGGCAGAGCTCAGTAAAACTTTAATCTGCTTGACTGCTGATGGGTGGGGCTGTGTTCCCTCCCTGTTGGTTGTTTGGCCTGAGGCAACCCAACACTGGAGCCTACCTGGGCTCTTTGGTGGGGCTAATGGCAGACTCTGGGAGGGCTCACGTCAAGGAGTACTTCCCAGAACTTCTGCTGCCAGTGTCCTTGTCCCCACGGTGAGCCACAGCCACCCCCCCCCTCCGCCTCTGCAGGAGACCCTCCAACACTAGCAGGTAGGTCTGGTTCACTCTCTCCTGGGGTCACTGCTCCTTCCCCTGGGTCCCACTGCACACACTACTTTGTGTGTGCCCTCCAAGAGTGGAGTCTCTGTTTCCCCAAGTCCTGTCGAAGTCCTGCAATTAAATCCCACTAGGCTTCAAAGTCTGATTCTCTAGGAATTCCTCCTCCCCTTGCCAGACCCCCAGGTTGAGAAGCCTGACGTGGGGCTGAGAACCTTCACTCCTGTGGGTGGACTTCTGTAGTATAAGTGTTCTCCAGTCTGTGAGTCACCCACCCAGCAGTTATGGGATTAGATTTTGCTGTGATTGCTCCCCTCCTACCATCTCATTGTGGCTTCTCCTTTGTCTTTGGATGTGAGGTATCTTTTTTGGTGAATTCCAGTGTCTTCCTGTCGTTGATTGTCCAGCAGCTAGTTGTGATTCTGGTGTTCTCACAAGACGGAGTGAGAGCATGTCCTTCTACTCCTCCATCTAGGTTCAGGCTCTTCTCGAGGTAAACTTCTTATAATGTACAGATCTTAAGTACATAGTTCAATGAGTTTTGACAGATGTCTACACCCACATAACCACTATTCCAGTCAGGACACAGAGCATTTCCATCACTCCAGAAAATTCTTTCTCCAACTTCTAGTCAATTCTTGCTCCCATAGGCATCCACAGTTATGATTTCTATAGGTATACATTATTTTTGCCTGCTCTTGAACTTCATATAAACTGAATCATAAAATATGAATTCTTTCTTTTGTCTGACTTCATCTGTATAATATCTGTTTGTAGGATTCAAGCATGTTATTGCATGTATCACTAGTTGGTTCTTTTTTATAACTGAGTAACATCCTGTTGAATCAATATACCATAATGTGTTTTACCAGCTTTCTGTTGATGAATTTTTTGATTGTTTCTAGTTTTTGACTATTACAAATAAAGTTCATATGAACATTCTTTTATAAGCCCTTAGGTATAAATACTTAGAATTGGAATTGTTGGATTACATATTAGGTATATATTTAACACTTTAATAAAAGGACAATTTTTCAAATTGATTGAGTCATATTACAGTCCCCTTGAGTGAAGTAGAGTTCCATCTGCTTCACATCTTTGCCAGTATTTGGTGTTCATGGTGTATAAAGTGGTTTATCATTGTGAATTAAGTTTCTGTTTTTATAATGATTTAAGATGTTCAACATCTTTCTATGGGCTTATTGAACATTTATTTATCTTATTTTCATGAAATGTCTGTTCAAGTTTTACCCATTTTTAAATTGCATTTCATGCATTATTCAATTGTAAGTGTTCTTTATTGGATTCTGGATACAAGTGCTTTGTTGGACACTTGTGCTGAGAATGTTTTCTCTCAGTCTGGACTTTGTTTTTTCATCTTTGTAAGAGTATCACTGGATAAGCAGAAGTTTTGAATTTGATGAAGTCCAAATTATATATATATATATATATATTTTTTTTTTTTTTTTTCGTTTCTCTTTAGTGTTTTTGATCTTCACTAAGAAATCTTTGCCTACCTCAGGACTGTGAAAACATTCTGTTTTCCTCTGGGAAGCTTTAGAGGTTTAGCTTTTAAATTGCTCGTCATATCAATGATCATCTGAACATCATTTTGGGGTGTGGACTTTAACACTGTATTTTGAAGTCCTGTTATTAAATAGATCACTTTCAGGATTTTTAAGTATTTCTGATGAATTATCCCATTTATCATTATTTTTGGTAATACTTCTTTCTTTTTTTTTTGTTTTGCTCTGAATTGTATACTTCTTTCTTGAAATCTATGTTGTTTGATGTTTCTATAGTCACACTCTCTCTCTACTTATTGTTTGAATGGTTTATAATTTTGTCTTTTTACTTTCAATCTGTGTCTTTATATGTGGTATACTTGACTCATGTTTTTATTCAGTTGGACAATTTTTGTCATTTAATTATTTTGTTTATTTACATTTAATGGAACTATTGATATGATTCCATTTAAGCCTTCAGTCTTGCTATTTGATTTCTTGTTTCCATTTGTTTCTTCGATTTTTCTTTTCCTATTTTCTGCTTCATTTTTCATCACTCAAATAATGTTTTATTATTTCATTTTAATTTCTATGTCAGATTTTTACTTATATGTTTTTGTTTTTATTTTTTAATAGGTTGCTCTAGGACATAAAATATAGTTTAATCGGAATTACTATGTATCACCTTATGTAGAATAAAAGAACCTTAAAAAATATAATTCCTTTTACCCCCTTTATCATATAATTTGCTTCTACAAATATTAGAAAACCCACAATGTAATATTATTTTTGCTGTAAAATTCAGTGTTTTTTTTAAAGAAATAGAGAAAAAATAGACAGGCTTTTATATTTGCCCACATACTTACCATTTTCCGTATTCTTTATCTCTTTGTATCACCTTCAGTTTCCATTTGTTATCATTTCTATTCAGTTTGAAGAACTTCTTTTAGAAGTTCTTAGAGCTCTGACCTGCTTGCTACTAAGTCTGTGAGATTTTATTTTTCTGAAAAACATCTTTATGTTTTTTTTATCTTAAGAGCAATGGGATGCTATTGGAGGGGTTAAGCAGGGGAGTAAAACCATCAATTAATTTTTCTAAAGATACACATTACAAGGATAACTAGTCGAGCACAGGTTGGAGATGGGACAACAGGATACACCAGGTCAGGATGCAGTTAGAGAAGGCAAGGCTAGGCAAGGACAAGGGTAGAAGTGCGAGAGATGGATGCACAGCCTTTTAATTATGACTTGGGCTTATTAAACTGTCCTGAGGAGAGGACACAAACATTCTGGTCCCAAACAAAGTCTAAGCCCCACTGTGAATTAACAAATTGACATTCTGACTTATCAGCATATTTTACATTTTCAGGAGTTAAACAAGTTCTAATCACATGTGAGTAAACTGACAAAAATCAAATGCTCTGCACAATTAAAGATCAAAGCCAGGAGTCATGGTCTAAATCTATTCACCTTTTTTACTTTAACTACAATAAATAAATTTAAGCTAGCCCTCTATAAACTCTGGCATAAGAATACTTATGCACGGATAGAAAATGAAGCATTCTGTTATGTGCCTGTTGTCTAACAATAGAGTCCAGGCCAGATAATAATTATTGTCCAATTTTTATAATAGCTGACATCAGTGCAAGAAATATTTATTCCTCTGGTAACTAATTACTAGATATTACCATTACCATTCATATGTAAACTTAGTGAGTTATATGAGTAGCATGTGTGTTAACCATAACAAAAAAAAAAATAGAAAATTTAAAGCATTTCTTCTTCATTTCTCTCTTATACCCTTCAAAATGGGGTGGGATAGCCAGGGAGTGAAAGTATCCCAGTTTTTCACAAAGAACCCTCTTGTCAAGGAAACTCTCATACAGTAAATCTCAACTGTGGCTGATATTACCCCTAGAAAGTGTTTGGGAAGTATAGAGGCATTTAGTTACATTAACTAGGGGAGGCTACCAGAATTTTAGTAGATGAATAACAGGAATCCTAAACATCCTGGAATGCACTGGACCATCCCACACAGTAAAGAATTATCCTACCCCAAATACCAATAGAGCCCCTGTTGCCATATAGGGTGGGGGTGATGTTGACCTCTTCTTTGAATCCTCCACTGTACTTAGCACAATATTTTATACTATAGTTATTGGCTATTCTATTTTGTGTTGTATTTTAAAAATAAAAATAGATGAACTATTCAAAACATTTGGGTAATGTGTTATGAAACATGCAGGGATTTATATCTCTGACCCAGTAGGAATATAAAGATTTCAGTTTGGTTGGCCATTCTGTAATTTATAGTTAGAACTAATTCTTCCACCCATTTCATGCCCTGTTTAAAGTGAATTATTTCTCTTCTTTGTAAAGATGGCCTGATCCTTTTTATTTAAGCATGGTACATACATCATAAATTAATGCTGGCCTTACCCAATATAGTCAAGAATGCAATAGAATTACTGGAGTCTCTTTATTCTTATGGAATTGCTATGTAATCAGTTGTATGGCTTAATATTCCATTAGCCAAATTATTCTTAGTGTCTACATTCATTAAGTAGAAGAAAGAAGAAGGTTTAATCTGTTCTGCTTCTCTTCTCCATATTATTCATGTACTAAAAAGGTAAAATACCCTTGGATATTTTTTTCTAGTTCATAAGTTTCCTTTGCACAAGGGTACAGAGTAGCATATGTGGGACTGTGTAGGCTTAAAAATAGTTTAACTCATGTCATCTGTTTTCATTCCACAATCAAATATTGCATTTCTAGAATATTATAGATGTTCTGCTACATACTGGAGGTATACATACTATTAAGAGAGTTTCTGCTCATAAGACCTTAACATTTAAAGGGGGAGACAGGCAGTTGAGTGTGATAAAGAGATATGTGTTCTGTGAGAAGAGTAGGCTCAGTTCATAAATGAGGTCCAAGGAAAGGATTAGCCAGTTCGACCAAAGTGTGTGTGTGTGTGTGTTTGTGTGTGTGTGTGTGTGTGTGTGTGTGGTGGTGGGGAGACAGTTTTGGGAAACACCTCAGTGAGATGATGACACTTGATCTGGGCCTTGAAAGATGAGTGGATATTAATTAAGCAGGGAAAGAGGAAGGAAAAGGAGGAAGAGGAAAATAGCTAAGCAAAGGCAAAGAGACAAGAAGCAGTGAGGGACTTTCATGCATCTGGAGCCCATTTCTCAGATCTTGATAGTGGTGGTTAGGAGATATGGCTGTAGAGATGGGTTGACAAAGCCCTGTACACCAGGCTATGGAGTTTGAAATGTATACTGTCAGCTACACAGTGGTTCTCAAAGTGTAGTTTCAATGTAGCATCAACACCACCACCTGGGAACTTACTAAAGATGCTCATTATCAGCCCCACCCCAAACCAACTGATTCAGAAATTCTGGGGGTGGGGCCCAACAATCGGTGCTTCAACAAGCCTTCTACGTGATTGAAGCATGCTAAAGTTTGAGAACCACTGGGCTAAGAGAAGCCCCTAAATGGCCTTAAGCTGGTGATAATATGTTCAAATCTGTGTTTTAAAGATTACTTTAGTGAAAATTTGATGAGAGGGAGATAAAATGAGCAGAGAGACCATTTATGAATACATGTTGACCATCACGAGACCTTAAAACATGCAGGTATGAAATATCAGAAAGGAAAGTGAGAGGTGGAGAAGTTACAAAGGACATATAAAGAGGAAGAATCAACAGGATTTGATTCAAAGAAAAGAGAAGATCCTGATAGATACCATACTTCTCCCTTTAATGACCTGATGGTGGAAAGTGGTACCCTTCATAAGATGGAGAGTGCAGAAGGGGGAACACCTCTGTTTCAAATATGTTGAAGTTGAACTTCCTGCATCATAGTTGAGCAGAAATATTGAATGGGTGGCTGGGTATATAAGCATGAAGCTCTAGAATGAGTCCTGGGCTAAAAATGGAGACGGGGAAATCTTTAGCTATTTTAGGTGACTGATGGTGTATGGGTAGGACAGTGTGTTGGATAAAAAGAGAGGATATGCCATTTAATGCTTCAGGGTCTTTTATGGGCTAGACAGAAAAGGAAGCACCTTCTCATGTGACTGAGAATAAATGGTCCACTATTTGGTGAGGTTAGAGGAGAACCAGGAGAGTGTGTAGTCCTGGAGACCAAAGGGAGAGACAATTTCAGGAGGAAGGTATTGGTCATCAGTGCCAAATTATGGAAAGATGAAAGCCCAGAAGAAGTTTTTTGTTTTGATTTTAGGTGATCATTGGTAGCCTTGGTCAGGACAGTTTCTCCAGTGCAGAGAGGATAGTTTTTCTTGAATCTCTGGTCCAGCAAGGACAGCAGATTTCCCATTTTGGACAAAGTTGCCAGTTTTATATATTTCTAAAATCATTGAAGTGGTTAAGAAGCCAATGTTCCGCATTCACATGAAGTTGCCAGCTGAACCAAGTAAAGTAGAGAAGATTTAATGTCTTGAGAAGAGAGGATATAATTCCCCCTAAATAGAAGAAGGTGCAGTGGAGATACTGGAAAGTGAGATGTAGGGATGGGTGAGGCTTACATCTTCACCAGGTAGAACTAACATCATAGCAGAGCAAACATTAAGACACCAGCCCTAGTCACAGGAGGAAATATGAGATTCCTCTGCAGTTGGAGCTTCAAGCTGATAACAGAAAAAAGCTACATCTGCATACATAGAGAAGGGTATTTGGAAGTAAAAGCAGGAATAATCACTTTTTCATTTGCCTATCTTATTCCCAATTAGCAAAGGTAAGACTTTGATCTCTTCCCTACAAGAGTTCAAAACCACGGAATAAAGATGATATAGGTCCTCTAGTTGCTGATGTTGAATTCTGCCATGATCCTGGCTGTTAAGTTTAAACTTAAATTAAATCTGAAAATTTCACTCTCATCAAAACCTGAAAGACTTGTGTGACTGGAAGACCTGGATGGCCAGGAAGTTTGGGCTTTGTTGAACTTGTGCTCTTGGCCTACGGTGGCCATCGTCATTAACTGGAGTGAAATAGTGTCTGTCTTTTTTTCTTTTTTTTTAACATGAACCATGAAAATGTATTGCGCTTTAATCTTTGAAGTAAATGTTCTGAAGACAGGAACACCTCTCGTTGATTGCCATGGAAAGCCATAATTTTAATTTTAAAGTGCCTTTTTACCCTGTCATAGCTTGTGCCCACTGCCCTCACACCCAACAAGGGCAGGAATCAAGTCGATTAATAAACTGAAATGAGATAAAATAGTCTAAGACTGTTCTCTGGCTTCTTATTTTTAGGACTGGGTTAGAAAGAAACTTGTCCCTGGAGTTTGGGAGAATTAGTTCATGATACCCAATAGCATTAAACACTTAATTGGCTTCTGGTCTAATTCTGGGTGTCTGAGACAGATTCTATTTAATAATTTAGGCTCCATTATTTTAGGATTGAATTGAAACGACCTTTGACTATCTGGGGTATGTATTTCCTAGAAAATCCCTGTATCTCTGAGCTTCAAACGTTCATACTTGCCATACCATACCGTTTGGCTCATTTTGACAATAAAGCATAATTTTCATTTATCATATTCCCCTGCCATTCCTGTCTTACTAGCATAAGTGGAAATATTCAAGTACCAAGTCACACAGTTTATTCCTCCTCTTAAGAAATTACTTTTTTATGGAAAAATCATATTAATTTAGAATAAAGAAAGGATTTGGGTTATAGGGAAGTTTTTGGGAAAAAATTCAGAGGAAATTCTACCAAGTTTTTATTTTGCCAAGAAATTAGTAACAAAGAGGATATATTTGTAGAAAACAGTTTTGTGTATTTCTAAAATCATTTAAATGATTATGAGACCAACATGCATATGAAATCACAATCTTAAAAAGATATATCTCCATTTTAAAGAATGCATTTCTTATCTGATTTGACGTGCATATAGATAAAAGCCCTTTAGTTTATATTTTGACATGTATGTCATATTATAATGATAAAAATAGGCTCTACAGACAAATAACTGAAATGATTAATAGAATTACTCAGTGGTAATACAAATGTTTCCTACCATTTGGTTTGATAGTATTCTTCCAAAAATTCAACTTAGCCAATAAATATTGTGTTTCTTCTATACAATAGATCCTGCTATTTATTATTGCAGCTTTGGGTGCAAACGAAACTGACACGGTCCCAGCCTTCAATAAGTATGCAGCTTAATGAGAAAGACAGACAATAAGTAAGTAATTATGAGTGTGACAGGTGCCATAAGAGGCAAAAAAATAATAGAATGAATAGTATTGTAGACTTATCCTGATTTGGGGGCCAGGTCTTCCTGGAGAAAGGGAGATTTAGACTTCTACTTGAAGAATGCCCAAGTGGGCATTATAGTTAGACTTGTTAGACTTGTCTTAGGTAAGTATATGGTCAGGAGGTGAGGAAGATGACTAGGGATGAGCCACAGACTGGAAAGAGTCCAGTACAACTGGGACATAGAATACAAATCAGAGTGGTGAAAGATGAAGCTCTGGGAGTAGAGGGGAGCCAGGTGTGAAGGACCATATAAACTGTGTCCAAGAGATTTGATTTCATCTAAGGCCTAGGGGGAGCAATTGTTGGGTTTTAAGCAGTGGACATTTATGATTATATTTGTGTTTTTACAAAATGTCTCTAGATAACAGAATGGAGAAGGGTCAGAGAAGAACAGGAGAGGAAGTTGCAATACTGGCTCATAGGCCCTGCAGTGGTCCTGACAAGGGAAGATGGCAGCTTGGATTAGGGCAGTGGCAGTGGGGATGTAGGAATGGGGACAGTTCTGACAGATAATTAAGCTACAGAAGCAACAAGTCTTGATGATTGATTGTGAGTGTGTGTGTGTGTGTGTGTGTGTGTGTGTGTGTGTTGTATAGCACCACTGAGAAAAAAGGAAGGAAATTCTCCTAAATTTATGGCTTGAGGATCTAGGTGAAGGTAGTGATCTTTAGCACATATTACAGAATTGCCGATTGATTCCAGTGAGAATGAATTCCATCTTGTGTTATGGTATTGAATGATACAACCCACAGAAGTAAGCAAATTTAAAATATGCGTCATTGTATTATAATTCCCCAAATATTCTCATGTACAGTGTAGTACTTAAGGAACATTACTTCCCCATGATTTATTTTGTTCACAGACCACTTTACATAAATTAAAATCATTTTTATTGAACTTCCCAGTTAATTACAGAGAATTATATTCTTGCAGGGAGATAAAAGGTAAACAACAAACACACAATTTTAAACATAGTTGAAATTATTTAAATTACACATTCCTCTAAATGAATCTTGGGACCCTCTCATGGAGAGCCTTTTCTATTCTCTTTCCTGACACTTCTCTTCAGCCTCTAGCGGGGGGAAGAGGCAGTCCTCTTCTCTCTGATCGCTCTGCTTTTTTCTCTAGGAAGCTTACCTTCCGACATCATCCTCTTTTTCTCCCCAATGCCACTCTCTTGTTCTGTCTCTTGTCTTCTTCCAAGTTAATGACCTTCCATGTGTTCAGGGCCCTCATGACCTTTCCAGCTCGAGACTCTTTTGTACAACAAACCACCCAAGGAGGATCAGTTTCCCTCCTGAGCCTCTGACTCTCCTGGATTCCATCTAAATCTCTTGGAGTCCTCAGACTCCTCTTCTGATAGAGTTAATGGAAGCTGGTAACATGAGTAGAGCACTTACTAAATGACACTCTAAGCTCAGAATTTCACATGCGTGATCTCATCTGCTTGGCCCGCCAACACCGTGCAGCTACGGTTGTGAGTAACCCTATTTCACAGGTGAAGAAACCAAGGTTTGAAATGTATACACAACACTTAGTTGTCACACAGTTAACAAATGAGAAAATATGATCATTAAACAATGTTGTTCAGACTCTCAAAGCACCAAGTATATGCTCTCACCCACTCTGCTAAAAAGCCTTTTACCACTTAACTGGTCAGTTATCAAGTCATACTAATTTGTTTAGATATTTGGGGTGAACTCATCCTCCCATTGTCATTCCTGTAGTCCTGGGTCAGGTCTTCACACATCATCCTAGTATGAATGTAACAAACTTTTTGCTGGCCTGCCTAACCCAAGAATCCTTCTCTTTGAAGCATTTGGTATATTGATGCCTGAGTAGTTGTTTTAAATGATCACTTTTATTATTAATTTCTTAGATAATTTTTGAAATTTCTGTGTCCTGGATAGGCCTCACTTCATACAATCTACAAAGTCTTCCACCCCCATTTCTATGTACAGTCCCCATCTACAAGACTCCTTCTGCAAATTTCTCCATGCTACAACTACCTTCTTTCCAAATTCCACTCTGTTCACTGGCAGCTGCTGACTAGATGGGCATCTGATCCAAGGATAGCCCATCTGCAGGCTCACAGGTGAAGGGGTGAATCCAAAGAATGGCTTGGAACCAACCTTCACTCTCAGGATTTGACTGGCCATGTGAGAGGAGTCAGCTCAGTGGAGGTAGGAGAATCTTCATAAAAAGATTCATCAGAGAATGTGACCAGGTTGTTATGAGAAAGAAGCACAATTAACTCTTGTCTCTTTAGAGCCCTGGAACCTGAACCACACTCCAGTATGGCGATCTGGTTACTGTGAAGTCAGGTTGACTGTGGTTTCTATTCTCCGATGGTTCATGGGTTCTTTTGAGACCTTGTCCTGCATTGCCTTTATTTCTGTGTTTACTCCTAGAAAACAAACAACTTTATTACTTGAAGGAATTGAGTACGGTGGTGTTTATTTTTTCATAAAAGAGCCCAACATAGGATCTTTCCTTTTATTACGTTAAGTCACATAGTAATAATAATAACTACTGACAACTATTACATGTACCTCACATGCCAGGAGTGGTGCTAAATTCAAATACATTGTCTTGTTTAGTCCTCACAATCTTTTTTTTTTAGTTATTTTTATTTTTTGGCTGCGTTGGGTTTTCGTTGCTGTGTGCAGGCTTTCTCTAGTTGCGGCGAGCGGGGACTACTCTTCGTTGTGGTGCACAGACTTCTCATTGTGGTGGCTTCTCTTGCTGTGGAGCATGGGCTCTAGGCACGTGGGCTTCAGTAGTTGTGAAACGAGGGCTCAGTAGTTGTGGCTCTTGGGCTTTAGAGCACAGGCTCAGTAGTTGTGGTGCGCAGACTTAGTTGCTCCGTGGCATGTGGGATCGTCCCAGACCAGGGCTCGAATCCGTGTCCCCTGCATTGGCAGGTGGATTCTTAACCACTGTGCCACCAGGGAAGTCCCCCTCACAATCTTTTTAAGTGGGTTTTCTTAACCTTCATTAACAGATGAAGCAACTGAGGCAAAGAGAGGTTTAGTAATTGGTTCAAGGTCACACACCTAGTAAATGGCAGAGCTGGGACTTGAGCTCTTGTCTCTGTAATTCCATCAACCACAGTGTTACCATATTCTGTCACTCCTTCTTTATATGGTTTTAAGGACTCCACGATTTCCTGCATAAAACTTTGTGCTCACTTGTTCTTCTGTTCTTATGAAAATGATATCCTTGTTGTCCCACTAAAAATCAATTTTATTTTATTCACTGTTTTCTTGTTGTTGTTTTTTTTTAAGGGGTGCTGTTGGTCCTTCCACCAAGATTATCTTCTGATCTCATCTAATTAAATCCTAAAATTCTTTGAGAATTCCGCCTCAATCCTCTTTAAAATTTTCTATATCTGTCCTACTTTTTCCACAGCAGGAACACACCATTTTACACTGTTGAATCTCCCATTCCATTAGGCAACACTACTTAACTAAGTAAGTATTTTCTCCCCATTTAGGTTAATTTGGTATCTGGAGTCATGTCTCATCTTCTCTGTTTCTATGAAAACACCTTTGCAGTGCCGAGATCATGGTAGACTTCACCACATCAAATACCTAATTTGCTGTTTGATTAAAAGAAAGTAAATATATTAAGTAATATGTATAAAATATATTTTGCATTTAGTTCTACCCTGAAAGATTTGGGAATAATGAGTCATTTCAATCAACCTTAAACAAAGTGATTTTTGTCACATGACAATTAAATGACTGTTTCTTTGTGTATCCAAAGAATGTATGTCAGTTTAGTTTTATTTCGAGTCTAGATAAAAAAGAAAAGATGATAGTGGACATCTTTGTCTTTGCTACCCAGCAACTATTCTCTCTCCTCTTGGTCATAAATCCACAATTGTCTTCTAATGAACAACACCCTCCTTTATTCTCAGTGCAGAAATCTTCACTTCTGGCTCCTGGCTCATTGGAACTGTGATTCAGGATTGGATAGAGACCCAATCAAGGAAAATGAAATGCAAGGAGACTTCCTGGAACCATTGACAGAAAGGCATGGCTTTTGTCTCCTTGATCTTATTAGTAATGAGAAGGATGTAAGCCAGAAGCTACGGAAGGCTACAGGAGGAGCCTGGAAATAAACCCTACAGAGAAACCAAGTCCAGATGATCCTGAATCCATTCTTGATTCAACCGTAATAAGAACCTGCTCTAGTCGCTTCTGATACCTGACTCAATAGAGTTCTTTTTTTAGCTTAAGTTAGTTTGAGCTGAGATTTCCGTCATATGTAATCATAGGAGTTCTGACTCACCTTCTTTTACCAAATAAGGAAGAGATTAAAATGTTCATTGCCCATTCCTTCCAAAACAAAAAGTAAACTCCACACATTCCACTCACCCTGTAATATGTAGTTAGCCACTGTTTGCCCCCATTCTACCATAACCAGTTATTATCTAACTTTCATTATAAAAAGGATGAAGTAAGGTCTGTTAATAGGTAAACTATACAAACACCAAATCCTAATTCTGCTAAGTGTACATCTTAAAGAATTTCTGTTTTGTTTTATTTAAGTCAAATATATACTCTAATTTTCCCTGCTCTGTGTGCTTTGTCTTAGTACAGATAGGTAGTATTTATCTTTTTTTAAATTTAATTTTTATTTTATGTTAGAGTATAGTTGATTTACAACGTTGTGTTAGTTTTGGGTGTACAGCAAAGTGATTCAGTTATACATATACATATATTCATTCTTTTTCAGATTCTTTTCCCATATAGGTTATTACAGATTACTGAGTATAGCTCCCTGTGCTACACAGTAGGTCCTTGTTGATTATCTGTTTTATATATAGTAGTGTATATATGTTAATGCCAAACTCTTAATTTATCCCTCCCCCCACCTTTCCCCTTTGGTAACCATAAGTTTGTTTTCTATGTCTGTGAGTCTATTTGTGTTTTGTAAATAAGTTCATTCGTATCATTTTTTTTTTATATTCTACATATAAGTGATATCATATGATATTTGTCTGGCTTACTTCACTTAGTATGATAATCTCTAGGTCCATCCATGTTGCTGCAAAGGGCATTATTTCATTCTTCTTTATGGCTGAGTAATATTTACAATAGCCATGACATGGAATCAACCTAAATGTCCATCGACATAGGAATGGGTAAAGAAGATGTGGTATATATAGACAATGGAATATTACTCAGGTAGTATCTGTCTAAAATGAGAGTGTTAGGGTTAGGAATCTTGCTAATTCACCTGAAGTGAACAGGACTGTTTAGGCATGTCTCTATGCATAAGAGGTGCCCTACATATTTCTATACTGGCTGGATAAGTCCTCAAAGGTACACAGACCCAAACTCAGCAATACACATCAATTGAGTTTTGAAATAGAAACTTCTTCAATTTCTTTGTCATAAAATAATTGAAAGGTTTCTAGCTCAAATGTCTTGCTGCTTCGTTTGGAAGTAAGCTGATACAGTCCTTCTCTCACAGAATTATCGACATGCATTACACTAGAATATTTATTAGCAGTATTCGGTGAGCTGTAAATCACCGGGGAGGTCCAGGATTAGCAAGATATTAATGTTTAACTGCACAAGATTACCATTAGTTTTATCTTTCAAAGTATTATGGTTTATAAAGACAGTCACATAATTTCAGTTTAAATGTCCCTTAAGTCATCATTTTATTATAACAATCTTGCTGTTAACTGGAACTTTATAGAGAAAAAAAACGATTGAGAAATACAGGTGTTAGTCTGCTGTGATTATGATGAATACTGTATCATTCAGGAAACACTTTAGACTTGGTATTTTTATTGCGAGATCTAGTCTATGTGGAGAAAATTGCATGTCTGTTAGAATGTTTTCAGCTGCAAGTAAAAGAATACCAAACTTAAAGTGACTTAAACAGTAAGGATTTATGATCTAACAGAAAAAGAAGTCCCGAGTTGGCAGGCCTTGGGTTTTATCATCTGGCAGAGCAGTGTTAGGGTCCTTCCATCTTTGGTGATTTGGCTTTAGTTTTCAGGTGTGTCCTCTTGTGGCTACAAAATAATCTCCAGACAACAGGCATATCCTCATTCAACACATTCAAATGCAGAAAGAGGTCTTTTTTTTTTTTTTTTTAGGGATGAAAACCTTTCCCAGAAACCTCCAGCAGACTGGCAACAAGGTTCCCTTGACCAGCACTGGTTTATAAATCCATAACCAGGCTGGAAGGAAAGACCAGGAAGTAAGAATCTAGTATTTTCAGCATCTACAATGGGTAGAGAGCAAAGAAAATTAACAGACGAACCACCCATGTATACCCTGGCAGACAATTCTGCCATGTGATTACTTTGTAAAGAGGCAAAAATTTAGTAGCAGCAGCAGCTGTTGACCAAATGAAATAGTATATTAGAATCCCAAGTTAAATGAAGATTGATGGATTTGCCTTTGGGAGGGGTGGAAAGGAACTTTCCACTCAAATCCTTTCTTTTTCTTTTTTTTTTTTTTAAGCATCATCTTTTATCTAACATTGAGACTCTACCCAGAGGGCGAGTTGCTATGCTAAAGAAAACCCTTCCTGCTGCTGTCAATAAAGGCAGCATTTTGCATTATAATGGATACTATGCTCTTAAATAAATGGGCATGCTTCCTTTTCATTCAGGGTAAAGTTTTCCCTTTGTGCTCTTGCTGTTGTCAAAGGCCTATGTGTGTTTTATAAATGGAGCTCTAGACTATTGTGCTGTGATGGAACATAATTATGTTGTTTGAAATGATTCCTGGACACGCTTCTCTTCCCAGTAGTTTTTTTGTTCTTAAACCTGAAAAGGTGAATAAACACACACACAACAAAACAAACACAAAATTCTAAAAAACAGGCAGGCCAAAGCCTGTTTAAATTTTATATATAAATATTGAATGTTTTCTTTCTCCTTTTATCTTTGTTCATCATTGAATGGTCTGTCTGCTTCTTTTGAACATTTTAAATTCAATTCAATTAACATTTACTGAGTTCCTAACAGAGAGAAGTCATTATACTAAGCTCTGTAGGAACACTACTAAAATATACTTATTTGTAAAGAACTTATCATCTACAGATGAGACAGATCAATATGTAAATGAGTATAATGCAAGGTATCAGCCATTCACTCTTACCTGAAGTTTAAACACTTACTATGGAAATAACCATTCAAGCCTCTGCAGGATCTGGGAAGGTTTTGTGGAGGGCTTGTCTACAGGTTTGCTTTTTAGGATGGACAAACAAGATGAAATAAGACTCTGGTAGTCCAGACTGTGGGATCTAAATAAGAGGGAAGGTGCTTTAGGGTAGCGGTCCCCAACCTTTTTGGCACCAGGGACCAGCTTCGTGGAAGATAATTTTTCCACGGACCAGTGGTGGGGGGCTGGGGAGGGGATGATTCAGACTGTAATGCAAGCGATGGGGAGCGGCAGATAAAGCTTTGCTCGCTCGCTGCTCCCCTCCTGTTGTGCAGCCTGGTTCCTAACAGGCCGAGGACGGTACCAGTCTGTGGCCCGGGGGTTGGGGACCCTTGCTTTAAGGGTCTAGGAAATGTTGAGCAGTTGAATGATTTGGACTATAGAGTCAAGTTGGCCTAAAGCAGACGAGGGACCTGAAAAGATGGAGTTGAACTAGACTGAAAGCCACAGAAAGGAGTATGGAAGCAACTGATTATTCCTGGTCAAGACATGAGCTCCTCTATGCTTTAGAATTTACATGCTTCTGTTTGTAAATCACTGACATGCTATGTTCTGGTCAACATTCTAAGTACTTCAGACATACTAACTCATATCATCCTCACCTATTAATTTCTTATTACTATAAGGTCTTTTTATATATCAAGAAATTTAGACACAGAGAGGTTATGCAACTTGCCCAAGGTCATACAACTTGCCCAAGGTCACACTCTTAACTACCACCTCTGTGGATGGGAAGAAAAACACAGTTATTCCTTCTTGGTACATATTATTATTTTCATATTTCTATTAAAATTAAAAAGGTCACACATCAAAGTAAATATATCTTATTTTTGAATTTGTCTGAAGGCTTACTGTGGCAAATTTACAATATAAGCTTCAATTCCTGTAATTCTCTGGACAGGAAGATATCTCATAGAAAAAGTAAAAAAAAAATAATGCATTAATAATCATAAATCTTTCATCTGGAAGAAAGGAAGCCATTTAGGGTATTACAACATTTACAGTATTTATTATTTAAAACAAAAAGGAGAAGGCTTTATAACATTCATTTAGTAGATCCATGGGACATGGGAATTAAAAGGCACCTTGATCATCAGCTAGGCTAGTTTCAGACTGGCTGCCCTCAGATGTGATTTATTTGGCTTCCACAATGATTTTTTTCTCTGTTTTAATTGAATAACTTGTCAATTTCAAAAACATTAGGAAATTTAACCTAAAAGTATACATTTCCAGCATCTCATAAAAAGTGGAATACAGGGCAACAGCAAACCTACATTCCTATGATAATAATCAAGTAGAGCTGAGTAGAGCCTGGTTAGTTCAGGTTGGTCCTGTACAGCCTGGTTAGTCGCAGACAGTGCATTACTTTTATATTGCTGCAGAACAAATGATACCCATTTATTAGCTCATAGGTCAGTAGGCCAAAAATGCATCAGCATGAGTGGTTTTCCTGCTAAGGGTTTCACAAAGCCACGCTCGAGGGATAATTAGTCACATGACTTCAATGTGTAATGGTTTAAAGCTAATCCCAATTTATTTATTTACACAGTGATGGGAATATTCTTGCCAATCTTCCTTTCATACTCAAGGCAGTTGACTTAATTTTTACTTTGGATATTACCTTCATGATTCTCATTTTCTATACCAACTCCATATTGACTGACATTCACCATTCTTCTGTATGTTCATAACTTCAGCTTGGTTATAATCGAGTTTATAAGCCTGAAAGAATTTCTGTTTCTTTTGTGTAACTTTGCTTATCTCTGCTTGATCACCTCTGAGTGTATTTGATAATGGGGTTCCCCAGTATGATCTGTTTCCCTTATTTTCAAACTCGTTTGATTCATCTCATTTAAACATCCACTAATTGACAACAGCAGGTGTTGTTTGGATAATAAGGACAATGTTCATACATTCAATTTTTTTTGACAGCATGTTTCTCTATAAATGTAAGCAAATTGCTACTACAAGTCATGCAAAGCACTTGCCAATTATAAAAATTTGTCCATTTGTGAATATTTGTTTTAAGTTTCTTTCATTTTTCCCTTCACAATTTATTTCCATTTGGCACAGATGTTTTGTAAAGAATCACAGGAGTTCCTGAAGTTTTTGCAAAGAAGATGCAGTCGAGGTCTATATCATCAAACTTTCATTGACTGCTGAAAATATAATCATGAGACTCAATCAGTAAATTTCATTAAAAACCATACAGATAAAACAATTTGACTAACTCTACTTTGAGCTCCAGAGAAAAAGAACATCTATTAAAAAAAAAAAAAACCTATCAACTATGAATAAAGTATCTTGTCTTTATTCTGGTCTTTTTATATGATTGTCTCTAAGTTGTGGTTATTCATTCTGGGAAAATCTGTAGTTTGATTCTAAATGAGCAGATAAATTATTTTAAGTATGATAGAAACTTTGGGAATTTAAAAATGTATTATTTGCTTTTTAAATTTCTCCTTTTATAATGGCTAAAGGAAGAGAACAAAAAAATGATTTCTCCATATTCTTGCAAAAGCTGTGATACAGTCTTACACTTACTTTCTTTGGTATTCTGATGTGATTATTCAACTTCTTATATATGCTGAGGTGACAAAGGAATCTTTAGAGGATCATACTGTGATCCACATAAGCTTCCATTTTCTTTGAGCTTAAAAATTAGGCAAATTCTCTTGTTGGTTTTAGCCTAAGATGAATATGTGTAAAGGAGCTCATTTTTGCAGAAAATTAAAAGGTCAGAACAATAAATCAAAGAACCACTCCTAAAGTTAAACATAATGCATATTATTCTCCCAGAAATGTAAAAAGGTGTCTTTTTCCAGCCATTGTGATTGATTTGAATAATCTCAAAAATAAATATTACAGCTAAATAGAATAATACTAACATTGAAATTCAGCATTCAAGATCAGACATCTTCATTAGCTCCCTCAACATGCATTTATTGAGTTTTTCCACTGTGTAAAGGCCAGAGAGGCACAGAGGGTAATAAAGAACTGTACTCCAATGTATTGCATGTCACCCCACATAAGAAGCACAGAATCTACGGAAATAAACATAATTCAATTGCAATGCAAGTCAAAAAGAGGAAACAAGTAACATATTTATACCTCTCATTTTTAGCAAATGAGAGGTACAAATAATAAACATCGTAGATGATCATAGGAGTGAAGACACTTTTTGAAGGTATTCGAGCTTAGGTAAAAGTCACAGGTCAGCAGCCATGACAGTCATTTTTAAGGGGCATCATAACTACAGAAACTGCATCTGACACAGTGCCATGAGGCTTCCTTAAGCAGGGTTCCTTCAGGCAGTCAGAAAAGTCACAGCTCATTCTGTAAGATATAAGAAAACTTGTTTCTTCCCAGATCCATCCAAGCTGGGCAATGAGTAACAAGTTGTTTTGTCATTTTACAATAAAAGACACCTTGGAAGTGTGTAATTTTGAGAACATTGAGTGGGGTATGTGCTTTGTTCATTTGTTTGATGAACCGCTATTTCAGGCAACAGGAAAGAGTTGAATTTAGTACATATATTTTTTTTTTCTTAGGTCACTCTCAAAAACTTCTGGTTGACAGAAAAGAGTTGCCTAACAAGTTCCATTTTGGCAAAAATTGGGTGGTAATAGTAGGACAGAGGGAAAACTCTTACATAAGATCTTCATTATATTGAAATATATGAAATTGCCTATGTAGACCATCCATATTCAACCTCAAACATGGCAAATTAAAATTTAGCAACCTAGTAGACAGAACTTTTATTTTATTTTTGGCTGAAACCCCTCAGGCCAGGAATAACGGAATCAATGTCAAGTATGCCAAAAGTTTCAAAGAAAGTTGCTACACTTTTTAACCAGGATGTGGTGAGATGGTTAAATTGATTGTGTCATATTAGTGATCACTCACCTCCAACCACAAAAGCATAGAAGTAGAAAATGAATGAGGGAAATTTTCTTTAGAGAGAGTATGGGCCAGCTGTGTGTTCTCCCTTCTATTGGGGTAGGAAGAGAACTGATTCCTTCCAGACCTTATGTCACATGGGTAGAGTCTTAGGTGGACCTCCCAACACACTCATCAGGGGAGAGCCTGAGGGGAGCCATCTTGGAAGGAAATCCATGCAACACAATTCTGGGTGACATAGCCCAGAAAGGGCCTGACAGCCCATGGGTTCTGAGGCTGGGAATGATGCAGGCACCCTGTGCATTACCGGTATTCCAGTAGGAGATGGTAGAGAGGGACTCTCAAAGACCCCCATAACATCAATTAGGAAAAATTCAGCTTGGAACACGTGCCAGTGTCGTAGGACAGGGACATGATTTCACAAGTTATTTGACACTGCCTTGTCTCTCTAACCTCCTCTCCCCTTGGATCCTACCCCAGAGAAGTCATCTGTTTGAATTTGTCGTGTATGACACAATGCGAAAGCACAATAATAGCACAACATGCATCAATAATTGGCTTTCCAAATAGCTCTTATATTGTTTTCTCTGTATGCAGAATAGATATCTACCTAGGATGCTGAGAGTGTGTGTGTGTGTGTGTGTGTGTGTGTGTATGCGCGCAGATAGACACACAAGTACACAAAGTTTTAAATTTCAAACAGGGCTTCCCTGGTGGCGCAGTGGTTAAGAATCCACCTGCCAATGCAGGGGACAGGGGTTGGAGCCCTGGTCAGGGAATATCCCACATGCTGTGGAGCAACTAAGCCCATGCGCCACAACTACTGAGCCTGCGCTCTAGAGCCTGCGAGCCACAACTACTGAAGTCTGCGTGCTGCAACTACTGAAGCCCATGTGCCTACAGCCCATGCTCAGCAACAAGAGAAGCCACCGCAGTGAGAAGCCCGCGCACCGCAACGAAGAGTAGCCCCCGCTCGCCGGAACTAGAGGAAGCCCGCGCACAGCAACGAAGACCCAACACAGCCAAAAATAAAATAAATAAATTTTAAAAAAATTAAAAACTAAAATTTCAAACAGAATTTTGCTACTGGCGTATATAGAAGCTGTCTTCACATAGGAACAAATGTTTCTGTAAGACAGGAATTGGATTGCCTTGTCTAGAGTTTTCTATCACCATCTCTTACTTTCACTCTTGCTTTCATTTCTGTTCTTTTTCTCTCCCTCTCTCACTATTGCTCTTTTATTTTTCTATTTGTTTACTGAGCCACTTATTAGGTGACCCCTTCCTTTGGGAGGTTTAGGCTCCGAGCTGTTTATCACCCACTGCCTCGCCTGCCACTGCTCTGGCCATGCTGTTAGGTTTCTAACAGATGTCCCAGCCTTGCTTGGGTTTGCTCCTTCTTCACCTTTTCCCTGGGAATTCCTACTCCTCCCACTAAACGACTCCCTCCCCATCTCCTATTTCCTCCATGATCTTTGGAGGGAAGAGTTCTTACCTGCACAGGAACTCTTTATCTTTTCAGAAAGTTTTGCTGGACTTAAGTAAAACAAAATACTCATTAATTGAGATGACCTTTTGGAATGGCCCAAGGAATATCCAGTAGATAGAAAATAAAGGTAACATTTACAAGGCTTCTGAATGTATATAGGTTCCATAACAATACAGTTCCACATGAGAAACATAAAATGATTTCACCTGTTGAGATATGACAGTGATACCTCATATGAGTTCTTTGACCTTCACTTCTGATTTATTTATTTATTCATCTGACTGATTCTTCACATAACATTGAATTTCACCTTCCCTGTGATTCTTAGTTGCCATGACTGCAACACATCTGAAAATCGTCTATGCTGAAGTCAGTCCACTAAAAATAGTCATAGAAGACACATACACACAAACACACACATACAAACACACACACAACAAATAGCCTAGAAATTCAGGAGAATATGGTTTCACGGCTGGAAGCCCAGTTTATTTACCGGGAAAAAGGCAAGGGCATAAACAACTACTTTTATGAAGAAAATGATCTTAACAGAAGCTATCTTTAAAGTGTCATTCCCCAATTTTTCTTACATAATGCCTGTAGAAGATGATAATTTTGTCCCTGTTCACTCATGCACGTGGAAAAGACTGCTCCGGAAGCATCTGCACCTCAGCACATCTGTAACTCATTCCCAGCACTCAGATTTGGAGGTTCTGCTTCAGGGATTTTTGCCAGGCTGTCTTCATTTAAGGTTTTTATAAGTGATCAGGAAGATGAAGTGCCCAGTAAAATCTTCAAGTTCACAGATGACACCAAGCTTCTCTGGGTAATTATATGTCAAGCTGATAAGGATAAACTGCAGAAAAATCTTTCCTGCTTGTGTGTGAGGTCAGGACACAAAGATGGACTTCACCGTGGATGTGTGAATGTTGTAGAATAAGAAAAAATAATACAAACCAAATTTTATATGATGATAACCCTTGAGCATCAATGATGACCCAGGATAAAGATTTGAGAGTTATTACTATCTTCTCCTCCTGGACTTCTACCTGAAGTTTGTGGTGACAAAAAACAGTTTTCACAATTCTGTGAATCATCAGAGGAGGCCATGCAAATGACACAGAAGCATCAGTAGCAATTCAAACACTTTTATACATGTTATTTTGTTTAGTCCTCAAAACAAATCACACAGTTATTATTGTGTGATAATTTTTAATGCCTTTTGCAGATGAGGAAACTGAGGCTCAGTAAGTGATTGGCTCTTATATCAAGGCACAGGCTTCTGCAATTGGTTCTGGATGCTACCTCTAAAGAAAATGAAAGTGAAAAATGTTCAGAAATGGACTTTTCAAATAAGGATTGGGGAATCAGAGGGAAGAACTAAAGAAAGAAAGAGATTTCTATAGAAGCACATATTTTAAAAATAAGGAAGCTTTGATATGGAAAAATGGCTTGAGTACTGAATGTAATATGGCTTGAATGAAGTTTTAGAATTCTAGATATAACTAGGAAAAGGTATGATGCTTAAACATTGTATATAGTTTGCTAAGGCTGCCATAACAAAGCACCCAAACCGGGTGGCTTAAATGACAGAAATGTTCTGTCTCGTAATTCTGGAGGCTAAAGTCCAAGATCAAGGTGTCAACAGGGTTGATTTCTTCCAAGGGCTATGAGGGAAGGATCTCTTTCAGGCCTCCTCCTCCTATGTGTCTTCACATTTTCTGCCCTCTGTGCATGCCTGTCTCTCTCTCCAAATTTCGTTTTTATATGACAACACCAGTCATATTGGATTAGGGCCCACCCTCACACCTCATCTTATTTCTGTCTGCAATGACCCCATTTCCAAATAAGGTTGTGTTTGGAGATACAGGGAGTTAGGTTTAATATACAGATTTTCGGGGGACACAATTCAACCCATAGCAATTGGCAAGGAAGCACTGCACAGTGGGTGGTACATTTATGAAAGTTATTGCTCTGAATAAGTACAAGACCTAAAGACTTTATACGTCAGATGAAAAACAGAGCATCGAGAAAGCATCAAGCCAATAAAGAGCTGTGGGTGGTGGTGGGAGGGGAGATGGTGACAGAATCTTAGCATCATAATATTGGAGACTTGTGGGAAGCCACAGACATCACTGTGTTTTTACACAGCTGCACGGCATCTAGAAGGAAGCGTCTGCTCTCCTTGCCCAACAAAAACATAACCAATTGATTTCACCGAATAGGGCATTTGCATTGCTATTTATTTATGCCAGATTTTTTTCATCCCAGAAAAAATTAAACCCCAAATATTTTAAAATATGGTTTACCAAAAACCCAAATAATCTCAACTCTTTAAATATATAATGAAAACTTCAGGTTTGGTTTTCTCTTTCAGATTAAAATCAAAACAAAAACAGTTTAGACATGTGTATACTAGATATATTAATACAGTTTTTAAAATGAAACTCAACCACATTTCTCCATGAAACTGAAGAAGCACTGCAATTAAAGTTTATTTTATTCAGGGTGCATCTAACCCTATGTCATAATGTCACACGTTATATATGTCACAATGGCCTAAGAGATATCTTAAGGTAGGTAATGTAATAACCTTTAGAAATAAGGGAAATAAGACATGAAATGATAAAGAAAGGTAAAAATAACATTTCATTTATTTGTATCCATCCTCTCAAGGCAGTATCTTTACTTAAAAATGACCTTTGATATAGTCTTAATCATCATGATACCTTGTGCACGGGCTTCCACTAGGACTGTTTTTTAAGATTATTGTCCATGAATCTATGGCGTTTACAGTGTATCCACAGTTATTTTCAGTGTATACTGATCTTCTGAGTCCACAGCTGAATACATTTGGTCATTGCCTTCTTTAGCCTTACATCTCTTGGCTGGTCCCCGGAGAGCCTGGTAGCTGGGAGTTGATTGACAGCTTTGGCATTACCAGGCAAACCTCACCAGCACCTGGGAAGTGGTGATATGCAAAGGAATTCTCAGTTTTCAAATGTAAATATCCTTGGGCTTCTTTTGCTACGTGCAGCAGGTAGAAAACTGAAATTGTGGACCCTAGTTTGCAGTGTCTTCTGAAATAGGAGTGATGACTTGAGCCCATGCACTGAATGGTATTGATGTTTGGTTTAGAATATCTGAATCTAAGTGTGTGAAATAGAGAGGACTGAACTGGGCAAGGAGCAGCGCCATCATCAAGGGTCAAGGTGGAATGGGATCTATCCCCAAGATAAGGAAATAGGAGATTTTCCCTTTGGACATCTAAAGCAGAGGTCCCCATCCCCCAGGCCGTGGTCCAGTACTGGAACCGGGCTACACAGCAGGAGGTGAGCGGCGAGCAAACGAGCAAAGCTTCATCTGTATTTACAACCGCTCCCCATCGCTCGTATTACCGCCTGAGCTCCACCTCCTGTCAGATCAGCGGCGGCCTTAGATTCTCATAGGAGCGCGAACCCTACAGTGAACTGCACCTGCAAGGGATCTAGGCTGCGTGCTCCTTATGAGAATCTAATGCCTGATGATCTGAGGTGGAGCTGACGCAGTGATGCTACCGCTGGGGAGTGGCTGCAAATACAGATTATCATTAGCAGAGAGATTTGACTGCACAGAGACCATAATAAATCAACTGCTTGCAGACTCATATCAAAACCCTATCAGTGAGTGGCAAGTGAAAACAAGCTCAGGGCTCCCACTGATTCTGCATTATGGTGAGTTGTATAATTATTTCAGTATATAGTACAATGTAATAATAATAGAAATAAAGTGCACAATAAATGTAACGAGCTCAAATCATCCCGAAACCATTCCCCCCTCTCAGTCCACGGAAAAATTGTCTTCCACGAAACCGGTCCCTGGTGCCAAAAAGATTGGGGACCTCTGTTCTAAAGGAAGAAACTTTTTGAAACTCTTTGAAAGAGCACATGAAGTGCTATTGTTATTTTTTTAAGATATGATTAAATTGTATTCCATAAAATTGGAATTTAGAAAGAATAAAACAATATTCTTTATTGTCACAATATATTGTTACCAATATGTACACTATCCAAACACAACTAGTTAACATTTTGATCAGTTTCTTTCCAGGCTCTGTGTGTGTTGTATATGTTTGTGATTATGTGTTTCTCAATAGTCTAATCAAATTATCTAAATTTTTTAAATCTTGATTTTCTATCAAGTACCTAGTATCTTTTAATGTTCACATTGTATATATAATCATCTCTGAGTACTTTTTAAATGTTGATATTTGCCAAGATTCTGTTTTTGACTCTTTTTTTTTCTACTTCCTATAATCTCCTGAGTCTTTCTCAATTCTTTTGTCAGAACAGCTAACACCTAAACCCTTACAAGTCATAAATCTATATTTCATGTTTCAAACTCACAAATATAACAACCATTTAGCTGTTCATTAATGAATTCTTTCATTCATAATTAACAAGTTAATTAATTCATTAAGATCTTAGTATGTGTTGGCTGGTGTTCTGAGTACTGGGGGTTTAATCTGGAAAATGGTGGTTGGATACGATGGAAGATGGTGAGAATTGAAGCAAAGGTTGGAAAGGCATGAAGGCATGAACCATTTTGAAGTTTCTAAAATAAAAATGTTGGCATTTGGACATTTATTCCCAGTATATAGTATGTACCCCATTAACATGGGGGTGGCACGCTGCTTACAACAATCATCAGAGGTGTAGTTAATCAGTTATTGGAGTGATTATTTTGTTTGGTGTCTGTATCAGTTTTCGACTGTATCTGTGACAAATTACCACACACTTAGTGGCTTAAAACAACTCAGAATTCCTATCTTATAGTTCTGTAGATCAGAAGTCTGGTGTGAACCTCACTGAGCTAAGATCGAGGTGTTGACAGGGTGCCTTCCTTTCTGCATGTTCTAGGGGAGAACCCATTTCCTTGTTTTTTCCTCTGCTAGAGCTGCCTGCTTTCCTTGGCTCCTGGTTTCTTTCCTCAGTCTTCAAAGCTACAACATGGGCCAAGTCCCTTTCTCACTGCCTTCTCTCTGGTTGTCTTTTTCACTGTTAAGTACCTTTGTGATTACCTTGGGACCACCCAGATAATCCAGGATAATGTCCTTATTTTAAGGTCAGCTGATTGGCAACCTTAATTCTATCTTCTGCCTTAATTCTCCTTCGCCATGTAATATTTATAGGTTCTGGGGAGTAGAATGTGGACATCTTTGGGGGGCCATTATTCTTTTCACCACAGTGTTTATCTCCCTCCCCCAGCCTGTAAATTTCATGTAGGAGATTCTGTACCCACTCTTCCCTTCTTTCTTAATAACAGAACTTGGTTTTATTCAGTGTGGCAATTTCCCAGCTAACAAAATTCAGTTATCTTGGCCTTCACTGTAGTACAGAGGCTTAATGTGGCACTGTTATGATGAATGAGTTATAAGGGAGAAGTCTGCTGAGTATTTCCTGCAGAGATTTTGCTTTCCTGATAAGAAGTATCACCCCCTTTTCCCTGCACCCCTGCTTTAAAGTCTATAGAACAGTCATCTTATGGCCAAGAGTGACAGGAATGAATACACAAGGCTCCTGCATTAAGAATAAGAAGTAAAAATATGGAAAGAACCATGGAAACACTGATGACATTGTTTAGCTGACACTGTATCAGTCCAAGGCTTGCCTCTTCTGGACTTTTTGTACTTCAGAAGAAATATTCTTTACACACTTAAGCTAGTATAGTAGGGTTTTTAATAGCCTACATGAGAGAAGGTGCCTTTTCTATCTTGTTTACTCCTGTACTTCCAAAGCCCAGGGCTGAGCAGAATATCTGTTAGGAACTCAATAAATGTTTCTTAAATTTCTGTTGAGATTTTGACTTTTGATCTGCATTTAATGGATAAGTGGATATTAACTAGTTCAAGAAGGGTGAGTAGATCATCTAAAGCAAAGAGTATTTGTTAATGTCCTGAAGTGGGAGTGAGCCTGTATGTGGGAAAGTAATAGAAAGTGGTATGACTGCAAAATAATAGGGAAGGAGAGAAGGTTGCTAGATGAGCCCTGTGAGATCAGTAGGCATAGGGTTACCATAGACCATGTTAATATATATATATATATATATTTAATTCTAAGAGCATTAATCACAGATTGACAGATTTTAGTTGAGGTTATCATATTTGTGTTTTTGAAGGCTCTTTTAGGCTGCTGTGTGAAGAAAGGCAGTTGAATGCTTTGAGAGAGATTAGGAGGGTATGGAAATTGTCTAAGTGAGAGATGACGACAGCCTGATGATCCTAGAAATGGAGAGAAATGGATGGATTGGAAAGACATTAGGAGGTTAGATTGACAGGAGCCTAGATTGGATGTGAGGGCAGGAGGGAAGGCTCTGGGTTAGGTCTTAGGTGTCTGATAGTGTGTGTGTTGCAGGGAGATTGTGCAGTTTTTGCTGCTGCAGCAACATCCTGCCATTACTCTGTTGAAGATACCTTACTCAGGATTTTTTGTTGAATGTTTACTATGTAGCAAGTTGGTAAATGCAAGACTAGAAAATAAACCTATATTTGAATACTTCAGAGCCTAGGATGACGTATGAGTTGGGGCTGGTGGCTGGAGATAATGCAGAGCTCAGTTTCGAGTTAGGGCTGCGAAAGGCTTTGCAACCCACCTTAAGGAATTTTTTATTTAGTTTTTTACATGTCCTTATTGAAGGCCTTGTTTCAGGAGATGTGGACACGAAGATGAATAGCCTGCTCTCAATGAGCCCAGAATCTAGTGCCGAACTTTTTCGTGTGATGCATGAATGGGTCACAGGTAAGCTGAGCTAGAGACCACTCCCCCAGCTTTCAGGGAACCCAAGCGCCTCCACTTACACCAGTGTGGGGTGCACAGGTATGATTTTCTATGTGTGCTCTGTGGAAAATTTTTAGGTTGTACTAGTCTTGGAGACAAGTTAGACACATAAATAAGGGTAATAAGAATAACAACAATATAATGTAATTATGTGACAAAAGATTATAAAGTAATAATTTTAAAAATTGCTGTAATATAATGATGTAATAAGAGAATATAAAGTAATAATAAAAACTTGCTGGGGAGATGGTTTGGGTGACATTTTCAAAGCAAGCATTCTCCAGGAAGCTGGCAGAATTGGTACCCATCCTTTTGGAGGCTTCAAGCCTGAAAATTCTGGTAGAGTTTCAACTATAAAATTTCTCATTTGTTTCTTCAGTAACTACCTACTTTTTCAGGCAAAATGACATGAAGAATCTTCCATCCTATTTTATCAGCTGATGAATTTTGAAAATATAGTACCTAGAGAATGGATGGCAGTGTAATGATTTGTCTCTGTACTATTTTCCCCTCTGGGTAAGAAATGGGTATGGAGACGTGATGTAGCTTCTTATTAAGTTGAACTTGGGTGTTTCCTGAAGTGATATCATACTCATTCAATTATTTACTCCCCTCAGCTTATGAAAGTTTAAGTTATAGCTCTCTGAGAGCTTCCAGTACTTTTTAATCAAAGAATCATCCTTTTATAGCCCCTAAAACTGAATGTTTGCCTGTTAAAAAAATTATTTTGCACCACAGATTTGCTGTACATATCAAATAACATTGTTTTAAATTTTTTGGTACATAAGCACTTCATTAAATCTGTATGATTGTATTGTTTTGCCTCTCTTTTTGTTCAAGGAAGCATTTGGAAGGTCAAATAAAACGGCCATTTGTTAAACCCAACTTCCAATGCAACCATCCTATGAAACTTTCAATAGATTCCAAGAGGTTTTAAATCGTGATTTGGAGTTGAATTCAAATAGATAAGGGAATCTCTTGGAGTGTTTGCAACAACTGAACTTGAAACTGGGTCTAGAAACTCATTGGGTTTACTGAATCACTAAATGTGAAAATAAATGTGAAGCTATTTACAACATAATTAATAACATCCAGCTACGTTGAGCTGCTCTCAAACCCCTCCAAATCTGTTGAGTCAGCAGTTTGAAACAATGTCAAAATCTGTTACTACCTTTTCCAGTGCCACAGATATATTATTACCCCGGTGAGACTTTAATAATGAGGGTTCAGCCTGGGCCTCAAAGCCTGTGCCTGAGTGCCCCCCACCTCCCGCCCTTCCTCAGGGTACTTAAATCACAAATGGAGATTTCGTAGACTTTTACTGTTGAGCACAAAAACCATTCTTCCGTTTCCCAAATGTACCATGTGGGCTCTTCTACACAATCACTATGATAGAACTGCTAACCACATCAGCCCACTGTTATAATCAAGCTTTTAGTCATAAGAGTGTTTTAAAACCATCTTGACAAATGCTTATAATTATAATAGTTATCATATGGAGCACTCAGTATCCTCAAAGGGATTTAAGTATATGATAGAATATTCCTTTTAACAGAGTTTATCAGCCAGCAGATTTCCATTCTTATATATGGAAAGTGCATTTTAGATACATAAAACCACAATAAATGAGCTCTTAACTATGTCAACCGCTGTAGTAATCAAGCCCCTTTCTTTCCGAAGTATTTAAGCTATCTCATTAAGTATACTTCTAGAGGATATAATGACATTCCTCCACATAAGCAAGGAGAATGTCTTGCGTTTATATCCTTTCATATTAGACTCCAGAGTTCTAGAAGTTTGGTCACTGGGATAATTAGGCCGTCAGTCCTCCTCAACCCCCTTTGCCTACCTGTCAACTCGAATGGCTGGAGAAGATAATTTGCCAAACTGAGAAGGTTGCTTGAGGCTGGAGGGAAGTGTAGGACAAAGTAAGCAAATTTACAACATGTCACCTTTAAAGGTTCTGAGGCATAATTTATGAGCTCTCGAAGCTAATGTCAGTGGCATGGCCCAGAAACATGGGCATTTCTTATGTAAGTCCTAAAACATTTATCTGATGATTTAAAAATATGGCAAAGCTTGACCAGAATGTTCCATGAAGACTCTCAAGCAGTTTTCGAGGAAGACAGGGCATGCAGTGTGCAAGCACTGTTTAGCTTCTGGCCTGGGCGTATTGCAGGTTACATATCGGATGTTGGTCCAGCTTATCTTCCAGCTGAATTTCAGAGTTTGGGGGTCTAAGACTGTCTTTCATATCTTCTGATTCTTCCACTGACATTTACTATAGCAGGTAATAAATGCGAGTTGTGATCGAAAGAATGAGACATCTGTGTTTTGTAGAATCAGACATTACTTTTTTGCTTTATTTTGACTTGTCGGTCTTTTACTTCAAACTCCACTAGAGATCTCTTTCATATATATATAGATCTGTGATGAGAGATGGAGTAAAACACTTTAAAAAGCCAAAATAAAGCAATAAAGTAATAATGATTATATATATCCATACATTATATGTACATACTACATGTATTTATATATTATATGTCATACGTGTATATGTATGTATGTATGTACACACACATATATTAAAGGAATGGCTATACAGGCTTAAATAATAAAAGCAAATTTTAAAGTGCCTGTTCATCTTCATTCTCAATGAAATATAAAATAATTATGAATAGTGAGAGAAGGATGAATGTGTCTTTTTTGTAGTCATCTTTTCGTTGTGATGCTCTCACACTCAAAAATCAATGTTACACGACTAAACTTATGATGTAGTTCCAGTAGAATGCAAGTCCTGTAAAGAGAACTGCCCCCTCACATCGAGTCTGTTACCTTCTTCGTGTGTGCCTTTCAGGGAGTGCGCTTATTTACTGCAAACAGCAGTGGCACAGCCATAAATCCGTATGACTGCTTTGCTTTTCACAATCTGGGAAAATGGCAAAATCAAAGCCAAATGAATTGGGTGGTACTGAGATGCTGATGGTATTTGTAAAGGGCACAAGCATATTTTCTTGTGCTGAGTAATGTGTGGGCAGTTATCTGGTGTCAGGCCTGCTGGAAGACTGATGTCTTTTCATTGAGAGCAGTTTTTATCCTAGGGGAACAATCAACTTGAGAAAATCAAAAGCCTCATGCAAGTGGAAGCCGCTTCTCTTGAATCTGATGAGGTATGATGTCACTGTAGGCTAGGTTAGCATTTCTTCTCCTTACTATATGGAATAGTCCATGCAGTTTTCTTTCTATATAAACACATTAAAATAGTCCAGTGTGCACTTTTAAGTTCTTATTTTTGCTATGAGCTGCCTCTGGGTGGAACACTCTGTGGTCTTTCTTGTCTGATTGCTCTGGGCACATCAGCAGACAGCTTTCTCAAAACGTAACAGAAGCCTGCTCTTTCGGGTATCTAGAGGCGTAGATACTGGGGAGATGAGTCTCCAGATCCTCAGCACATGTCAATTTGATGTCCCTGCCAAGTCTTAAGTCCACATTGTCATCCCTGCTAAGCAGAGTCCAAGGACAAGAGTCCTCAGTGTATCTTCCATTTGTTTCTTGGCCCCAAGACTCTGCTACACCTGTGTACTTTCATTAGGTTCATTTCACAGAATTAAATTCCTCCTTGTAACACTCAGGCTCTTAACTGTCAGGGCTGCCCTAGAACTGAGAGCCAAGTGTCCTGTGACCGTGCTGCTTGGAGGGAAACAGACAAAATGATGTTAAGAAATTGTGTGGCTCCGTGTTATTTGGCGTCAGCGCCTTACTGTGATCAGAACTGAAAAGTGTGTCAGCGTTTGCCCTCATTCTGCTGCGCGGCATAATGTTTCTGACAAGCAATGCTTCATCACAGAAACAGATTTGAGAAGGACTTGTGTAGTACACTGTACATCCATAAATCAAAGAGCAGGGCTGCCCAGGTCCTCCTATTTAGAAATAACTGAAATTGAAAGTGAAATGCCTAGTAATGAACACTTAGCTGAAAAGGTTAGCAACTGGGACAGGGAGTGGGAGATGAGAGAACGAGGACTGGGTGATGTATTAAATTGACAAAATCCCGAATTTTGCAACTTTAACACAATTTCCCTTTGTTCTGCCCTCAGTAGAGATGGAGAACAGCTGGTTAGTACCACCTGTGTAAGAATCCATCATATTCTTGAATACCATTAATAAATTTTCCCACAGCCTTTTCGGCCTTAGAAAAAGACCAATTCCTTTTATCTTTCCAAAGTGGTAAATCATGGCCCCAGTCCAGGAAATCAGAATGTTTCTGAGGATGGTTTGTTCCTCAGGCTAGAGCCCAGAACAGAAACTTTCTCAACTAAATGGTAGGGTGGGTGGGATTGGGGATCTACAGTCTGGATGGACGTGGAAATGACAAAGACAGGAATTTCAGCTATGCTGTTAGGCCTTGTAGGGAACTAAGAAAACCCAATCCATTGAACCTCATCAGAAGAACAGGAATGCTAGTGTCTACCCAGGCTTTTGGGGGATGGGTACTGAAAGGCTATTAAGATCCAAAGCCACTCTGGGTGGATTATCAGGTAGCCTTTCCAGCAGCTGAGTTTGGGAATCCTTTATGTTTCTATGCCATTAATATTATACAGCTATTAACATAATTTGTCTACTTTTATCTGCAGCTGCTTCTGTGATTCACCGAACAAATGTTTTTTCATTTGCTACTAGTAAAATTTCCAAAGTGTTTGTGATTGACCAAATAAAATTTTGTAGACCATTGATCAGATTACATGTTGAGTATCCTTTCGTCAGATGTTCATCCTGGGTCCAATCGGTAATGAGGGTCACACGGTACAGAACATCTCTGCCAATAACTGGGGCTTCTTAGGGCTCCTTTTGCAGAGTGGGACTGACAGCTAGCCAGGAACTTAGTTAAGCCAGTCTAATAGGGTTGGCATAGATGGTTAAGAGTGGGGGGAGAACAGCTTTTCTCTGTTGCCTTTCCTTCTAAAAGACACCTTAAACTTCTCTGGATCAATGGCTATCTCACAACTAAACAAATGTCAAATGCTAGGAACTGGGAGTTTGGGTTATTTGTATCTCTATACTTGAATTGCATCTTCTCACCTTAATGACCTCTGTGAATTCTGAGCGTTTGAGTTTTTCCCGTTGTTAAGCTTCTCAGTTTCTTACACGGCATTTGATCTATTTCAGTTTTCTCTATCTTCTGGGATCTATTTCAGAAATGTGTGTTTTCCTAAAAGAATCTTCCACTTCACTTGAATTTTAAATGCTTTTAGATAGAATTTTGCAAAGTCCTCTCTTATGCTGGTTAATTTTCCCATTCATCTTGGGTTTCTTCATCAAGTCCATAAAAATGTTAAAGTTATTATTTCTTCCCTCCTGTTTTTCTTAAGTTATTTATGTTACTTTTAAGTTATTGAATTGAATGCTTAATTTATTGATTTTTATTTCTTTTACTTATGAATGAGATTTTCTTTAATTTATGAATTTGCCAAAAAGAATAAGTTAAAACTTTTTAGCCCTGGAGGGATGTTCATGGTGTATTGTGAAATAAGAAAAACATGTTTAGGGGTTAAACATTTAAAGTTATGAATTCTATTCTATGTCATTAAAATGTTAGCCATAGTTGCATAACAATCTAATATTGCTCACAAGCCTCATGAGATGAATAGGGAACAACTGATATGCATGGAATTATTTTCACAACAACAACAATAACAACAGATGCCATCTTTATCAAGCATGCCCTCTTTTTTGTTAAATTTTTATTTCATATTGGAGTATAGTTGATTTACAATGTTGGGTTAATTTCAGGTGTACAGCAAAGTGATTCAGTTACACATATACATATCTCCATTCTTTTTCAGATTCTTTTCCCATATAGGTTATTCAGAATATTGAGTAGAGTTCCCAACAAGGACCTACTGTAAAGTATGCCCTCTTGACTTTCGTTCATTCTGGATCTCGACCATCTCCCTTTAGACACTATGAGTTCAAGGTCTAATCTGGCTGTGAGGCCTTTCAGAAACACCCCCAGACCCAGAGACTTTCTTCTGTCTTCATCTCACATAAACTTTGGTATCTACATCTATTTGATATTTTATCACATTGTGTCACTTTTCTTTGGTAATTTTTATTTTTAAGTATTGAAGTAAATGTTCATTGGAGAAGTGAAAAAATAAACATACAAGAAAGTTAGTCAACTGCCATCACCTGCTAGAAATGACTTAATAGATTGGTGTGTATCATTATATACCTTTCTTTGTGATTATATAAATTTGAACCAATGCATTTATATTGATAATGATGATGATGATGGATTGTAGTAGAAAGAGGAGTGGAAGAGGAAGAGGAGGAGGAGGAGCTACCATTTATAGAATGCCTGTGATATGTTCAGTGCTGTTATATGTCTTGCATTTAATCACTATAATGCCCTGTGAGGTGGTGGTAATTATAATCAGTGCTTTACAGATGAGGAGACTTAAGCGCAAATATGTTTCATAAGTTGACCAAGGTCACATAGATAGCAGGTGGAGGAGCTGGGGTGTAAGACCAGGTAGCCTGGCTTCAAACCTTTAACCCTGTTCTGAACTGCTTCCCAAACAAGTGCTTTTCAGACATAATTTCCTTGAAATATGGATACAATTTTATATAGAATGCCAACATGCCAAAGTTTATGGTTTTCCAAATTCTTTCTCTCAGGGATCTAAAATCTACCTGAAGGCTATCTTCCATGTGTTTCAGAAGTAGCTGTACAATTATTTCATTTACCACCATTGCTTCCTTGAGGCCATTATTGGAATCATTGCTTCTGTAGAGGATTTAGAATCTTGTCTTTTCTTCAGCTCAGATTACCTTGATCAGTCCTAAATTCTGGAAGCTTCTATCAAGTTGCTCCTTGGTAAAAGGGAAGTACTATGTATTTTGCTGTAAATGTTGTTGTTAGGAAAGTATTCTCGAAGCTAAGGAAATTTTCAGTCTACTTGTTCTTTTTGTTTAATCATTGTGGTTTTTACTTTAAGCCATTGAAGTAAAACTATAAACAATCAAAAAAAATTTGTTTGTTTGCCAAAAATGGGATTGTGAGATACTTAATATTTTGTTACTTGCTTGTCTTACTTAACAATACAACATGAAATCTCTTTAACTCAATAGTTATAATACTAACCTGTGATTTTTTTCTTTAATCAAAATCATTTTTAATTTTTTCTTGAAGTATAGAGTTCACAGTACTAAGCATGTTCAAATTATTGTGCAACCAATCTCTGGAACTCTTTTCATCTTACAAAACTTAAACTCTATATCCATTAAGCAACAACTCCCCGTTCCCACCTCCTCCAAGCCCATGGCAACCACCATGTTACTTTCTGTCCCTATGAATTTAACTACTCTGGGTACTCCTCATATAAAGTGGAATTGGAATTATACAGTATTTGTCTTTCTGAGAATGGCTTATTTCACTTAGTGCAATGTCCTCAAAGTTCATCCATGTTGTAACCTGCGTCAAAATTTCCTTGCTTTTTAAGGCTAAATAATATTTCATTGTATGTATATACCACATTTTGTTCATCCATTCAACTGTCGATGGATATTTGAGTTGCTTCCATCTTTTGGCTATTATAAATAAGGTTGCAATGAATACGGTTGTACAAAACTCTCTTTGAGACCCTACTTTCTTTCAGGTATATGCCCAGATGTGAAATTGCTGGCTCATATGGCAATTCTATTTTTAATTTTTTGAGGAGCTACAATACTTTTTTCCATAGTGGCCACACTATTTTATATTTCTACCAAGAGTGCACAAGGGTTTCAGTTTCTCCAATAACCCATTCTTTTGGACAGATCCATAATTATTATATTGATTTTGATTATAAATATATGGCATGTGTGTGCCTTTCTTTCAGTACACTGTGAACTCCTACAGGAAGTTTGTGAAGAGAGTGCTGTTTGATTTGGGCCTTGAAGGACAGCTGAGATTTCATCTGGGGGGATGGGGCTGTAGGCCCTCACTCCTTCTGTCAGTGCAACTGACCCTCCACTGACCCCTCCTGGCTCTGGATAATGGGGCACCTTCAGATTCAGTTGCCACAATTGCTATGCTTCCCTTGAGCTGTCTCTGAGCCTGATGTCAGACTATAACAAATTATCTAGTTCAGACTGAATCTTAAACTTTGAAAAAAATCTGATTAAAAATATGTTCCTCTCCCTAGAAAAATGCACATATGCAGTCAGTATTTATCCTCAAATTTGGAGGTTTTCATGTCCTCTGAATTTCCCATGGATACCCTCTCGAGACTCCCTGGGTTAAGAACATGGGCTCCAGGATCTGGCTCCGCTCTTTCACTTGGATAAGCAAGAAAGAATAAGCTCTTTAACCTCCTACCTTCATCACACCGCTCTTTCTCTTGCCTTATCTTTATGCTAATCTTGATCTTCCTCATACACTGCCTCTTCTCCTCTTCATTGGTCAGTGTTTGCAAATTGCAGATCGCCCTCTTTAATTTATTCTTGCATTGCTAACATACGGTGTTCATTCTGTCTGTTATCTAATAATCCTCAAGATATCTCCAGAAGTTGGGAGGGAATCTCGTATCATCAATCAATTCCCATAGAGAAAGCACAACTGTCTCATAATGATGGCCAATAAAGCTTTAGCCCTAAAATATTCAATGTGACCAGGCAGCCTTGAATACTATCAGGTATTTTTGGTTTTCAAAAATGTCACATTGGAAGAGAAGTGAGACTCCAACATCTGGGATCTGGGACATGGCATCCTGAGTAAAACAGACTTATTTTTTGTGACCCAGTTCTGAATAAACTATTTAATTCATTAAAAGAGCATTTTTTTTCTAAAAAAATAGCATTTACATTAGAAAAATAAGAAACAATGGTCATAAATAGTGAAGTCTATGAATTTTCAGCAGATTAAGTATCTCTGGCATCTAAGTATATTTAATTATGAAATGACTTGTCAAAATTAAAAAAAAAGTTAAGAGAGACTTTCCAAGGTAGTGATATATGACACATTTAAAAATGCATTTGCATTCCAGTTTTTACTCAGTCTTATTGCAACTCTTAAAATCTACATTTGTTCCTAATTTATATTGTTATAATCCTTTAAAATGCATTTTGTCAGCACCTTTTCATTTAAGGTTTAAATTCACTCACTCTAAAGAAGAAGATAAATGCAAAGTGCTATGTGTTTAAAATTAATATTCAGTCCACTTTTCAAAACGTTTAAAGATCCTTTTATGTTTGGTAAAGCTCAAGAGAATTTTTCGTAAGATTTTGCAATCTTGAACATAGAACATAAAGTTGTGTTTTGTGATGAATAAATAAAATAAAACTTTAAAAGATTTAGATGATTTTAAATCTTAGGAATTTTAACAAGTTCTACATTTGGCCAAATATATTTCCCCATTTTACTTACCACTTTCATAACTATTTCTTTTTGATGGTTAATTATTCAGCAAACAGATTAGGATAGGCTTACACTTCAGTACCAGGCAAACAGAGAATCTCAGTGGTTTAACACTTAGCATTTATTTCTTCTTGTGTAAAGACAGTTGTAGGTCAAGTAACTCTCCAGCAGCCTGTCTTTCAGGTGGTGCCCTACCAGTCCAATCTCCTTTGACCCATGGCTCAGCATCTCAGTTTTCGATCTCCAAGCTTCCTATAAATGAGAAGAGAACTCACACCTGCTTTTCAATGCTTAGCCAACCTCTGCTCACAGCACATTGACCAAAACCAGTCACATGGCCCTGCCTAAATGCAAGAGGTGAAGAGGTGTGGAGAACACATGGAATATTTGGTCTGCGATGCTATCTCTTCAGCAAAAGATAATCCTAAATTTGAGTTTTAGAGATAGAAGGGACTTGTGGGATGATAGCTCCCTAATTTTATAAATAATGAAGGTGAAGTTAGAAGCTAGATTAGCTCACACAGCTACTTATCTTAGGGAGTGTCTTCATAATGCTTTCTTTAGTACACTGAGAAGACCATTCAAATAATCTAGTTATAATGCTGTTTTACCTTATCTTGCCATTCTTGAAAGTTATTCTTAGACATTTTGAACTTGGGTTCATAATGAGATAAATGTTATGTATCTTGTTCAATAGTTATGTTGTGGATGGTTACAGAATATGTTGTAAGAGAGTAGCACCTTGGAATATAAAAGGATTCTCCTCCAGAAGTGAACTATGCTGGACCTATGTAGGAGGATTTAAATCCTGCTCTGAGGTCAAAGTAGATATTGAATATGGATTTTACCTACAGATAAAATGGCTGGAGATTCTCCCAGAGCTTTGATGAGTTTAGCTATAGGATAAACCAAAGTGAACTGACTTTCAAAACCAAGCTGGATATCAGCTCTAGTTTGCAGCTAAGGAACTGAAAACCAAAATACAGAACTAAATTTTATTTATTGGTAGTAATTTATTTTTTAATAAATTTATCTTTAATTTATTTTATTTACTGGTAGTAATGCCTGAGGAACAAAATACATTTTATTATGACAAATACAACATGTAGAACCTTCAGCTTAATTTCTATACTTACCTCATCGGAGATTAGTAACAGTTTTATGACCAGCAACAATTCATGGACCATAATTTGTTACCACTGAAATGGAGATTATACAGTGACCAGTGCAGAACTGAGAGCTAGCAGATAGCTAGCTGCCTCTGTCACATTCCACAGTAGGAATTTGGGATAATTAATACGAGTTTCCCCCACTATCCAAATGTACAGCAATCCTATGAAATCTTTCATAAGCCTAAGTGATGTAAAATGAAGAAGCAATTACCTTAGGGACACATCTTGCTAACAGACACACAGAATAAATCAAGATGAAGCACAGATGCTCACAGGCACAGTTCGAAGCTATGGAGTCTTGACTCTGGGCTGCTGGGTGTAGTCTCCAGGGAGGCAGCTGGGGGCTGCCACTCTTGCTGCCCTGGGCTAGACCTGCCGCTTATATAAAAGCTCCCTGTAAAACAAACGCTGACTGCTATTTTCACTCTGCATCTTTTTTCCCAAAACTGAAAATCCTCTTCAGATTTCTTTTGGTTAACAAAAACAGGTACTAATGTAGGTCTTTCATAAATGTGAAGTGGGCCTAAAGCAAACTTTCGAAAAGCAGGGAGTACCTGTATCTTGATCTTGAATATGTACTCGTATGTTGTGTCTCATTTGACAACACAACCCTTTGTGTATATGCTATTAGGCAGAACGCTAGAGAGGAGAGCAAAATATTTATAATAACCTTTGGGAGTAGTTATTGGGACTTATTTCATGAATGAGAAAAGCCAGGGTTCGGAGAGGGTACATACCTTGGCTGAGATCACGCAGAGTAAGTGGCAACCTTGGAGTCTCCTTCCTGAGTGTCCCTGACACAAGTGCTCATGCTTTGCCACCGATTAAAATGACCTGAGTTTAACTACATGTATTTGTTTCCAATTGCTGCCATAGCAAATTACCACAAACATAGTGGCTTAAAACCATACAAATTTATTAAAGTCAGAAGTTCAAAACCTGTTTCAGTTGACTAAAATCAAGGTGTGGCAGGGCTTCTTCCCTTCTGGAAGCTCTAGGGGATAATCCATCTCACTGTCCTTTCTAGCTTCTGGAAGCTGCCCCTATTCCTTGGCTGGCAGCCCCATCCTCCATCTTCAAAGCCAGCAGGGTAACATCTTTCAGTCTCTCTTCCTCACTCTCAGCCTCCTGCATCCCTCTTAGAAGGACCCTAGTGACTACATTGAGTTTACCTGGATAATGCAGGATAACCTCCTCATCTCAAAATCATTAACTTAATCACTTCTGCAAAGTCCATTTTGCCATGGAAGGTAACATGTTCACAGGTTCCAGGCATTAGGATGTGAATATCTTTGGGGAGCCATCATTTGCCTGCTATACAACAATATTTCTCTTGACGTGTATTATAACAATAGATTCTAGGTTGTTCTACTGTGTTTTGGGGGTAACACAACAAATTTATATTTGGACCTTAAAACTATACAAAAACAAATAAGTAATCCATATTTTTAATAAAAAAAAGTGGACTTGGCACATACTCCCTACATCCATAAAACAGAAAGAGACTTTGATGGGTATCTCATAATGGCAGAGAGATCAGAGCCTTAGCATAACAACATACAGGGATTATGCCTGGACAGATTTGGCAATGTAGATTTCAGTTGTCTTGGAGAAGATTAAAACTGAAGCTGGGCAGGACTAACTTATCTGCATGCCCTCTTCTACCTGCACAGGATGAAAATTTCCTCCAGCTGCGTCTATGGAAAGCCCACCTTTTCTCCTCCTCATATGGCACACGCTGTTTGGTCAAGTTGAACCATCCATTGGGGACAATGGATGGCCTGACACGAAGAGTGATGCCGTACATCCTGGTGGACCATAGACCTTTATTTGTGGTCCTACATGCTACCCTCTTGCCTTCTAACTTTATGGACCCAATGAATCCATGCACAGTCTCCTGCTGATTCCATGCTCCCCCTTGACTTGACTGTCTGCTCCTCCCCATGGGGACCTCTGCTCTTGCTCAGCCAGCCTCACCTTTTGCCCAGACCTCTGCATGAACTGGGTTCTTCCCGCCCTGCATTTCCCTCCAGTGTACTCAGCACACACCAACCTATGCTTGTTTTAAGATGTAAGTTGGATTATATCACTCCACTCAGAACCTTAATGGCTTTTTGCCATCTTTAGGAAAATTCCCCAAATCCTATACAGAGCCTCCCATGCTGACCAGCCTCCGCCTCCAGCTGCCTGCCCTATCCTACTCACTACACAGCGGTCACACGGGTCTACTTTGAGGGCCTCCATTGAGCCAAGTGCTTTCCTACCTCAGAACCTTCAGACACCTTGTTCTTTCTGTCTGGCACATTCTTCAGCTATGACTGGTCAATGCCTTTTATCCCAAACAAAGTTAGGTCCCCCAGTCAAACACTTCATAGAACTCTCAACTTTTCTCCTGAACCTCTCATCAGTTTCTTTTTTTTTTTTATGGCATCAATTTTCTTTATTTTAAGGCATATCATAAGCAATTATTCAAATGGTGTATACTATACCAATTGTTTAAACATTTCTTAATGGTAATTTTTAACAATATATGTAATCAAAGTGAAACTAAGTTTCTTTTCATTTCCCACCTTCATGTATTTACTTCAAAGCCCACCTCAGACCTTCTTATCCAATATATTGATTAGTATAAGTACAAATATTTTGCCTACAATTGAGCTAATGGTTTTTGTTTGGGTTTGTTTTTGTATTTTCTGTGTAGTACTACTTTTTTTGTTGTTTTTTTTTTAAATTTTTATTGGGGTATAATTGATTTACAATGTTGTGTTAGTTTCAGGTGTACAGCAAAGTGAATCTGTTATACAAATACATCTCTCCACTCTTTTTTAGATTCTTTTCTCATATAGGCCATTACAGAGTATTGAGTAGAGTTCCCTGTGCTATACAGTAGGTCCTTATTAGTTATCTATTTTATATATAGTAGTGTGTCTATGTCAATCCCAGTCTTCCTTATCAGTTTCTGATTACACAGAGACACATGTGGTGGTGAGGAATGTGGACTCTGCCCTGCCATCTACTAGCTATGACGTTATGCGTGTCACTTAACCCCACTGTAGAACCAATACATGTATTAGTAGGGCTTTTGTGAGGATTAAATGAGTTTAAATCTAAAGTTTGGAGAGGAAAAATTTCAAGCTTACTTTACACATTACAAGGATAATTAAGAATTATCACTTCTGCTTAGAAAAGGGGGATATTTTCACCAGATGATCAAAGCATGTCAGCCTTGGACACTATAGTCACTAAAAGGTGAGGTTGCTTATGCTTTTCAATCTGGACTTAAAGTCATGTAAGAGCCTGGGTTCAGGCATTGTTATATCTGGTGTCAAATCACCACCTTTGCCTAGGAGATGGTATTTCCATGGTTAAGCATGCACTCTAGCCTGTGACTGCCTGGTCCAGAGTCTGGAATTTTTGCTGCTTCCCGGCTGTGTGAACTGGGGAGAGTTGTTTACCTTCTCTGAGCCTCAGTTCTTTTATATGTAAAATAAGAGTAATTGTTGTAAAGATTTTTGTGAAGATTAATGAGAGGATTCACATAAATTACTTGGATTTTTTGTAAGTACTCCATAAATATTAGTAATTATTATAAATAGATGAAGATTTACCTTGACTAAGATTATTACCTTGACTAATATTTCTCAACCTTGAGTCTCAGTTTTCTCATTTAAATTAGGAATCTATTTAATTAACAGATATTTATCTGGCTCCTGGCACTGGACTGCAAAATACTTGTGGCTACAACAGAGAATAAAATTCAGGGAGTTAATAACACCTACCTGCAGAATTTGTGTGAAAATGTAATGAGATAATGTGTAATTGAAGTATTCCTTATGCTTTCTGGCATACTTTATTCATTACACAAAGGTTAATTTCCTTCCTTTCTCCTTTTTTAGTTAATGGAAGTGTCTTATTTCCCTTTTCTATAAAGTCTACATGTAGTCATTTTTTAACACTTCAGTAGGGTGGCCAACGGAATAAATCATTTGCTTTCCTTTTACTTTAATCCAAATGGTATGTGTTGGTGAGATATGATTTATTAGACAAATCACATACAACATACTAAATTATTTTGAATTAAATCTGTGTAACAGAAAAGAATAGGAAAAAAACCGACAGAAATGTCTTGTTCTTATGGAGTGTCATAACCATGTGTGTGCTTCTTCTCCAATATCGTGTTGCGTTAAAGCCTTGCAATACCCAGGAATAGCTTTTGGCATTTCAGCTGTTGCTGCTCAATACAGCTGCTCAATAGGGATTGGAAGACAATCATAGATGCGAAGACAATCATCTAAGAAACATTTAAGTGAAGAACCTCCTAAATAATACAAAGGGAATATCTTTTGGCTCATTGTTCCCTCATCCCTGCTACCCCCCTTCCATGCCCTGTCCTTTAAAAAGGACTGAAGGTTAATTCAAGTAGGGGTGACCCGATCGTGGCACCTGAGTTCCATATAACTGGGAGCTGCAACAGGGACTCAGCATATCAATGACAGATGCTAGGGCCAGGGAATGAGAAAAACAGAACCCTTACCAGAGAGACTGGATCCAAATATGGAGGAGATGGGGCACTCTTGAGCAGGTATGCACCAGTATGAAAATACCCCATGTTTATGACCAGTGTCTGTTCTGGTAGGTTGAGGCTCGTGCTGTATCAATTCTTAAAAATCTTGAATAGTTATATAAAACTATATGTTCTTAGCCTGAGAATTGTGCAGAGTGCTAACTATCAAATTGAGAAGGGAATTAAGAGAAGGGAAGCAGGATGGAGGTGACAATGGGGTTTAGAAATAACAGATTAGACTCAGCGAAACCAGAATTGGTTAAATTGAGCTAGAAGCAAATTGAAGAAGGAGACCTTGCACTCTTCCTTTGAGTATCGGGTATCATTTGAAACTTGTCTTTTGGGGCTCATTTGGGAAAGAGACTAAGTAAGTGGTTGGCCTCATTAAAGTATGGGTGACAAAGTACTAGTGACATATCTATATCTAATTTATACTTAGTTGTAAATGTTTCTGGCGTTTGGAGAATTATTTCTTAGGTCATTTCCACCATTTTTTTTTTTTTAATATTTCAAACTGATGCTATTAACTTGAAATCAAGATAATTCTACAATTTTTATTAATGCTTTAGGAAAGGCTGTATTACAATATATTATAACACATAGGTTTCTTTTATTTTGGGCAATGATTGGACTGAATTCCCTAAATCGCATAAGCTTCCCTATCTTTTACTGAATTCCTAGAATACATTTAGCTCATGTCAGCATTTTTTATTTTTTGATCTTATGCATTTCTAATATCCTGACACCTCCCAGGTAAGATAAATGAGTTTGTGTGGGTAAGATAATGATGGTAGTTTCAAACTTCAGTCATCTTGAAAGGTTCTGAAACCTTGTTTTGGAAACAAATGCTAGTATTTTAAAATACACTTAATAGCAAAAAAAGTTTTTAAGTTGAAATATCTGGAGCAATTCCAGTTATGCAGTATGCAGTGCTGAATAACTCTCTTATGAGATATTGGGACATTTATAAGAAAATTTTTTAAAAATTTAAAATTAAAAAAAATTTTTTTACAAGTAACTTGTAAAATGTGTAAAATATGCTGATCTAAGAGCAATCCATATACCTGATACTTATAAAAATTAATATAGTAGTATGCTTCTAATTGACACATCCCTTGTGCAAACATGAATCAATACAGTTAAAGTTTCAAATGCATTTAAAAAATGGTGACCTTAGTCTGTAATAACCACTCTTAGGGCAGGTTGTCTAAACCATCCCAAGCTGTGTGCCTCCAACTGAGTTCTCTTAATATTATTTTAGTCTCACTTATGTTTTAGAGACCTGTTACTCATAATATTTAGTAATTATGTATAATTGATGAGAAAGATACACAGGTCAGGCCGGAGGTATAAAAATCTCACTTCCAAATGCCACCATAGTCTCCTTTATCCCAACTCTGCGTTTGTTTTGCCTTTCACCTCTTATAACAGCTTATACCTGTAGTATAAACAGTTTAACTGTAGAAGTTAGAGTTCTATTTGTTTTATTTTAAATATAGATGATCTCGAATTATGGGAGTACCGCAAAACGAACTCCCTTCTTCCCACCCCCAGAAAAGACTGTGAATGCCAAGGGCACTGAGTCTGCACAGCTGGACTGCCATGTCTCAGCATATCCAGAGGAGACGTGGACGAGGGGCTGCTGGCAGCAGTGAGTGGGCGGGCTGAGTGTGCCATCACACTTAGAGCAAGTGTGGGTCTTTCATACTGCTCTTCATGTCTTCTGTATTTTCTCCAATTTTTAAAATAAAATTCTTCGATTCTGTGTCTTAGAAAAGAAGATATGGTGCTCAGTGATCTGCTGTAGAGCTATGACAGCAAATCCACTCAAAAATGAAGAAAAACCTTACTTCAGAAATGAAGGCTGGAATAAAAGTGAAGGAACTAACTTCCAAGTTCAAGTTGTCTCATTTGGGTATGAGTATCATTTTTTAGAACAAGGGAAAATATTTGAAGAAAGAAGAAAATGCTGAGTCAATTCCATCGATGGTGGCATGAAAATGCATTGGCTGAGCAATGAGGTGGAAACATGTGTGACTCTGGATGCCTGGTCGGAAAATACCTATGCCTCTCAAGTTTAAAGTCTAAACCAATTGATGAATTTTAGCCTATGTGCTTGAATCAATAACGGAATGGTGTGATTACTTCCAGAAGAGAAATTGTTGGCCCAGCATCAGGATTTAAGGGAAAACTTGAAGTGTGGCTATAGAAGTAGCCAAGACTTTTTCAGAAAATTTTATTTAAGTCATTGAAAGGGAAGGCAAGTATTTGCAATTTATATATACATATATATTTTATAAATTAATTTATTTATTTATGTTTGTCTGCGCTGGGTCTTCGTTGCGGCGAGCAGGGGCTGCTCTAGGTTGCGGTGCACGGGCTTCTCATTGCAGTGGCTTCTCTTATTGCAGAGCATGGGCTCTAGGCGCATGGGCTTCAGTAGTTGTGGCTCGCGGGCTTAGTTGCCCCGCGGCATGTGGGATCTTCCTGGACCTGGGCTCGAACCTACATTCCCTGCACTGGCAGGAGGATTCTTAACCAGTGCACCACCAGGGAAGTCCTGCAATTTATATTTAAAGCTGATGAAGCAGGGCTTTTGGGAAAGCCAGGACCCTGCAAAACCACATTCTTACAGAAGGAAAAAGTACTGCTGGTTACCAGGAGATGTGCAAGCCTCCTTTATGGGAGCTTGGTGATGAAAGGGAAGAGCACAGGATCAAGAAAAATGAAGAGATGTGATTTTTGTTCATTAATGTATCCAAAGTGCTTAGAACAATACCCAACATGTAGCGGGCGCTCAGTACATACTTGTTAAATAATGTTTGAAGAAGCCTCAGCTAGTCTAGTTCATACTAAAAAATAGCCATAACATAGATTTTATAAGGTGTCAGGTCATTATATTGCATGCCTATAAAACATACAATTGTTTTTTTATTTTTGTTCCATTAATTTTGTAATCATAGTTTGGCATCTAATGGCTTTTCAGAAAGCTGAGTTCATAACATGGCATCAGTAGGAAGAAAATGGGGTCAACTTGTGATGGCCAGAGTCACAGCTCTCCTTAGGAGCCAGTTAAGTTTGCCTACAGCCATTTACCTTGTTCTTTTCTTTTTCCCTCTTCTTTTTCCCAGGGGCTTCCAAATAACTGTCTTTGTATTTTACTGTTGTTTTCTATTTTTCTTTTCAGGTTGCTTTCCCTTTATATCACTCAGTTTGTTAGCTGAGACCTACTGAACACAAACGGTCCCCGACCCTTACCACTACCACCAAAAAAAACCCCACCAAAAATAAAATGCCCTAATGATATTTAGAATGCAGTAATAGTCTTGGAGGGAGACTAGACTATCTTAATATGTGAAGTGATATTATATATAATAAACAGCAGTGCCACTATCTTCAACAGCTTTGAAAGTCACTGGCTGGCACTTCAGACCCTCCAGAGATGTCCTATTTTATCTCCTCCTCTTCTCATTAAACTACTCTGCTCACAGTAGAATTGAAGATACATTTTAAAAATTATTATTAAACATTTGTATTTTGGTTTCATTTAGTTTTATTATTGCAACTGCGTGTGAATCTATTTTAAAATTGGAATGCTGCAATGATTCAGCTACTTGCTTAATACATATTTCATGTGATTTCCAAGCAACCTAACCATTTGCAGCATTGTTTCTAAGGGATAAATGGACTTTTGGATCATATCCTCCTTATAAATAACAGGCTGCCAGTACACTTAATAAGAATGGGGTTTGTACCAGGTGTTGCATAGGAAACATTAGATGGAAAACTATAGACCAAATGATTTTTGCTGTGCTAAATTTCACAGGTAGAGAGATCTTGATTTGCTTCCTAACTCTGTCACTGTTATGCTCAGTTGATTTTAATTTTTGCCCATTTTCTTGATTCCTGGAACTCTAGAATTTTGGAAATAACAAAGCATATAGCTGTCTTTTCTCCAGATGTATAGAGCTTTAGATTATAAAGGTCCTTTAAGTTTAGCACACAAGTTAGATAGTACACTTCATTCTAAGGTACTTTAGTCTCCTTACTTGCTGAGTTAAAACTGTGATTTTTGTCTTCTTTGAAAAAAGAAATAAATTTTAAATAAAGAAAACAAACAACCAAACTTCAAATTCTCATCAGAAAATCATCAATATTACTTTGGACTTAGTAATTCAATAAAAGAGAATATATATATATGAATTGTCCTTACTATTTTTTCATAAGCATATTACCACACATAACCATGCTTTAAACTGCCCAACTTTCATGAACAAAGCAGAGGAGGACCTGAGCCAAACTGAGAATGAATTAGATGTGTGACTATTGAATACAAATTACCACTGTCCAGTGTTTAGAATTTTTATCTGTGCCCCTTCCCATTCACAAAGAAAATCAAGACACTTCCATGGCATGAAAGTGACGTCATTATCTTGAAATGATTAAATTTAAGATTTCAATGTGTTAACAGACAAAACATTTCTTTCTGTCTGTCTCACTGAAACATACCAGATCTACCTTCTCTTCTTTTGCCTTCAACCATTTTCTTGAACAAAAGCAGAAAGAATAAAAGATCCTGGCTTTTGTGTGTTCTTTGTGTTTATGTGCTAAATGGTAGTCAACCATATAAACGATAGCAGAAACTTCCTTTTGGAAGGTCTTTCATCTCTGAAAGCAGCTTACTGTAGCCATCACCGTTAATTTTATTATTGGCACTCAGGCATAAACCTAGTTAAACTGCAGCTTCAGAGTATATTTGCACATAATGACTATCCTGGGAATTCACAGTTCTGGGGTAAATAGCGTGTTTTCCACTTTGATGACTCAGGGTGGTTTGAGTTTTAAAGCACTAATAACACTGATGGACAATGGGCAGTTCACAGTTTTATTTGTTTCTTTATGTCCCTAAAGTACATCAAAGGGGATTTCGCTGGCTTAGCAGTGATTCACACTAATAAGACCTAGAAAGTTCACCTGACCATAAGGTCACCGGGAGTCAGGCACGTGATGTAGTTGTCAAAAGCAAACGTGTTTTGGAGTGTCTTAATAGAGCAAGCACACCAGTCACTGTACGCTGGGCTGGTCAGATCGTTGCAGTCCTAGGTCAGATGGCAGGGTCCCACCGTAAGGAAGGCATTGCCAAAATGCAGTGTCTTCAGAGGATGCTGTGGAATCTGCTATGCCCAAAGCAACTGGAAGCATTTCTTCAGGAAGTTCACTTGCAGTCCGTAACCTGAAATCCCTGAGAAATGGGCAGAGAAAATGCTTGCACTTTTTCAAAGCCAAGCTTTGTCTGAGGAGTGATTTGTTTTTTGTTAGAGGCTGGATGTACCACTTCATACACTGACTCCTAAGAAGGCTTTAAGAGTTGATATAACCAACATTGTGACTTTCTTTACACCTAGGAAAAAAAAAAATCTCATTCACCAAATATTATCCTTAAGCAACATTTTGACACTGTCATAGCAAACTTTCTCAAGGCCTAGAGGAATGGAAACACCAGTGTGGAGGCTTTTTTCAAAAATATTAACCTTTACAAAATGAAATGCATTTGGATTTAACGACATGGAGCTCTACTATATACACAAACTCCATGAATGCCTTATGTGCGCAAGTTCGGTTCATACTTCAATGTTTCGGAGTGCTTGCATTGACCAAGAGAGAAAACCTTGACATTTTTCTGCTCTATAATTTACGGCTTATTACATTTCTTGTAATTATTTTTTATTGTTTATTTTCCATTGTTTTCCATGATATATATCAATTTTAAACCTTGCAGGATTGGGGAAGAATTAAGGTTTTTAGATAATTATACTTTATATTTTCTTCAAGGTTTCCTAAACCAGATCTCTTTCTTTGCTCATTTTTATCTAGATAAAATTTCACCTGCTACAGTAACATAGAGTGACTTGATATAAGGTGCCCAGAATAGTTTCAATCATCCTTAAAAAGCATATATTTCTTGAACATATTAGTTTTTATTCAGTACTTTAGAAGTCAGAATGGCTTCACTGGACAGTGTAAAACTTGATGCTATATTTGGTACATTCCCACTAATATGTAAGACCTCATTTCTAATAAGAATTCAGGAAAAACAAACCCAGGAAAGTAGATGGTACCCTTAGAAACACTTCTAATGGATTGTTCTTTTCAGATTATAGTTTGAATGTCATTTTCTGTAAGTATACCCTTAATTAGTGGGAAATTTTTCAGTGTATTAATAAATTAGCTTCAGAAAGGTGAGGCTGGCAAATATTTTAGATTATTCAAAATACTTAGTGCAGCATCAAATTAACATTTGCATGGTTTATAAAGGAAGCACCAGCAGTGCAGAGTGAAATTATTTTACCTAATAATGATGCTGAATGGTATCTCTTTTGATTTCAGTTTATCCTTTCATATTTGACAGTTTGGAACAAGTAGGCATGGAGTTTTGCATTTCTTATTAACCCAGTCCTAATGAAATGGATTGTCTTGTGCTAGAATCTATCCTACTTGAAGAAATACATATATGGTTGTGCTATATTGCCAGGAAGCCCACAGTAGCCAAACAGAATGCTCATTCTCCCCCAATTTTCACAGCTAAATAAGAAAAAAATAGTAATATAATCCATAGCTAATCACCAAGCAGAAAACATGTACCTTGATATGGGGAAATATATCTAACTCAATAAGCTAATGTAAAGAACAGCAATGGTTTATGAATTATGGCATATGGATTCATTATAAATATTCATATTTGAATTACCAAAATGAAACTTATCCTTGAGAATCCAGATATAACATTTATTTACTGGCATTAGAACACTGAAACAAACTTCTGTTAGGGAAATTAAAAGAGAAATATATTCACTTGTGTATGTACATCCACAGTGATCAATAATGAGTCACTAATTTGTTTTTGCTATAGTTTTAATATCACATTGAGATAATAGGTTCACAAACATTGTGCCTCAGGGGAGCCTCTTTAGAGTGATTCATGTGATGGCTTTACCTTAGTGAAGTCCCTGTAGTTCAGGGTCAGATCACTAGAGTACCTCTCCTGATGTTGGGTAATCAGTAACTGACTCCAGGAGACTGTTACCAATTTCACAAGGAAACTGATCAGTTTACGAGGTTGGCTTGGAGTTAAATTAAAATGAGGCATACGTTTGTCATAGAGACCAGAGGAAGTAATGTTGCCCTAGGAAAGCCACATGGGAAACCAAATTAAAATCAGAATATTGCTTGGTGAGCAATGAGTCGGAACAAGCGGAGCTTGTTGCATGATTAAAATAGCTAATAGTGCCAACTTATAATAACCCAATGCATCTGCTGCCGTCATTAGGACTTGGCTGCCATGGGAGCCACATAGTTGAGTTTGATGTATTAATACCATGAACACTTTGCATGGTAGCCAGCTTGTGGACTGGGAACCACTCTGCTTCCCAGAATGACTTTTGCTACAGTTTTATTACTTCCCTTTTGAAATGACTTTACAAGATTAACTCTTAATATCTTGGAAAGTCTGCTGATACTCAACAGCACAGCATAGTGAAAAAGAACACAGATACTAGGGTCAGATCATTCTATGTTTGATCCTAGTTCTGCAACTTACTATCTCAATTGTTAACCACCGCAAGACCAAGTTTTTCAAATTTGTAAAGTGGAAATGATAATATTTCTCTTTTAAGGATTAAACATCATCAGTGTCAGCTCAATAAACGGTAGAGAGCATTGCATGGTGTTTAAGAGATTGGGTCTGAAATCAGATAGACCTGCCTTTGGTCCCAGATCTACCGTTACTTTCTTCTCTTAGCCTCATGTTATTCATTTCTAAAATGTGAGAATAAAAATTTTGCCCCAGAGAGTAGTGTTAGGATTAAATGAAATAAAAATAAAGTATTTATTACAGTTTCTGTCGTTAATGCACGCTCAATAAATGGTAGCTATCCATGTAAGTAAGAGCACGACTGGTATCCCTTCCATGGCTGAGAATGAACAGCACTGTAGTGAATATGTCTTGAGCCACAGTCAATTAGAAAATAATACTCAGTTTCTCATGATCCAAGGGATCACCTTTGGTCTGAAGAGTTTTCACTATTCTTATCAGTCACTCAGATTCTGATGAGTTTAGGTAATCACTGGAAGTGATTACCCTTGAAATTAATGGGCCCTTGTGAAGGGACTCAATCAGCTCCTCTTGTCAAGTGCAGCGTCAGAACTGCCCCTGATTAATTGGGGCCTCCAAGGAACCTAAGGTCTCATTGTCTTAGGCTCCCTGGAGACTAAGTTCGTTCGAACGACCTTTTTGGCCAACCCAATATATGCAGGAAACCTTATTTCTAGGACAATATTGTTTTGGGGATTATTTAGAAAATGCTGATTTCCCCCGCAGCAAGAATCCGGCTGTCTTTTCTCTGGAATAACCTGAAAACATTTCAAAAGAAAAATATTAGAAATTATATGTAAGGGAAAAGCTTTCAGAGAAGAGCAGGTTGTGGTGGTCACTCTTTTCGTAAAGCAAGAGATGAGACATTGATGGAAACTAAGATGAGATAGAACTTGTACAAGTGACATTACAAAACTGATATAATTTGAAGATATGACAAAATGTATACTACAAGTCCTAATCATGATAAAACTGAGACTTTTTGCTGCAGGCAACTGCAAAATTAGAAAGATGTTGAAAGAATGAAGTATTTTCTAGCTTTGTCTGTCATGAGACCATCGGGTATATATGTAATGTGGTTATTTAGTATATACTGTTGAAGCAGATACTGCAGTTTCTGTAGAAGGTAACTGTCAAGTGGCCACTATGAAATTTGCCTGGAAAATAATTCCTCCAGGTGATTTCTGGGGTGTAAGCTTGATTCCAACCTAGCATTAAACAGATCAGAGTATCTAAGACTTCTTGAAGTTACTAGAAACAATTGTGCACGAAATTCAAAAGGCTCAAACACAACACATCTCAAACTAAAACCTTGATTTCCTACTCCCCGCCAGACTTGCTTTCCCCATCTTGGTTGCTCAAGCCCCAAACCCTGGATTTATCTAAAACTCCTTTCTTGTTCTCACAGCTCAGATTCAATCTGTCAGGAATCTCTTCCAGCTCTCCCTTCAAGATATACCCAGAAACCAACCACTTGGTGCTCTCTCCTTAGCTACTGCACTGCTGTGAGCCACCATCACCTCTCACCTGCATTATTGCCAGTCTCACAGTCTCTCTGCTTCCGTCCTTGCCTCCTACAGTTGTTTTCTTGTAGTAAATTTTCTTTTCTTTTTTAACATCCTTATTGAAGTATAATTGCTTTCCAATGGTGTGTTAGTTTCTGCTGTATAACAAAGTGAATCAGCTATACGTATACATATATCCCCATATCCCCTCCCTCTTGCGTCTCCCTCCCACCCTCCCTATCCCACCCCTCTAGGTGGACACACAGCACCTACAGTTTTTACTCCACACAGCAGTGATCCTTTAAGTTCTATGTCAGATCCTGTCACTCTGCTACGCAAAACACGGTGACGACTCCTCATGGCAATCAAGCAAAAACCGAAGTCCTGAAAACTACCCACAAGGGCCTCTACGATTTGATTCTCCATTACTTCTCCGCCCCCTACCCTATTACTTTTCTCTTGTTTACTTCAACCCAGAGACACTGAGTGCCTTTCTGTTCTACAATCTACAAATCTGACTATTCTAGAATATTGCCACCCAAAGAACAGCATGGCGGAGCTAGATTTATAGATATAGAGTACAAAGAGCCAGTATTCTGTAAAATGAAAACAAAGACATACAAGCCCATGAATATTAACAGTCTGTGTGGATTTAGAATTAATTCTAGACCGCTTTATGGAGAGTTTATCTGGGATATTTGAAAGAGGTAATTTTAAAATATTTAAAAGAAAATATGTTAAAGCAGAAGAAATATGCTTATATAAAAACATTTTGTTAGAAATTTCTGTCAGAATAAAATATAGCTATTATTAGCAATATTTGGAAATCTGGATAGGGTCATAAAACCTCAAAGATGAATATCTAACTTTGTGAATGTAATACTATGTAAACTATTCACTCTCGTCTCCAAATTGTTCATTAGAATCATATTCTTGATGGATGGACCATTATGTTAACTCAGTTTTATACTTTTTATGATCTCAAGTGTTGCTTTTCTATAGTTTAAATATAATGATGAATATATATGTATAAGATGTTTTCATAATTTGGCGTGATTTTTTTCTTTCATTTTTAACAGAAATGAAAACAGCTTTATTGTGCTAGTTTTATTATATACATGATGCTCATTGTATATACCAAACAGAATATACCATTATTAGGAAAAGAATAATGGTTACCTGAAATCCCAACCAACAGAACATTTTGGTGACTTTTCTTTCAAATTTATGTACAAACTTGCAGACACCTACATACTGACATAGACACACATACATGAAAATCTATACATACATGATCATAGAAATACTGGTTTTATCATCACACCTTTTGTTTATCTATCTATCTATGTAGTAAATCTTTCCTTTTCTTTCTTTTTTTTTTTTTTAACATCTTTATTGAAGTATAATTGCCTTACAATAGTGTGTTAGCTTCTGCTTTATAACAAAGTGAATCAGTTATACATATACAATATGTTCCCATTTCTCTTCCCTCTTGCATCTCCCTCCCTCCCACCCTCCCCATCCCACCCCTCTAGGTGGTCACAAAGCACCGAGCTGATCTCCCTGTGTTATGCGGCTGCTTCCCACTAGCTATCTATTTTACATTTGGTAGTGTATATATGTCCATGACACTCTCTTACCCTGTCACATCTCCCCCCACCCCCTCCCCATATCCTCAAGTCCATTCTCTAGTAGGTCTGTGTCTTTATTCCCGTCTTGCCACTAGGTTCTTCATGGCCTTTTTTTTTTTTTTTTTTCCTTAGATTCCGTATATATGTGTTAGCATACTGTATTTGTTTTTCTCTTTCTGACTTACTTCACTCTGTATGACAGACTCTAACTCCATCCACCTCATTACAAATACCTCCATTTCATTTCTTTTTACGGCTGAGTAATATTCCATTGTATATATGTGCCACATCTTCTTTATCCATTAATCTGTCGATGGACATTTAGGTTGCTTCCATGTCCTGGCTATTGTAAATAGAGCTGCAATGAACATTGTGGTACATGACACTTTTTGACCTATGGTTTTCTCAGGGTATATGCCCAGTAGTGGGATTGCTGGGTCGTATGGTAGTTCTATTTGTAGTTTTTTGAGGAACCTCCATACTGTTCTCCATAGTGGCTGTATCAATTTACATTCCCACCAACAGTGCAAGAGTGTTCCCTTTCCTCCACACCCTCTCCAGCATTTATTGTTTCTAGATTTTTTGATGATGGCCATTCTGACCGGTGTGAGATGATATCTCATTGTAGTTTTGATTTGCATTTCTCTAATGATTAATGATGTTGAGCATTCTTTCATGTGTCTGTAGGCCATCTGTATATCTTCTTTGGAGAAATGTCTATTTAGGTCTTCTGCCCATTTTTGGATTGGGTTGTTCGTTTTTTTGTTATTGAGCTGCATGAGCTGCTTGTAAATCTTGGAGATTAATCCTTTGTCAGTTGCTTCATTTGCAAATATTTTCTCCCATTCTAAGGGTTGTCTTTTGGTCTTGTTTATGGTTTCCTTTGCTGTGCAAAAGCTTTTAAGTTTCATTAGGTCCCATTTGTTTATTTGTGTTCTTATTTCCATTTCTCTGGGAGCTGGGTCAAAAAGAATCTTGCTGTGATGTATGTCATAGAGTGTTCTGCCTATGTTTTCCTCTAAGAGTTTGATAGTGTCTGGCCTTACACTTAGGTCTTTAATCCATTTTGAGTTTATTTTTGTGCATGGTGTCAGGGAGTGTTCTAATTTCATACTTTTACATGTACCTCTCCAATTTTCCCAGCACCACTTATTGAAGAGGCTGTCTTTTCTCCACTGTATATGCTTGCCTCCTTTATCAAAGATAAGGTGACCATATGTGTGTGGGTTTATCTCTGGGCTTTCTATCCTGTTCCATTGATCTATATTTCTGTTTTTGTGCCAGTACCAAACTGTCTTGATTACTGAAGCTTTGTAATATAGTCTGAAGTCAGGGAGCCTGATTCCCCCAGCTCCATTTTTCGTTCTCAAGATTGCTTTGGCTATTCGGGGTCTTTTGTGTTTCCATACAAATTGTGAAATTTTTTGTTCTAGTTCTGTGAAAAATGCCAGTGGTAGTTTGATAGGGATTGCATTGAATCTGTAGATTGCTTTGGGTAGTAGAGTCATTTTCACAATGTTGATTCTTCCAATCCAGGAACATGGTATATCTCTCCATCTATTTGTATCATCTTTAATTTCTTTCATCAGTGTCTTATAATTTTCTGCATACAGGTCTTTTGTCTCCTTAGGTAGGTTTATTCCTAGATATCTTATTCTTTTTGTTGCAATGGTAAACGGGAGTGTTTTCTTAATTTCACTTTCAGATTTTTCGTCATTAGTGTATAGAAATGCAAGAGATTTCTGTGCATTAATTTTGTATCCTGCTACTTTACCAAATTCATTGATTAGCTCTAGGAGTTTTCTGGTAGCCTCTTTAGGATTCTCTATGTATAGTATCATGTCATCTGCAAATAGTGACAGCTTTACTTCTTCTTTTCCGATTTGGATTCCTTTTATTTCTTTGTCTTCTCTGATTGCTGTGGCTAACACTTCCAAAACTATGTTGAATAATAGTGGTGAGAGTGGGCAACCTTGTCTTGTTCCTGATCTTAGTGGAAATGGTTTCAGTTTTTCACCATTGAGGACAATGTTGGCTGTGGGTTTGTCATATATGGCCTTTATTATGTTGAGGAAAGTTCCCTCTATGCCTACTTTCTGCAGGGCTTTTATCATAAATGGGTGTTGAATTTTGTCGAAAGCTTTCTCTGCATCTATTGAGATGATCATATGGTTTTTCTCCTTCAATTTGTTAATATGGTGTATCACATTGATTGATTTGCGTATATTGAAGAATCCTTGCATTCCTGGGATAAACCCCACTTGATCATGGTGTATGATCCTTTTAATGTGCTGTTGGATTCTGTTTGCGAGTATTTTGTTGAGGATTTTTGCATCTATGTTCATCAGTGATATTGGCCTGTAGTTTTCTTTCTTTGTGACATCTTTGTCTGGTTTTGGTATCAGGGTGATGGTGGCCTCGTAGAATGAGTTTGGGAGTGTTCCTCCCTCTGCAATATTTTGGAAGAGTTTGAGAAGGATAGGTGTTAGCTCTTCTCTAAATGTTTGATAGAATTCACCTGTGAAGCCATCTGGTCCTGGGCTTTTGTTTGTTGGAAGGTTTTTAATCACAGTTTCAATTTCAGTGCTTGTGATTGGTCTGTTCATATTTTCTATTTCTTCCTGGTTCAGTCTCGGCAGTTTGTGCATTTCTAAGAATCTGTCCATTTCTTCCAGGTTGTCCATTTTATTGGCATAGAGTTGCTTGTAGTAATCTCTCATGATCTTTTGTATTTCTGCAGTGTCAGTGGTTATTTCTCCTTTTTCATTTCTAATTCTATTGATCTGAGTCTTCTCCCTTTTTCTCTTGATGAGTCTGGCTAATGGTTTATCAATTTTGTTTATCTTCTCAAAGAACCAGCTTTTAGTTTCATTGATTTTTGCTATTGTTTCCTTCATTTCTTTTTCATTTATTTCTGACCTGATCTTTATAATTTCTTTCCTTCTGCTGGCTTTGGGGTTTTTTTGTTCTTCTTCCTCTAATTGCTTTAGGTGCAAGGTTAGGTTGTTTATTCGAGATGTTTCCTGTTTCTTGAGGTAGGCTTGTATTGCTATAAACTTCCCTCTTAGCACTGCTTTTGCTGCGTCCCATAGGTTTTGGGTCGTCGTATCTCCATTGTCATTTATTTCTAGGTATTTTTTGATTTCCCCTTTGATTTCTTCAGTAATCACTTCATTATTAAGTAATGTATTGTGTAGCCTCCATGTGTTTGTATTTTTTACAGATCTTTTCCTGTAATTGATATCTAGTCTCATAGCGTTGTGGTCGGAAAAGATACTTGATACGATTTCAATTTTCTTAAATTTACCAAGGTTTGATTTGTGACCCAAGATATGATCTATCCTGGAGAATGTTCCATGAGCACTTGAGAAAAATGTGTATTCTGTTGTTTTTGGGTGGAATGTCCTATAAATATCAATTAAGTCCATCTTGTTTAATGTATCATTTAAAGCTTGTGTTTCCTTATTTATTTTCATTTTGGATGATCTGTCCATTGGTGAAAGTGGGGTGTTAAAGTCCCCTACTATGATTGTGTTGCTGTCGATTTCCCCTTTTATGGCTGTTAGTACTTGCCTTATGTATTGAGGTGCTCCTATGTTGGGTGCATAAATATTTACAATTGTTATACCTTCCTCTTGGATCGATCCCTTGATCATTATATAGTGTCCTTCTTTGTCTCTTGTGATAGTCTTTATTTTAAAGTCTATTTTGTCTGATATGAGAATTGCTACTCCAGCTTTCTTTTGATTTCCATTCGCATGGAATATCTTTTTCCATCCCCTCACTTTCAGTCTGTATGTGTCTCTAGGTCTGAAGTGGGTCTCTTGTAGACAGCATATATATGGGTCTTGTTTTTGTATCCATTCAGCCAGCCTGTGTCTTTTGGTGGGAGCATTTAATCCATTTACATTCAAGGTAATTATCGATATGTATGTTCCTATTCCCATTTTCTTAAATGTTTTGGGTTTGTTATTGTAGGTGTTTTCCTTCTCTTGTGTTTCTTGCCTAGAGAAGTTCCTTTAGCATTTGTTGTAAAGCTGGTTTGGTAGTGCTGAACTCTCTCAGCTTTTGCTTGTCTGTAAAGGTTTTAATTTCTCCATCACATTTGAATGAGATCCTTGCTGGGTAGAGTAATCTTGGTTGTAGGTTCTTCTCCTTCATCACTTTAAGTATATCCTGCCACTCCCTTCTGGCTTGCAGAGTTTCTGCTGAAAGATCAGATGTTAACCTTATGGGGATTCCCTTGTGTGTTATTTGTTTTTTTTCCCTTGCTGCCTTTAATATGTTTTCCTTATATTTAATTTTTGACAGTTTGATTAATATGTGTCTTGGCGTGTTTCTCCTTGGGTTTATCCTGTATGGGACTCTCTGTGCTTCCTGGACTTGATTAACTATTTCCTTTCCCATATTAGGGAAGTTTTCAACTATAATCTCTTCAAATATTTTCTCAGTCCCTTTCTTTTTCTCTTCTTCTTCTGGGACCCCTATAATTCGAATGTTGGTGCGTTTAATGCTGTCCCAGAGGTCTCTGAGACTGTCCTCAGTTCTTTTCATTCTTTTTTCTTTATCCTGCTCTGCAGTAGTTATTTCCACCATTTTATCTTCCAGGTCACTTATCCTTTCTTCTGCCTCAGTTATTCTGCTATTGATCCCATCTAGAGTATTTTTAATTTCATTTATTGTGTTTTTCATCATTGCTTGATTCCTCTTTAGTTCTTCTACGTCCTTGTTAAATGCTTCTTGCATTTTGTCTATTCTATTTCCAAGATTTTGGATCATCCTTACTATCATTATTCTGAATTCTTTTTCAGGTAGACTACCTATTTCCTCTTCATTTGTTAAGTCTAGTGTGTTTTGACCCTGCTCCTTCATCTGCTGTGTGTTTTTCTGTCGTCTCATTTTGCTTATCTTACTGTGTTTGGGGTCTCCTTATCACAGGTTGCAGGTTTGTAGTTCCCGTTGTTTTTGGTATCTGTCCCCAGTGGCTAAGGTTGGTTCAGTGGGTTGTGTAGGCTTCCTGGTGGAGGGAACTAGTGCCTGAGCTCTGGTGGATGAGGCTGGATCTTGTCTTTCTGGTGGGCACGTCCACGTCTGGTGGTGTATTTTGGGGTGTCTGTGGCCTTATTATGATTTTAGGCAGCCTCTCTGCTAATGGATGAGGCTGTGTTCCTGTCTTGCTAGTTGTTTGGCATAGGGTGTTCAGCACTGTAGCTTGCTGGTCATTGAGTGATGCTGGGTCTTGATGTTGAGATGGAGATCTCTGAGAGATTTTTGCCGTTTGGTATTACGTGGAGCTGGGAGGTCTCTTGTGGACCAGTGTCCTGAAGTTGGCTCTCCCACCTCCGAGGTACGGCCCTGATGCCTGGCTGAAGCACCAAGAGCCTTTCGTCCACACGGCTCAGAGTAAAAGGGAGAAAAAATAGAAAGAAAGAAAGGAAGGAAGGAAGGAAGGAAGGAAGGAAGGAAGGAAAGAAAGAAAGAAAGAAAGAAAAGAAAGAAAGAAGCTATAATATAGTGAAGTAAAATAAAGCTATTGTAAAGCAAAGCTATACAGACAAAATCTCCCCCAGAAGCATATACATATACACTCACAAAAAAAAAAGGAAAAGGGGAAAAATTAATATATCCTGCTCCCAAAGTCCACCTCCTGAATTTGGGATGATTCGTTGTCTATTCAGGTATTCAACAGATGCAGGCACATCAAGTTGTTTGTGGAGTTTTAATCCGCTTCTTCTGAGGCTACTGGGACAGATTTCCCCTCCTCTTCTCTGTTCGCACAGCTCCTGGGGATCAGCTTTGGATTTGGACCCGCCTCTGCGTGTAGGTCGCCTGAGGGCGTCTGTTCCCCGCCCAGACAGGACGGGATTAAAGGAGCAGCTGCTTCGGGGACTCTGGCTCACCCAGGCCGCGGGGAGGGAGGGGTACAGAGGAGGCGGGGCGAGCCTGCGGCGTCAGAGGCTGGCGTGACGTTGCAGCAGCCTGAGGCGCACAGTGCGTTCTCCCGGGGGGTGTTGTCCCTGGATCACGGGACCCTGGCAGTGGCGGGCTGCACAGGCTCCCGGGACAGGCGGTGTGGAGAGTGACCTGTGCTCGCACACAGGCTTCTTGGAGGCGGCAGCAGCAGCCCCAGCGTCTCACGCCCGTCTCTGGGGTCCGCGCTGATAGCCGCGGCTCGCGCCAGTTTCTGGAGTTCGTTTAGGCGGCGCTCTGAATCCCCTCTCCTTGCGCGCCGCGAAACAAAGAGGCAAGAAAAAGTCTCTTGCCTCTTCGGCAGCTGCAGACTTTTTCCCGGTCTCCCTCCCAGCCAGCTGTGGTGCACTAACCCCTTCAGGCTGTGTTCACGCCGCCAACCCCAGTCCTCTCCCTGCGATCCGACCGAAGCCCGAGCCTCCGCTCCCAGCCCCGCCCGCCCCGGCGGGGGAGCAGACAAGCCTCTCGGGCTGGTGAGCGCTGCTCGGCGCCGAGCCTCTGTGCGGGAGTCTCTCCGTTTTTCCCTCTGCGCCCCTGTTGCTATGGGATCCGCGCTGTTAGCTGCGGCTCGCGCCCGTCTCTGGAGTTCGTTTAGGCGGCGCTCTGAATCCCCTCTCCTCGCGCACCAGGAAACAGGGAAGAAAAAGTCTCTTGCCTCTTCGGCAGCTGCAGACTTTTTCCCAGACTCCCTCCCGGCCAGCTGTGGTGCACTAACCCCTTCAGGCTGTGTTCACGCCGCCAACCCCAGTCCTCTCCCTGCGACCGAAGCCCGAGCCTCAGCTCCCAGCCCCGCCCGCCCCGGCGGCTGAGCAGACAAGCCTCTCGGGCTGGTGAGTGCTGCTCGGCGCCGAGCCTCCGTGCGGGAAGTGCGGGAATCTCTCCGCTTTGCCCTCCACACCCCTGTGGCTGCGCTCTCCTCCGTGGCTCCGAAGCTTCCCCCCTCTGCCACCCGCAGTCTCTGCCCGCGAAGGGGCTCCTAGTGCGTGGAAATCTTTCCTCCTTCACAGCTCCCTCCCACTGGTGCAGGTGCCGTCCCTATTCTTTTGTCTCTGTTATTTCTTTTTTCTTTTGTCCTACCCAAGTACGGGGGGAGTTTCTTGCCTTTTGGGAGGTCTGACGTCTTCTGCCAGCGTTCAGTGGGTGTTCTGTAGGAGCAGTTCCACGTGTAGATGTATTTCTACTGTATCTGTGGGAAGGAAGGTGATCTCCGCGTCTTACTCTTCCGCCATCTTCTCCTATTCAATCTTTCCTTTTCTTATTCAAATTCCCTTCACTCCTCCTAAACTATAATAGTCTAGTGTATATTCTTCCATTCTCCTCTCTATATTTATTTAACCATTTAATCACAAAACACACAGTCATATAGAGACATTTTTGTCATTGTTATAAAAAATACAGTTATACTACTTTTCTTCCTCGAACTTTTGATATTTAATCCATGCATATTTAAAATCTTTCTAAGTGAACCAGTGGAGCTTCAATTTATTATTTTTAAAATTCTAAATAATATTTCATAGTGTAAATATAACATAATTGTTCACCAAATCCCCTGTTATTCTGTATACTTTTTGCTCCCAGCTTCTTCTCTGCTTCCATAAACAATTTTGCAATCAACATCTTTATATATATATAATGAATAAATATGTATATATATATTCATTTTCTGTTGCTTTTATTTCTATGAGATAGATTCACAAAATTGTGAATGCTGGCTTTGAACTTATCAAGCTAGATGGTGTTGGAATGTAGACCACTGAGAGAAAAGAATTGCAAGGTAAAGATTCTATATCCTTCCAGGATATTTTTTATCCATCATGATGAAAAGTAAAGGTATTTGAAGCTGTGCAAGGGCTCTGAAAATATGTTACTACACACCACCTCTAAGTAAAATATTAGAGAAAAGATTCTACAAGACAAATGAATCAAAACAGGGGACCTCTGATAGCAGAAGATGAAGTGGAAAGGAAACTGGCGAGCAATGAATCTTGCAATATGTATAGTTAATTCTAAATGGAAAATGATAGCGTGACTGTGAATGTGAAAGCTAAGAGATAAATAAAGCTTGAAACAGAAGAGATGTATTGCAAGGAAGAAACTGAAACTAGAAGCGCTAAATTATCGCAAAAGTTGGGACAGGAGTAGAGTGGGGAACATGTATTCTAAGGATTTCATCTTATACAGGGGAGTCTGAGTGGCAAGGAAACAGAGCCTTTGGATGGGGGAAATACATGAATTTATGGAAAGGAAAGATAACTACACCCAAGAACATCCAAATGAACAGGGGTGAAGCATCATAAGTATCTACCAAAAAAAAAGGAAAAAGATGAAACAATAAAATAAATTGCAAACATTTAATAGCATGAAGATAGTAAAATCAAATATGTAAGTGTACACACTAAATGTGAACATGCTGAGTGATTCTTTTAGAAGACAAGAACAATAAGATTAGGGTAAAACCTCATAGCTACTTGCTATTTATAAGAAACACTCTTAAATTGACATGTTGAAAGAGATGGAAAATGAAGATCTGGTTGAAGAAAGACCAGGCCCAGGAAGAGAAAGGAAATAGCAAAATTATTCCCACAAAAGGTGGAATTTTAGATTAATGGAAATAAAAACATTGAGGAGTAGAATTTAATGAAAAAGTCCAAATTAAAAGAGAAAATACTATACTAAAAAAAATTCTGTTCATCAAAGTACATAGCAGCTCACTATACTCAAAGCAAAAACTGTTAGTAATGCAAGAAAGCTTAAAAAATTAAATATAACTAATTATTAAATATCTTTCAGGATTAGGTAGATGTCAAAAGCAAAAAATAGATCAAAAACTTAGAGTAACTAAATAATATATTCAACAAATTTAATTATAAATATATGCATATGTAATGTCAATATAAATAGATATACAAAGTTTATATACTATAAATAAAGGATATTACATATATCTAATATGTAGTCTATCTATATATAATCACAATTAAGAAATAAAAATACATTTTAAAAGTTGACCCTTTTAAAAACAAAAACAGAAGAAACTTTACCTAATTTAAAAGTAACAAAGACTTATAAATAATATTCAGTCATAGAGGAAATAAAATTTAAATGCAAGCAATATAAAAAGTAATGTAAATGAGAATATTTCATATCAAAACATATTAAAGTATTTTTTGCATTTATAGCCTTAAGTGCACACAAAAAAAGAGAAAACCCACAGGAAAATGTAAGAAAATGGATTTATAATCGATCATAAAATATTACAAAAATAATGACAGGGGCTTCCCTGGTGGCGCAGTGGTTGAGAATCCGCCTGCCAATGCAGGGGACACGGGTTCGAGCCCTGGGCTGGGAAGATCCCACATGCCGCGGAGCGACTGGGCCCGTGAGCCACAACTACTGAGCCTGCGCGTCTGGAGCCTGTGCTCCGCAACAAGAGAGGCCGCGATAGTGAGAGGCCTGCGCACCGCGATGAAGAGTGGCCCCCGCTTGCCGCAACTAGAGAGAGCCCTCGCACAGAAACGAAGAACCAACACAGTCATAAATAAATAAATAAATTTAAAAAAAAATATGTACTTAAAAAAAAATTTAAAAAAAAAAAAAAAAAAAAATAATGACAAAAAACCAAATACAGTAACTAGAAAGAAGGACTTGATAAAGATAAAAGCTCAACAATATAGTGGTAGGGGATTAAGAGGTACAAACTATTATGTAAAAAATTAGCTATAAGAATATATTGTACAGCTGGAGAGGGTATGGAGAAAAGGGAACCCTCTTGCACTGTTGGTGGGAATGTAAATTGATACAGCCACTATGGAGAACAGTATGGAGGTTCCTTTACAAACTAAAAATAGAACTACCATACAACCCAGCAATCCCACTATTGGGCATATACCCTGAGAAAACCATAATTCAAAAAGAGTCATGTACCACAATGTTCACTGCAGCTCTATTTACAATAGCCAGGACATGGAAGCAACCTAAGTGTCCATCAACAGATGAATGGATAAAGAAGATGTGGCACATATATACAGTGGAATATTACTCAGCTATAAAAAGAAACAAAATTGAGTTATTTGTAATGAGGTGGATAGACATAGAGTCTGTCATACAGAGTGAAATAAGTCAGAAAGAGAAAAACAAATACCATATGCTAACACATATATATGGAATCTAAAAAAACAAAAAATTGTTCTGAAGAACCTAGGGGCAGGACAGGAATAAAGACGCAGACATAGAGACTGGACTTGACACGGGGAGTGGGAAGGGTAAGCTGGGACGAAGTGAGAGAGTGGAGTGGACATATATACACTACCAAACGTAAAATAGATAGCTAGTGGGAAGCAGCCGCATAGCACAGGGAGATCAGCTCGGTGCTTTGTGACCACCTAGAGGGGTGGGATAGGGAGGGTGGGAGGCAGACGCAAGAGGGAGGAGATATGGGGATATATGTATATGGATAGCTGATTCACTTTGTTATAAAGCAGAAACTAACACACCATTGTAAAGCAATTATACTCCAATAAAGATGTTTAAAAAAAAAAAGTATATTGTACAATGCAGGGAATATAACCAATATTTTATGTGAAGTATAATCTTTAAAAATTGTGAATCACTATATTGTATACCTGTAACTTAAATAATATTGTACATCAACTATATTTCAATTAAAAGTTATTCATAAATAGTAAAAAAAAGATAAAACTCAAATTAATGAAAAAGATCATAATAAAGAAAAAGAAAAAACCTCAAAGCTCATTTTTTATTGATACAGGAAAATTTTTAAAGTTTTTTACTCTAATAAACATAAAAAATTGCTTACATATACAGGTTTTTCTGTTGTGCTTAAATAATATATATTTATACAGAAATACATACTATATTTCCTCAGATCTAAAGTAATATCAAATGTAAAAAACACCACTAAGAAAGAAAACCCTCAGTTAAACTGTGACTTGCCATATATTGTAAGACGTATACTAAAAAAAGTATGTCTTAGAATAGCTGTGTGTGTGTTTCCCCTGCATGAGTGGGACTATACTCTGTGAGTCACTCTGCAACTCTCCTTTTTCATTTAATATAGTGGTAGATAGCCCTATATCATTCTTTTATTTTATTACTACTTATTATTCTAAAATATGGGTGTATTTGCAAATTAATGGTCACTTGAGCTATTTCTTCTTTTTTTTTAACATCTTTATTGGAGTATAATTGCTTTACAATGTTGTGTTAGTTTCTGCTGTATAACAAAGTGAATCAGCTCTTCATATGCATATATCTCTATATCTCCTCCCTCTTGCATCTCCCTCCCACTCTCCCTATCCCACCCCTTTAGGTGTCACAAAGCACTGAGCTGATGTCCCTGTGCTATGCGGCTGCTTCCCACTAGCTATCTATTTTACATTTGGTAGTGTATATATGTCACTTAAGCTATTTCTTGTTGTCTGTTATTACAGATAATCCTCCTACAGTAATATTCTTCTTAAACAGATTTTGATACATAGGTGCAATTACGACTAGATAGTAAGGCATGGAATTACTGAGCTAAAAGAGTATGCTCACTGAAAATGTAAGTATATAATGCTAAATTGTTATGTTAAAATGCCATATTAATTTATATTTTCACAAGGGTTGCTTTAGAATAATCACTTCTTCACTTGATATTTACATTTTTGCCAGCCTGATGGAAATGGTATCTCATTATTGGTTTAATTTGCATTTTTCATGTTACAAATAAACATTTTTACATTCATGTATTAGTCATTTGTATCTTGCCATCTGGTAATTGCCTTTGAATATATCTTTTTTTCACTTTCCTATTGAGATTTTATTTTTTCTATTAATTTGTAGTAATATTTTAAAATATTCTTATTATTAATATTTTTATAATATTTTACATGCTTGCAAATATTTTCTCCAAGTCTGTCATCTGATTTTCAATTTTCTTTATAAAGCAATTTTTTGGTTGTTCAGAAGTTTTTAACATTTAAAAAAGCAAACTTAGAATTGTTTTATTTATTGATTCTTAAATAGACCTTTTTTAAAGATGTTCTTCCCTATATCATGATTATTATTATTTCTGAAAAATCTTTTATTTCTTTTTTAGTAATTTTACAATCACCCCTTTAATGCAAGTGGAAATTTTGTCATGTTTTTACCCATTTTCTTTTTCATAGAGAGGAAACATGTATATGTATACACAAACAGAAGAAATTAGAAAAAATCAGTATGGATGATCCTGAGAATCCTAAAGTATCCAAGTGTCCAGATTATTTAAAGGATTTTATTTGGCACAAAAAAAATGATATTTTTTGAGCATAACTTCAAATATTTGAGAAACAACCGAATGAATTTAAGATTTCAAGGGTTAGAACAAAGCTAAGTAAACAGTTTTGACTTTGCTGTTATTAACACTACTAATTGATAAAACCAAGAATGGAATCTCGAAACGGGAAAAAGAATGTTGGACCTCAGCCAGGTCATCAAGGTCAACAGTGATAAGTCAGACTGACAGGATGGAACCTTGATGTGCTGTGAGAGAAATGGCACCGTATTACTCCTGGAATCTTTGTACCCAAAACCCATTACCCTTGTCTGATTGTTAAAAAAAAAAAAAAAAAAAAATCAGACAAATCTCAATGGAAGAACATTCTACAAAATAGCTAACTAGTACTTCTTCAAAACTGTCAAAGTCATCAAAACAAAGGAAGTCTGAAAAGCTGTCCCGGTCCAGAGGAGCCTAAAATGACTTGATGACTAAACGTAATATGGTATCTTGGGTGTGCTCCTGGTGGTCGTGGTGGAGGGGGAGGACAATAGGTTAAAAAAAAACTATAAAAATTTGAGTAAAGATGCATTTTGTTAATCATATAACATTGATGTTTGTTCATTCATTTTAATTTATTATTCTAACATAATGCAAATGTAACGTAGTGTAGGGGAAACTGGGCACACTATCTCTGCACTATCTTAGGAATTATCCTGTAAATTTAAAACTGTTCTAAAATAAAAATTTACTTAAAAAATAATGTAGGGGTAGTTTATGGAATTGGCGCTTGTTAAGATAAATTATATGAAGGAAACTTTGACTTCCTTTTAATATGGCCAGTTTCCTGTGGGGACAGTGGGCCTGTGGTTAAGTGAGCGAACAGGTAGCAGCAACATTACTTGCATTTCAATATAAAAGCAAGTTTATATTGAGTTCTACTCTCAGTGGAAGTAAGAAGGGAAAATACCTGTGTTACTTTCTTAAGAAAAATAGGATAATTAACTGCTCCTATTTTGAGATCAGAATGAAGCTGCTTCCCCCCCGCCCCCCTCCCCGCCTCTAAATAAATAAAAAGTACTAAAAGAAAGCAGAGGAAGTTTTAGGAGCTAATATTGGGGTAGGAAAGATCTTCTTTAAAAAAGACCCAAGCTTAGAAGCTATTTTTTTTCCCTGCCTCTCACATTGATGACATGGATTCCTCAAGGAACATGATAGATTTCATACAGTTTATGCAGGTAATAGGGAAACAACTTTCAGTGATATGGTATTTTAAAAGTGAGTATTAGATACTACTATACAATCATTTTCTGGTGTATATTTCAAACGCAATGCTCTGGAGACAGTGCACCAGGCTGTGTGCTTTCCTGATGGATGTGAACAATGTGAGCATTTTGTGTGTGTGTGTGTGTCAGAGAAACTATAATTCATTTACTAATTAGATAACTGAATGAGGATTATAGCTGACATCTTGGGATTTACCCACAATAAGTATATCCATCTTGCACAGATTTTCTTATAAAACGAGAATTAAGAGAGCTGAAGTGAAAGCCTTAGGCAATAGGGAGAAGCTGTATCATACACTTAAGTTAATGCATTTTAAAATTTCTTCTTGAGATAGGCTTATCCCAGTGATAGACAGGGACTTGAAGATTATCTGCAGCCCTTTTGAGAAATAACTGTGTTCTTTTCTACTTTCAGCAAACACATCTACCAAAATTAAAATGTTGGAAATAATATTTGCATTTTGCTTTTATCTTCTGGAATTTGTTAATATATAAGAAGAACGTGGTCATGGAGACAGGAGAAGATGAATGCTGATATGCACCGTTCTCGGCTACACGAAATAAGCCCCTTATCGTTATTATTATTATTGATAACTGTGTTCTATAGACCCTGTTGCTCTTTTTGCAGAGTTCAAGTTTATTTCCCTACTTAAGTTAATTACTCTCTAATAAGACACTGTAGAATTCTTTCTTTCTCTCTTTCTTTTTTTCTTTTTTGATCAGGTCCTTTCTTGTTCAGAACTATTTTCAAATAAACACATCTCTTTTAGTTTCTTTTTAAAATGTGCAGAATCTTTGCATCTATCTTTTGGAGTTCATCACTCTCTATTTTGTATATTTCACAACTTGGGAAATACAATGATGTCTATGTTTATGTATTCCACATAAAACTGCTATGACACTATTTTTATAATTGTGACACCTTACTTTGTTTTTCCCAAGGTATAATCAATTTTAACAGTTAAGATAAAAACTTGAAATACAGCTCTAATTGTGTGTGGAATTAAACTCATTTTCTTTTTTGTTCACACATACATAATTTCATAAGATGGTCCTATCTCATCCTAAGAGTAATGATCTTCTTTACTCAGGATACTTTATTGTCTTCATATCCAGCATCTACAGTAAAATTTTACTGTTAATTTTGTGTAGCAGCAGCTCAATCCTTGTTTATACAGTGTAAAACTTAGTAACCATTGGGGTGTTTGTCATCCATGAAGCTCGTTTCACGTCTCATCTATTATATGAATAAAATGTGAAAATAATTATGTTTTTCTAAAACGACATTGTTAGGACTGATTGAAAAAAAAAATCAAAAGAAACTCCACCCAGCCCCAGTAAGTTTACAGATTGTTTTAATCTTTCTATTAATTTTTATAATGAATTAGTGAGTGGAGAAGGCCACTATACCTAGTGGTAGCCCCCAAAACCCAGACCATGAGCTCCAAGCCAGAAATGAAAATGTCAGTAATGGGAGCCCAAGGCAAATAAAATGAGACCTCTTTAGCATTTTCTGTCTGTTAGAGAAATGTGGTCATTATCTATGCTCAGGGAAGATCCAATTCTGTGAGGCCTGAAACTGACATAATTTGAGGTGAAGTTTCTTTGAGAAATCCTTTAAAAGTACAAACTCAAAATGAAGTTCCAAAGTAACTATTTAGAATGAATCATTGTTGGAGCTTTGGTGATTCAGGTCCATTTCACCCAGGTCTCTCAAAGTAATTTACCAGAGTTTCTTCCTGATTGCCTCCCAGGTTTCTCTCCCTATCTAGAACCTTCCACAACTCCCGGGAACTCTCTGCATTCCCAGTGGTCAGAGATAGAAGGGCTCCCAAGCTGAAACATCATTACCTTCAGGATAAATCTGCACGGGCTCACGCTAATGATTTTTCTTTTCTGTGTCTCTGCCTCATGTGTTTTTATACCTACCTCCTCTGCTGTTCTTCTGGGCTGCCTCCCAAATGTGGGCCCCCCTCGATCAACTTTATTTTTTGTATTGCCAGCTTTTCCATAAGCAATGCAAAAAAAAATCATTTCAGTTCTTTGGCAATAATATAGCATTTTTAAACCTGTTTTAGAAAATGGCTGGTGAGAATACCTGTTTGCACATAATTCTTGAGTAATATTACCTCTCTTTTTCAGTACAGATAAATATGACGATGTACTCTTTCTGCAGTTGGGGAAGAATGTCTTCAGTTGGCCGCCTGAACAGCCTGAATGGCCATTGGGTAAATCGGCCACCCTAAGGAAAAATAGAGTCCAGGCACGCAAGCTGGGTACAAGCTGTCTGAAGGGGGCATTTTTTATGAATAATTATAAATAAAAATGATTTCATAAATGTTTCTGTGAGATCCAGAGCCCAGAGACCCAGACATTGTGGTCCCTCAATGTGTCTGGAGTAAGAGAGGGAAGCGAAGCCCAGAGACACTGTCACTATAGTGCATTTCATGGATGTCAAATTGGTCATACAGCCTGGGAATGTAGCTAAGCCAGTTCATATCTGGAACAAAAAGAGAGTGAGTGCTTCAGCAGCCAAAAGGTTTTCACCACAGCAGTTAGGATGCTGGGAGTCAGGTAGTGCATGTAACTGTGTAAGCCTAATTTATGTGTTCCTAATCTTTCCCAGTATCACTGCTCAAATGCCTAGTAATCCACTGTTGTTAAGGTTTCAGCCAACCATGGAAAGTTAGCTGATAATGATTTAATATGTGAATCTCTCTCCATTTTTCCATAGCTGAACTCTTGAGTCTATAAGATTTTTATACTCTAAAGGCACAAACTGCTATTGGAATAATGAAACCATAAATAAAACTATATACAAATATTCCAAATCAAAATGGTGACTTTAGAGGGAAAAAGTCAAACTGTTCCTTGGAGTTGTATAGATAATACAGCAGTTCAACATTGTATTTTACATTCATAAATGAATTATTTTTAGCCTTTCTAAACCAAGGTTTGGGGAGGTCCTCAAGAATGGGAACATTCTTATAAATTTGGAAAAGGAAATATATAAACACCAAATTAGGACAAATTGCATTATACGCCTCATATATTGAATGAAAAGATTTTACAAATAGTATAATTTTGTCTGTGACTATTTCCTAAATGATTTGATTTATAATATTAAATATTTCCACCCATTAATCTTTCTAGCAAGGAACTACCTTATAGGCAAAGTCTAAATACTGGTGGTGTTATGGGAAATGAAAGAGAAGGTCTGTTATATTTGTTGAGAACTACATTGTACAGGTTACTGTACTAGGAGTTATAAGCGTTATCCCATTTCATCTAATGAATGATACAAATAAGCAAATCAAAGTGGAGATGAGAAGTTCAAATTTGGGTGACTAACACTGTGATTGATGTTTCACAAACAAACTTGTGTGGGAACATAATTTTGTTGAAAATAATCAGCAGTAAAGATTTCTTGAAGAAAGTGATATTTAACTCACCTCTTGAAGGATGAATATGAGTAGGCCAGATGAAGGAGGAGAAAAGAGTTTTCCAGGCAAATGGAAGTCTATATGGGGAGGCTTAAAGTTGGGTAAAAATATGGTATGTTTAAGAGATGTTCAGGATAGCTGAATAGCAAAGGATGAAGGTAAGGGAATGAGTGATGTTGATAGAAAGGTGTCATTACAATTGGTTTTTCCATAGCACATATCACAATGTATAATCATTTAATGTAGTCACTTGTTTACTGTTCTTTGTGAGACACTGCACATACTCAACTGTAGCATTAACTTGGTGTCTGTTGCTTAAAAGGTGCTTAATAACTACTTTTTGAATGAATTAAAAAAAAAAAAGAATGGTGTCAGATGAGGCTATTTCACAAAAGTTTTATTTTATCATAAGAGCAATGGGAAGCCATTGATAAGTTTTAAGAATCAAATATGATCACAGTTTCACTTTCAGAAGTATTTTAAGGCTTAGAGAGGGCAAGGACCAAAAACATTGTTACAATATGTATAAATTACTTTATAAGATTTTAGGACAATCACTGTGATATTATATATGTACCAGTTAGTTTAGGACCTGATTTTGGCTCTGGTTATCCGACAGAACATTGAGGGTGCACAGTCAAAGGGAGATCAGCTCCCATTCTATTAAAAAGGGGCAGCTACCCAAAGCACTCCTTTAATCCTATCTCTATCGACAACAAAGTCTTTGCTAAGTGGCATACTGAATGTTAGAAATAGTGCTTATTGATGTAACTGGAGACCTGTCAGTTAGCAAGATGAATGAAGAAAGAGATTATCATTTGTTATATTAAAGGTTTTCAATACACGTAGAATGGCTAAAACGTTGTAGACATGACTACCAGAACAGAGTATGCGAATTTGAGTCAGACCTGTTTTCCTTAAGGATGATGCCTGAGGTTTGAGCTGTGATTGATCCAACGCTCAGGCATTGGTGTAGAGGGATTTCTGATTGCATGATGCCAACTAGAGGCAAGGATTGAATTTTACCAAAGACTATCAGTCTAATAAATGTCTATAGGTTTGTCGGAATTTGGCATGAGATTCGTTCGTATTAAAAGTTAATAGCAAAGTAATGAGAGTGTAGTTAATCTTTGCTCTCTGAAATTCCTTGACAGCTATTATTATCTGCCAGAAAGAACCTAAGCATAAGGCAGGACCAATTCAGCTTATGTCTGTCCACAGCAGACAGCATCACCTAACACCTCTCCCACTTCTACAGGAAGCATGAGAGTGACCTGAACAATAAATTGGAAATGGTGGCTGTATTGACTTAAGAAATATATAGGAGGTAGATACACTAGAATATGGTAATGATCAATATGATGGGGAGACTGAGGGAGAAGGAAGAAAGAGAAACCGTATCCCATTTTCTGTCACCTGCAACTGTGTTGGGGGAGTTTTCATTCACTAAGACAGAAAACAAAAGTAGAAAAGCAGGTGTAGGGAAAGATGGCGAGTTCAGCTTTGTAAATATTGAGTTTGAAGAGCCTGAAACATTCAGTCAGTTATCTTGCAGTCGATTAGATGTACACATCTGAAAACATGCAGGATCTGTGCTGTGAATGAGCAAAGGGACCCAACCCTCCGAAGTAAAGGAAAGAGAGCAGCAGATAACCTTACTTACAGCAATCACCCAGCCAATGAACTGTGCTATTTTTCAGTCCCAGATTTCTCCCAGGTGACAAAGTTTAGTGGGAGAACATGAGACATAAGGCCAATATGTAACTATACAATTTATTGGCACTGGTTAAAAAATAAAATTTTGTGAGAAACGATAGATATGCAGTCGCTAGAAGCTCCCAATATTCTGGGTCAGTTTAACTCATGTTTTTTTTTTTTAATTTTTATTTATTATTTATTTATTATGTTTATTTTTGGCTGTGTTGGGTCTTCGTTTCTGTGTGAGGGCCTTCTCCAGTTGCGGCGAGCGGGGGCCACTCTTCATCGCGGTGCGCGGGCCTGTCACTATCGCGGCCTCTCTTGTTGCGGAGCAGAGGCTCCAGACGCTCAGGCTCAGTAGTTGTGGCTCACGGGCCCAGCCGCTCCGCGGCATGTGGGATCTTCCCAGACCAGGGCTCGAACCCGTGTCCCCTGCATTGGCAGGCAGACTCCCAACCACTGCGCCACCAGGGAAGCCCTTAACTCATGTTTATGTGATCCAAACTCTACTCCTCCTGAGATCTTCACCCAAGGTGAAACTAATTAGACCTTGAGTTTCCTCACCTCTGATAACTATTTGTTTCATTGATGTGGGCTTCCCCCCCCCCCATTATATATTATTAGTGTAAAGCATAGCCTCTATTTCAAAGGGAAATGACTGAACATGGAGAACTGAACATGGAGAACCTTGTGGTGACTGAACATGGAGAACCTTGCTTGCAAACTGCTACTTCTTGTCTTGTCTTTTTTTCTATGGTCAAAATAATATAAACATTCTGTATTTCCCCATTTGTTTGTTTCTTAAGCTCTTGATGACATATTTATTCCTTTGAATGCACTGAGTTCAGATATGTTATTTCTGCTCACTGCCTCTGATACATTTTCCTTATTTTATATAATAAATTATGCCTTCAGATCAATATTACTTCCTCAACAGAGTTTGCTCAGGGAGAGTGAAGAGTCAGAAGAAAAGTCTCTGAATAAGATTGAAATCAAACAAGCAAACAAATAAAACAAACTAGGATTTTAAAAAGCAGCACAGAAAAGAGAAATTTGTAAAAGAGATGGAGAAGTAGTGGCTGATCTGAAGGAGAAAATCCAGGAGACTGTGTGTGGATTTAAGATGAAAAGAAAAGAGGAGGTGTCTGGAAGGAGGGTGTGGTCAGCAATGCCAGTGGCTTCCAGGGGAGATGAACATCTCTTGCCTTTATCTACAGTAAAGGTAGTGCTGATAGTTTTTGAGCAGTATAGGGGAGCAGTGTAGAAATAAACTCAGAAATCAGTTAGCTGGGGAACTAGTAAGAGTTGAGAAACTGGAGAAAATGAGCTAAAACAACTTTTTGAACTGTTTGGCTCAGTGACGGAAAGAGAGTTAGGATGGTTATTAAATGGAGCCAAGGTATTGACATTGATTTTTTAAAATATAGAACATGCTAAACTCTAGTTTATTAATTCAAATGAAAAGAAATACGCAGAGAGGGAGAGGATGAAGAGAAAGAATTAATAGGGAAGAGTCAATTGATCGAATTGCCTGAGAGGGCAGAAAGTCATGGATAGCAGAGAACAGACTAGGAGATCAGCTATAGGCATGAGAGAGGCTTTCCCACTGTCTGAAGATAAAGGGAGGAAATATGTGTCAATGACAAAAAGGTTTTGAGTGCTTATCATGTGCTGACCACATTTCTAAGTGCTTTTCACGTACTGGATCAGTAGTTTCCAAACTCTGGTTCCTGATGCTGGGCTGCAAAATCATCATCGCCTAGGAATTGTTAGAAATGCAAATTCTGGGGCTTGATGCTAGGTCTAATGAATCAGAAACTCTGGGGATGGGCCTCCATTGTGTTATAACAAGCCTTCTGGGTGAGTCTGATACTTGCCCAAGTTTGAGAACCACTGCACTAGATCATTTAACAGTACAATGTCTTTTTAGGTTAGATGTTGGGATTGTGCCCATTTCACAGATGAGGAAGCTGAGGCACAGGAAGTTTAAGTAATTTGCCAAAAGTCACCCGCTGTCTGGATCTGAAGCCCACACTTTTCAGCCCTGTCTTATGCAATCTCTAAGGGTTGTTTGTAGAATTGGTGATGGGATGTTGAAGAATTTTCTGTTCAATGATTTTGTTATTTGTTGTTGTTTTCCCTGTAATTCAAGAAGCAGAGTCAATAGATTGAGAGGGGGCAAGTGGTGGGTTTAGCATAAATGTTGAAGGTTTAACATGGCTTCTGTAGAAAATTAGATACACACTTGAGCAGAGCAAAAGGAAGAACTGCTGTTTAGCCTTAAGTCAGTAAATAGTAAATAACCATGAATTTATACAGGCAATAATCTGGATGTTGTTGGTTTCCTCCAGTATTATCTAGCAGCAAAGAAGTAAAACAGTTGAATTTATCCAGGATTGAAGGTCCCCCAGGAAGTTGGCACAGAAGGATAGAAAAGCAGTAAAATTAAAGAAATTGGCAAGAGGGTGGTTACAATGATAGAGAATATTATCTAAACTGGATGAGAAAGGGAGCAAAATCAGGAAGAAGATGACAGGAAAACACAGTAGGGAATGAACATGCGTGGATACTAACACTGTCTTCCAAGCAACACAACAATAACAATAACAACAACACTAAGAATAATACAAATTAAATAGCCAGGGTGTAAGTTCTCAGCAAATATAGAATTGAATGTTCTCTTCTTGAAATAAATTCTTTCCTTGGTTTCCATGACGCTATCATCTTTTTCTTCCCTTCTATCCTGTATAGTCACTACTCATTCTCCTTTACAAGCTCATCTTCCTCCACTTAGCATTTACATCTGTAAATGTTGGGATTTCATAAGGCTCTCTCCTTTGCTTTTTCCTCTCCTGACTCATTTTTTTTTAATATGATATCATCCAGATCTGTGATTTCAGTTTTAGATAAACCAAAAATCTAAATCTCTAGTCCAGACTACCTCTGAACTGTAAATCTGTATATCCAACTGTTTGTTCGAAATTATCACTCGAATGTCTCAAAACACCTCAAAGTCAACCCAAGTCAAACAGAACATGTCTTTTTACCCACTACATTTGGTGCTCTTCCAGAGTTTCCAACTAGACTGAGTGGCGCCATCCTCCAAGAAGCTGTGCAGGACAGAACATATGAGTCGTCCTTAATACTCTGCCTTCTTCATATACAATGCACGGCCAAGTTAGCTGATTTGTAGCTCCTAAATATTTATCAGATTTGTTCTTCTGTTCTCCTTTTGCCCTACTATCTCCTGATCTCTGTTGCCAAGATCTCTTGTGTGAATTGTTGACCAGTCTCCAGAAACCTCCCCCCTACCCTGATCTGGTTTCCACATTGTAATAAGGCAATATTAAATATATATATAAATATATATAAAGAAAAAAACTTGTTTATATATATAAAACAAGTTTTTCTCTTGGCCTCTTTGGATAAAGGAACGAGGCCTTTATATGGCATGTCTAGTCCCTTATTTTTCAAACTGGGCATGTGACACATTAGTGGGTCATAAAATTATTTAGTGGATAATAACTGTTTCAATTATTTCTGTTATTTCTGTATGTAAGTATGTGTCTGTATGTGCACTGGTTCTTGATATAAAATGCATTTCTTACCGTGGGTCAAGGTTACAAAAAGGGAAAATCGCTGTGCTAGTTTCTCCCACTTCTCATCTCTTTCTATTCATTTTAGCTACATTGGCCATCTTTCAATTCCTGTCATAGGGTCTTTGTACATTCTCTGAGCTTGGAGAGATGGGTATTGCCCTCTTTATCCACCTGAATTTAATTTATATAAAGCCCTGAGATAAGTTATGACTCTCCTAGGATAGTCCTCATCAGGGTTAGATAATGTCAAACCTTCCTACAGCACACAACACCATGCCAACTCTTTTGTAGCAGAGTTGAGCTTTTGCATATATGTATTATTATTTGACAAATGCCTATATTCCCAACTGAAATTTTTCATTTACTCACTAAATATTTATTTCTCCACTATATGTAAGTTTTTCTTCAAGATACTGGGGACCCAGCAATGAGTGAGATAGGGCAGGCCACTTGCCTTCATGAAACTTGTATTGTAGCTTGGGAATATGAACAATAATCATGCAAGCCAATGAATGAACACTGTATGTTCTGATAGTGATTTGCTTAAGAAAATCAATAAGGCAGTGTTAATATGACACACTGTGAATGCGCTGCATTTCATATAGTGACCGACTGGGTGTCTTTGAAGGGATGATATTTAAGTTGAGAACAAAGTGTTAAGTATAGACCAGGCATACAAATCGTCTGTGAGAACTGGATTCAGGAGTGTTTGTTTGTCAGTGGGCATGTGGATATTTGGCTAAATATACTGGTGCTAAAAATTATATTGCTGAATAAATGAAAGAATACATGGATGAATGAGTGACTTTGCCACAGGGCAGAACTACAGTCTCTAAAAGCAAGAAAATATTATTTTATGATTATGAAATTGAAAATGTTGCAATAAGATGAAGTAAGTACATATTCAGATGACAGAGTAGATAAGCATGTTTTTTATCCTTCTAAAGAAGTATATAGAATTATTCCCTTTAAAAATATTCAACAGAACAAATGCAGTCTGCTTTTCTTTTGAATGCCCATAGAATAGTAATTTGACAAGGTAATGTTCTCATTTTGCAAAGTCATTTGTTAGTTATATATTTGGCTTAGGGATAGAATTACATAATAAGACAGGAGGTAGATCAGAAATTAACATTTGTAACTCATTTTCTGACAAGATTATACCTTCATATGAAACAATATAGTCTTTGTTGGAGGGAAATGATAATAAGAACAGATGGTACCATTCTAAGATGAACTCTCAAGCCCCTTTTAGATTCCTAAAATGATAGTTCAAAAAATAATAACTTGAACAAATTTCTAGCCCTGTCTCTATTTTTTGTATGTCCTTCAGATGGAAAAAATATCACAGACACACTAATTACAAAATTACAAACTAATGACACATTTCTGTATGTTTATTTTTTATACAAATATACTCCAGTTTACCAATCTGTTTCTTTTCAGAGAAAAGAGAAAAGTTTTGGGCAGGAATTCTAAGATTTTTTGTTTGTTTGTTTGTTTTCGTCCCTCAAAGCAGTGAAGGGGAAATGGCAAATCTATCCAGGGATCAATTTTGTTAGGCTTGAGAAAGTTCACAGATTGGTTCACATTAATCATATCTTCAAATGTTAGATTAGCAATCATCAACCTCTTCATTCATTGTCAGTTCCTTCTCTAGGAATAGGATACATTAGTTCAGCAAAAGCTGTACTATGATTATCAAGGTAACAAGTGATAATTATAGATAGGCTAATTATATCTGTAAACATTGTTATGGAAATAATTTGGGGGATTCCATTTTGAGACAGTATATTACTACTTTTTCACTTTTAGAATGAGAAATGGAAGCCTATGCCTAATTTTTTTCTCAACAGATTTCTCTCACTTCCCAATGGTTTTCTTCCACCTTCCATTACAATGAGATCTCCACCTGAGAATCAATGGATTAAAGCTATATGGAAGGAACTGACATTAATAAGACAAAGTAATTCATTCTTTATTTAAGAAATCCTTTGATTGTTTTCTACTTCCAAACCCGAGGTGGCATAGAGGTTAAAAAAATTTTTTTCTTTGTCTTTGCTTATGGAATATTTACTTTCTTTTTCTTTCAAGAAAGAGGCTAAGTTTCTTTCAAGAGAATATACTGGAATGGATGTACTGGAACAAAACAAGAGCACTGGCTTTAGAATAAACACAGACAGCATATTGATGTGATTATGGTATTAAAATCGTAAAAACACCTAGTAGACAGTTGCATCTAATGAATATAATAACAAGAGTAAATATTTATTGGGTGAAAATTATGTCGCTCAATATCACACTTGTTACAAGAATCCTGTGACATCGGTCCTAATATTATCTTCTTTGTATAGATGAAAAACTTGAATCATAGAAAAGTAACTTGTTTAAATACATGTAACTACTAAGAGGTAGAATTAATTTAATTCAAGGTTATTTTTAATCACTATACTATCTCTCAATATGAAATAAAATAAAATATAAAGTAAATTGGGTGAAGAGTATCAATATCTTTTATAAATTCATGCTACCTCTTGATTACTTTAATACCATGCCCTAGATTCATTGAATCAGTGTCATTTATTTATTTGGTTGCTTAACAAATGCCATTATCTCCCTATATCCTATTTGCTACATCCCTACGACACTGGGAATATAGCAGCATATAGCAGAGGATTTGTGTCTAGATGGAGCCCGTATTCTAATTAATGTATAGAGTGACCTATTTCACAACAATTAAGTCTTAAAGGGATAGTACTTGTTACTTGTAAGTACAGATAAAACTTTATCTGTAAGCACAGAAAACATTTACAGTAGATGCAAACTGAGGTAATGGCCAGGCTCATAATGATTTTTCCAGGGCAGGTATTTATGCTATTTACTCTCTCTCTCCCCACTTGCAAACTTCCCTCCTTGGGAGGGATCTGCTCCTTTCTTCCCATTCTCTACTCTGGCATGTGCTCTTAAAGGGAGTTGGATGACCTGCCTCTCTGGCCACAGTAATTGGAATGAATTCATAGTAACTCTATATCCTGATCATACTGATTTATCCACGGACTGGACATGTATGACTCAATTTGGGTAATCAAAAGCCTTTGCCTGGATCCTTAAAACTAGAACTGACAAAGAGAAGCTCTTTTCTCTCTGCTCTCAAAGCCCAGGATAGGAGCATAGGGGCTACTGGTGGTCCTGGTTCCAGTGGGGGTAGTCAATCTGATAGAATGAATTTGTCATGCAGAGAAAAGCAGAGATAAGAGATGAGATGAAACAAATAGAAGTCCTGAGAACATTCTGAGTATCAGATTCTAAGTCCATACAGAGATTTGAACCAATAAATTTACTTTCATTGCATTTCATTTATTTCATTTCTTTTGTTTACACTCAAGTTGGATTTCTGTATAAGTTAGGGGCTTAGTTCCAGGTAATACTCACGAATTCCCACTAGTTTAAGAAGAAACGCAGTTTTGAAAGGATATTATAAATCTCACGGAATCTCTGGGCTGGCCAGAGAGCCATGCTTAGAAACTACACATCTAGGATCAGTGCCCAGAATCACACTACATAATTGGTGTACTGAGGACACCTCAGCTGCTGTCCTTGGACACACACACTGTGGGTTTGCAGTTGACAGTACCGAGACTCCATGCTCCTGCCTCTGGAAATTGGATGTCTCTGTCACTTTCCTTGCCAAAACAGATTCTTCACAGAGAGTGTTTCTTTGCACCACTGGCTTCCAATTCTGTGTTTGGCAGGAATGTCTCTGATGACAGAAGTTACATACCTTCATCCTTACTGCAAAGGAGGCTGGGAAAACACATGTTGGACTTCTATGGTGAGTATTAGGCAAATACCTTAAATAGCAGGATACTGTTCAAAGACGTTTGGTCAGAAGAAAGAATGACAAATATTTACTACAATTTATGTTACTGACATCCAAATATGTCCTCAGTAACACAACTTAGCAGTTAAATTATGTCTCCTAAAAGATATGGCAAAGTCCTAACCCCTGGAACCTGGGTGTGTAACTTTATTTAGAGATAGAATCTTTGCTGATGTCATCAAGGTAAGATGAGGTCATACTGGGTTCAGGTGGGCTCTAAATCTAATATGACTGGTGTCCTTATAAGCAGAGGGAAATTTGTAGACAGGGAAGAAGGAGGCAGAGATTAGAGTGATACATCCGTATGCCAAGGAATGCAAAGCGTTGCCAGCCAGCTACCACTAAAAGCTATTAGATGCAAGGAAGGATCCTCCCCTACAGCATTCAGAGAGACTGTAGCCCAGCCGACACATTGATTTCAGAGTTCTAGTCTCCAGAAATGTGAGAAAATACATTTTTGTTGTTACAAGTCACCAATGTTGTGGGTATTTGTTTTGGCAGCCCTAGAAAACTAATAAGCAGCTTCCTTCAGGAAGTGATATCTAAGTAGACCTCTAGAGGAGGAGTAATTGGAAGCAGACTGTGATTAGTGGGCAGAATGTTTACTAGAGAGAGTCATCAGCATCCACATTTGTGGAAGGAAGAGAAAGGAACAGGATTCAGCAGAGGGAGAAATCAAGCTGTGATGCAGGTCTCAGCTGACCTCACCAGGAGCTCCAGAGCTACCATGTCCCATCAGAGTTGTCCTGTTATCCTTCACCTGCATCAGTCGTTGTTTGTGGTCCTCTCCAAAAAGGGCATGACCTTGGCCAAAAAAGTTCCCTGCAGCGGAGGCAATTCCTGAACTGGCTAACAGTTGAAGCTGTCTGTCAACGGACAGACATTGTGACAACAAATTCCTTCTTGAGGGGACTTGGGTGTCATGTCTTTGGGTCACCATAGGAGTCATTTATTAGGTAAAGGGAGTGTGAGGTGGAGACAGAGTGCCAGGTCAAGGTGATGGCATGTACGAAAGCCCTAGGGTGGGATGGTGATGAAAATGTTCTCAGCAACGAAAGAAAAGGGAACACAGATAGTAAGAAAGGAGAGCAGGTCAAATTAGACCAGTGAGAGAGACCAGAGGTTGGATCACGGGGAGCCTAAGTATATTCTAGCTTTATTCTAAGAAAAATGGGAAGGCACAAAGGTATTTAGATAAGTCTGAAGTTGACATGATTGGACTCAGATTTTAAAATATCAACAAAGTCTACAGTGTGTAGAATAATGTAGTAGGGTCAACAGGACAATTAGGAAGGTATTGTTCTATTAGTCTCACAGTAAGAGACAAAAGTCACTTACACTGGGGTGGCAATGTTCATTGGAAAGAAATGGACAGACTTGAGAGCTTTTTTAGGAGGTGACTGAACCCGCAGAGAAAGGAAAGGAGAGATATCAAGGATGATTCCAAGTTTGCTATGGACTGAATGTTTGTGTCTTCCCCCAACTCAAATTTATAGGTTGAAATTTCAATCTTCAATGCAATGGTATTAGGAGATGGGGCCTTTGGGAAGTAATTAGATCATGAGGGGAGAGCCCTCAGGAATAGGATTAGTGCCCTTATAAGAAGAGACATGAGAGAGATGTTCTTTCTCTCCACCATGTGAGGATATAACAGTCAGGCAGCTGTCTGCAAACCAGGAAGTGAAGTGTGTCCTCACCAGACACTGATTCTGTTGGCACCTTGATCTTGGACTTCTCAGACTCCAGAGTTGTGAGAAATAAATGTTTGTTGTCTAAGCCACTCAGTCTAGGGTATTTGTTATAGTAGGTGAACTATGACAACCTTTCTTGCTGAGATGGAGAATCTTTGAGGAAGCCAAGCTTAGCACAGCCAAGCAGGGGTTCAGTTTTGGGAATGAAGCAACTGAGAATGCTGGTAAGCTTCAATAATAGGACAAGTTATGATGGCATATGTTTGTGTGAAACTCAGAGGTGGCATCTGTCCTGAGATATAAATGCAAGAGATTTTAACTGAATCCATGGATGGATGAAGTCACTTAGAAATTGAGGGTATGGAGTAGGAATAGGGTGTGTTACTGGGCTTCAGAAACTCTGAGGTTTAAAGACTGAAGAGAGAAGAGTAAAGAGCAAGAGGTAGAGAGGTAGAAGAAGTACAAAGTCTGAACGTGGACATCTTTGTATTTGTGTTAGAGATACCATTTTATATTTTTGAAACTACAGTATCAACAAAGGGAATATTTATCCTTTCATTTTTACCCTGACCCAAAAGACATGATTGTTTGAAATGAGAAATATGGATAACCATGTTATGATGAATGATTTACTTCCCAATCTGTACATTAATGCAATTTAGAAAATGACCTTTTCTAAAAATAAAGGAGTAGACTGACAAAAGTGAGGAAGTATTTTATTTAAGTTTTGTACCATCAGAGGATTGATCTAATTAGGGTGTGAGGAGACCAAATGGATACAAAAAGACTATTTAACAGTTCATTCTGTTACTTTAATGTGTATTTTAAAAGTTAAGAAGCAAGGGACAGAATATTTGATTCGCTTCCCCCTTCAGAAGACTTTTGAAGTAAGATTTCAACTTGGACCCTGCTGGAAGGTGAAGGACTAATTTACAGAATAATATTAGTTTTCTGTGAAGAACAACATGCAGGATTGCCTTGAATTGCTGCACTAGAAGGGCTAATTAGGTGTTTTCATGCAGCCTAGGCATGTGGGCCAGCTAGTCTTTTCAGAGTAAGAACATTACTATGCAAGAGAGATGTTGTTTGCATAGCTACCATGGCAATGGAGCCCTTCTTCTACAGTTAGCCAGAAGCTAAAGTACAGAGAAGCTTTTTTTGTTTGTTTTTTGTTGTTTTGTTTTTTGTTTTTTGTCTTTTTTTTTTTGCCTGCCCAGTATGGTATTTCTAATGAATACTATGTCAGTGTAAGGTCCAAGCATTGTAATTACAGTCTAAAAAGCAAGGCAATTTAGGCAATGTTCTAGCCTAAAAAAACAGTGCTTAACACTGAAGCTTTCTGCACCCACAGCAGGACGGGAAGTGCACAAGTCTTCAGAAATGTACATAGGGTCCTGGGTATTTGGAGTGAAGAGTTAAAGTCCAAGATATAGTGGTTTAATATGATGGTATTTAGCTTTAGACAAAGCAACATATGACACTAGTCAATTTTATTTTATAAAGTTTCTCACATAATTTGTTTTGTTTAGTAAGTAGTAACCAAATACAAGTTTTTGTATACAATGTTTTTATCTAAATTAGTCCATGAGTTTTTCTTAACTCAGATAATAAAGATGGGTGACATATTAAATTGGGAAAATTATGACAAATGGTTATGGTTAGATATTCCTAATTATTAAGAATTTTTATAAAATAAAAACCTACAATAAAAACTTCTCAATGCATAAATGGGCAAATGTTTACACGTTCCTAAAATACAATAGTAAAACTGATTTTCTCTGTCTTAATTTCTGCAGAATTTTCAAAAAAATAGGTCACAAGTATTCCAAGGGAAGATGTGAAGGGAAGATGGGAAGAAGTAGAGGGCTGGAAATTGGTTTGTTATCCTCAGTTCAGTACCTACTTTACATAAAGCGAGTTGAGAGAGAGTCTTTTGAAAGTCTGGAGTACTGTTGCATCTTCTGTTCTCTCAACGATGTGGGTGAGGAGAGTGGAATACACCCATCTTAATTCAATCCCAGTGAGAAAGACTCCAAGAAAACCACTCAGACTGCTGACCTATGTCCTCTGGAATTGATGAGGTGTAGGTACCCGGGCTAGATCTACAGCCAGAAAAGCCTGAAGTGAGAGACAGGCTGGATGGGGGCTTTCATGGGAGAGCAAGAAGAGATGGTCTCTTTGGCCCTTTGAATGTACAAAGGCTGCATGGATACTTCCTCTGAGCAAGCATGGGAAGGGGGCTGGCCCAGAGCCATCTTAGAGGAAATGGAACCAAGAGGGCTTCCTGGAAGATGGATAAGGATGAGAGCCAGAGGAAATCTGTGTGGAATTATAGAGAAACCAGGGATTGACTAGAGGAGGTACTGTCTGCCTAAAGAGACTACAGGGGAGATTATCAGTGCTAAGGAATCTCCAAGGAGCGCTGAGTCTGACTTGAGTATCTGCTCTGACCAGATGAGAACAATGCAACGGTAGAGTACAACAAAGCCAGTCAAGGCAGACCTGCCCTGAACGTCCTCCCACATCCTCTGCTTCCACGTGGAAGACTCAGAGGAGATCAGTGAGCAAATCTGTTTATATCAGACCTGAGCTGGGGAAGGGGCTGAAACAAAATAAGTTTGTCCGCCATCACCACTTTTATTCATCCTTTCAATGGAGTTTTGGCCAGGATAATAAAGCCAGAAAAAGTAGAAACTATAAGGATTGAGAATGAGGAAATAAAACTGTCACTATTTGTGATGACAGGATCATATTCATAGAAAATCCAAGAGAATTCAAGATAAACAATGAAAATTACATAAGGAATTTAGCAAAGTCACTGGATACAAGATCAATATGTGAAAATATTTTGCATTTCTGTATATTTAGGCAATAAGTAAGTAGAGAGTAAGCATATCTAAAAGTGACATTATTCATGATAATATCAGAAAGGATCAGATATAGATCAATTAGGTAAAAAAAATGTACAAACTGTTTATACTGAATTCCACAAAATATTATTAAGAACTGTTAATGAATATATAAATTAATGGAAGGATATAGCTTGGTTTTTTTAAAACTTTTTATTTTATATTGGAGTATAGTTGATTAACAATGTTGTATTAGTTTCAGGTGTACAACAAAGTGATTCAGCTATGCACGTACATTTATCTATTCTTTTTCAAATTCTTTTCCCATTTAGGTTGTTACATAATATTGAGCAGAGTTCCCTGTGCTATACAGTGGGTCCTTGTTGGTTATCCATTTTAAATATAGCAGTGTGTACATGTCAATCCCAAACTCCCTAACTATCCTTGTAGCTTGTTGATGAGTTGAAAGACTTAATACTGTAAAGATGCCAATCCTCTCAATGGAGGATTTTTTATCGAAATTGCTAAGCTGATTTTAAAATATATATTGAAATGCATATCATAAGGCAAAACCAGGGCCGTCTTGGAGAAAAACAAAGCTAAAGAACTTAAATTTTCAGAAAAAAAATAGCTCTTATAAAATGATAGTAATTAAGTTGAGATGGTACAGGTCAATGAAACAGAATAGAGAATCTTGAAAGAGACCCAAACTTAGTTGCCTGATTTATGGCAAAGGTGACAATACAATATTGTAGATAAAGTATGATTTTTCAATAAACGGTGCTGGGTCAATTTGATGTCTGTTTAAAAGACAAAATAATTTTATCCCTGTGTTAGTTTTTCAGGGCTGCCATAACAAATTACTACAAATTGGGTGGCTTAAAACAACAGAAATTTATTCTTTACACAGTTCAGGAGTCCAGAAATCCAAAATCAAGGTGTTGGTTCCTTCTGGAGCTTCTAAGTGAGAGACTGTCCCATGCCTCTGTCCTAGCTTCTGATGATTGCCAGTAATCCCTGGTGTTCCTTGGCTTGTAGACACATCATTCCAGTCTCTGCTTCTGTCTTCACGCTGCTTTCTTCTCTGTGTGTGCCTGTATTGTCCTTTTCTGTCTTTTTCATAAGGACCATCTCATTGGATTTAGGGTCCATCCTAATCGACTATGATCTCATCTTGATCCTTAATTATGTCTGTAAATGCCCTATTTCCAATAAGGTCACAATCTGAATTTCTAGGTAGACATGGATTTGGGGGAGACACTTTTCAACCCACTGTAGTCTCCTATCTCTTACTGTGCAAAATTCAATTACAGGTGAACTACAGGCTTAGACATGAAAGATAAAAACAGTACAGATTTTAAAAGAAAATGAGAACATTTTTATAACTTTGAGTTGAGTGTGGTGGTTAAGAGTGTGGGATTTAAAGAGAATCTTCAAATCCTGACTCCACAATTTGCTATGTGACCCTTATGTAAGCCCTGTTCTTCAGTTTCTTCATCTCAAATATTGATTGGCATTATCATAATGCCTAATTTCTATGGTTTTTACAAAGATTGACAGAATACATGTGGAAAGTGCTTAGCATGCATATTAAGGGGAATAATTAACTAAATGTCCAAGAGATAACATTAGGGGCCTTATGGAGGGGTAGGATAAATACCCCTCAGAGGATTTGAATAGATAGGTAACTGACATAAAATTTTTTTTTATTTTACTCTGAGTCATACTTAACACACTGGTTACATGGACAAGATTATATATAAAACATTGTGATGCTGTCTACAATATTAAAACATTAAAACATTGAAAACAACGGAAACATTCAGCTGTAAAAGAATTAGTTTTTAAATTATGGTACATACATTCCACTATGTGCAGATACGGAAAAATTCTCATGGCATATTGAGAAAGGGAAAAGAGAAAGAGAACTCTGTGTATGATTCAAATCTTGTAAAAAATGGACAACATAATAGTATATGTGTAAATGACTAGAAAAAGTGATTAAAAGATATTTGATATACACCAAATTGCAAGTAATGTGTATCTCTGGGGAAGAGAATGGGATTGAGGTGAAGTAGGAGCTTAAAGGGAGTTTTATTCTGCATCTACTATTAGTTTGACCTTTTGAAAATAGCAGAACCCATGTATGTATTACTTTTGCAATGTAAAAACCCCACAACTTTTAAAAGATAGGGAAGTGGGTAGAGTATATGAATAAATTATTTACAAAAGAAGAAAAACAGCCAATGAATACCTTAAAATTAGTCAACCATACTTATATTTAAGTAAATAGAACCAAAATATTTTACCACATTCTATTTAATATCAACTTGAAAAAGCTTAGAGGAGATAATACCCACTGTTGAGTGATCTAAAGATATATATAATGCTGAAAAAGTTTTTTTAAAAGAGCAGCAATTGTGTGTGTGTGTGTGTGTGTGAGAGAGAGAGAGGGAGAGAAAGAGGGAAAGAGAGAGAATAAACAAACAAAAACCTCCATTAACATTCTACTTTTAGTATATGAGGAAATATTTGCTACAAGGATGTTCATTATAGTATTACAAGGATTGGGAATATTGTATGTTCAAGAATAGATTGAGTACATTGTGACACATTTAATCAATATAATGATATGCAATAATTAAAATGCTATAGAATATAATGTATTGTTATAGAAAGAGATGTAGATAGCTTCATTATTATTTTTCTGCATAAAATATAGGTTATAAAATTATAGATACTGTATGACACCAGCTTTTATTTAAAATCTAGAAGAGTGAGCACTGTCTTACACTAAGTATAGGTAAGAAAATTATGAAGTAAGAATAATGACATAGGATTTGCCCTAGTAGTTATTAAAACATACTATTAAATTAATTTATAAGTAATTTTAAAAAGATTATCTGTAGATGATGGGATTACAGGTTTATTGTTTCATTTTGTTTGCTGATCTGTATTATCATGTTTTCTACAATTACTAAACATCATTGTGTAATTAAAAAATGACAAATATTGTTATTCAAAAAGTCTCAATCCAGGTAACTCAGAATACATTTTCATAAGTTGTTTTTATAGTTCACGATAGTCTCACATATTTAGAAAAGCTAAACATGGGTCAGTTCTCTCCATTTCTATTTAAAAGTTATCCTTCTTTGGTGGGGGAGACACCTCCTTTCAACACTTTCTTCCTCATGGTTTTATCTCTTGGACTAAATAGAAAGAAAGAAGATATGGCAGCAGATACAGTTTGCCCATTTGGAACAGAGACTGTTACTCTAGGACGGTGGTTCTCAGACCTTAAATGGCATCAGAATCTCCGGAGAGCTTGTTACATGCAACTTGTTGGGCCCCATCTCCAGAGTTCCTGATTTAGTTAAATCTTACTTGGGGCCTGAAAATATCCATTTCTAACAACTTCCCAGGTGGTACTTATGCTGCTGGTCTGGAGGCCACACTCTGAGGCATAAGGACTTATTTCCTCTGATTTGGAGCACCCAGACCCATGGACAGGCTTTGCTCACTTCAAGACTATGGCGAATAGATAAAACAACATAATCAAACCTCGCCTCACTCTCTCCATGCTCTTGTTCCTTGCTGCTTCTTAGGAAAAAGGTTAATTGGATAATGAAGAAATTAGATCTCTTTAAAGAAAAACATTGTGCAAGATTTACATGCATCTTTAGATGTTTCTGAGATTCTAAGATAATCCCCATGAATATCTAAATTACATGAGGTTACACAGAACCCATATATGAAATTCACTGAACCTAAATTCTGATTTTGGATAGATGAATTTTATTTACTGTTAGTTTGTTTTACTCCTCTAATACCTCTGTGTTCCTTGTTTGTTCGTTTCTCTGATAAATTTAGATTTTTAAAAAAGATTTTTGTGTCATATTCTTATGTGAGATCTGTTCATAACTTGCTTTTCTTACACAGTCTAGTTTTTGCTATCAAGGTTATACTAGCCTGGATAAAATGAACAGGGGCACAGTCTTTATATTTCTATCCCCTCGAGCAAGGTTAGGATCTATCTGTTCTTTAAAATTTAGTGGAACTTGCCTGTAAGTCATCTCAGCCTTGTGTGCTTTTGAGAGGTAGTTTCCTTTTGTTTTGTTTGGAACATTTTTAACTGCTATACAATTCTGTATTTCTTAAAGTGAATTTTGTTGAGTTATAACATACACTGAAATTATAAAAGTAGAGCTCAACAAATTTACAAAGAATTAACGCAGCTATGTAACTACCACAGATCGAGAACCAGGATATTACCAGCACCTCCCAAACACATCTTATAACTTTCTTTTAAGTGCCTCTAGTAACCTGACCTCTACCAACTGTTAAGTCAAAAAAAATAGAGACCACTAAATAACAATCTAAAATAAAGCTGAATTTACTTGCATGCCTGACACAGAAGAGGAACACCATTCACGTACAAATGCAGTTTTTCTTTGTGTGGAAATTGAAAAAGCTTGACATAGATTTAAAAAGGAGAATGTACAAAATCAGGCAACTTCTTGAGTTCAGGTCTCTGGGTGGCTTACAAGGTGGGTCGTAAACTCCTCTTTGCAAGTGGCCACTACCAAGTTTCACTTTACTGCTAACTGGAAGCCTGGTTTCAAACAAGTCCATGATGGGTTGTGTAAAATTCCAGAGCCTAGGTTTGTTCACCATATACACTTGGTGGGCACACTCAAAGTTGAACAAAAATGTTCTTTAAAACACTGTAGATTAGTTTTGAACTTTATATAAGTGAAATCATATACTATGAACTCTTTTGTATTTGGCTTCTTTTGTTTAATGTTACTTTTATGAAATTCATGTTACTGCATGAGCTGTAGTTCATTTATTCTCTATTTTATAGTATTCCCTCAGGTGAATATATTATATATTTTTTTGTTATCTGATATTTCATTTGATTAGTTCATTACTCAAGCTATGTTCTTTTCCTTCCAAATGGGAAACCATAATGATATTTTGGATTTCAACACGCTAATGCTTTAGGAAATGATGTGTGTGTGAGTGTGTGTGTGTGTGTGTGTGTGTGTTTTATATTTGCTTTTTTGTTATGTCATTTGGGAAGAAGCTAGGCACTAATAAAGTTATGACTAAGTTAACACTAACAAAGTCCTCTTAATGTATTATAATTTATTCATCCATTTTACTGTTAGTGGATATTTGGGTTGTTCTAGTATTTGGTTCTTAACAAATAGTCTACTATAAATGTTCTTCTAGTATTTTCATACATATACACATAAACACACATGCACATTTCAGTTGGACAAATGCAAAGGAGTAGAATTTCTGAGTCATGCGGAATGCATAAGGCATCTTTAGTGGATACTGCCAGTTTTCCATAGCAATTGAACCAATTTACAAACTCACCAGCTGTACAGCTCTAGTTGTTTCACATCCTTGTCATCACTTAGTATTGTCAGTCTTTTAATTTAACCCTCTCAGTGAATGAATAGTGCTATCTCATTGAAGTTTTAATTTGCATTTCCCTCATCACTGGTGAAATTTAACATATCTTTTTATGTTTATTGGCCATTTGGATATCCTCTTTTGTAAACTACTTGTTCAAATATTTTGCCTATTTTCTATTGGATGTTTGTTTTTCTACTCTCAAAAAATTACAGGAATATATAACTACACATACACACATTTGCATACATATATACATATACATACATATACACACATATGTACATGCTCTGAGTTTGAGATCTTTACTGTTATACAAATATTTTCTATTCTTTGACTTGCCTATTCATTCTTCTTTTCTATGACTTGTCTTTTTATTCTCTTAAAGGTGCCTTTCATTAAACAGAAATTCATGAGCAATACGTTTTTAACAAACTTAAATAGTTCTAGGTCAAGTTTTCACTTTCTTATTCTATTTTGGTAAGTTATAATTTACCAAGAAGTTATTTCTTTAATCTATTAAAAAATTATTGGCATAAAGTTTATCTTACTACTCCTTTATGATTAAAAAAACCCTCTACTTAATCTATAGTTATTAACTCATTTATTTTTCCTAATACTACTTAATTGTGCCCATTTTGTCATTTTTCCTTGATAAATATTGTCACAGTTTTACCTATTTTTTCATTAAGGTCTTTATTTCCATCATTGTAGCAACTTAATTAATCAAGATAGCTTCATTTCATATCATAAATTTATTTAAAACTGTTCTAAATTTTATCCAGAATATGGAGGAATTGAAGTCCTTTACTTAGTATGTTTGTATGAGTTTAATAAAATTAGACAACAAAATCTTATAGGAAACAGGATACATTTATTTAATAAATGTATAGATACCAACTATACATTAGATACCAACTAATACGCCCTGGTTTTTTCATTTTAGGTTCTATACTAAATTTATAGACACCTTCTGAAATTCAGCCATTCTATTGTATTTTTTATCAGCTTTCCATCTCACAGATTTTTTGTGTGGGACTGAGAAATATGCTAATACTGACAAAAATTATGTTGTATGATACTATTACTTATGAAATAGCTGAATAAACATGTTAGAGGAATTTAGTTCATGATTTCCACAATAATTTTAGTGTAGTCTAAGTGGAAGTGGGTATGAAAGCATTACAAGTAAAGTTCTTATTTGCTTCAGACTTAAAGCTGCACAGGGTCCTTCACCTCTGGTGGAGGTGTGTTTTGCGCTTAGACTTGAATTGAAGGTTGCTTTTTCCCACTCATTCTACAGCAGCATAGAAATCCCTTCCCACTATGGCAGGTCAGTTCCAAGTAGGGAGAGAAAAAAACAGGGGGATAGTGCTTTGCAAAAAGGAAAACAAGGCTATTTCTGGAAAATATGTTATTGGTGGCAAGCAGTTTCCAGAATATATTAGAAAAAGAGAGAAAGAGAAACTCTTCAGGTCTTTTAAATTAAGATCAGAAATTCTTAGAACTCACCTCCCCTCCAGTCCCTTTCCCTCCCCCATCTCCAGATCATTTCAGCCCCAAGACCTCGCTCACCTCCTGCTGTGCGGTCTGGTTCCTAACAGGAACTCGGGGTTGGGGACCTCTGGTATAGCATATTAGAACTCTTGAATACAGAAAGAAGATCAGTAAATTAAGTAGAACCAGATAAAAGGGATGGGGAAAACAACCCAGAAGGATGAGGTGAGGACCATGGGTGTTAGCTATGCACACGTGCCTAAGACAAGGTCAGCAAGTACATGTCCGTGTGCCAGCATACACTCTCCTGCACCGTTTCAGGCTTTGCTGATTCATTGGAGCATTTGTTTCCTGTTGATCCTAGCATGCCTCAACAATCCTCCTCAGTACATACTTGAGGTTATCATTTCTAACCTATCTAGCAGAGGTGGCCCATGAGAAGCAACTACTTTGCCTTCACGAGATTAAGGAGTCCACCAATTAGAGAGGAGAAACTCATAGTTAATAGCAAAATTGTATCACATGTGTCGGTTTTGTGTGTGCTTATCCAGAAGCCGACTCTGTATTATTCTCATCCCACTGAACACATTCAGTCCCTGTCAATCAATATCTGTCTTTATAAAGTCTTGCATTAAGTAGACTCTTCAGGGATTGTTAGAGATAGATATCTGGATGGGGGGAGCCTTACTCACAACTGGGTAAAGATTTTGGTTTCTATACTCTATATAGTATGCTTCCTTAATAAGGCTTATTTCTGTTCCCTTGTACATTATGCATGAACTCTTCAGCATTTGTTTGCTTTCTTTGCTTCAGAATAATTTATTTTTAGTCCTCTTATTCTGTGACCATGTTTTAATTCTTCCCCTAAATTCTCTATCCTTGATTTTCAACAAGTATGTATCAAAACACAACCATTGGCCCCAGTCCAATATCTTGGGGGGCAGCAAACCAGGCAACGCGTGATCTGGGCTGGTCATGGGCATCCCACTGGAGCAGGGTCAAGACTTGGCAAAATGGCTAGGACCAGGAGAATAAGACACATGCACATGTGGCCTTATGTCTTAGGGCAGTGATTCTCAATCGCAAAGAACTCTTACAAAACACCAAATTCTGCTCCAACTTCCATCCTGAGATTTTGATTTAATTGGTTTTGGATAACTCCCAGACCAAGATATTCCCTAGGTATTTGATATGCATCTAAAGTAGAAAGTCATTGTTTTTTAGGGGATTAAATTCTGTTGAAGACAAAGGGACATTACAGGCAGGTGACTGGTTATTTATCAGGTGTTGTTTCTAAAAGTAGGCTCAGTGGCGGCCAAGAGAACCAGACAGGTCTGCCTTGTCCCACAGGGAGCAAATGCTTCAGAGTCAATTTGCTTCAAACAGCCCTTTATCAGATTAGCTCTGTTTTTCTACAGTAGGTGGATCCCCAGAGCTACTCTAATGTCTTATTATGGCAGAGTCATATTTTCTAGTCATCCCTGGGCTATTTTTTGGTATGGTATTTCCAAATGCAGTGTCCCCACCCACACCAGCTTTTTCATTTGAGGGAAAAAAATCACCTTCATTGAATATGAGGTATAGGAGATTGCTATAATCCTACAGATCTCTTATATGAATCTAAATGAAATTTTGGGATAAAACCATACATTTATAGCAGCTGGAAGAGGAAATGAATAAAGACGGTTAAGCAATTAGATATACTCTCTCAACATAAATAGAAGTATGGATATAGTAGAAGGAATCATGAAAATAAAAAAAACAAACCTCAATGATCATTAAAGTCTTGTTGAATTGTCAATTATTCAATGAATGTTTTTGCTTACATGGAAAAACTACCCACATATCTATCTTATTCAGATTGTTTATTAAGATCTTATTCAATCCTTTCAGCTATTTATCAGAATAACCAGATTTATTCCTGCCTTGGAAGATAATAAAATAATGTTTACCAAACAAAATCATTCTGTTAAGATTTAAGAATTAAGGTTTAGAATTCAAAATAAACTTGGGCAATGCATTGATACTACGATCTGTTCTTACCTTATAGGAAATGTCTCCTATAGACACAAACTGAAGTTGCGTACATCATACTAACTTGCAAGAGAACAAAGAAATTTGTCGAGAGATAACGTCAGACTGTTCAGACATATTCCAACTGATTACTGAATTTAGAGGATTTCTAGACATTAGTTCGACTAAGGAAGGTGAGTTGAGGCTAATCCATAATTTATCAATTCCACTGAAAGACTATCAAAAGCACATTTATAGATTACTAGGAATGCTTTTTTTTGTGTGTTGGAAAATAGATCAATAATTACATCTATGGCAAAGCCCCCCTCCTGATAATATAAAATTTTATCTTTGATTTGTTGCTGATATAACTAGATAATTAATTTTAGTTTTCAAAGGTCTATGCTTGTGAGAAAATGCCTTAGGATTAATATTTGATCTCCAACAGCTGAATTAATTCTAATTTTGATTATTGCAAATATATTGTGGGGACTAATATCAGTAGAAGAAATAAAGAGACTTCCAATAAGTAAATGGATTTAAGTGCAATTTTGGTACTGCTTTTATGCTTTATTACTAAGAGTTAAATTCCATGGTAACACAGCAGTAGATGAGTTTAACCAGGAGGTACTTTATAATAGGCATTGCACATAATTGCCTATTCATAGCGTTAGGTGCAGCTCCTTCAAAAACACAGAGAAACTGGGTGCCTATGGAAAAAGCTAAATTATCAACGGGACTGATTTTAATTGTTTCTTATAAGTATTTTTTTTAGGCTGGAATGTGTGCCCTTGGGGAAACAATATGACCTTTGAATTTGTTACAGACAACTAAATTTCATGACAGGAGAATTATGTGTATTTCTAAATTATGGTTAGTTGAGATGTTTTTAATCACACTTGTCCTATGTCTTCGTAGTTGAGGTTATTAAAGTTACTGCTATTCTCCCAGACACATAGACTGCAAATGCACGTATCTTTGACTCATCCTTATTTTTCTCCATTTCTTCTTTTTGCCTCACTGCAAAGCATCTACACAGGGTGTTTAATCTTTCTAATTCATGCTTCCTAATATAACACTTACCCGCTCAGTGGGTAATGCTTCCGCATTGCATGCTGAATTTTGAATTAAATCTCTTTCGCTAGAATATGGCAGTTCTATTATTAAAAATTTGTATTTTCAAAAATTGCATCATAAAACTGTTTCAATGGGTGTGTGCTGCGGGTGGAGGTAGGTGAGGGAGGGAGTAAATTATGCCAGACCAGCAATAACCAAATTATTTTTTTTTTCCGGTTATTTCAATAATGAAGATCTTAGAAATGGCCATAGTCATGTTTTGTGAAAACAAAAATAATAAACTGTATTGATCAAAGGGGGCAAACATAAACCGAAACATCCCTGGGAAAATTCCGAAGAGCATGTAAGATCAGACAAGAATCAATAAACTTTGTACAATCAAAATGAGTGGTAGTGCTGTTTACAACCTCCAGCAGGAAACAGAAGATAGGACGCCAGCTGAGCATCAATTTACTGCGCGCCAAGCAGGTGTGAGCTCCTTCACTGTTCACTCAAGAGCTTTTTTCCACTGAGTAAGGTGCTTCCTCCCAGTGAGAGTAATATTCTACCCAACAGTGGCTGGAGTAGAGCCCATCTTGCTCCTTAATTATTCAATCATGTTCTTTCCAATTCACATTACAAGAACTCACACCGTTGGAGAAATGCCTGTACAAACTCTTCAGTCTAGGAGGTCAGCAAGGACCCCGGTTTAAGTCCTCCTGTTTGCTCAATAGGTAGTATAGCCTAGTGGTTAGGACTGTGGACTTGACAATCACTCTACCTCAGTTCACATTCCAGCTGCGGTACCTGCTGTGCTCTCCGAGGCAAGTTATGTGAACACTTCGTGCCTTCATTTCTTCATCTGTAAATGATGAGGATGTTAATACTGTTATCCCCATGATCTTATTTGGGAAATGAGACCACAGTTATTAGATCTAACTGCGTAGAATACTGGCTGTACTTGGTATACAGTTCTTGAACATTGGAAGGGGCTGTTATTACTCTCCTGCGTCTGGATGGCTATTTCCTCAACATAAACCTCTTTGCCACTGTTGTTCCCTCTGATAAGCATGCTATTTCATCCTTGTTGACTTGCTAAAATCTTACCTATTCCTATAGGCCCATTTTGATACAAGTATTTTATAATATTGTCAACTGGATGGACTTTTCCTTCCCCTTGTACTCCATTGTAGGCCCTTTTTTCTGAGACTTAAGTTCCTAAGTTCAAGTTCACAAATCACTGCTGTGTCAAAACCTTCATTCTCAGCTTAACCCATAGATGCTAGAGAGACCTGAAATCCAATACTGTTCCTGTATGCCTTGTGATTTTGCTAGACTAGAAGTATTTGTTCCAACCTGCAGTGTGTAATTCAGTTTGTGGACAGGCTACCCAGTTTCAGACACACAAAGGAACTTTTAAACCCAAACCAGTCATCTGAGTGCATGTTAAGGTCACATTGATGCCATCATGGTGCCCTCACTTAATGTTTCTTTGGATATATTTTGCCATTTTATTGTCTAAAGTGAATGCATTGGCTGAGCCAAATCACTACAGAAGGTGGTTTCTAAATACCTTTTAGTTTTATAAAAAATGCAGATAAAGGCTAAAAAAAATTACTCCACCCACCTGGACCTGGCCCCAGCCCTGGCCCACAGCACCCTCCATGGTGTTCAAAAGAGAATATTTCCTGATGGAGGGGGTTGGATGACAGAGTTAGCTCCCCCATCTCAGGGAATATATATATTCCCCTTTTGTATACATATATACAATCCCCCCTTTCCTACCTATAATAATCAGTTATTAATTTATTAGATTTAAATGCAGCAAAATTTCCTATTCTATTTTGGGATGATGAATTCTGTTTTGCATTGTGGTCAGTTGGTAAGAGCACTTCAGTGTTTATTCAATTAAGAGGTGAATCAATTGATTCCAGAACTGCTGATAAAAAACTATGAGATAATATTTGGAAATATGTGTTTCTCTGTTTATCTCTCTAGCCACAGGTTTGTGCCTGAGGTTCCCAACAAATGGCTGATTTTCTCTGAATTTTCAGTGGTCTGGCAACTGACCCTAACAGCTCAGAATAAGCATGTTCAACTTTAGAATCCATCTGGACTCTTGGCCACTAGAGGTGGGTGATGTTAGTTACAGAAATCAGTTTCTCCAAGCCTGTGCAAACCCTGTGATTTTGTTTCAAATTTACTTTCTTTACCATGGAATCATTTTGAGATCAGAGCAAAATATTTAACTTTCTTTTTCTTTATACTTGCCCAAACTATAAGCTGGAAAGCTAACATATATGTGATTTCTTACAAATGTCATTTTGAATGAAATGAAAATCTATGGTTTTTAAGATTAATATTGTACAAGCAGTTTATACAATATAAAGTTTTCCAAAAAAGTAAGAAAATTTTCTCCACTGGAGATTTATTTTGCTACTTTTGACTAAGGAGTCCAGGATTCAATTCAAGGTTTTGACAGTGTTGTTTGAAACCTGTTGGGATTGGTCATTGCTTATGGTATAAATTTTAAAATAAAGTTAATTCTTTCATAAAAAAATGAAATCTGTTTTGTTTTAACAATTTCAAATCCAAGCAATTAATATTACTTATATTTGCATAGGATTTTCTCTGTAAGCATATACTTTTTATAATTGTTGACATATAGTTATTTAACTTATTTGCGTATACTAGGTCCATATATCTAAATAACCTTAGCTATGTTTATATGTGTGTGTGCTTATATAAATTTCATATATAAATTTAACAAACTGTATATGATTGATAAGTATATATGAATGATTTTATATACAATTATTTTGTAGAGTTCATGCATTTTGTTGAATTTATGGTAGCAGGTGATATATAGATAGATATTGGATAGATATTTCATAGCCTGGCACTTTTTATGCTTTTGAAATTTTGGAAGCTTAGTCTTTATTCATGAGTTATACTCTAGAAATTATGAAGGAAATATATGAAATTTTAAGAACAACTTATTTTTATCTTAGAGGTTTTTCTATTGTATTTAAACTTTGCTTTTAATACTCAATCTTATTCTCTTCATTGTAGGACATAGTGGTCTCCTATTAAGTCAATTGATGTGAGTCTCACTGAAGGGATTCATCCTAAAACAGAAGAAGGCAATGGTCATGGAGAGGTGCAATGAGATAGATGGTCATTTGTGGAGTCTTCACCCAGGGCTGCTGAAGACTATATAGTTACAGAAAAAAATAATTCAAGTTATAGACAAGAGCATAGAAGTGAATCTAAACTATAGTCTGAAGGCAGAAGCAAGGCCGTAAGTGGAAAGAAAAATCATGCCGTTGGAAACTGCGGAAATGAAGAACAAATTAGACTGTGGGATTCAAGGTGGGTTAGGACTGGTCATTGAGAAAAATGTTAGGGTAGTGTGGTCTAGACTGCCCAATACAGAGCTGGCTGGACCTAGTCACGTTCGACGAATACAAGGAACATGTGTCTGATAAAGAAATTGATGGCTACATGTGCAAAATTTGTTAAGCTTGAACACAAGTTCCAATTTAATTTTTGATGACTATTTTTTAAAAAACCAATTTTTGTGGCTTCAATTATTGCCTCTATTCTTTTCCAGATTGTTCCAATAGTTACCAGCAGTCCACTTTAGCCACAGAACCTATCCCATTTCCAAACAGCCAATATAAATATTTTTCCTTGGATATTTTTCATTACCTTAAAAGAAGAGATCTGAATTTGTATTTAACAATTTCCCCTGAACTGGATTTCCCTTGTATAATATCTTTTTGTTGTTTTTAGTGGCATTCATAGACTCCATGTACCCATTCTCACAACGTTTAATTTCACTTTTATTTATCCCCTTCCTTTATACTTAGACCTTAAATTAAGTTGGAAAGTTGATATCAGCAAGACAAAGTTTAGTTGATTGGACATTTTACACACTCTGTTTTTGTGTACTTCTGATTTATAAACAGTATTTATATGAGCAAGAAGCAACTCAAACCAAGCTCCCCTCATTGGCCTGGGAGGTCTCTTATAATGACTTCTAGTGATTTTATATGAGATCTATACTTTTATCAAAATCAGAAATCAGAGGTACAACTCTGTTGGTCAGAATATAGCAACAACCTGGGCGCATCAAAAAATGTGAAATGTGTCCAACATATTAGGCAATTCTAAAAATGGGGTTTTATTGAATTAGCACAAGTTCTGGGCCATATTTTTTCACTTCTAAAACATTCAATTTAATTTTAATTTTAATGTTTCTGAAGTTGAGAAACATCTTATAACTAATGTCAAAAGAAGCTTATATGTTGCTGGGCAATGAAGTAAATTATAAAGTCATTGTCATTTCTGAGCTCATGGTAACATGGCCAAGAACTGAGGCATTTGTTCAGCTGACTGCGATTTCATCAGACCGCAACGTGAGAAGGGTTATTTGCCTCAATACCACCAGAGCTGGTTGAATTTTAAATTTGTATCTGCATTTGCTATTTAAAATATCCTCAGAAAAGATTATACCCTTAGGGAGCATTGTAATAAAAAGTTACTGTGAACCTAAATGATCACTTGTCTTTTGCCATCATCTTATGTAGTTCAGGACAGTAGTGTTGCCAAAACTCTTGGAATTGATCATAGACTTTTCAGAACTAGATGAGGTTTCTGGGAACAATTTTTGAGTCCTGAGGGACTATCACTCATTTATTTAACAGCCATACAAAACCAAAACAATAACTATGAATTCAGCTAAATAGTGACTGGACAATAAACTCTGGGATGATCAAATGTATTTCAAAATTATACTGTTGTTTCCAAAATTGCTAAAAAGATTAGGATCATGTGCACTGCCTATCACTGTGATACTATGCTTAACCACTGACGGTCAAAATTTCTCAGAACAGTCTTTAGACTTAGAATGTGTCACGGCTTAAGTGCTGATGTTAATGAACAACATGGCATAGAATTTCAAAGATAAGTATATACTATTGTTGAGTGGTGTACATTTTAATATAGTGTCTTTTCCCAAAATGCTGTTCCTAAATTGATGTGCCTTAAAAATCAATACTGTTTCAGGATTAAGGAAATGTGATAAATTAATGGTGTCATTGAAAAGATGGAGGCCACCTTGCAACTTCATTTGCATTACTCTTATGATATAACATTTACTTTAATATATATATTCATATTTGTACTGTCTTATCTTCCATACCAGGCAGGAAGTTTATTGAGGATGTACAATTTGCATATCCGTAGTAGGGGCTTATAAATTCTCGTTTGCCTGAAGAAGTTAGGAGCGGGTGAAGGAGCATCTGAACAAGAGGAAAATAAGAACTAAAGCGAGATGCTATGTCAGAAGCCGGGAACAAGTGCTAGCCTGCTTAGTCTGACTTTCTGACACTGATACCCCAGTATTTCCACCTCGCCGTTCATTCATTCAGTCTCCACACATTATGAAGTAATTGCTTATATTAACTGTTTTAAATGTGAATGCAAAAATAAGTGAAATATAATTTCTATGGGGAAGGGTTTGTGTAAAAGACACGTGTAATTATAATATATCTGGTACAATGTATAAATAATGAAAATTATGAGAGTCTAGAGGAGTTCTAGTTTTCCACATGTAAAATAATACTACGAATGATGGTGTGTTCAGAGTAATAGCAAACAATTTATTTTCATGCCTTCAAGGAATGTTACATTTTTATTGAGGATTTTAATAAAAAGTAAATCATTCGTATATCATGGAATGCCCAGAAACAGTAGATGCTGTGGTTCAAATCCCTTCACTGTAATTTATTAGTCCTTAGTTTATTTGAATGCCATGTGACAGAGTACAGCTAATAAAAGCATGAACATTTGTCTTAGAGCAAGTTTGATTTGAGGTGAATAACATTAAACAATAGACTATTGACAAGCAATTAAACACCATTTCTTTTCCTAGCACGGCTTTGAATTACGGTTGTCCTAACTAATGCAAACATCCTTACGTTTTAGAATTCCAATATCATCTAAGATGAGAAGAACCATTTAATTGGATTTTCAATAGAATCAGCCAAGACCCACTGCTCATCATCTTGAGGGCTTATCTTTATCGACTGAGGCCAAAACAAAACAAAGATAAATAGCAAAATTCAAATAGTAAATCAAAATAGTAAATCCATTTACTTCAACTACAACTTCAAATTGAATGGACGTTATTCATGCTTATTGCCATTTCATTGGAGAATATCACATGGCATTCCCCAGACAGAGTACTGTGCTTCTTAGCTTTCACTTTATTTGAGTCAACTCTTCTGCCTCTTGGCTGAAGCAAAAAGAAATAAGGTGGTTTTCTTCTACCATTCACACTTAACATATTATTTGAAAAAGGAGAAACAAAGAAAGAGATACCAGAAGGAAATTATGGACCTCTATCAGCATCTAAAAGAAGGGCAATCCCCAAAATGGTTTACTAAAAAAGTCACAGGAGATACTTGCAATACCCAAGGTAATACTGAGGTCATCCCAGAAGAACAATTAAGAGAGAAAGTTGGTTATAATAGTCTCTTGCAAATGAAGAAGCTATTATTTCACCACTTAGATGTGACGATCTGAAAGTTGTGAACTAAAGGCACGGATGAGCTCTCGTCCTCTATAAAACGTCATCTAAGGAAATGTTTGTTAAACTATCATATTGCCAAGGCACAGTCTTAGTGTGTTTCACTAGCAGCCTCCTTCCAAGAGAGGCTTGTCACTTGATCACAGGTCTTATTCCTACTTTCCATCCCCACCCTATATCCAAATGCATTAGTACAGGTATTCTTATGTTTTGCATTTCACCATAGTTTGTAATAGTCTTAACAAGTGGCTTTGCTGCCATTTAAGGCAGTGTTATTGTTTTTTCCCACATGGCAACCACTAAAGAACTGCTTTAAATTAACAAAGAAATGAATCAGTTTTTTTTTCAATCTATGTTTTTTTGTTGCCAGTGCCTTTCACGTAATTCTAATTGCCATGCACATTAACTTTTTAAAATCATATAAAATTTTGAGGGCAAAAGAATTTCATTGCAGTCTGATCAGGGTTAACCATTTTGAAATGATGTTTATACTGCCTAAATGATACCTGGTCATCCAAGTAGAAAGTAACAGTGATTGGATTATACGCAGACAGAAAGCAGGTTGCTAAGGAAAGAGAAAAGGAAATTAACTCCCTAATTAGATAACCAAGATTTTTGTCTACATAATGCTAAAATAACTAATTGAATATGTTGAATGACTTAGACTGGTTTTTATCATGTAAACAAAACAAAGGACTGATTCCCTGATGCTTTCACTATTCAGTTAGTTGTGGTGGCATTATATGGGCATAACAAATGTGTTTCAAGCTGCTTTTCCATTGTATCTCAGGCAACATTTCCTAGAAAGGCCATCAAAAGGGAAAATTTGTTTCTCTTTAGCTATGAAGCAATGTCTATATTTAGAAATTAGTTTAATCATTCTGGTTGAGGTGACCAGTAAGTAACATTAGCCCCACACGAGTCTACCTGGTGTGTGTCTAGACATGTGTGTCAACACTGAGATATTTTGCACAGAATAAATCAAATTTTTAAACAAGTCTAACCAAATGTATTTATACATTTTAGTCAAGAAATTCTGACAGGATAGCAAAATAACCAGAATGGTGGATCCAGCGCATATCCTAGGAAATTTGCCTTTCTTTAGATTCTATGACACCCTCACCTCCTGATTTCTCTCTGACCTTTCTTTGGGATTTCTAAAGCTAAGCATTGGAGTCTTCTTCCATTCATTCTAGAAATCTCAGTCATAATGCTTCAAAAACTGCCTCTCAGAGGTAATTCTCTCTGTTCTTCTGGGACTCCAGTTAGGTGTATGATAGGCCGTCACACACGTTTCCCTTGTCTTAAACTTCCTCTCTTATTTTCTCTCTCTCTCTCTGTGCTACATTCTGAATAATTTTTTCTAGTTAATTAGTTCTCTTTTCATCTGTATGGGTTGAATCTGCCGTTAAACCTATCCATTCAGTACTTATACTTTTTGTTTTTATTTTTATCCAATAAATGTGTGTAAAAAGCAAATAATTCTCAAAACTATGAAAAATAGCAGTCCCTAGGGTCTCTCCCTGCTCATTTCCCTATTCTCAAAAACACGTATTTTGATTCTTTTATCTGATTACTTTGGCATTTGTTGGGCTGCAACCCCACAGGCCTGCAAGTCTTATAATTGCCCAGCCTCAAGACAAAAGAAAGAACCTGGATTCAGCGACAGAGACATCAGTGGTTTATTGGACAGGACATCTTACTCGTTCGTCCGAAGCAAGGTCCTGCAGACTCCCCATCGCTAACGGGGGAAGAGGAAGGTTACCAGTTACGGGCGAATTGATGTCAGGTTGTCTCGTTGGTTACCAGGGAAACCAGCAGAGTGGCTTGTCCCTCACAATCCCTTTGACAAACTTTCATAGTGGAGCCATTCTGTCATACAGAGTGAAGTAAGTCAGAAAGAGAAAAACACATATCGTATATTAACGCATATGTGTGGAATCTGAAAACAATTGGTAGAGAGGATTTTATTTACAAAGCAGAAATAGAGGCACAGATGAAGAGAACAAACGTATAGATACCAAGGGGGAAAGGGGGGTGGTGGGATGAATTGGGAGTTTGGGATTGACATATATACACTATTGATACTATGCATAAAATAGATAACTAATGAGAACCTACTGTATAGCACAGGGAGCTCTACTCAGTGCTCTGTGGTGACCTAAATGGGAAGGAAATCCAAAAAAGAGGGGATTTATGTATATGTATGGCTGATTCACTTTGCTGTACAGTAGAAACTAACACATTGTAGAGCAACTATACTCCAATTAAGATAAAAAAAAAGATTAGAACAATCACTAGCTGGGGCAGAGGGCTGGGGATTGGCGGGTGGGGGTTGTGGGGGAGGGCTAGGCAGTTCCTGATTAGGCTCTATGATTAAGAGGGAAGACCAGTCATGTGAATAGGTTATAGGTGAGTCAGGAACTGGTAGAGCAGGGGATGTACAGAGAGCAAGAGAACCACCATCTTGAGTGGCCTGATCATACAGCATTTGTCTCTGTATTTCTAAATAATAGGATTATAATGTTTCCTTACCATTGGTCAGTTTAGGAATTATTTATTGGCTTCTTATGATAAAAGTTGAGAATTTAGCTATTAAAGGGTTTTTTCGATGTAGAAACTCATATCCTTCAGTTGTGGGAATTAATTCTTTGATGATTACCTCCCTCGGTTTCCTCTGTTCTCTCTTTTTGGAACTTCCATTGTCTGGAAGTTACATGTCCCAGACTGGTCCTCTCTCTTTTTCGCTCAGACATTAATTTGACTCCAACTTTCAGCAGCTCTATAAAGTTTTTTCATTTCTGCTACTGTATTTCTAATCACTGAGAGCTTATTTTTATTCCCCTGGGTATTCCTTTTTATAACACTGTATTCTTATTTTATGGTTTATCATCTTTCCTATTTATGGAAGAACATTAAATAGTTTTCTTTCCATGCATCCTCTCTGTCCCATCTGTCCCTCTGTATTTGCTTTTGTCTCTACCTCTTACGTTAGAGGCTTTCCCAAAGTGTGTGCTAATTGCTGGTTCTCTGCACATGGTCAAAAATAGTGAAAGCCTCTGAGTGCTTCTGACTATACGCTTCATTGGAGCGTGATGTGGTTGAGGCTTTCCTTTGGGACACTTATGATATCAGAATTTTAGGTTTTTCATCTGAGGTTGTTAGATTTTTCCAGATTTTTCTGTGGAGTAAAGACCTAATTACCAGCATTCTGGGAGCCAGGTAGCATAAGAGGTGTAGGGTTTTAGGTGGGCAGTGGAAAAGGGTTTGGGAAAAGGGGTGTCTCCTGGCAAGTGGCATGTTTAAATGTACTTAATTTCTCTTTGGTTTTGTTTTGCTTTTATTTTATTTTTTAGTAATGCATCTAATATTCCAAGATAAGAGATTCAGCAGCCTTATAAAGCAAGGCACCTGGAGAATTCAATTAACTTCTGAACATATCTTGACAAGTCCTTGTTTTATACCTCCAGTAGCACCCCACTTCCACGGTAGCTACGGTTTTATTTTTGACATTGGATCACTGAAAAGAATAAGAAAAGCCCTAAAACATTAGGTAATAATTCAGGTTAAAATCACAGTTTTACTGAAAATGGGTACTGCTATCAAGGTGTATACTGTGTGGGAGTTAAGTACATGGATGAATTGTAGAGCAAGAACTATTATGTCCATGTCATGTATAAAATAGTATATGTGATTTCAAGATATTAAACTGTGAGATGAGTCAACCATTGTTTCCTTGGAAACAATGATGAATTAAAATAACTCATTACACTGAATTAACCTGAGGTAATAGAGCTAATGAATTATCTTCCACCTACATTTCTCTTTTCCTTCTAGTATGGTGTCTCCTGAACTGTCAATCTTCCTTATAGATGCTTATAATTCAGGGTTAAAGACATGATTTCAAATTGTAGAGTAGCTTGTTCTTAATTCTTTCTTATCTGCTTTGTTAATTTTATAACTGATTACTCTCCAATTTGTTTTCTTTTTTTCCCTGATATTGTAAATATATATGTAGGTTTTCTTTTCTATACAAAATTGTACCAGTCATAATAATAACACCAACAGGAATATTTCTAATAATTGGCTTTTAAATGTCTTTCACACTTTACATGCTATTTTTGCCATACAAGGTTAGAAAATGTGTTAAACGTAAGCAGGGTAGAATCTGAAGAATGATTCATTAATGATGTCCCTCAAAAATTCAGAACTAGCAGTCAGAAGGCTTAGGTTTTGATCTTGCTTCTATCTTTCTTGCTGGTAGTTTCTTGTAGATTCAGTTTTACCATCTGTAAAACTGGGATGATAAAGCCTATTTTAGCTATCTCAACTAGATTGTTGGGTAGAATGAAGCCATACATATGAAGGTAGTTTGAAAGCTGTGACCTGACATGAATATAATTTTATGGAAAAGGTAACATAACAAGTAGTAATCATTTCAAACTTTTGCAATATAAAAATAAACATATAAATAAATAAATGAATTAATGAATATTTATTGAGTGCTACTTTGTACATGTTTTACCTCAGTAAGAAGTAGATACTATTATTACCCCCATTTTGCAGACGAGAAAACTAAGGCACAGAGATGTTAAATAACTTACCTAGGGTTACAGAGCTACTAGCAGTAAAGCTGAGACTAAATCCAGGTTTTCTAGCTCTAGAATTATGTTCTTAACCATTATACTATTGTTACGACTGATGAGATTTGGCAACAAAGTCAGACTTGAAAGTTAAAAAAATAGGTTATATGTTCTTTAGAAGAGACTGGTATATATTGGTTAATACTCAGAATATTTGCCATTCTATACCTATTGTGTGTGTCTTCATTTATGACTGTGCCCAAATTCATTCTTTTTTTTTAACCTCTTACTTCCTTCTCACATCCTGAATCAGTCAGGGTCCAAGCAGAAAAAAATGATTCTGTATATTTAAAACATAGGGAAGTTATAAATGGATAATTTAAAGAGGAAATATAGGAATTGAGATGCTAGCAGGGAAAGGGGAGACAGCCCTGACATTGGGAGCAGTAGTGGGCTTCAGCAGCCCCTGTGTTAGAGGGGAAAAGGGAAGAGGTGTGAGCAGAGCCTGGGGGCTCTGTACCCGTGCTGGGAGCTGCAACCCCAGAGGCCTTACTGGTGGAGGCTGGATCCACTGAGGACACTCAGCTGTTGTGGAAGAACCCACTAGCCAGTGAAGGAGGGTATAAACACCCTGGCTCCTTGCTCCCTCCCCCTTATCCTCTACTTTCTTTCCAAAGTCTTCCCTTGGTTGAAACCTGGACACCCGGGAAAGGCAGCCATAGGCCTCGCCCCTGATTTAGAGCTCGGTGCAGGGTAAGTAAAAAGATGGACAGAGCACTGTAGTCTCAGGCCAGGCACATCCCATTCTATTTTCTTAGTTTTCATTTTCCTAGGTAATCCATTTCCACTATGTTGGATTCATTGGAGAATGAATTATAACTTTATACTGTTTAATGAAATTGCATTGCTCTTTCTTCTACTGACAATTTAAGTTAGACTTGGCCACTATGAACTCTGAAGAAACTGCCCTTTCTCTAGAATCATTTAGTCCTAGTGTGATCCTGGCAGAGAGGAATTAGACAATAACATTTCTAAATTGATGCCACAGAGGCCCCTTAAAGGGTGGGTAGTCCACACGTAATGAATACAGTGAACAGTTCCTTTCTTTGGGGTACAAACATGGATTAGTTTTATTCTTCCAGTAATTCTCACTAACTGTACCCAATTGATAGAGTCCTTTTTTTTCTTTGTCTGAGTATCTGGCACCATTTATTGTCTCTGACTGATTCCAAAATTCTTCAGTAACTTTCTATTGTTAAATAGTCTCATAGCAATATATAAAACTTAGACTGTATGTTTTTTCGCAACTCTATGTCTTGGAAATATTCAAACCCATACAAAGTATAAAGAATATAGTGATTACCATGTACTTTCCATTTATCTTCATTAATTATATATGCATATTAATTATATATAAATATACATAATTGCATATCTGTATATATATACTGAATATTTAAAACGAAGTTGTACACATCATGGCATTGTTTTCCTAAAACACATAAAATGCATCTCTAAGAATAAGAATACTACATGCCATTATCACTCCAAGAAAATAAATAATAATTACACTTTTGGAAATGTTATGGAAATTAGGAAAATTTTTATGGAAATACAGAAAGTTTAAAATAATTCTATAATATTGTCTCGTGTCCAGCCATTATTTAAATTCTCTCAATTGGCCAATTTTTTGGATACATATAGTCAGATACTGTATCTTTTCATATGTTTAAGGGTCCATTTTTCAACTTTAATCTTTTTTTTTTAACATCTTTATTGGAGTATAACTGCTCTACAATGTTGTGTTAGTTTCTGCTGTATAACAAAGTGAATCAGTTATACATATACATATATCCCCATATCTCCTCCCTCTTGCGTCTCCCTCCACCCTCCCTATCCCACCCCTCTAGGTGGACACAAAGCGCTGAGCTGATCTCCCTGTGCTATGAGGCTGCTTCCCACTAGATATAGATTTTACATTTGATAGTGTATATATGTCCATGTCACTCTCTCACTTCGTCCCAGCTTACCCTTCCCACTCCCCGTGTCAAGTCCATTCTCTATGTCTGCGTCTTTATTCCTGTCTTGCACCTAGGTTCTTCAGAACCTTTTTCTTTTTTTTTTAGATTCCATATATATGTGTTAGCATATGGTATTTCTTTTTCTCTTTCTGACTTACTCCACTCTGTATGACAGTCTCTATGTCCATCCACCTCACTACAAATAACTCAATTTCGTTTCTTTTTATGGCTGAGTAATATTCCATTGTATATATGTGCCACATCTTATTTATCCATTCATCTGTTGATGGGTATTTAGGTTGCTTCCATGTTCTGGCTATTGTAAATAGTGCTGCAATGAACATTGTGGTACATGACTCTTTTTGAATTATGGTTTTCTCAGGGTATATGCCCAGTAGTGGAATTGCTGGGTTGAATGGTAGTTCTATTTTTAGTTTGTAAAGGAACCTCCATACTGATCTCCATAGTGGCTCTATCAATGTACATTCCCACCAACAGTGCAAGAGGGTTCCCTTTTCTCCACACCCTCTCCAGCATTTATTGTTTGTAGATTTTTTGATGATGGCCATTCTAACTGGTGTGAGGTGATACCTCATTGTAGTTTTTTTTTTTTTTTTAAACAGCTTTTTAAAAAAATTTATTTTTGGCTGTTTTGGGTCTTTGTTTCTGTGCGAGGGCTTTCTCTAGTTGCAGCAAGCAGGGGCCACTCTTCATCAAGGTGTGTGGACCTCTCACTATCGCAGCCTCTCTTGTTGCGGAGCACAGGCTCCAGATGCGCAGGCTCAGGAGTTGTGGCTCACGGGCCTAGTTGCTCCGCAGCATGTGGGATCTTCCCAGACCAGGGCTCGAACCCGTGTCCCCTGCATTGGCAGGCAGATTCCCAACCGCTGCGCCACCAGGGAAGCCCCTCATCGTAGTTTTGATTTGCATTTCTCTAGTGATTAGTGATGTTGAGAATCCTTTCATGTGTTTGTTGGCAATCTGTATATCTTCTTTGGAGAAATGTCTATTTAGGTCTTCTGCCCATTTTTGGATTGGGTTGTTTGTTTTTTTGTTACTGAGCTGCATGAGCTGCTTGTAAATCCTGGAGATTAATCCTTTGTCAGTTGCTTCACTTGCAAATATTTTCTCCCGTTCTGAGGGTTGTCTTTTGGTCTTGTTTATGGTTTCCTTTGTTGTGCAAAAGCTTTTAAGTTTCATTAGGTCCCATTTGTTTCTTTTTGTTTTTATTTCCATTTCTCTAGGAGGTGGGTCAAAAAGGATCTTGCTGTGACTTATGTCATAGAGTGTTCTGCCTAAGTTTTCCTCTGAGAGTTTGTTGGTGTCTGGCCTTATATTTAGGTCTTTAATCCATTTTGAGTTTATTTTTGTGTATGGTGTTAGGGAGTGTTCTAATTTCATTCTTTTACATGTAGCTGTCCAGTTTTCCCAGCACCACTTATTGAAGAGGCTGTCTTTTCTCCACTGTATATGCTTGCCTCCTTTATCAAAGATAAGGTGACCATATGTGTGTGGGTTTATCTCTGGGCTTTTCTTTTTTTTTTTTTTTTTAACGTCTTTATTAGAGTATAATTGCTTTACAATGGTGTGTTAGTTTCTACTTTATAACAAAGTGAATCAGTTATACATATACATATGTCCCCATATCTCTTCCCTCTTGCATCTCCCTCCCTCCCAACCTCCCTATCCCATCCCTCTAGGTGGTCACAAAGCACCGAGCTGATCTCCCTCTGCTATGTGGCTGCTTCCCACTAGCTAGCTATTTTACGTTTGGTAGTGTATATATGTCCATGCCACTCTCTCACTTTGTCCCAGCTTACCCTTCCCCCTCCCCGTATCCTCAAGTCCATTCTCTAGTAGGTCTGCATCTTTATTCCTGTCTTGCACCTAGGTTCTTCAGAACCTTTTTCTTTTTTTTTCAGACTCCATATATATGTGTTAGCATACGGTATTTGTTTTTCTCTTTCTGACTTACTTCACTCTGTATGACAGACTCTAGGTCCATTCACCTCACTACAAATAACTCAGTTTCATTCCTTTTTATGGCTGAGTAATATTCCATTGTATATATGTGCCACATCTTCTTTATCCATTCATCTGTTGATGGACACTTAGGTTGCTTCCATGTCCTGGGTATTGTAAACAGAGCTGCAATGAATATTGTGGTTCATGACTCTTTTTGAATTATGGTTTTCTCAGGGTATATGCCCAGTAGTGGGATTGCTGGGTCATATGGTAGTTCTATTTTTAGTTTGTAAAGGAACCTCCGTACTGTTCTCCATAGTGGCTCTATCAATTTACATTCCCACCAACAGTGCAAGAGGGTTCCCTTTTCTCCACACCCTCTCCAGCATTTATTGTTTGTAGATTTTTTGATGATGGCCATTCTGACCAGTGTGAGAGGATATCTCATTGTAGTTTTGATTTGCATTTCTCTAATGATGTTGAGCATTCTTTCATGTCTTTGTTGACAATCTGTATATCTTCTTTGGATGAATGTCTAATTAGGTCTTCTGCCCATTTTTGGATTGGGTTGTTTGTTTCTTTGATATTGAGCTGCATGCATTGCTAGTATGTTTTGGAGATTAATCCTTTGTCAGTTGCTTCATTTCCAAATATTTTCTCCCATTCTGAAGGTTGTCTTTTCATCTTGTTTATGGTTTCCTTTGCTGTGCAAGAGCTTTGAAGTTTCATTAGGACCCATTTGTTTATTTTTGTTTTTATTTCCATTCCCCTAAGAGGTGGGTCAAAAAGGATCTTGCTGTGATTTATGTCATAGAGTGTTCTGCTTATGTTTTCCTCTAAGAGTATGATGGTGTCTGGCCTTGCATGTAGGTCTTTAATCCATTTTGGGTTTATTTTTGTGTATGGTGTTAGGGAGTGTTCTCATTTCATTCTTTTACATGTAGCTGTCCAGTTTTCCCAGAACCAATTATTGAAGAGGCTGTCTTTCCTGCACTGTATATTCTTGCCTCTTTTATCAGAGATAAGGTGACTGTATGTGTGTGGGTTTATCTCTGGGCTTTCTATCCTGTTCCATTGATCTATATTTCTGTTTTTGTGCCAGTACCATACTGTCTTGATTACTCTAGCTTTGTAGTATAGTCTGAAGTCCGAGAGCCTGATTCCTCCAGCTCTATTTTTTGTTCTCAAGATTGCTTTGGTTATTCAGGGTCTTTTGTGTTTCCATACAAATTGTGAAATTTTTTGTTCTAGTTCTGTGAAAAATGCCAGTGGTAGTTTGATAGGGATTGCATTGAATCTGTAGACTGCTTTGGGTAGTAGAGTCATTTTCATAATGTTGATTCTTCCAATCCAAGAACATGGTATATCTCTCCATCTATTTGCATCATCTTTAATTTCTTTCATCAGTGTCTTACAATTTTCTGCATACAGGTCTTTTGTCTCCTTAGGTAGGTTGATTCCTAGATATTTTATTCTTTTTGTTGCAATGGTAAATGGGAGTGTTTTCTTAATTTCTCTTTCAGATTTTTCATCATTACTGTATAGGAATGCAAGAGATTTCTGTGCATTAATTTTGTATTCTGCTACTTTACCAAATTCATTGATTAACTCTAGGAGTTTTCTGGTAGCAACTTTAGGAGTCTCTATGTATAGAATCATGTCATCTGCAAATAGTGACAGCTTTACTTCTTCTTTTCCAATTTGGATTTCTTTTACTTCTTTTTCCTCTCTGATTGCTGTGGCAAAAACTTCCAAAACCATGTTGAATAATAGTGGTGAGAGTGGGCAACCTTGTCTTGTTCCTGATCTTAGTGGAAATGGTTTCAGTTTTTCACCATTGAGGACGATGTTGGCTGTGGGTTTGTCATGTATGGCCTTTATTATGTTGAGGTAAGTTCCCTGTATGCCTAATTTCTGGAAGGTTTTTATCATAATTGGGTGTTGAATTTTTCGAAAGCTTTCTCTGCATCTATTGAGATGATCATATGGTTTTTCTCCTTCAATTTGTTAATATGGTGTATCACGTTGATTGATTTGTGTATATTGAAGAATCCTTTCATTCCTGGGATAAACCCCACTTGATCGTGTTGTATGACCCTTTTAATGTGCTGTTGGATTCTGTTTGCTAATAATTTGTTGAGGATTTTTGCATCTATGTTCATCAGTGATATTGGCCTGTAGTTTTCTTTCTTTGTGACGTCTTTGCCTGGTTTTGGTATCAGAGTGATGGTGGCCTTGTAGAATGAGTTTGGGAGTGCTCCTCCCTCTGTTATGTTTTGGAAGAGTTTGAGAAGGATAGATGTTAGCTCTTCTCTAAATGTTTGATAGAATTCGCCTGTGAAGCCATCTGGTCCTGGGCTTTTGTCTGTTGGAAGATTTTTATTCACATTTTCAATTTCAGTGCTTGTGATTGGTCTTTTCATATTTTCAATTTCTTCCTGGTTCAGTCTCGGCAGGTTGTGCATTTCTAAGAATTTGTCCATTTCTTCCAAGTTGTCCATTTTATTGGCATATAGTTGTTGTATTAATCTCTCATGATCGTTTGTATTTCTGCAGTGTCAGTGGTTACTTCTCCTTTTTCATTTCTAAATCTATGATTTGAGTCTTCTCCCTTTTTTTCTTGATGAGTCTGACTAATGGTTTATCAATTTTGTTTATCTTCTCAAAGAACCAGCTTTTAGTTTTATTGATCTTTGCTATCATTTCCTTCATTTCTTTTTCATTTATTTCTGATCTGATCTTTATGATTTCTTTCCTTCGGCTAACTTTGGGTTTTTTTGGTTCTTCTTTCTCTAATTGCTTTAGCTGTAAGGTTAGGTTGTTTATTTGAGATGTTTCTTGTTTTTTAAGGTAGGATTGTATTGCTATAAACTTCCCTCTTAGAACTGCTTTTGCTGCATCCCATAGGTTTTGGGTCATTGTGTTTTCATTGTCATAAATTTCTAGGTATTTTTTGATTTCCTCTTTGATGTCTTCAGTGATCTCTTGGTTATTAAGTAGTGTGTTGTTTAGCCTCCATGTGTTTGTATTTCTTACAGATTTTTTCCTGTAATTGATATCTAGTCTCATAGTATTGTGGTTGAAAAAGGTACCTGATGCAATTTCAATTTTCTTAAATTTACCAAGGCTTGATTTGTGACAGAGGATATGGTCTATCCTGGAGAATGTTCCATGAGCACTTGAGAAGAAAGTGTAGTCTGTTGTTTTTGGATGGAATGTCCTATAAAAATCAATTAAGTCCATCTTGTTTAATGTGTCATTTAAAGCTTCTGTTTCCTTATTTATTTTCAGTTTGGATGATCTCTCCATTGGAGAATATGGGGTTTTAAAATCCCCTACTCTGATTGTGTTACTGTCGATTTCCCCTTTATGGCTGTTAGCATTTGCCTTATGTATTGAGGTGTTCCTATGTTCAGTGCATAAATATTTACAATTGTTATATCTTCTTCTTGGATTGATCCCTTGATCATTATGTAGTGTCCTTCTTTATCTCTTGTAATAGTCTTTGTTTTAAAGTCTATTTTGTCTGATATGAGAATTGCTACTCCAGCTTTCTTTTGATTTCCATTTGCATGGGATATTTTTTTTCATCCCCTCACTTTCAGTCTCTGTGTGTTCGTAGGTCTCAAGTGGGTCTCTTGTAGACAGCATATATACGGGTCTTATTTTTGTATCCATTCAGCCAGTCTATGTCTTTTGGTTGGAGCATTCAAACCATTTACATTTAAGGTAATTATTGATATGTATGTTCCTATTACCATTTTCTCAATTGTTTTGAGCTTATTATTGTAGGTCTTTCCCTTCTTTTGTTTTTCCTGCCTAGAGAAGTTCCTTTAGCATTTGTTGTAAAGCTGGTTTGGTGGTGCTGAATTCTCTTAGCTTTTGCTTGTCTGTAAAGCTTTTAATTTCTCTGTCAAATCTGAATGACATCCTTGCTAGGTAGAATAATCTTGGTTGTAGGTTTTTCTCCTTCATCACTTTAAATATGTCCTGCCACTCCCTTCTGGCTTGCAGAGTTTCTGCTGAAAGATCAGCTGTTAACCTTATGGAGATTCCCTTATGTGTTATTTGTTGGTTTTCCCTTGCAGCTTTTAATATTTGTTCTTTGTATTTAATTTTTGATAGTTTGATTAATATGTGTCTTGGCGTGTTTCTCCTTGGATTTATCCTGTACGAGACTCTCTGTGCTTCCTGGACTTGCTTCACTATTTCCTTTCCCATATGAGGGAAGTTTTCAACTATAGTCTCTTCAAATATTTTCTCAGTCCCTTTCTTTTTCTCTTCTTCTTCTGGGACCCCTATAATTCGAATGTTGGTGCGTCCCAGAGGTCTCTGAGACTGCCCTCAATTCTTTTTATTCTTTTTTCTTTATTCTGCAGTAGTTATTTCCACTATTTTATCTTCCAGGTCACTTATCTGTTCTTCTGCCTCAGTTATTCTGCTCTTGATCCCTTCTAGACAATTTTAAATTTCATTTATTCTTTTGTTCATCACTGTTTGTTTGCTCTTTAGTTCTTCTAAGTCCTTGTTAAACATGTCTTGTATTTTCTCCATTCTCTTTCCAAGATTTTGGATCATCTTTACTATCATTATTCTGAATTCTTTTTCAAGTAGACTGCCTATTTCCTCTTCATTTTTTAGGTCTGATGCGTTTTTTCCTTGCTCCTTCATCTGCTGTGTGTTTCTCTGTCTTCTCATTTTGCTTAACTTACTGTGTTTGGGGTCTCCTTTTCGCAGTCTGCTGGTTCTTAGTTCCCATTGTTTTTGGTGTCTGTCTCCAGTGGCTAAGGTTGGTTCAGTGGGTTGTGTAGGCTTCCTGGTGGAGGGGACTAGTGCCTGTGTTCTGGTGGATGAGGCTGGATCTTGTCTTTCTGGTGGGCAGGTCCACGTCTGGTGGTGTGTTTTGGGGTGTCTGTGACCTTATTATGATTTTAGGCAACCTCTGTGCTAATGGATGGGGTTGTGTTCCTGTCTTGCTATTTGTTTGGCATAGGGTGTCCAGCACTGTAGCTTGCTGGTCGTTGAGTGGAGCTGGGTCTTGGTGTTGAGATGGAGATCTCTGGGAGATTTTCACCTTTTGATATTATGTGGAGCTGGGAGGTCTCTTGTGGACCAGTGCCCTGAACTTGGCTCTCCCACCTCAGTGGCACAGCCCTGATGCCTGGCTGGAGCACCAAGAGCCTGTCCTCTACACGGCTCAGAATAAAAGTGAGAAAAAAAAGAAAGAAAGAAGATAAAATAAAATAAAATAAAGTAAAATAAAGTAAAGTTATTAAATTTAAAAATAATTATTATGAAAAAAAATTTTTTAAGTAATAAAAAAAAACAACAGACATACAGAACCCTAGGACACATGGTAAAAGCAAAGCTATACAGACAAAATCACAAATAGAAGCATCCACATACACACTCAGAAAAAGAGAAAAAGGGAAAAAATATATATATATCATTGCTCCCAAAGTCCAACTCCTCAATTTGGGATGATTCATTGTCTATTCAGGTATTCCACAGATGCAGGGTACATCAAGTCGATTGTGGAGATTTCATCCGCTGCTCCTGAGGCTGCTGGGAGAAATTTCCCTTTCTCTTCTTTGTTCGCACAGCTCCTGGGGTTCAGCTGTGTATTTGGACTTGCCTCTGTGTGTAGGTCACCTGAGGGTGTCCGTTCTTCGCTCAGACAGGACGGGGTTAAAGGAGCAGCTGATTTGGGGGCTCTGGCTCACTCAGGCCGGAGGGAGGGAGGGGTATGGACATGGGGCGAGCCTGCGGCCACAGAGGCCAGTATGACGTTGCACCAGCCTGAGGCACACTGTGTGTTCTCCCGGGGAAGTTGTCCCTGGTTCACGGGACCCTGGCAGTGGCAGGCTGCACAAGCTCCTTCGAGGGGCAGTGTGGATAGTGACCTGTGCTCGCACACAGGCTTCTTGGTGGTGGCAGCAGCAGCCTTAGCATCTCATGCCCGTCTCTGGGGTCCATGCCGATAGCCGCAGCTCATGCCCGTCTCTGGAGCTCCTCTAAGCAGTGCTCTTAATCCCGTCTCCTCACGCACCAGGAAACAAAGTGTCAAGAAAAATTCTCTTGTCTCTTCATCAGCTCCAGACTTTTTCCCAGACTCCCTCCCAGCTAGCTGTGATGCACTAGCCCCCTTCAGGCTGTGTTCACGCAGCCAACCCCAGTCCTCTCCCTGGGATCCGACCGAAGCCCGAGCCTCAGCTCCCAGCCCCCACCCATCCCGGCAGGTGAGGATACAAGCCTCTCGGGCTGGTGAGTGCTGCTCGGCACCGATCCTCTGTGCGGGAATCTCTCCTCTTTGCCCTCTGTACCCTTGTTGCTGCTCTCTCCTCCGTAGCTCCGAAGCTTCCCCCCTCCGCCACCCGCAGTCTCCACCTGCGAAGGGGCTTCCTAGTGTGTGGAAATCTTTCCTCCTTCACAGCTCCCTCACACTGGTGGAGGTCCCATCTGTATTCTTTTGTCTCTGTTTTTCTTTTTTCTTTTTTCCCTACCCAGGTACGTGGGGAGTTTCTTGCCTTTTGGGAGGTCTGAGGTCTTCTGCCAGCATTCAGTAGGTGTTCTGTAGGAGTTGTTCCACATGTAGGTGTATTTCTGATGTATTTGTGGGGAGGAAGGTGATCTCCACATCTTACTCTTCCGCCATCTTGAAGCTCCTTTCTGGCTTTTCTATCGTGTTCCATTGACCTATATTTCTCTTTTTGTGCCAGTACCATACTGTCTTGATTACTCTACCTTTGTAGTATAGTTTGAGGCCTAGGAGCCTGATTCCTCCAGCTCTGTTTTTCTTTCTAAAGATTGCTTTGGCTATTCGGGGTCTTTTGTGTTTCCATACAAATTGTGAAATTTTTTGTTCTAGTTCTGTGAAAAATGCCAGTGGTAGTTTGATAGGGAGTGCATTGAATCTGTAGATTGCTTTGGGCAGTACAGTAATTTTGACAATGTTGATTCTTCCAATCCAAGAACATGGTATATCTCTCCATCTGTTTGTACCATGTTTAATTTCTTTCATCAGTGTCTTATAGTTTTTGCATACAGGTCTTTTGTCTCCTTAGGTAGGTTTATTCCTAGATATTTTATTCTTTTTGTTGCAATGGTAAATGGGAGTGTTTCCTTAATTTCTCTTTCAGATTTTTCATCATTAGTGTATAGGAATGCAAGAGATTTCTGTGCATTAATTTTGTATCCTGCAACTTTACCAAATTCATTGATTAGCTCTAGTAGTTTTCTCGTAGCATCATTAGGATTCTCTATGTATTGTATCATGTCATCTGCAAACAGTGACAGTTTTACTTCTTTTCCTATTTGGATTCCTTTTATTTATTTATTTTTTTCTCTCTGATTGCTGTGGCTAAAACTTCCAAACCTATGTTTAATAATAGTGGTGAGTGTGGGCAACCTTGTCTTGTCCTTCATCTTACTGGAAATGGTTTCAGTTTTTCACCAATGAGAACGATATTGGCTGTGGGTTTGTCATATATGGCCTTTATTATGTTGAGGTAAGTTCCCTCTATGCTGACTTTCTAGAGGGTTTTTTTTCATAAATGTGTGTTGAATTTTGTCAAAAGCTTTTTCTGCATCTGTTGAGATGATCATATGGTTTTTCTCCTTCAATTTGTTAATATGGTGTATCACACTGATTGATTTGCGTATATTGAAGAATCCTTGCATTCCTGGGATAAACCCCACTTGATTATGGTGTATGATCCTTTTAATGTCCTGTTGGATTCTGTCTGCTAGTATTTTGTTGAGGATTTTTGCATCTATGCTGATCAGTGATATTGGCCTGTAGGTTTGTTTTTTTTGACATCTTTGTCTGGTTTTGGTATCAGGGTGATGGTGGCTTCGTAGAATGAGTTTGGGAGTGTCCCTCCCGCTGCTATATTTTGGAAGAGTTTGAGAAGGATAGGTGTTAGCTCTTCTATAAATGTTTAATGGAATTCACCTGTGAAGCCATCTGGTCCTGGACTTTTGTTTGTTGGAAAATTTTTAATCACAGTTTCAATTGCAGTGTTTGTGATTGGTCAGTTTATATTTTCTATTTCTTCCTGGTCAGTCTCAGAAGGTTGTGCTTTTCTATGAATTTATCCATTTCTTCCAAGCTGTCCATTTTATTGGCATATAGTTGCTTGCAGTAGTCTCTCATGATCATTTGTATTTCTGCAGTGTCAGTTGTTACTTCTCCTTTTTCATTTCTAATTCTATTGATTTGAGTCTTCTCTCTTTTTTTCTTGATGGATCTGGCTAATGGTTTATCAATTTTGTTTATCTTCTCAAAGAACCAGCTTTTAGTTTTATTGATCTTTGCTATCATTTCCTTCATTTCTTTTTCATTTATTTCTGATCTGATCTTTATGATTTCTGCTAACTTTGGCGTTTTTTTGTTCTTCTTTCTCTAATTGCTTTAGCTGTAAGGTTAGGTTGTTTATTTGAGATGTTTCTTGTTTCTTGAGGTAGGATTGTATTGCTATAAACTTCCCTCTTAGAACTGCTTTTGCTGCGTCCCATACATTTTGGGGTGTCGTGTTTTCATTGTCCTTTGTTTCTAGGTATTTTTTGATTTCATCTTGATTTCTTCAGAGATCTCTTGGTTATTTAATAGCGTATTGTTTAGCCTCCATGTGTTTGTATTTTTTACAGATTTTTTCCTGTTATTGATATCTAGTTTTGTAGCGTTTTGGTCAGAAAAGTTACTTGATATGATTTCAATTTTTTTAAACTTACCAAAGCTTGATTTGTGACCCAAGGTATGATCTATCCTGGAGAATGTTCCATGAGCACTTGAGAAGAAAGTGTATTCTGTTTTTTTTTAATGGAATGTCCTATAAATATGAAATAAGTCCATCTTGTTTAATGTATAATTTAAAGCTTGTGTTTCCTTATTTATTTTCATTTTGGATGATCTGTGCATTGGTGAAAGTGGGGTGTTAAAGTCCCCCAGTATTATTGTGTTATGTCAGTTTCCCCCTTCATGGCTGTTAGCATTTGCCTTATGTTTTGAGGTGCTCCTATGTTGGGTGCATAAATATTTACAATTGTTATATCTTCTTCTTGGATTGATCCCTTGATCATTATGTAGCATCCTTCTTTGTCTCTTGTAATAATCTTTATTTTAAAGTCTATTTTGTCTGATATGAGAATTTCTACTCCAGCTTTCTTTTGATTTCCATTTGCATGGAATATCTTTTTCTATCCCCTTACTTTCAGTCTTTATGTGTCTCTAGGTCTGAAGTGGGTCTCTTGTAGACAGCATATATACAGGTCTTGTTTTTGTATCCATTCAGCCAGTCTATGTCTTTTGGTTGGAGCATTTAATCCATTTACATTTAAGGTAGTTATCAATATGTATGTTCCTATTACCATTTTCTTAATTGTTTTGGGTTTGTTTTTGTAAGTCTTTCCTTCTCTTGTGTTTCCTGCCTAGAGAAATCCCTTTGGCATTTGTTGTAAAGCTGGTTTGGTGATGCTGAATTCTCTTAACTTTTGCTTGTCTGTAAAGCTTTTAATTTCTCCATTGAATCTGAATGACATCCTTGTTGGGTAGAGTAATCTTGGTTGTAGGTTTTTCCCTTTCTTCATTTTAAATATGTCCTCCCTTCTGGCTTGCAGAGTTTCTGCTGAACGATCAGCTGTTAACCTTATGGGGATTCCCTTGTATGTTATTTGTTGCTTTTCCCTTGCTGCTTTTAATATTTTTTGTTTGTATTTAACTTTTGATAGTTTGATTAATATGTGTCTTGGTGTGTTTCTCCTTGCAATTATCCTGTATGGGACTCTCTGCACTTCCTGGAATTGATTGACTATTTTCTTTCCCATATGAGGGAAGTTTTCAACTATAATCTCTTCAAATATTTTCTCAGTCCCTTTCTTTTTCTGTTCTTCTTCTGGGACCCCTATAATTTGAATGTTGGTACATTTAATATTGTCCCAGCGGTCTCTGAGACTGTCCTCAATTCTTTCAATTCTTTTTCTTTATTCTGCTCTACAGTAGTTATTTCCTCTTGTTTATCTTCCAGGTCACTTATCCATTCTTCTGCCTCAGTTATTCTGTTATTGATTCCTTCTAGACAATTCTTAACTTCATTTATTGTGTTGTTCATCATTGTTTGTTTGCACTTTAGTTATTCTAGGTCCTTGGTAAACTTTTCTTGTATTTTCTCCATTCTATTTCCAAGATTTTGTATCATCTTTAGTATTGTTACTCTGAATTCTTTTTCAGGTAGACTGCCTATTTCCTCTTTATTTGTTGGGTCTGGTGGGGTTTTTTTGTTTTTTTTTTTTAATTTATTTATTTTTATTTTTTTGGCTGTGTCGGTTCTTAGTTGTGGCATGCAGGATCTTCGCTGAGGCATGTGGGCTCCTCTCCAGCTGTGGCGCGCAGGTTTTCTCTTCTCTAGTTGTGGCGTGTGGGCTCCAGAGCGCGTGGGCTCTATAGTTTGTGGCACACAGGCTCTCTAGTTGAGGCACCTAGGCTCAGTGGTTGTGGTGTGGGGGCCCAGTTGCCCCACGGCATGTGGGATCTTAGTTCCCCAACCAGGGATCGAACCCGCATCCCCTGCATTGGAAGGCAGATTTTCTACCTCGGAAGTCCACCAGGGATCACCAGTTCCCGGGGACCACCAGGGAAGTCCCTCACCAACACTGTTATTATCTGTCTTTTTTTTTTTTTTGGCTTAAACAACAGACATTTACTTCTCACAGTTCTGGTGGCTGAGAAGTCCAAGATCAAGGTGCTGGCAGACTTGCTTCTTAGTGAGGGCCCTCTTCCTGGCTTGTGGACGGCCACCTTCTCGCTGTGTGCTTACAGGGCCATTCCTAGGTGCACGCACGTGGAGTTAACAGACTTTGAAAGTGAGCAAGAGTAACATTAAATGACAAAATGTGAAGGCATGAGGGGCAGAGCAAAACTTTGAATGCCTCTCTCCTGGATGTTCTTTTTTTTTTTTTCTTTTTTTTTCACACACACACACTGTATTTTATTTTTACAAGAGATAAATAGACTGACACCAAGCATTGTACATGGATGACCACAACAAAAGCAACAATGATTGCAATTACCAAACATGAAACCCACTCATACTATGTCATAATATTGACATTCAGTCCAGTAATCCTCCACTGTAACAGTTCCTTTACTTTGCAGTGAAAATTGATTTGTATATTCTTTGCCTCTGAGTCCTTGTGGGATTTTTTTTTTTTTAATTCAGACAGAAAGTCACAAAAATTATACTCATCCTCATCAGTTCACTCAGTCCCATGTAATTCTTTTTTTTTTTTCATCTTGATCTTTTGTTAGCACTTTTATGAGTTCATCAGTTTTTCATTAGAGTTCTGAAAATGCTTATTCATTCAGTTCAGCAGTACAGTCAGTTACCAGAAACCTGTACTTGTCAGAGTCTTTTCCATGAATTTCTTGAAGATGAAACCCTTTTATAGGAACATATTTGCAAAATCATCAGAGTACACCCAGAACTGTCTGTAAATGACAAAAGACTTAAAAATGACCACGGTTAAAGATTTGATGAAAGTTCATAATAATGCAGTTGACAAGAAAATTAGTTATTTCTGAGATATACATTTTAAAGTAATAACTAGGATTATTACTTATAACATTATACCAGAACATATAAGATTTTTAGAAATTTCATGTAATGTCTGAAACATTTATATTAACATATTTCCATACATATTTCCATACAAATACAAATATAAGATTTTTAGAAATTTCATGTAATGTCTGAAACATTTATATTAACATATTTCCATACATATTTCCATACAAATACAAATATAAGATTTTTAGAAATTTCATGTAATGTCTGAAACATTTATATTAACATATTTCCATACAAATAACCCAATGAAAGTTTAGTATTAGTTGTTTTGTTTGTTTTTTTATACTGCAAGTTCTTATTAGGCATCAATTTTATACACATCAGTGTATACATGTCAATCCCAATCGCCCAATTCAGCACACCACCATCCCCACCTCACCGCAGTTTTCCCCCCTTGGTGTCCATATGTCCATTCTCTACATCTGTGTCTCAACTTCTGCCCTGCAAACTGGCTCATCTGTACCATTTTTTTAGGTTCCACATACATGCATTAATATACGATATTTGTTTCTCTCTTTCTGACTTACTTCACTCTGTATGACAGTCTCTAGATCCATCCACGTCTCAACAAATGACTCAATTTCGTTCCTTTTTATGGCTGAGTAATATTCCATTGTATATATGTACCACCTCTTCTTTATCCATTCGTCTGTTGATGGGCATTT